>NC_139458.1:185637500-186237500 GCF_057233095.1 Heloderma suspectum
TTACCTAAATTCAAAAATACTGAAAATCCACTAGCTGGCCCAATTCGCTGCAGGCTGAATCAGGCCAGCTAGCAGAAGATGGAATGGGTTCTGAGGGGCCAAGCCGACGAAAGACTGTCAAGCTCCACCCTCCAATTGGATGCTTCTGACATCCCTATGCTCAGAGAGTAGACTGTACTACTACTACTGTACTCTCTCCCTCTGTGGCCAACCACACAAACCGCCAAAGTTATTCCCTTTCATCTACCCCCCCTCTGCAAATCTCAATCTCAAGTCTCAGTTGAGGGGGCCTTCAGAATAGCCATCAGATAAATGCAGCTAACCTAAAAATGTAAAACTGGTTTAACTGTAATACTGCGCAATTGGGTAATACTACCTTTCCTCATATATCAACAAGTAAAAATGCTAAAGTTTTTCTTTTGAAAAAGAAATCTGCATTCAGGGAGTGGGATTGAATACCCCCAAAGGGACCTCCCCTTCGCAGGCCCTCCTCTGGCCATAGCTCTGGCCCTTGGGCAGCCTCTCTGCTCCTTCCCAGGACAGCACTTAAGGATTAGAAAACATAAACATACCTGTGCCCATCCTTTCCTCATAGAGAGTTACAGAAGAAGCCACTCTTGATCTCCCCATCCTCCCTCACTACAAGGCACTCCCTCACTACAAGGTTCCCATGACCAAAATTGGGAGTGATTGTACTTGGACTTCTTGAGTGGGACTGGAGCTAGGCAAGAAAGTAAGGCTGGTGGGATCGAGGAGAATAGAGAACATTGCACTAAAGGAATTTTTATAGTCTCTCTACCCAGATCCACATGTTCATGCCACTAGTGAATGAGGATCTCTCCACAACCAGTCAGATGCTTAGAGAGCCTGGCTAGGGAGAGAGGTAGTGAATGGTAGAGGACATTTAGATGGGAGGGTCCATTCAAAAAGCATGAGGAAAAACTGGCTTAAACACAGACAACTGGGTGCTAGGTTGTAACCTTCACCCTTGATCCAGTGAATTCTTGTACCCCTGCATACAAATGAATACAGGCATTGGGGTTTATGAAGCATTTTCCTCCAAACAGCTGCCCTTGCTGAATCCCCAGGTTGGTATATGATAAAAGGCAGCTTGGAGATTCAGCAAAAGGTACTGCTGAAGGAAAACTAGTATGATATAAGCTCCAGTGGTTGGATGTATCTGAGACCGAAACATTGTTGGATTGTAGTCATGCCCTTTAATCACATTTTTGTTAAGAGGCCAAATGTCAGTACAATAGTTTCAAAGCTGATTGCTTTGAAATGTCAGTAGAATAGTTTCAAAGCTTGCTTATAAATGGTGCTTTGATGGTGTACTGGGTTACACTAGGAAAACAGTGTTTATAATAATTGGAAATTGGTAAATACATTTTGGACACATCACTTGGTTTCATTTTGCTTGACTTGATATACTCATATTTATTGGTACAAATTATATAACTTGCCCTATTTTACAGATATCTGAAGAAGGATATTAATAGAGATGTCCACCAAGCAGAATTCAACAGAAAATACTTTTTTTAGCCAAGAGAGAGTTTATGCATATGTATCAGGATTGTTTTATATCTTCGTAGTTGATTAAAAAGAGGACAGATTGTTATGCTCAAAGTACTTATTTTAGCGTAATCCTTCTAAAGTCAACGGGACAGTCTGTATCCTACTTCTGAAATGTTAAGGCACATAGGGTGTGTTTAGACAGACAAAAGTCCTACAACTCCCAGCATGCCCCAGCTAGCCATGGATCCAAAGTTGGCTACAGAATCGGACTCAAAGAGTGCTTATAAATGGGATCTTCTCAAACTGGGGAGAGGTAACGAGCGGGGTACCACAGGGCTCAGTCCTGGGCCCACTTCTCTTCAACATGTTCGTGAATGACTTGGAGGAGGAGGTTCAGGGAATGCTGATCACATTTGCAGATGACACAAAATTGGGCAGGATAGCTAATACTTTGGAAGACAGAAACAAAATTCAAAGTGATCTTGATAGACTGGAGCACTGGGCAGAAAACAACAGAATGACATTTAATAGGGATAAATGCCAAGTTCTGCACCTAGGAAAAAGAAACCAAATGCACAGTTACAAGATGGGGGATACGTGGCTCAACAACACTACAAGTGAGAAGGATCTTGGAATTGTTGTAGATCACAAGCTGAATATAAGCCAACAATGTGATGTGGCTGCAAAAAAGGCAAATGCTCTTTTCGGCTGCATTAATAGAAGCATAGCTTCCAAATCCCGGGAAGTACTAGTTCCCCTCTACTCAGCACTGGTTAGGCCTCATCTGGAGTACTGTGTCCAGTTCTGGGCACTGCACTTTAAGAAGGATGCAGACAAGCTGGAGAGGGTTCAGAGAAGGGCAACAAAGATGATCAGGGGACTGGAAATAAAGCCCTATGAAGAGAGACTGAAAGAACTGGGCATGTTTAGCCCTGAGAAGAGAAGACTGAGGGGAGATATGATAGCGCTCTTCAAGTACTTGAAAGGTTATCACAGAGAGGAAGGCCAGGATCTCTTCTCGATCATCCCACCCAGAGTGCAGGACACGGAATAATGGGCTCAAGTTACAGGAAGCCAGATTCCGGCTGAACATCAGGAAAAACGTCCTGACTGTTAGAGCAATATGACAATGGAACCAATTACCTAGGGAGGTGGTGGGCTCTCCCACATCAAAGGCATTCAAGACAAGGCTGGACAGCCATCTGTCAGGGATGCTCTGACTTGTATTCCTGCATTGAGCAGGGGTTGGACTTGATGGTCTTGTAGGCCCCTTCCAACCCTACTATTCTATGATTCTATGGTGGGAGTTGGACTTTTTTCTATCTAACATGCACAGGATTGTGCCCTTACTAGGTTCACTTCACCCAGACTTTGTCTGACAGTGCATGCTTTGTAGATTGCAAAACAGTACCAAAACAAAAACGTTGGGTTATATATGCCTCCAGTGCCCACAAAATACCAAATGGCCATGCTTAGGGGCCAATAGGTACTGCAGCTCTTGCTTGTTTATTGTAAACATGAATTCTGAGCATGCCAAACTGAACCAAATTTGCAGTGTTCCCAGGTTAGTGGAGAATAGAATCAGAGATGGAATGTCATTTGCCAGAGACAGAGCAGAAATTATTGAAGATGGGTCCCAGTAAAGATCCAGTAAGAAAACTCCACTGGGTATGGGGGAGCTCAATCAGAAGTAAAAAGTACTGATTTAGCCCATTCCTCGACAGTTCCTCAACACAAGGTGGTTGGGAGAAGGAAGAAGAGGGCGAAAAAGAAAAAAAGGAAAGGTTCCTCCTGTGCAAGCACCGAGTCATTGCTGACTCCTAGAGGGACGCTGCTTTCGCTGGCGTTTTCATGGCAGACTATAGCGGGGTGGTTTGCCATTGCCTTCCCCAGTCGTGACTACCTTTCTCCCAGCAAGCTGAGTACTCATTTTACCGACCTCGGAAGGATGGAGGGCAAAAACCCAGATATAAATCAGTAGTGGGGAGCAACAACAGCTAATATTAGTCTGGCTCTGAGTGTGATGCAGAGTGCCTCAAAAAGAAGTTTACACACTTCTAACCTATCTGACTCTGAACCCATTAGCCCCTTCACAGCACAATCCTGTGCAAAGTAGGCATGTTTAAAGTACTCAAGTTCAGCGGGCTTAGGTACACCTAGATCTGCATAGGGTTGGGCAGGCTACCAACCTGAAGCTTACCCAGCCCTCTTTGAGAACTTTGGCAGGACTGGAAGTTTGGCTCCCTTAGGACCAAACTACATGTTGTCTTGGCAAATACTTGTTCCCAAATGGACAGAATGAACATGGGAGAGGCACTTGCAAGTGAAGAATTAGTGCGCTGGAGAGGTGTTTAACCTTCCCATGTCCACCTAGTCTCTCTTGTAACTGCCCCACTGAGGTTGGTTTTCCTGTCAGGCTTGCTTCCAAGTTCAGAACACAGTTGGGGCAATAAATGCCCTGGGGGGAGCGATGGGTTGCCAATTCTCCCCTGGAAAACACCTCGTTTGAAGCATGATGGAAATTCAAGGTTAGGAACTCTATCTTTTCCTGGTAAAACATAGTTCCACCCTTAGGAATCTGGGAAGCTGCCAGATACTAGGTTTCCCAGGAAAATGATATGGATTCTGATGAGAGGCTGCCCTATGAGCTATCTCAAGGTTCCTAGCAGGCTCCAAGAATTTCAGAGGGTTTTACCCTCAAAAGTGGCCTAAAATAATTAAAAATAAATACAATATTAGGAGATGTAGCAGTCTGTCATGGTGGTTACACCTTTCTTCATACACGTGCTAAAAACTCTCTCCACAATTTTCACAAGCTTCAGTTTATCTGTGGACTATTCTGGAGTAAACATATGAGGATTGCTAACTATGTTTGAATTTCATGCAATTGTTACTCAGGGGTAGAAATGAGATACTACTTCAAGGGTGCAACCTTATGCACACTTACTTGGAATAAACCCCGCTGGACAAAGTGGGACTTCTGAGTAAGAACGATAGGATGGCATGAGTTAATCTGAAAACATATTCGACACTAGCAAATAACTCCTTTGTCCACTTGCATCGTTTTGGAAACTAATTACTACATAAGTGTGGGCATGTTACATCACTTCTTTTTGCTTCAAACTGCCTGTCTGTTTCCAAGCATCATATATACCACACTAGAAGTATAACACCCCATAGTGTTCCAATTATGCCACCATTTATTTGAAGTAGCTACCTTCTTCGTATGGTGAAGTCCCATCTCACCCTTTACTGGATTCACAATATGGTATGAGACAAAGGTACAATAAACTGGTACCGACATTCAGTCTGTCAAAAACCATAAAGTGGGGGAAACTCCAGTGCTAAGTGATACGCAGATATTCTCTGTAGCTGCACTTACACTGTGATGCTAATGCCAATACATGTGACATCTAAAAGCACCCCATGGTTAAAATAAGGTAAGAAAGAAATTATTGCCACACAGGTTTGTTACAAGGCCTTGTCACAATATATAATGATTCAGAAGATACGTGATTTAGGCTTCCACCCCAGCTGTATCTTATTTATGACCAATTAAACCACTTAGGGTGCAATCCTATGGCTGCCCGATAGCAGCTAGACAGCCATAGGATTGGTCGGTTTCCAGGAACTGACCCCAGAGTCTGTGTTCCAAGGTCAGTTCCTGGAGAACTGCCTCTCCGCCCTTTCCCCTGCTGCCCTGTAGGCAGCACAGATTGTTCCCCAGCTCCGTGCTCGTAAGAGCAGTGTGGAGAGGGGCAAAAGGGGGCATTCCTGGGGGTGGGGTGCGGCATGTGGAAGTGCTGGTACACTTCCTATGCAACATCTGGCCTCCCCACCCTGCGCTCCGACATCCCGCAGCTAGACAGCCTAAACGGACCGTCTAGCCACAAATGCAGGGCTGCTGGAGCTAGGAGGAGAGGATCCCCTCCGAGCTCCTCCTGCTGTGTATTGGATAGGCAGTCATCTCTGAGTTTGGAGGCACCCGCCTATCCGTATAGGATTGCTCCCATAGGGCCCAATCCTATGGCCGCTAGACAGTGTCTAGACGGCCACAGGATATTTCAGTTTCTGGGAACTAAGCTTGGAGCCAGGGCTCCGAGCTCGGTTCCCAGAAACCTCACTCCTTGCCCCCTCCCCCGCCACCTCGTAGGAAGCATGCTTCATCCCTGTCTCCATGGTTGTAATAGCAGTGCGGTGCAGGCCAAAAGGGGACATTCCTGGGGGTGAGGTGGGGAGGGGAGGAGACTGCGGAAGCGTTGTTATGATGCTTCCTATGCACTGTCCAGCCTCCCCACCACCACTCCGATGCGCCCCAGCTAGACAGCTGAAATCGGGTGTCTCGCCGCTAATGCAGGGTGGCTGGAGTGAGGAGGAGAGGATTGCACCCTACATATTTCATATATTTCCCACAGAACTAACAAACATGCTTTGAGCAAAGGCCTAAAGTTCTAGTACAACACAACTTGAATCCATTTTAAATATCATGTCAGGAAGAGTGAATGATGCCACAGCTAGCATAATGTAGCTGAATTCTGAAACACTTTTTAAAACTGTGGATTTCAGATGCTTTCTCTGTATTTTTAGAAAATAAACCCAGTGTCATTTTCTGGCTTTACCTGCAGAGATTGGCACTTGATGAAAAAAAGATTTTCCTTTCATGAGCTCAATGTACGTACAGAAAACGTTGTCGATTCCGGCTTGGCAGTGCAGGTTTAAATTTTTCATGCAGGCAGTATGCACTGTTAACTGCGACGCTACCTAAGTGTTGTCTAAACAAACTGTATATTAACATGACTCGTCCTAAAACTTGGTGAGTCTGCATATAAGTGATTAGAATGTGTGTACCATTATGGCATCGCAAAATCATTTATTTGGTAATGATGCGCTGGCACTGCAGAAAGGTCCAACTGTTTAAAAATGACATCTAATTTTCTGTTAACCCTGTCAAATGCACCACAGACACCTAGGGCAGAATCCTATACATGTTTACACAGAAACATCCTACAACTCCCAGCATTCCCCAGCCAGCCATAATTCCTGGGGAATGCTGGGAGTTGTAGGACTTCTTTTTCTGTCTAAACGTTGTGCCCTTAAATACTTTTTTGTGTTCCTGGTTTTTTTGTTTACTGATTTGTTGATGTATGTGTATTTGCATCAAATGTGTGAGATGTATTTTTGTGAATTAAATATATACTAAAAAATATACTTTTTGTAATAGCCTATTTCTGTGTTTACTGGGCCATCAGAAAAAAATATGGGAAGCCACCTTTTAAAAAAACATTCATACTGTATATCAGGGGTGGGAACCCTCTGGCCCTGCTGGGGTTCAATCTAGCCTTCCAGGATTCCCTAGATGGCCACGCCCCTTTCCCACAGCCCCTGATTGTTTGGTGGCTTCCCAGCTTTTATGAAGTCCCCCCCCCCATTCTAAAAGCTTGAAATGCCCCTCCTAAGGCTTAACTACTGAACTTGAAGCTAAAATATGCTGGTATTTTTGGTCCCAACCCTTTTGCATTTGGTCTCACTCCCACCACCAGAATGTGGCCCCTGAGAGCTTCTCTGAAATGGAATTTGGCCCTCAAGAGCTGAGAGGTTCTCCACCACTGCCCAATATAAATAAATATAATGAAGCAGCCGTAAAATACCAGAGAGAGAAAAGAGTAAAAAGTGCAACTATGAAAAAGAATTCTAACCATAGCCATTAAAACCACCTCAAAAAGGGAATGACCCTTTCTGCCCCCAAAGCCCAAAAAAGAGTGACTGAGAGACTTCCTCATCCAGGAATTCCAGAGCCTGGGAGCAGCCACTGAACAGGCCATATCCCTGGTCCCAGCAAGGCATATTTCTGGAGATGTTTTAATGTTTGTAGCAAAATGCACAAATCCTAACTGCTTTTTTGGGATTAAGTCCCACTGAACTCAACAGAACTTCTGGGCAAGTATGGATTAAATTACCCAACAAGTTCATTCAAGGCTGTTTTCATTTGTGTTCCTTTAGAAAGTGTTCTCTTGCATTCTCTCATCAAACATATGAGAAACAGTTTGACAGCAGCAACATCAAAAAAGCTCACCCGTCCCTCTAAATTAAACTGCTGAAATGAAGCGTAGGGTGGGAGAAACCAGGCGTTGATTTCTGTGTAGAAGGACTGTGAGCGCAGCTTGAAAATGTGCTCAGAAACACCCTGTTCCTTAGTTCAAATAGGTATACATCTGCGCTGAGCCACTATTTTGCATCTGATTGCAGTTGGTGATTTACTAAAAACAAAGTAGACCTCAATTTTCAGGGATAGCCAAGTTAGTCTATTGCAGCAATTCTCCCACCTACCCACCATATGTACATATAGTTTATATGAACATATAAACGTGAAACTTTTGGGGGGAAACACTCCATGCATCTGATGAAATAGGCCATAGTTTATGAAAGCTCGTGCCACAATACATGTGTTAGTTTTTAAGATAAAACACGGCCGACAGGAAGCTCTGGCGAGGGCTGGTCCATAAGGTCACGAGGAGTCGGAAGCGACTGAACTAATAAACAAGATAAATCAAGGCTCACGGCTCAACCCTATGCATGTTTCCGGGGGGGGGGGGGGGGGGGCTACAGCTCCCAGCATCCCCAGGAAGCACGGCTGGCTGGGGCATGCCGAGAGTTGTAGGGCTTCTTTTCCTGTCCAAACGTGCATAGCACTGCTTCTTCACTGTAGTTCCTAGACGCCCGAAATCTGCCCACCCGTGGCGTAACACATCATGCGGCATCCCTAATCTAAAGCTGTTTATTGCCCAGGAAAGGCGCGGCTTCGCCGACACGTGAGAAGCGAAGCGTAGTATCCAGTGTTGGTCCTACGAAACAAATGGGACATGGGTTAGCCGTGACTGACTTGAGTTTCATTCATTTCAGTGGTTCTACTCTACGCAGCCCCTTCATGGATCACTGCCTTGTTGTGGCGAAGGGGCTTGCGTAACTCAGTGAAGCCATAAGCTATGCCGTGAAGGGCCACCCAAGACGGACAGGTCATGGCAGAGAGTTCTGACAAAATGTGGTCCACTGGAGAAGGAAATGGCAACCCACTCCAGTATTCTTGCCAAGAAAACCCCATGGAACGTATCACAAGGCTAAAAGAGATGACGCCGGAAGATGAGCCCCTCAGGTCAGAAGGTGTCCAATATGCTACTGGGGAAGAGCAGAGGGTATTTCCAAGTAGCGCCAGAAAGAGTGAAGCGGCTGGGCCAAAGCCGAAAGGACACTCAGCTGTGGATGTGTCTGGTGGTGAAAAGAAAATCCGATGCTGTAAAGAACAATATTGTTTAGGAACCTGGAATGTAAGATCAAGGAATCAAGGTAAGCTGGAGGTGGTCAAACATGAGATGGCAAGATTGAACATCGACATCTTGGGAATCAGCGAACTAAAATGGACAGGCATGGGCGAATTTAATTCAGGTGACTATCATATCTACTATTGTGGGCAAGAATCCCTTAGAAGAAATGGAGTAGCACTCATAGTCAAGAAAAGGGTGGGAAAAGCAGTACTGGGGTACAATCTTAAAAATGATAGAATGATCTCAGTACGAATCCAAGGCAAACCATTCAACATCACAGTAATTCAAGTCTATGCCCCAACCACTGAGGCCGAAGGAGCTGAGGTTGATCGGTTCTGTGAAGACCTACAACACCTACTAGAACTAACACCAAAAAAAGATGTCCTCTTCATTATAGGGGATTGGAATGCTAAAGTAGGAAGTCAAGAAATCACCGGGATAACAGGCAGGCATGGCCTTGGTGTACAAAATGAAGCAGGACAAAAGCTAATAGAGTTTTGCCAAGAGAACATGCTGATCATAGCAAACACTCTTTTCCAACAGCACAAGAGGCGACTCTACACATGGACGTCACCAGATGGTCAATATCGAAATCAGATTGATTATGTCCTTTGCAGCCAAAGATGGAGAAGCTCCATACAGTCAGTAAAAACAAGACCTGGAGCTAACTGTGGCTCAGATCATGAGCTGCTTCTTGCAAAATTTCGGCTTAAATTGAAGAACGTCGGGAAAACCACTAAACCGTTCAGGTATGACCTAAATCATATCCCTGATGAATATACAGTGGAGGTGAGGAATAGATTTCAGGGATTAGACCTGATAGACAGAGTGCCTGAGGAACTATGGACGGAGGTCCGTAACATTGTTCAGGAGGCAGCAACGAAATCCATCCCAAAGAAAAAGAAATGCAAGAAAGCAAAGTGGCTGTCTGATGAGGCTTTACAAGTAGCTCACGAAAGAAGGGAAGCGAAAAGCAAGGGAGAAAGGGGAAGATATACCCAACTGAATGCAGAGTTCCAGAGAATAGCAAGGAGAGACAAGAAGGCCTTCTTGAATGAACAATGCAAAGTAATCGAGGAAAACAACAGAATGGGAAAGACTAGAGATCTCTTCAAGAAAATTGGAGATACCAAGGGAACATTTTGTGCAAAGACGGGCATGATAAAGGACAAAGAAGGCAGGGACCTAACAGAAGCAGATGAGATTAAGAAGAGGTGGCAAGAATACACAGAAGAACTATACAGGAAAGATCTGAATGTCCCTGATAGCCATGATAGTGCGGTCACTGAACTTGAGCCGGACATCCTAGAGAGTGAAGTCAAGTGGGCCTTAGGAAGCATTAGTAACAACAAAGCTAGCGGAGATGACAGTATTCCAGCCGAGCTATTTAAAATCCTAAAAGATGATGCTGTTAAAGTGCTGCATTCAATATGCCAACAAATCTGGAACACTCAACAGTGGCCACAAGACTGGAAAAGGTCAGTTTACATTCCAATTCCAAAGAAGGGCAACGCCAAAGAGTGTTCAAACTACCGCACAATTGCGCTCATTTCACATGCCAGCAAGGTGATGCTCAAAATCCTACAAGCTAGGCTTCAGCAGTATGCGAACCGAGAACTACCAGAAGTACAAGCTGGGTTTAGAAGAGGCAGAGGAACTAGAGATCAAATCGCCAACATTCGCTGCATCATGGAGAAAGCAAGAGAATTCCAGAAAAACGTCTATTTCTGCTTCATTGACTACGCTAAAGCCTTTGATTGTGTGGATCACAACAAACTGTGGCAAATTCTTAAAGTGATGGGAGTACCAGACCACCTTACCTGTCTCCTGAGAAACCTGTACGAGGGTCAAGAAGCAACAGTAAGAACCAGACATGGAACAACCGATTGGTTCAAAATTGGGAAAGGAGTACGACAAGGCTGCATATTGTCACCCTGCTTATTTAACTTATATGCAGAGTACATCATGAGAAATGCCGGGTTGGATGAATCAGAGGTCGGAATTAAGATTGCTGGGAGAATTATCAACAACCTCCGATATGCAGACGATACCACCCTAATGGCAGAAAGCGAAGAGGATCTCAAGAGCCTCTTGTTGAGGGTGAAAGAGGAGAGTGCAAAAGCTGGTTTGAAACTCAACATTAAAAAAACGAAGATCATGGCATCTGGCCCCATCACTTCCTGGCATATGGAAGGGGAAGAAATGGAAGCAGTGACAGATTTTACTTTCTTGGGTTCCAAGATCACCGCAGACGGTGACTGTAGCCATGAAATTAAAAGACGCTTGCTCCTTGGGAGGAAAGCTATGGCAAACCTAGACAGCATAGTAAGAAGCAGAGACATCACCTTGCCGACAAAGGTCCGTCTAATCAAAGCTATGGTTTTCCCAGTAGTAATGTATGGCTGTGAGAGCTGGACTGTAAGGAAGGCTGAGCGCCGAAGAATTGATGCTTTCGAACTGTGGTGCTGGAGAAGACTCTTACGAGTCCCCTGGACTGCAAGGAGGTCAAATCAGTCCATCCTAAAGGAAATCAACCCTGACTGCTCATGGGAAGGACAGATACTGAAGCTGAAGCTCCAATATTTTGGCCACCTAATGCGAAGAGAAAACTCCCTGGAAAAGACCCTGATGCTGGGAAAGACTGAAGGCAAAAGGAGAAGGGGACGGCAGAGGATGAGATGGCTAGATAGCATCACCGATGCAATGAATATGGACTTGAGCACGCTCCGGGAGAGAGCGCAGGACAGGAAGGCCTGGCGTGCTATGGTCCATGGGGTCACGAAGAGTCGGACACGACTGAACAACAACAACAACAACAACTCTACGCAGGCCCGACGTTGGATACTACCCACGCCACAGCCTTCTCCTACAAACGGGGCTGGGGAGACCACATAGCATTCTCCGGGGGCGAGCGGGGCGCCCTACAGACTGGGCGGAGAGAAGGCGAGTAACGCGCCCCTCAGCAGCGGCGCCCACCCACTTCCTCGCCGACGGAAGCCCGGCGCGTGCGCACAGAAGTTTCGTGCGCGCTGAGGAAGCGTGTCCCTCGTCGGCGCCTGTCGGGAGGTTGTCAAGGAAGAGCACGGGGACGCCGAGGAAGAATTGACGGTCGCCATGGCGGCGGCTGTGGCGGCGGCGGACTCGCTGTGGGAGGACAGGGATGTCCGCTTCGATATCTCTTCGCAGTGAGTGTTCTCGCGCGAGCGTGTCCGCCCCGCGCGGCGCTGGGAAGGCCTGTCACGAGGGGAGTCTCGAGGCGGGCCTCGCTCTAGCGGCCGTTTAACCGGCGCTTCCCGGCCTGGAGTCTCGAAACGGAGCAAGGGCTCCGCGCGCGCCGCCCGCGGGCTGCCGTTTTCTTCAGGCCGCCATCGCCCCCTCGTGGGCGCTGAGAGTAGCCACCTGGGACCGTCACTTGCCACTAACCAGACACGGGACTTAAAATCTTAATAAATCTGGACTTTCCATACACTGCTGTTGTTCCCCAAGTCTGTAGTGTGGATTCTTCTCTTTGGAGCTGTGCAGGGCAAGATATGTGGGGTCTGTAGTTGCGCTTCTGGGTGCCCTGCTTTTTAAAGCCCCTAAAGCTTTTTAAGCAGTGGATATGGACTTGAGCACGCTCCGGGAGAGAGCGCAGGACAGGAAGGCCTGGCGTGCTGTGGTCCATGGGGTCACGAAGAGTCGGACACGACTGAACCACTGAACAACAACAAAGCTTTTTAAAGCTTACGTGGTACTTCCAGCCACGTAACTCAAGAGCATTCTAGCCAGAGCTGTAGCTTGCATGCTTTGTCTATATATGAGGCCTGTCTTTTTCTGGTGTCTTGGGCAGTCACAATGTCTCAGCTCGCCCTATTTTACAGGGTTGTTGTGGTTAAAGTAGGGGGGCATGGAGGCCGCTCTCAGCTCACTGGAAGAAGGAAGTATGGGAAGGATAAAAATGTAATAAGTATAATAAAATATTGTGCTTAAAACTGGATGAAGTATGTTATTTGGTCTACCTTGTTTCTGATTGATTGTTGATCAAATCTAAAAAGTGGTGGCAACTTTTTGCAGCTGATACTTATGAAGAAAACTGATGGTTCTGACCTAAATAAAGCACACAAATGATTAGTTTCAGACTTGTAGATAACTAAGAATATTTCACCTGGCCAGTAAATATGTACCACAGGCTTGTTGACAGAAGGTAGTTTGAACAATGGTTGTAGTAAGCTACTGACCTGGGAGGAATTGCCCCATGGATGTGGCTAATTTCACCATTTTTGTTTTTTGTGAGAGTATGACTAAGGACACTTTTTTTGAGAGAGAGAGAGAGAGACTCTTGACTAAGCTGTTTCTTTCAGAACTGAAGTAACTTTGTAGAGATGTTGCTAACACTGAATTTCCATTTACTAGGATCTTATTTTGTTTGGAACCCACCGTTTAAATATATGTTGTTTTTAGTATTCATGCCACATGTAGGTAAGTGAATGGGACTGATTAGGGGACAGTATATCATATTGTGGCTGTGCAATTCCTTAGCCATTTCAATGGGTGTTACATTCAGAAACATGTTATTATGCAGAGCTAAAAGGAAACATACTCTGGCCTCATCCATCAGCAAGGGGACCAAGGGACAGGCTGCACCCCTGCCTTCCAGAAAGAACATCATAGCAAAGGGGAGACCAACCTGGCCCCATGCAGCTGGCCAGAGAAGGAACAGCTGGGATCTTGCTTAACTCTTCCCTGCCAGAAAGAATAACGATAAGAACATTGCAATTAAGAACTAGTGCTTCAGTTTGCTTTTTTCCTCTTCCCTTCCAATACCTTTTTCTTTTGTATTCTGTCTTCTAGATTGTGGCCCAGCTCGCATGTAATGACAACCCATGGGTTGTTTAAACCATGGCTTGTCAGGGCCACAAGCAAGGGAACGAGCACACTGCCTCCTGCGTGCTCAGCACTTCCGTTTTGAATCAGCTTTAAAAATGTTTGATGCGATGTCGGAACCTGGCACACTGGGTTATTTAGGATTAAACAACCCAGAATTTAATCCAACTGTCACCCAAGTTTGTTGGGTTAAACTCAGGTTTATTTAACCCTACAACAACCCAGGGTTCGGACATCAAACAACCCCGAAATGAGGTGTTCTTGGCTTGTTGATTAAATCTGAGTGAAAGTGGGAGCAATGAGTGCACGGGAGGCAGCACAGTCACTCCCTTGCTTGTGGCCCACCAACTCATCGGTTAAACAACCCATCCATTGGCATTACGTGCAAACCAGGTCTGTAAGACTGAGGGTAGGAACATTTATTAATCTTTGTAAGCTGGGAGGACAGCCTTTTTTGACTGAAGAGCCAGGTAAAACTGCTTCAAATAAATAAATAAATTGTTGGCCAGGTGTAGGACAGATCATTTCAAAGTCATTAGAGACCTGATTCTTATGTGTGCATAGTGAGCATCATTGCCCCAGAATGTTTTATTTCAATTTCATTGGCCCACATAAATGAAAGCAAGCCAACTGTTGAGGCAGTATCTAAAAATATAATTATTGTTGTAGGCAAATGAAAATGAGACCAGGAGAAGTGCTCATTGATTGTTTGGATCCTATTGAAGATACCAAAGGAAACAATGGAGAGAAAGGTAATTCTTGAAGTGTATATTGACAGATCATAAATATAGGTTATGTCTATTAACTAGGTATGACCTATGTTCTATCTAGTCCACCAAATTTTCTTTAAAAAAAAGAAAAAACTTGGTGGGCTAATCAAGCTATATGTTGTAAACTGCTCTCAACCATAGATTTAATTGATAGACTTACACAGTCAGCATAACTTCTGGTTGCTTTAGACTGTTTTCCCTCTCAAGTGCCATCTGCTTTTTATACTTCCGAGAAGTTCATAGGTTTCTTCCAGGCAGTTTTTGGAGTTTTGGAAAATGTATTTTTTTAATTCACAAGCTTACATACTTCTGCATACCTAGAGGGTCTCCTGAGTTCATAGAAGCCACTACCTTATTTTTGGGTAAGCCCATTTTTCTACAGAGTGATAAGCACTCAACCACCTGAGTCTGCTATTATTAGAGAGAACAAGGCACCCAAGAGAGCCATAATACTAGAAATCTGGGCCATCCTATGAAGCTGATCGGTGGGAAATTTAGGACAGATAAAAGCAGGTACTTCTTTACCCAGTGTAGCTGAACTATGGAAGCCACTGCCACAAGATGTAGTGATGGCCACCAGTTTGGATGGCTTTAAATGGGGATTAGACAAAATCATGGAGGATAAGGCTGTCAGTGGCTACTAGTCTTGATGGCTATATGCTTCCTCCAGTATCAGAGGCAGTATGCCTGTGTACACCAGTTTGTTTGTTTGTTTATTTATTTACTTAGTTGCTGAGGAACATGAGCAGGAGGATGCTATTGCATTCATGTCCTACCTGTGGGTTCCCACTGTCAGCTGGTTGGCCATGGTATGAATGGAATGCTTGATGCTTGGTCTGATCCAGCATGGCTCTTCTTATGTTCTTATGACTTTTTATTTATTTATGAAAAATATTTATATCCCACCTTTATATCCTTCCCCCCAAATTATCTAGTCTTGGGTCCCACCTTTCCTCTCCTCTCCCAGATTTTGGCAGTATGTAAGGCCTGAAACATTTTGCCCTTCCCTGTGAAATAGATTAAAGTTCACTTGCTTCTACTTTTTTTCTTGTACAGCATTATTGTATGGTTCATTATCCTTGGAATCCTACATACTAGTATTGAACTCATTCTCCAAGTGTGAATCTTAGCCAAAATGGCACCATCCACACACAAGAGTGGGGTATGAGCAAGGTTGGGGAAACCCGAGGGATTGCCAAAGTACAACAAACCTGAGGGGGGGGGGAACCCTTAAGGTGTGTGTGGGGAACTCCAGAACAGCCCAGTGAGGACTGAGTGTACTCAGTGGCCACATAATGTAATGCTGACTGTTGGACAATTGGTAAAGGGGGCAGGGGGATGAGATGCAACTTCCTGGAAAAGGGAATGGCTGGCTGGCTGACACCCAGAACAGCAGTACTTGACACTGCAACGTTTTATTGCCAGTCCAACTTGTTTGTTATATAAGTTTTTTTTCCCTTTCGTAAGTATCATGACTATTTAATGTGGGACAGTGGATACAGAGGTTCCTGCCTGAGTACATGGGATTGGATTAGGCAGACCTTTGGTCTCTTCTGTCTCTTTATTACAATAATTTTGTTATAAATTATCTGGTTAAAGTTTGCTGTTTTAAATTTCCAGGCAGACTCTTGGTAACAAACCTACGCATTATTTGGCACTCTATAGTATTGCCTAGAGTCAACCTCTGTAAGTATCCCTTCCTTAATGCATGTTTTATTTATTTTGGTGGTTATATACTAGAATTGTACAGTTTAAGAAAACTAAACGAATTGGTCACTCAGAAGTTTCTCCCCTTACTAGCTGATACCAGTGCAGTTTCAAGAGAAAGATATTTACATCCCAATCCTAAGCACACTTGCTTGGAAGTATGTCCCATTAGTTTTAGAGACCTTACTTCCAAGTAGACAGCTTTAAGATCAGAGTGGAACACTGGCTCCACAGGTGTAAATCTCAAGATCAGTTGTACATTGGACACATAAAATAACTAATTTGAACACTGATGTAATTGTCATTATGGTATTAAAACCAGTGTTGGTTCTGGCTTGTCCCATGCCACATCATTGCTCTTTAAATATGTACGTTCTGTTGTGGGACAGTTCATTCCATGTTAACACCAAGATAGCTCTAGGAATAATCTAGCTGCCAGTTCTGTTCTAGCTGCTGGGTTGATGTGTATATGGAGAACTGGAAAGGTGAGTTCCAGTGATTTTCCAAGACATTCTTCGGGCATGACAAGCAATAGAATTGGAATATGCTGATTTTACTGGGGGGGGTTGTCATACAGTTTTAAAATTGCTCATCCTGTTTAAATGCATTTGCCTGAATAGTAGTTTCTCCTGTTGCTCCCAAACTATGGAATGCGTCCCCTCAAGGACCACAATTGACCCCCACTCTCTTGTAATGGGTGTAAAGATGCATCTTTTGAATTCAGCCTTTTAAAACATGTAGTTTAATGTTTTAATGTTTTTACCATTTTTAGGGAGCAATCCCTCCGAACTTGGAGGCAACCGCCTATCCAGAGCAAGGCAGGAGCGGCAGGGAGGTATCGTTCCCTCTGCGCCTCTCCTGCCCTGCTATTTTCCACTAGACAGCCGTTTTCGGCTGTCTAGCCACAGGCGGCTGACCGGGAGAGGAGGCTGCGTGTACGATACATAGGATGTGTCGTATGCACAGGTCCGCTATCCCTGCCCTGGAACGGCCCCAGCCCAGCCCCTTTTCAGTCACACCGCGCTCCTCTTCCGAGCGCAGAGGATAGGGCTTCTCCGCGTTGCCTCTGAGGCAGCACGGACGTGGGGGGAGGTCATAGAATCATAGAATAGTAGGGTTGGAAGGGGCCTACAAGACCATCGAGTCCAACCCCCTGTTCAATGCAGGAGTCCAAGTCAGACCTCCGAGGTCAGTTCCCAGAAAAGAGCATATCCTATGGCCCCCTAGACAGTGTCTAGTGGCTGTAGGATTGCTCCCTTAATGTTCTTATTTTTATGGTTTTAAATTGTTGTACGCTGCCTTGATAACATTTTAACTGATAAGACAGTATATAAATGCTATTAGTAAATAAAATAAATACTAGGAATTGACAGCAATTATTCCTACATAATGCATTAAGGTGCAATCCTATGCATGTTTAGACAGGACAAAAGTCCTACAACTCCCAGCATTCCCCACACTGGTTTATTTATAAAACATTTCTATCCCACCCTATATCATTAAGATCTCAGGGCGGCATACAGATGAAATCAATGTAAACAGTATAGAACAATAAATAATTTAAACACCTAAAAACGTATTAAACTATTAAACAAGCTAAAACCAGTTAAAATCTAAAATAGTTAAAACAATGTGCTAGGGAATGCATTTCATGGATCACTGCCTTGTTGTGGCGAAGGGGCTTGCGTAACTCAGTGAAGCCATAAGCTATGCCATGCAGGGCCACCCAAGACGGACAGGTCATGGCAGAGAGTTCTGACAAAATGTGGTCCACTGGAGAAGGAAATGGCAACCCACTCCAGTATTCTTGCCAAGAAAACCCCATGGAACGTATCACAAGGCTAAAAGATATGACTCCGGAAGATGAGCCTCTAAGGTCGGAAGGTGTCCAATATACTACTGGGGAAAAGCAGAGGGAATTTCCAAGTAGCGCCAGAAAGAGTGAAGCAGCTGGGCTAAAGCCGAAAGGACACTCAGCTGTGGATGTGTCTGGTGGTGAAAAGAAAATCCGATGCTGTAAAGAACAATATTGTTTAGGGACCTGGAATGTAAGATCAAGGAATCAAGGTAAGCTGGAGGTGGTGAAACATGAGATGGCAAGATTGAACATCGACATCTTGGGAATCAGCACACTAAAATGGACAGGCATGGGTGAATTTAATTCAGGGTGACCATCATATCTACTACTCTGGGCAATAATCCCTTAGAAGAAATGGAGTAGCACTCATAGTCAAGAAAAGGGTGGGAAAAGCAGTACTGGGGTACAATCTCAAAAATGATAGAATGATCTCAGTACGAATCCAAGGCAAACCATTCAACATCACAGTAATTCAAGTCTATGCCCCAACCACTGAGGCCGAAGAAGCTGAGGTTGATCAGTTCTATGAAGACCTACAACACCTTCTAGAACTAACACCAAACAAAGATGTCCTCTTCATCATAGGGAATTGGAATGCTAAAGTAGGAAGTCAAGAAATCACCGGGATAACAGGCAAGCATGGCCTTGGTGTACAAAATGTAGCAGGACAAAGAGAGTTTTGCCAAGAGAACAAGCTGATCATAGCAAACACTCTTTTCCAACAGCACAAGAGGCGACTCTACACATGGACGTCACCAGATGGTCAATATCGAAATCGGATTGATTATGTCCTTTGCAGCCAAAGATGGAGAAGCTCTATACAGCCAGTAAAAACAAGACCTGGAGCTGACTGATCATGAGCTTCTTGTTGCAAAATTTCGGCTTAAATTGAAGAACGTAGGGAAAAACACTAAACCATTCAGGTATGACCTCAATCATATCCCTGATGAATATACAGTGGAGGTGAGGAATAGCTTTCAGGGATTAGACCTGATAGACAGAGTGCCTGAGGAACTATGGACGGAGGTCCGTAACATTGTTCAGGAGGCAGCAACGAAATCCATCCCAAAGAAAAAGAAATGCAAGAAAGCAAAGTGGCTGTCTGATGAGGCTTTACAAGTAGCTCACGAAAGAAGGGAAGCGAAAAGCAAGGGAGAAAGGGGAAGATATATCCAACTGAATGAAGCGTTCCAGAAAATAGCAAGGAGAGACCAGAAGGCCTTCTTAAATGAACAATGCAAAGAAATCAAGGAAAACAACAGAATGGGAAAGACTAGAGATCTCTTCAAGAAAATTGGAGATCTCAAGGGAAAGTTTTGTGCAAAGACGGGCATGATAAAGGACAAAGAAGGCAGGGACCTAACAGAAGCAGATGAGATTAAGAAGAGGTGGAAAAAATACACAGAAGAACTATACAGGAAAGATCTGAATGTCCCCGATAGCCATGATAGCGTGGTCACTGAACTTGAGCCGGACATCCTCAAGAGTGAAGTCAAGTGGGCCTTAGGAAGCATTACTAACAACAAAGCTAGCGGAGATGACAGTATTCCAGCTGAGCTTTTTAAAATCCTAAAAGATTATGCTGTTAAAGTGCTGCACTCAATATGCCAACACATTTGGAACACTCAGCAGTGGCCACAAGACTGGAAAAGGTCAGTTTACATTCCAATTCCAAAGAAGGGCAGTGCCAAAGAGTGTTCAAACTACTGTACAATTGCGCTCATTTCACATGCCAGCAAGGTTATGCTCAAAATCTTACAAGCTAGGCTTCAGCAGTATGCGAACCGAGAACTACCGGAAGTACAAGCTGGGTTTCGAAGAGGCAGAGGAACTAGAGATCAAATCGCCAACATTCGCTGCATCATGGAGAAAGCAAGAGAATTCCAGAAAAAGTCTATTTCTGCTTCACTGACTATGCTAAAGCCTTTGATTGTGTGGATCACAACAAAGTCTGGCAAATTCTGAAAGAGATGGGGGTACCAGACCACCTTACCTGTCTCCTGAGAAATCTGTATGAGGGTCAAGAAGCAGCAGTAAGAACCAGACATGGAACAACCGAGTGGTTCAAAATTGGGAAAGGAGTACAACAAGGCTGCATATTGTCGCCCCGCTTATTTAACTTATATGCAAAGTACATCATGAGAAACGCCGGGTTGGATGAATCAGAGGTCGGAATTAAGATTGCCGGGAGAATTATCAACAACCTCAGATACGCAGACGATACCACCCTAATGGCAGAAAGCGAAGAGGATCTAAAGAGCCTCTTGTTGAGGGTGAAAGTGGAGAGTGCAAAAGCTGGTTTGAAACTCAACATTAAAAAAACGAAGATCATGGCATCTGGCCCCATCACTTCCTGGCATATGGAAGGGGAAGAAATGGAAGCAGTGACAGATTTTACTTTCTTGGGCTCCAAGATCACCGCAGACGGTGACTATAGCCATGAAATTAAAAGACGCTTGCTCCTTGGGAGGAAAGCTATGGCAAACCTAGACAGCATAGTAAGAAGCAGAGACATCACCAAAGGTCCGTCTAATCAAAGCTATGGTTTTCCCATTAGTAACGTATGGCTGTGAGAGCTGGACTGTACGGAAGGCTGAGCGCCGAAGAATTGATGCTTTCGAACTGTGGTGCTGGAGAAGACTGTTACGAGTCCCCTGGACTGCAAGGAGGTCAAATCAGTCAATCCTAAAGGAAATCAACCCTGACTGCTCACTGGAAGAACAGATACTGAAGCTGAAGCTCAAATATTTTGGCCACCTAATGCGAAGAGAAAAGTCACTAGAAAAGACCCTGATGCTAGGAAAGACTGAAGGCAAAAGGAGAAGGGGACGGCAGAGGATGAGATGGCTAGATAGCATCACCGATGCAATGAATATGGACTTGAGCATGGTCTGGGAGAGAGCGCAGGACAGGAAGGCCTGGCGTGTTATGATCATGGGGTCACGAAGAGTCGGACACAACTGAACAACAAAGGGAATGCATTTAGCCCTCAAAGGCTTTAGTAAAAAGCCACATTTTTACTTGGCGCCGAAATGAGACCAGTGTCTGCGCCAATCGGGCCTCCAACGGGAGGGCATTCCATAACCAGGGTGCCACAGCAGAGAAGGCCCTCTCCCACGTCCCACTATAGTGTATGTCTTGTACTGATGGGACACAGAGGAGGGCCCCTCGAACAGATCTCAGTACTCAGGCAGGCATATATAGGGAGAGGTGCTCCCTCATCTGCACAAATTAATCTAGATGTTCCAGCCCTATGTGAACATGCAGGGAATGGTGGGTGTTGTAGGACTTTTTTTCTGTCTAAACATGCATAGGATTGAACTCTTAATAAATGTTATCAAAAACATTGTGGATATTACAGAAAATTCTATGTTTATCTGGAATTCTTAAAAATAAGTACTGCCTTGCTCTACTTTTAATTGTCACTTGAGAACTTTCACTGCTGTTGCATATTTGTTCTGAGGGACATGCAGTGTTTCACACTTCATAATGTCACTTCATATAAAGCATTCTGATCTAGCATATTACTGCATCCAGTTCTGTTGTTAAATATTTGACAACTTTCAGACTGATATTTTTTTTTCATATGCCAGACAGAATAAGTGACATCTAACAATATTATTTTTCTTTTCCCTAATTATGTAGCTGTTGGCTACAATTGCTTTGTGAATACGACAACAAGAACAGCTAACTCAGTAAGTTAAAGAAACAAGTTTTGGATTACTAATTGTCTTGGTGGCTGCCCCAGAGCTGTGGAACTCCTTTCCCCTGGAGATTTGCCAACAGCTAAATCCTACACATTACAGTCCGGTGCTTTATTTAGTTTGGCTTTTGGTTTAATAGAGGAGTGGACCTTTTACATGCTGTACTTTGTACTGAACAAATAGTTTATATATTTAATTTTAGTTGTTACCTCAGGCATTTGTGATAAGGCTGGTTAGGAATTTAAATAACTATGTGTTGGTATGCTTCACCAAAATGGAAGTTGAATTTTACACAGCTGTGTATAATATTGCTTTAGGGACATTTTAAAATAATTATGCTGAGAATACATAAATATTTTGATTGTAGGACTAAATCTCCTGCTTTTCTCTTACAGAAATTAAGAGGCCAGACAGAAGCACTTTATATATTAACCAAATGTAACAATACACGTTTTGAATTCATATTTACAAATGTGGTTCCTGGGAGCCCCAGACTTTTTGCCTCGGTTATTGCTGTACACAGGTACTTGAGCTTAAAAAAAGAGTCTCATTTAAAAGCAGGAAATGCACACTGAAGCATTCCTAATGACATTGGTTTGGTTGCATACAGTACATAAACTTTCAGAATGAATACTTTGAGTACTTTTTAAAATTTGATATAATTTGGTATTGGCATGCATATGTATGCTAGTTCATAGAACCAGCCCCATATTTCAAGATCAGGCCTTCTTATCACCCTCTCTACCTTTTCCAGGTTCCCTTTTTTCCTCCCCAACTGCCAACTCAACATTCTGTACCTTCTGGAAGCTCACAAGCCCTCCTCAGGCCTTTTGGGGGGTATAAAATGTTATTTTTCTTTTAATTTACAAACATATATACTTCTGTATGCCTAAAGAATTCCTAGAATATATAACTCCCTTATTTCTGGGTTGTCCTGTTTCATTTCTGAATGCACTCAACCACTTGAATTCACTACAAGATGGAACAAGTGGGACCTGCAACAAAATGCTGCAGTGTATTCTCACCTCCTAATGGGAATGGTCCTGTTCAGGGCTTTGGCCAGCCAGCCATGCCCTCCAGCAGGCCTGTTTTCTTTTCCAGTTGCCAGTGGCTGCTGGGCATGCTCAGTCCTCATTGGGGTTTTTTTTTTTTAGGCAGGGGCTTGCCCCCTTAGTTTTGGGGGAAAGTATTTTGTACTTCTGCACATTTGGGATGCCCTCAAGCATACTGATACTTCACTCGTGTTTCTCGGTGGCTGTGTTTTGGCTGCTATCCTGTTGAAACTCACCACCTTTCATTGTTAATAGGAGTGATGATCCCATAATGTAAATGAATCTCATGACATTCAACTTACTCTCAGAAATGTCATATCATGGCAAAAAAAAATGTAAATTCTGTTACTTACTTTTCTTTTTCTAAAAATAGTTCTGTCTTTATTGCTAAAATTATTTCTCATGACAGCAAAATTAAAAGGGAAAGATGGAACATTTTATAGGTTTGTTTAAATGAGCTATAATAAAAATGTAAATGTTAAAACTGTGTCTCATTATTCCTAGAGCTTATGAAACATCAAAAATGTACCGTGAGCTTAAACTGAGATGTGCATTAATTCAAAACAAACAGTTGAGATTGCTACCAAAAGAACAAGTATATGACAAAATAAATGGCGTCTGGAATTTATCTAGTGATCAGGTATGGTGCAATGCAAGGAGATATATCCTTAAGTGGTATTAAGAATGTGCTTTTTTTTCTTTCTTTCCTACCAGAGGAGTTCTGCAGTGACCTCACAAAAATAGTCTACTTGAAATTATGTGTGGTTCAGTGGAATAAGCTTAGTATTATTTTATACTAATAAAATACTTTTGATTTCTTTATAAAAGTAGAAATAATACTTTATACTTAGTATTATTTTACCTCACATTTTAAACTCCTAAGAATATCCAAGGCAGCTGTTAAAACAATAAAATCCCTATTAACAGCAACAATATCAATAATATAATAGAACTCAGCAGATAACAATTCAGTAACCTGCAGGGTAAGAACAAAAGTGTAGTGAAAGTGTTGTTGTTTTTAATCCATATGGAACAGTTTCAACATTGAGTGGCAGTCAGAAGAAAGATTAAAACAACATCCTGTGTAGACCAAACACCTTTTTAAAATGGTTATAAAAAGAACGGTCTTAACACTGCAGCAGAACCCCATTAGAGAGCAAGGTAGGCCTTCCTGGGCAGGTTGTTTGAGAGCCTAGGTGTGTCTGCAGCATATTGTTAACAATATGTAAAAATGTACACCGATGCAGAGAAATGTCTGTGTGTCAGATCTGTGAATGGATCATAGCTTCTTTTCATCAGTACAACAGCTCTTTCCTAAACTCTTTTTTCAGATATCTTTTGAATCAAGTAAAAGACTGGCAGATGTTGTTCTGAAGAAGAAAGAGCTAAGCTGTGTACACATTCTCTAGGTTGTGGCCTTTTAAGTGGATCTAGATAGCACACCAGTTTTATGACAACAGGCATGACCTGTAGTGCCAGTTGGAAATTTTACTGGTCTATTGCTGGCCCCATGAAAACCTGTGAACTTTGACTGTTGTAAATTCTGCTCAGTTTACAGGCTCATCAAGGAGCCTGTGGCATTTGTCATTGGACAATTGCAATGATTATGCCATGGTGTGTCATGGAAGTTATCATGTGAAGACATGATACCAGGAAGTATTTTTAAATTATCTTTACAAATAATCAGATTGTATCTTATTAATGACAGAAACATGGTGGGATGCAGTGGTGAGGAGGCAGGAAAGTCCTTTTCCACAAGCTTCCTTCCACTTGTGGTTCTCAAGGTCCAGCCCACAGCCATTTATTTGGCATGTGAAATAGAGTGAAGTGGTTATTTTAACGTGTTCAATTCTAACTGAACATAGGCACAACACTAATTTTACAGAGCAAAAAGGTTCTTTTTGGATACTGCTGCTTTCACTTTGGAATATTTGTCTGGGATTACCTAAATTCAGCTTGTGTGCCTTTGTACTTGAATGGCATATTATTTCCAGCATGTGGTTTAACATGGTTTGCTGTAGTAACAAGGTTTCCAGGGTGGTTTTATTTAAATTACTACATAAATGTTCATTTTACTAAGTGAAATTTGCTATTCTATATTAATATGGAGGAGGACATTATATAGTGATATAGAAGGCTGATCCAAGTTAATTTTGATTTCTCTCTTTTTTAGGGAAATCTGGGCACCTTTTTTGTTACCAATGTAAGAGTAGTTTGGCATGCTAATATGAATGACAGCTTTAATGTCAGTATACCATATTTACAAATTGTGAGTACCATAATATTACAGTAAACATTTAAGCCAAATATTAATAAATATAGATTACATTATTTTAATTACAGTATATTATTTTTATGTAAATAGTATGTTTTACTTGGCAAACAACTGTGAATATTAATATAAACTTGGCAGTATTGGCAGACAAACTGTAGAACTGATGTGTATATGTCTTTGCTGGTTGTTGAAATAAATGATCTTTCAGCTGGATGATGATGGGGAGAGGGGTGTTCACCTTGGCCTGGGTTCTTTCATGAGGGAAGTAGGGTGTCTTTAGTATGAAAGCGTTGATCTGGATGAATTTTCTGTAGTATGCACTGTCCATATGCAACCATAAATTGATGGATTGGTGACTTTATGTTTGGTTGGGACGTAGGCTCATGCCGAGAACATGGAGCAACCTTCCCAACCTGATGCCCTTCAGATGTTTTGAATTACAACTTTTGGCATTCGTGACCATTTGCCATGCTGTCAGGGGCTGGTGGGAGTTGAAGACTAAAACATCTGAAGGGCACCAGCTTGGGGAAGGCTAACATAGAGGATATTTCTTCTCCAAGATTAGCGGTCAGGACCTAACTACATGTGATGCTAAAACAACATGATTAGCAATCATGTCATTGGCAGGGGTTTTTAATTCAATACCAGGCCAGTGTGGAGACGCAATAATCATTGGCATGCAAGGAAAGAACATTTAAGCCTTTCCTCCCCAGCTGCCATCTCAGGATTTATTTGTTTGTTTAAAATGATGTTTAGTATGGGAGGCTTTTTCTAGTGTGAATTGCTCTGTGTGTGTGTGAGGTGGGAGAGGGCATTTTTACTGAGATTGTGGCTGGGATGGGTAGAATTAAACATCCCCTCCTCACACAGTACAGTTCCAATGATGATACCTCCCCACTACCCCCGTACCTGGTCTTTATTTATTTTTAGTCATGTGTATATAGAACTTGAGATTCACATACAGCTTTACAAAAGGCTTGTAAGGCAGGCCAGTAGTATTTTTACTATATTACAGGTGGGGAGGTGAGGTTAAGAGATAGTGGTTTATCTAAGGCCACTCAGTGAGAGGTCCTAAATGTTCCCAAACTGGGGACTTTGGTTCATAGCTCACATTGTTAATCACTATGCCATAACAGCTCTTTAAAAGGGTGGCCAGTTTTCTTGGTTGCTATGGTAATTATTGTGCTGCCAGTTGAAAGCATTATAGTTGTTTTTAATCATAGGCATATGAGCAGTGAATTGTGATTAAAGTTCACCAAAAATAACTTTTTCACATATTTTTCAACATTTTTGGTGTTCTTCTGTACAAAAAGGGTATTTTTATAAGTACAGATTATTGGAAATAGAGCAATTCAGGAAGTCAGTGTTGGTCATTTTAGTTAGTTCTCTTTAGGAATCACATTTGAAGAAAACTTGATTTTAACAAAAAAAAACTTGTTTTGCTTCTTTTTACTTTGCAATCAGCGGTCAGTAAAGATTAGAGACTCAAAATTTGGCTTGGCACTTGTCATTGAAAGCTCTCAGGCGGTAAGAAACTTCAGTAACATATTTTTACTTCCTTCCGTTTGTATCATGCCATTTTAAACTTCAGTAAGTCCTTTCTACATGTCTTGCATCAAGCACCTATACCCTGTGACAACTAACCTTATGCAAATTGCTGCTTTAATTAGGATGTCATCATGGTAGTATCATGCTTGAAACTAGGACAGCTGAGTTATGAATGTACAGAATAATGACCATGATAAATGAGCACCAGGTGACTAATCAAATCTCTGAATGAGACACCAGCATATCAGTTTGGTCACTTAGTATTTTTGAGTGCCACGTTCCTGTGAAAGTTTAGACTACAGTCTTGAAATTATTTTCTTCTGAGTAGTTCTTGGAGTAGGACTGTTCGTGAATAAATTACTTTGGAAACGCATGTGTCACTGCTGATTACGTTTCCCATGCTGCAGCTAAGATGCAATTAGTGTTTGCAAATAGTTCTCAATCTGGGATTGCTCTGTCACTTTTGTAACTGTATTTTAAATTATAGGCGTTCACAAAAAATATGAGTGATAATAAACACATACACACTGCAAAAGCCCACTAACACTGCAATCCTGTACATATCTACTCAGAAGTAAGTCCCATTAAGTTTAATGGGGTTCATTTCCAGGTAAGTGCATATAGAATTGCAGACTAAATTGTGGTATCTCTAAAAATTGCTTCAGTATATATGACTGGATTATATATTTGAGCACGCTTTAATTTCATATCAGTTTATCTTGTCCTAATACCACTGTGTCTATGACTTATCTGTGAAGTGGTGCACCATTTCACAATCTTGAAAAAGGTACATGAAAGTCAGACAGAACCACTTTAATGAATTTGGCTAATTTAGTTACGTTGGCTAATTATGGACTATCTTTTATTTTAACGTACTGCTTTCTTGTAGACTGGAGGTTATGTGCTTGGATTTAAGATTGACCCAGTTGAAAAACTAGAGGAAACAGCCAAAGAAATAAATTCCCTGCATAAAGTATTTTCAGTCAATCCTATATTTGGAGTGGATTATGAAATGGAAGAAAAGGTATCTTGGTTTTAAAATATGCTTTGTGAGAATTAAATTAGCCACTGCTTCTGTTTAAAAGAATTAAGGAATAGATTAGGGTTTTTTTTCAAGGTTGTTTTCTTTCATTTATTTATTTCCAGCCTCAGCAGCTAGAAGATCTGACGGTGGAACAGGTACAGGATGATGTAGAGATAGAAGCAGATGAGCAGACCGATGCTTTTGTGGTAAGGTTCTACTGAAAATTCCATTGAAGGTTTCTCTCTAAAGCTGCAGCCCTATGCACTTTTATCTGGTAGACTGTCCAATTGAATACAGTGATTGCATTCAATCATATTTTGGCTTAATAAGCAGAGGTATAAACAAAACTTGTGGCTCATCCGTTCAGGTGAGCGAGCAAACAAGCCAGGAAACATTAACTATAACTAATCCAGTTATATCCAAACTGGAAAATTATGGTCAATGGCTTCTGAACAAGCCAGGTTATGAAGCCATTCTTTAAAATTGTCTCAGTATCTTGGCTTGTTCAGAAGCTGTTAACCGTAATTTCCCGGTTCAGACACAACAGGAAACTATATTTAACTGAAGATTTCCTGGCTTGAACAAAAGGAGGAGCAAGCAGCTGTATGAAAGGCCACAAGGCTCATTCACATCTCAGCTTGTTAAGTAAGCTGAAATATGATCATCTTAATGCAGCCAGTGTAACTTCTGAATAACATGTATAGGGTCAGGATCCACATCTCTTAAATTTTCTGATTCTACGGGAAGATTACAAGACTTTATATTTCATAGAAACCCTCTTAGTTGTAAAGGGTGGAAGAGTACTTGCAATACTTTATTCGTTGCTTGCTTGCTTGTTTGTTTATTACTCTTTTTAGAAGGTGCTTCCTTGTACTCTGTTAGTGATAAAGCAGAAAGATTCTGTTTTAAAAGTTGCACTGTTCTTGTGATCCAGTAGTGTGAAACATGATCATTAAAACTGATAAGTCACATAATTATCTTTGTCCTATAAAAGATGAATAAGATAAACCACTCAGGACACATCCTATCGATTGTGCTCTCACTGCTTGGAAGCCTTCAAACTTGGAGACTTCTGAGATTGCTGTGCCCTGCTGGGCTGAAGCCGGCAGGATGGGAGGAGCAGCGGAGGTGATTTTCACTAGACGAGTTTTTCAGCCTGTCTAGTGGGGCGTTTTGTAGTAGAAGGGAAGGAGGCTGGAGAAGGCTCAGGATATCTCATATCCTGGCCTCTCCAGTCTCCTCCCCTCCCCACCCACCAGAAGTGGCCTCACCGGTCTTCCTTCTCCTCTGAGGTTGCTTTTCTGACCTTGGAGGACAGCTGGCATGATTCTTTCCGCACCCACAGCGGATCTCCCAACTCCCCCTTCCAAAGTCAGAGTATTGTCTCTGACCTTGGAAGGGTTTTTCCAAGCAATCCTATGGTCCCTGGGACAGTCATAAAGTGTTTTATGCCTCACCTCTATTACCAAACTGAGCAAGTAATCGCAGTGGGTTCTTTAAACATAAAAATACTTTCACATATCCTCTTCATCTTTAAATTGTACTAATTTGAAACTGCCTAATGATTTTGCTAAAATACTGTCAGCTCTCTACTTTTTTGTTATTTCCCATGTGAATATTGCAATATTTGCCTGACACTCCCCTAATACTTCACACTAGTACTTTCTGCAGTTCTTTAGACAGGAAGTCCTAACCTTTTTATACATGAGGGATAAATTAGCAATCTAGACAATCTGTGGTGTATCAGACTGAAGTGAATTGTTTTAAATTGCTCAGAACTGCTATAGGCCACGTATAGTAAACTAATATTTTCATTGAATTTGAAACCAGGTAGAAAAAAACTGGATTTACTTTGTTTAATGCTATATCAAAAAGACAATGTGTTGCAAAGGTGAAGAGGCCTTTCTTTTGTTTGGTAGATTACAAATGAAAGTATTCATACAATACTGTGTAAGGGAAAAATGAGACACAGGTAAAACATGGTTTTTAAAACCATTTTAGATATAACAGATAATGGCAGGTTTTTCATTGAACTAAGGTATTTGAATTCACAGAGCTTTAATACTTAAAGATGAACATTCAGTTACTTTTAACTTGTCTGTTGCAGGCCTATTTTGCTGATGGGAACAAGGTAAGAACGTTTTTATTTCAAAATAAAACTGAATGATGTATTAGTTCCTAATTGACAGTCTTACCATTCCCTTATTTGCATTTTCTCTCTCTTTTCTCATTTCCTGAAAAAAAAGCAACAGGACCGTGAACCTGTTTTTTCTGAAGAACTAGGACTTGCAATAGAGAAACTAAAAGATGGATTCACACTGCAAGGACTCTGGGAAGTAATGGGTTGACATTAATCTAAACAATGTTTAATATATAAATAAATATGTTTAGTCTCTAAAAGTCATACCTCAGTACTTTTTAATGAAGAGGCCACAGCTACCTGATTTATGGAAATTCTACAAGGGGTAGATAATGATGTACAGTATATAGTTTCTATGTTATAAAATAAGATCTTATATTTGTAAGATATATTTATGCACTGTATTGTTTTGTATTTGTATATAGTGCTTTCAGTGTTGACATTTTAAATTATTTGTTAATTTAGAACATGTATCGATCTCATATGACTGTAAATAAAAGTGTTATTTAAGGGAATAAAGTAAGATGTGGTATTTCTGAATAATGTTGTAGCTAATGTTTTTCAAATTATTGTGGAAGCAAGGGGGGTGAGGAATATGCTACTCTACCTCCAATCTGCGCCCTCATAAGGGGAGTCCAAAGCTGGCTCCAGCTCTCCCTGACATGCCCCATTTTGGAACTTTATGCTTGCTACCACTGGCAATAATGCTGCTGGCACTAGCTTTCCACATATGAAACTGAGTCACCGAGTGATGGTGCTCCTCTCCACTGGTAGGAAAGTGCCTCTACCCCATCCTATCCCTTCGAAGCAGGCAGATCTGAGGGTTAGGATTGTTCTGCCAATCATTAAATGTTATTCTTAGCTCATTCTGCCAGATACTGGATATTCCTTAACTCTGGATGCATGCTAGGAAATCAAGTGGAAATCTACTGGATGGTTTGACACATTTTGAACTTTGACTTGTCATTGTACTTTTTTATCTATTCAGTGCTTTTTTCTTGATTCTCTACCTCATTATTACTGAGGACAGATTTAATGCTCACAGACATCACTATTGGCGATTCTACTTAGTCAGTAGCATCACACACATGAACTTTTGGCCATTGAATTAGATGCCAACTAATGTTTATCTCCCATCTTATTTATTGTTTATCTTTTCTTCTGTGCCATATCACTATCTCCAAAAGTAGCACTTCATCAAGTATGTTAACTTGGAAATAAACCTGATTTCAGTGCAATTGATTTCCAAGTTGGGTGTGATGAATGATCTGATTGTAGGATTGCTCAGAAACACCTTCTTAAAAGTCACCATCTGTGCACCAGATGCTGAAAATCCACAAATCTAGAATTTCCTCCTGCTGAAGTTTCACCCAGCTATGTGTTGCCACATTTTTGGTTAAATTGTGAGATGTTTGTATTGAGCTGGCCTTTGTGGAGCAGAAGAGGCTAAGATGGCAGAGTGTCTTGGCTTTTAGCTTGTGGTATAAATTTTAACTCCTAGTTGAATTGTCATTTTGAATTTCAGTGGGAGATTTTATAGTTGCCTTTAGTGTGTTTAACATGCTCAAAGCCTTGAATAGTAAATTTAAATAACAGCTCTTTGGGACATGTAACACATTCAGATTGAGTAAATGGGGCCTGCTGCATTGAATGCTGTGTTGGAAAGGAACATAGAAGTATGTTGAATTCAAATGCTGGTGATATTAATGTACTTTTATTGACTTGGCCTGTGGGTAAATCCTAAGGAGAATTCAATATCATACATACCAAAAGCAGTCAAAGTACTATAATCCAACTAAAACATTTCAGACCAGCTTTGTGCGAGAATTTTTTACAGAAAGGGGCAGAAATAAAAGTAATACAATATAATAGTTGCATTCAATGATCCAACAGTGCATTGCATGCAAAATTAAATGTCATTTATTGTTTGAGAGAGGCAGCTGCTATGTTTTCAAGTGAGATAAGACCTTGTACACCATGTCTATAAATGGAAAAATGTCAAATGACCTGTCCATCCAGCTGTTATTTTAGCAGCTGATCTTTTGAGAATACATTGAGAAGAAGCCTGTTTAATCTTTCCTATCATTAAGATTGAATCCAGGCTAAGTCAGTCACACTTAGCTCACTCTGAAATCAGTGGGACCTACATTAGTCATGACTAACTTTTCACTTGATTTCAATGGTACCTAAGTGCAATTAACTTAGTCTGGATCCAGCCCATTGCTTCTGATGAAATCTCTTCTACATTAAAAGAATAAAGGTGAATTTTAATAAACTGTATCAAACTTCAGGCTCTGAGTGCCATCCTCATCCATTCAAAATTGGAACTTTATATTGACTTAAGTGGTAGCAGAACTGTACCTATTGTGTGTGATCAAGTGAGTATGTAATGTGCTTCCTGGAAGGTTATATTTTTAACTTGATTCCAGCAGAAACTCCTTCACCATTCTTAAGTCCATTTTAGGTCTTAAATGATATGAAACATACATCCAGCCTGGCTGAGCATTCATGTCTAGCCTGCATGTCAAGCACTCAATGGATCACAGATACAGTTTAAATGTGGTAACTTTGAGACTCAATCCTGGTTATTTTAAATCAGTGGACACTTTACCATTGTGTAGTGAGCAAGTATATTAACAGGCCCAAATAACTTTCTAGTTGTATTCAACAGACATTTAACAGGAATTTGTTTTCATAGGCATATACCCTGGCTCAGTTTCTCTGAATCAATCACCTTTTAAATGGTTTTGAATGAATCTGTTATGAATGGCCATCATAGTTTCATCTACTGACTTCCATCTTTTTAGAACATGCTTGAGAGTATTAAGATCAATGTTTTAGAGATCTGTTTCATAGCAACTACCTTTGGACCTAATTCTGTACCTTTGCTAACTCAGGGCTCTAACTATACTCTATAAGTAATCTCAGTGATTCAGTGTGTGTAACCAAGTAAAACTGATTCCCTAGTGACTAAAAGCAACAGTTGTTTCTTTCAGCCCATGACAGCTGCAAACTCCACTCTTCTTTCCACACCATCCATCCTAAATTCCACCTTGTGAAAGTCTGTAGCTATATTTAGCTGGCAAGATTAAATTACAGAAACTTCAAGCTGGGCGAAGCACACTGATCTGCCTTTTTCAGGCAGACCCGGGTACCAACAAGAGGGCTTTCTGTTCTACCTCCTTGCCTAAGCCTTCCACATAATGGATTCCCAAAGAGAACTCACTGAAGAGCTTCGACTTTATCAATCGACTCTTCTTCAGGATGGCCTCAGGGAGCTTTTGGAAGAGAAAAAGTTTGTCGATTGTTCCCTAAAAGCTGGGGATAAAAGTCTTCCGTGCCACAGATTGATTCTGTCAGCCTGTAGTCCTTATTTCCGTGAGTACTTCTTATCAGAGCAAAGTGAGGAAAAAAAGAAAGAGGTAGTCCTAGACAATGTTGACCCTGTCATTCTTGACATGATTGTTAAGTACCTTTATTCTGCAAGCATTGACCTCAATGATTCTAATGTACAAGATATTTTTGCCTTGGCGAGCCGCTTTCAAATTCCCTCTGTTTTCACTGTGTGTGTTTCTTACCTTCAGAAGAGACTTGCTGTTGGTAATTGCCTGGCCATCCTTAGATTAGGTCTCCTCCTTGACTGCCCAAGACTTGCACTGTCTGCCCGTGATTTCGTGTCAGACCATTTTGTGAAGATTTGCAAAGAAGAAGACTTCATGCAGCTTGCCCCCCATGAACTCATCTCAGTTATTTCGCCAGACAGCTTGAACATTGAAAAAGAGGAGGTGGTTTTCGAGGCTGTAATGAAATGGGTGAAGACAGATAAAGATAATCGAGTGAAGAGTCTCGGAGAAGTGTTTGACTGTATCCGCTTTCGCCTGATGGAGGAGAAATATTTCAAGGAGCATGTTGAAAAGGATGATCTAATCAAAAGCAACCCAGATCTTTCCAAAAAAATGAAGATTATTAAAGATGCCTTTGCTGGGAAATTGCCAGAGCCTACTAAAAGTGCAGGAAAGTCGGCCAAAGGAGAAGTTAATGGAGATGTAGGGGATGAAGATTTACTCCCTGGTTACCTAAATGATATTCCAAGGCATGGAATGTTTGTCAAAGACCTCATTCTTCTAATCAATGATAGTGCTTCTGTGGCTTATGATCCTACAGAGAATGAATGTTACCTGGCAGCGCTGTCAGAACAGATTCCCAGAAATCATTCCAGCATAGTCACTAAACAAAAGCAGGTCTATGTAGTGGGCGGACTGTATGTGGATGAAGAGAACAAGGAACAGCCTTTCCAGTCATACTTTTTCCAGGTATAAATTTCCTGTTTCTTTGGTTAGTAGTTAGTTGCATGTGCTAAAAACATAGCTTCTGTGTGTATCTCTGGCATGTAACTGTTTTGGTTCATCATCCCTCAGTTTTTAGAAGTTGTATATTCTGTCATAATTATTTAGAGAACTAAAGATACTTAAGGTGCAATCCTATGGTTGTTTAGACAGAAAAAGTCCTACAACGGCCAGCATTCCCCAGCCAGCACTATGCATGTTTTCTGTCTAAATATACATAGGACTGTGCCCGTAATACTTTATCCCATAATCCTGTCATATATCCTATAATTTCACCATCCCTTCTAGACTATGCTCAGTGCTACTACATGTTCTAAGCTTTTCCCAGTAAAAATGTTTTAACATTTTCAAACAGTACCTATTAACACTGTTTTGGCTTCTAAAATGTAAATGTTAATGAAGGTGACATGGTATTGGTTTTATAATAGAAGCCATGGAACTATGTGCACTTTGATATAAAAGCACTGTTCAGACATTGAACTGAATACCAATATGAGGGCAGTACGGTGGCACTCGCTCATAGCCCTGCCATGCTGAGCGCATTTGGTGGAAAGTCTGAAAGAGCCTACTCACATACTGTTTGTACTTGCATAGACTCTTTCAAACCTTCTGCCAAAAGTGAAGAGAGGGTGGGGGCAGAGCCAGTGGGCATGATCCTGCTCTCCTTGCATGCTTGTTCAGCTAAAGATCTGAATGGGTCTAAAATAGATTTTTAATGTGGGCCTTAGTGTCTTGTCTGTCTATACATTTTCTGCTTTGAAGCTCTGACATTTTCCCTCACATTTCTAGTGGGCACAATATCTCCTGCATACACATTACACTCCTCCACTCTCAAGGGGTTCCCCATTCATTTTGCAGTGGAAGTAGATACATATGGACACTTCTTTGTTCTTACAGATCTAATTCCTCCATCCATGTGCAGTCTGGGTACACATAGGCACATAGGAAGTGGCCTTTTACTGAGTCAGATCATTGGTCCATCTAGCCCCATATTGTCAATGCTGACTGGCAGCAGTTCTCCAGGGTTTCAGACAGCATTTTCTCCAGCCGTACCTGGTGATGCCAGGGACTGAGCCTGAGACCTTCTGCATGCAAAGCAGGTGCTATACCACTGAGCTATGGCATTCCCTGCCCCATCTAGGCTTCTAGGTCAAGACATGTGTATTACACTTGTTCACATCAGAAATGTTCTTTATTAAGTACATTACAACAGAATAAACTTTCCTGTCGAGAATTTAATTCAAGTATTAGAAGGCAGGGATGGGCAGTGAGTAAGATTTCTACAATGTTCCATTTTGCATGTAATGCTAATACACAGTTTTGTATTACATGCACAAGCAGTAGTGAGCCTCTGGTGTGGCTGCGAGGAGAGCAGAAGCATCTGCTTCCACTTTTAAGCCAATTAGAATTCCCTGTTACATCTGAATTTGTGGAACTCTGGTTATTTTAAACCATGATTAACCAATGGTTTGTTCACGGGCCAAGATTGGTTTGGTTCTGGCTTGTTGAAGAAACCAGGATCCTCCAGAGTTCTCATACCATGTGAAATTCTGTTTGATTTAAAGCTGGAAGCTGCTATTTGCCCTGCAAGAGGAAACCAAAGAAGTGGTATATGTTCAACAAAGAGCTGGGGAATTTATATTAGAAAAATAGCATGGAGGAAAAGAGCTAAGTTCCTCTTCCCCAGCACCAATCCAATTTCCCCTCAACCTTATGTAGCTGCTTTTAATTTTAAAACTAAACAAAACACAGGAGACCTTGTGTGGGCAGCATGGAGTTGGTCTGCAGGGGCGAAGGGAGAGGCAAAGTATTAATGGATATCTACACCTCGGATGAGTTAAGTATGGTGACAACTGTATTGATTTTAGCTCAAATAGGGCTTGGATCCAGTCCTCGGTCAGCCTGCCTACTGGCCAGTCCCAACTTGGCCAGCATCCCAGGTGTGTGGTGACCTAATTAATGCCTGAGACACCCCCAGGAAAGCCAGCCTGCATTCCGATTGGCTCCCTGTCCCCCCCAAACAGCAGCCCTGCAGGCCGCTGTAGCTCTGAGGCAGGCAGCAACTGGACCAGCCACTCAGTCTCCCTCTCCTTCCCCTCCCCTTGTGCTGGCACAAACGGGGATCCCCAGTAAGTTGGGATCCATTCTTGTTCACAGATCTCCCCTTCCTGCACATAGAAAACTAACACATCTGTGAAAAGGATAGGCTGTTGCCACTTTAAAGGGAGTGAGCATTTTCATCCCTGTTCTTGTGCCCTCCCCATCCACAGAAGTTTGTCATAACAGGGAATTCCTTTTGCAGCGACTGAAATATTTTGCAAGAAGGGCTCCCTGTTTCAGCTCAACCCAGTCCTGAATTGCTACAATCCAGACATAGTTTTACCACCTCTGCAAGAACTAGACCCAAGTAAATAGAGGAATCTTTAGGAAAAATAAATCTGGAAATAGCCACTGGAGAATATAGAAGTGGCAAACATTGATAATTATCAGGGCACAGTATAGCAATTTTCAAAAGATGCATTGGGATCCATGTGTGGTACAAGAGTGTGTGTGTGTGTGTGTGTGTGGGGGGGGGGTTCTCACCAAGATGCTGATTGTGGAGTTTGTGGGATGGGGCTAAAGAGATAATGCATTAAAGGTTTTAATACTGACTTAATGGAGCAGTTTTCACTATATGTGTATCCTTTTTTGCTAAGTAGCCTTTGCTAACGTTTTTTATGAATTTTGAAAAAGCTGGATACCGTCACTTCAGAATGGGTTGGCCTTCCTCCACTGCCATCAGCCAGATGTCTGTTTGGATTGGGAGAATCGGAGAACAAAATCTATGTAATTGCAGGCAAGGACCTTCAAACTGAGGAGTCTCTGGATTCAGTATTATGCTATGATCCCACGTAGGTTGCTTAATGTTATTACTTGATGGCATACGATGGGGTATTTATGTCAGTTGTGTTTATCTGATCCAGTATCTTATTGTTTTTCACTGTTTAAATGGTTTTAGTTTTTGTAGGTTAAATATTTTATATTATGTTTTATGATCTTGTATTGTAGTGTGTATTTCTGTGATAGCTTCAGCATTAGGGTGATTTAGAAATGAAATAAATAACTGATCTTTAGTGAGACTTCTAATTAATTTTCTTTTAAACTTAAATGCCATATTGATGTCCCCTTCCATTCCAGATCAATCAAATGGAATGAGGTCAAAAAGCTCCCACTCAAAGTGTATGGTCATGCTACAACGTCCCATAATGGAGCTATATATTGTCTTGGAGGAAAGACTGATGATAAGTGAGTACCTGATAGCTTCAGAACTGTCTCAAGTTCCAAGAAAAAAAATCTTTAAAAATTTGCACTTGTCTTGGTCTCAAACCCTGGTTAGGATAAACCATGATTATGGTTGGTGCCAGTATAAACCTTAACAGACGTTAAGGCCAACTGGGGAAATTCATGGCAGAGAAGGGGCTGGGGAAGGAAGCTCATGATCCTGTGACCCATACATGCCATTGTATGTTTACTGGCTCAACATTACCATACTGAAGGGAGGTGAAATCTCATCCCATTGTTTTAGAAGAAGGGTGGGGAAGCTCAGGCCTGGGGGCCAAATCTGGCCCTCCAGGGTTCTCCAGATGGCCATGCCCTTTCCCCCCAATCATTTGGCAGTTTCCTGGCTTTTGCAGTTTTTCTCTATTGTAAATGGTTGAAATGTCTTTCCTAAAGTGTAGTTATTAGGAGTGTGAGCTTTTACACTACAATATGCTGAGGTGTGGTTTTTTTTGTATTTTTGGCCCCATCCTCTTTGCCTTCGGCCCCACTTACCACTGGAAGCTTCTCCAAAACTAAATTTGGCCCTCAGGCTGAAACAGGTTCCCCACCCTTGTTTTAGAATTATCCAGGATTTTGGCTGTGTGTATCTACTTTTGTGCAACGCGATAGTGTACATATTGATTTGCTGTAGAACCATAGTGTGGCAACAGCTTGAGAAGAGATGAGAATGTTAAGGTGTGCATTAGCATATTATTATTGCAGGATTAACAGAAAGTATATGTCATAAAGCACAATAGTATGGAGGGAACCATCAGAAAACACTTGTGACTCAATGAATGAGCCACCAATTAAAAGAAGAATGGGTATTTAATTGGGTACAGGCTCAGTCCTATGGGATGCACCCTGGGTACTTGTAAGCCTCTGAATTTGTGGCACCTCCCACTCTGCATTTAAGTTAGATGGGTATCTCCGTCTGTCTAGTGGAGGCTTCAGGGAGGGGGAGGGAAGAAGGCTGGGGCAGCCATAGGATTTCTCATATGGCTGCCGCCCTGGTCTCCTCCCCTTCCCCCCCCACCCCATGCTCTCCGGGCTCTGTTTTCCAAGTGCTCTGTTTTCCAAGTGCAGAGAGGTAGCTGGCATAGTTCTCTCCACACCAGCTATGAGGGGGAGGGGGCAAGGAGTGTGGTTTCTTGGCTCGAAGATCAGAGCCCTGTTTCCAACCTTGTAGCCAGAAACTGAACAACCCTATGTCCCCCAGACGCTGTGTAGGTGCATAAGATTGCTCTTCCCATGGACTGGAATCTGAACATCAGCATTCTTTGAGTCCTGCTGTGGTATTGCATAGGGAAAAAATGATCATAATGTTCACAGAATAAAATGTTTGCTCAAGACTTATACCTTACATTTAAACCCACATTAAAAAAATAAAAAGAGTTTATGAAGAAGTTCTGATTCCTTAGATTGAGAACCTACAGGCAGGGGCTGCCTTTGTTTTGATGGTTCTACAATAGCAATATTTTAGCAACATTTAAGCACTATAATAGGTAATAATACTATAACTAGCATGAAAAAATCTTAGGGCTGAGTATGGTCTGCACTGGAATCTAGTTTTAGACATGAAATTTGGTATCCTGAAAATCTCAATATTAAAAAACAAACCTTAGCCTATTAGCCAAAATCTTAGATTATCTGTGGACAGGATATCTGTGTAAGCTGAGAAAATGGACGGTTATGGTGGTGGACCATTGATTCTAGTACTGGAGAGGGGTTTGTGTGTGCCTTCACTGTCCTGCAAAACTCTCTGTCATTCCTGCATACAAGCTGGTGTGATTCTTTATACTGGACCAGAGCAGTAAGTTAAACTAGCTTGTGATACCAGCCCTGACTGGTGGGGGGGTATTTACCTAGAGTTCTTGAGTCTTTGACAGATGCATTTTCCAGCTTAGATAAACTCTGTTAGCTGGGAAGGTTGGCGAGTTGAACCTGGAGAATTTGACCCATGCCGACTTCGATTTCATTTTCCCTGCATTACACTTTTTCATTGAGTTGACTGTACATAAAATCCAGTGTATTTTCAAATGCTTTTTAAAAAGCATTTTCCAGCTTAGATCTAGGACTTTTTCACATGGAGCTTTTATCCTGCTATTGAGATTGCTCACTCACGGAAGTTTGCAGGTCGTTTAGATGACGGGCACATCCAGAGGTATTTCTTGGTTGTTCCATCTCAGAAAGAACCAGAAATAATGAGCTATTTAAGTCGGGATGTTACATTATTAAAACAGCCATTAGATGGTGTGGTTTCATTCTATGGAACCCTGAAAATTTAAGCTTCCCCTCTCAGCAGTTATGTGGTTGCCCCTGTAAAAGTGGAAATGCTCCACAATGGGAGGACTGTGGGGTTTTCCTTTAATGTAAAGGTGGCCCTAAACTCTGTTAGCTGGGAAGGCTGGTGATTTGAACCTGGAGAATCTGATAATGCAGACCTCGACTTCATTGTCCCTGCATTATACTTTTTCACTGAGTTGACTGTACATAAAACCCAGTGTATTTTAAAATGCTTTTTAAAAAGCATTTTATTTTGATTTTCAGATTTTTACAGTTTTGAACAGACTATAATTTCAAAATAGTTAATCTGAAAAACAACTAAAACAGTGCAGCAGTAGGCTCTGGATTCTGGCAAGATGCAGTCAAGTTACTAAAAAGTATATGTAAATAAGCAACCAATAAAACAGAAAAATTATTTAATTAAATGTTCGGTTTCCACCTTTATTAGTAACACATTTGGATTTCAAATCAAGCTCTGGGAGCCAAAGTGGCAGGTCTAAGAATGCTGAAAATGGAGAAAATGGAGAGCCCGTGGGGTGTAGTGGCAAGAGTGTTGGACTGGGAGGTGGGAGATCTGGGTTCTAGTCCCCACTCGGCCATGGAAGCTCACTGGGTAACTTTGGGTCAGTCACACACTCTCAGCCCAACCGACCTCACAGGGATGTTGTTGTGAGGATAAAATGGAGGGGAGGAGGATAATGTAAGCCACCTTGGGTTCCTTGCAAGGGGAAAAAAGGTGGGGTATAAATGCAATAAAATAAATAAATAAATAGATAGATAAAATTCTCAGGATCTGCAATACAAGTACAAGAACTAAAGCCATAGCTAAATTTCATGTATTATCCTCCAAGTGAATGCCATGGGATTAAGGTTTTTGGTCTATATATCCAGACGTTTTTTCTTTTTCTGTTGGAAATCATTTTTCTGTTGGAAATGTCTAAAGATGACATTGGATGAAATGTGGTCATCCAAGTTTAAATAACTTGTAAGCTGTTGTTCACGTATTTTGTTGTGATTGCTGAGAACTATTGTTGTTTCTTTCCACAGAAAATGCACTAACAGAGTATTCATATACAGTCCTAAGAGGGGAGACTGGCGTGATCTTCCCCCCATGAAAGTGGCTCGCTCTATGTTTGGTATTGCTGTCCATAAAGGCAAAATTATAATTGCAGGGGGTGTTACTGAAGATGGTCTCTCAGCATCTGTTGAAGCATTTGATCTCACCACTAACAAGTTAGTGTATTATCCATTCTCTTTTGTTTAAGAATCTGGTTCAGTGTATACTGCCCTGCCTGACTTTTCCTATTGGTACTTTGTCTTTTTGTTAAGCACTTTGATGTCTTATTAACTGCAGTGAAAGAGTGTTGATTGAGCTAGATCGCTCCTTTCTGCCTACTGGATTTGGGGTTTCTTCTTGCAGAATTACTAGACGTGCAATTCATTGGCCTCTACATTGCATTGCTCCGAAGCATCTCATTCTCAAGTGGCTGTACTCAAAGTTTTTCAGTATTTTAATATGTATTCTCAGTTACCTTATTGTTCTCATAGGATGCACTTGTGATTGATGCACTTGGAAGTATGTTCTGTTGTAATTAATTGGGTGTGTCACAAATTAACGGCTCCGATCGGTGAAGCCTGTGTACCTAGCAGCCCAACCAGTGCTGTCAGTCTTGGCAACACTAGCCACCTGTTTCAAGAGCAGGAGCCTGACTCTGTGGGGAGTGAGGGAGCTTCCCCCCTTCTCTCACTCAGCATGTGATTAGTGTTGTCAGGAACTGTGTATGTAGCACCAAGTACCAGACACCTGATCTAGTGCTGAGAACCCAACGCACATCATCCATCTGTGCTGTGTGACCCTGATCTAGCAGGGGAATCATATACGGAAGCCTGCTTCAGGATGTGCATAGCCCTTCCTGGATAGGGTTGATTGTTTAGAATCACAGAACTGATTGTGATTTTGCAGATTTTCTCTTTCCGCACATTCTTTTGTCTCGTTTCATAAACCAGATGATGCACATTCAGAACCAAGGGCTTATGTCTGCTCTACAGATCCACATACAAATAGAGGACATATTTTAAAGTTGCCTACACCTGCTATGAAGTCATGTTTTAAAAGTGAACATTATATTTAACTTACAGATGGGAGGTTATGCCAGAGTTTCCGCAGGAGAGAAGCTCTATCAGTTTAGTTGGCTTGGCTGGCTCCTTGTATGCTATTGGTGGTTTTGCTATGGTTCAACTTGAAACAAAGGAATTTGCACCTAATGAGGTGAATGACATCTGGAAGTAAGTTCTGTCTGAATATTACTCTTCTTTGCTAGCCTAAGGTCATCAAGGGGCTGGAGCATCTTCCCTATGAGGAAAGATTACAACAGCTGGGATTGTTTGGCTTAGAAAAAAGGCGAGTAAGGGGAGACATGACAGAGGTGTACAAAATTATGCATCGTGTGGAGAATGTGGATAGGGAGATATTTTTCTCCCTCTTTCATAATACTAGAACCCGGGGTCATCCCAGGAAGCTGATTGGTGGAAGATTCATGAAAGATAAAAAGGAAGCACTTCTTCACACAGCGTATAGTCAAACTATGGAATTCACTTCCATAAGATGTAGTGATGGCCACCAATTTGGATGGCTTTAAAAGGGGATTGGACAAATTAATGAAAGATATGGCTATCAATGTCTATTAGTCCTGATGGCTATACGCTACCTCCAGTATCAGAGGCAGTAAGCCTATATACACCAGTTGCTGGGGAACATGGGCAGGAGGGTGCTGTTGCACTTATGTCCTGTGTGTGGGTATCCCACAGGCAGCTGGTTGGCCACTGTATGAACAAGATGCTGGACTAGATAGACCTTGGTCTGATCCAGCGTGGCTCTTTTTAGGTTCTTAAGGGTGTAATCCTTAGGCAGGAGGTGCACTGAGAAGGCCCAAACTGATACACATATTTGAGGATTTCAAGCAGTTGTATTGCCACAGAACAGCAGTAAAAGGTTTGAAAATACCTTCAAACCAAGAGCTTGGGGTGGCACAACATGTTATAGGAGATAATGGGCATCCCTAGCTTGAGTTCACCTTTCCTCTATACATTATGCAGTAATGCTTACCTGTAACATGTAGTTCCATCTTTACATTAGCAATTAAGTTCCCATTTATCTCTGTATTACCATAAAATTGAACGCTTGAAGTATACTTGAAGTATACAGATTATCAGTGTGTCCTTTTTGAGAAAGGCATAAAAATAACTGAGGGATAGGCTGTCTTGCCCAAAGTTCGACCATGCTCACTAAAACGAATTTTTGCCCTTGCAGGTACGACGATGAGAAGAAAGAGTGGTGTGGCATGCTGAAAGAAATCCGCTATGCCTCTGGAGCCTCTTGCCTTTCCGTTGGCCTGAATCTGTTTAAGCTGTCAAAGCTATAAACCGGAACGCTGATTGACTAAAGATGAGGAATATTTTTATGGCCTCTGGTACTATTGTGTAAGCCCACCCTGTACAGAGATTAATAACTAATTTTATTCATTAAACTGTTAATGTATCTGTCTTAAATTTGTATTAACTTCTGTAGGTGTATCTGCCCCCAGTTTTTACTAACAGTTTGAATTTGAAGTAAATTCTACTGTAACATTGAATAAAATTGAATTTGACTAAGAATTAGTCTGAGAGCTTTGGTGTACAGTACTCTCAGGCTTCTGCCAGTGGAATTTTTCCTGTGGTTCCATACGCAAGTACACTTGTTGCCCCAACCACCCAGGTTGCCTTGGTGGCTGAAATACCTTGGATTGTTCCATTTCAAAATAATGTTCACTGTCCTTGGCATAATACTGGCTTGGATCCTAACTTCTGCTCTGTGAACAGAGCAGGTCTTTCTCCTCTAACTTACCTCTGCAGCCACCCCGCTGCTCCACACACATACCACCTGAGGGTTCGGGGGGAGGCCCTCTGGAACAGAATAGCATGTGCCACAGAGGGCTGCAATGAGAATTGCCAAAAAAGAGGGAGCCCTTTGCACAAGTGCTTTCTGTCTGGTTTTCCTGAAACAATACAACCTCTAGAATTAAATTCTGTGCTTGCATTAGAACTCATTTTGAGAATCAGGTTATATAGGAACCACCTCCTTCTAAAGATCACCTTAACTTACCATTAAAACATGGGCTAATATTTGCTGGCCAATAAAAAGTATAGTCCTCTGAGGGTTTGCAGCTCTCAACTATTTGCTGCTAGCATTGGAAAGGGAAGGAAACACCAAGATATAAATGCCTACTATTTCAGAAAGCAGTTTGCATCTCTACAATGGACAAGCAATCTGTGACTGTCACTCAGAATGCCCAACATGCTAAAGAGCCTTGGCTATCATTGTATCTTTTTGCTGTTCTTTCAATAGGTGCATCAACAGACCTGCGGAAAAATCCATATTGGGAAGGGAAAATTAATGTGTGTGTCAGGCTTTTCTGATCTATTTTTAATATACTGATAGGAGTTCCCTTTCTTAATTAAATGCTGTTTAACACTCATGAAGAAACTTCAGCTTGCCAGTTGCAGGAGACGGAAGTAGTTCTTGAACAGCTACAGAAATATAATACCTCCTTCTACTAGAACAAACAAAAAAGTGTAAGCTGGATGTTAAGCAGAAAAGACAGGCTGTGAAAGAGATGTTGCTTGGTGTGATAAAAGTCCAAGGCTGCAGTTTTTTGTAATGGTCTTATGATAGGATGAAGGCAGTTACACAGACTTAATAAGACTGTGCTTGGTACAAAAGATTCCAAGCTGCACAAAGAATGGTTGCTCTCATGTTAGGGATGGGGGGAAAATTCATTCAGTTCACATTTTAGTGTGAATTTAATGTTACACTTGCGAACCAATACGCAAACAAACTCAGTATCCTTCAAAATTTGCACTTCTCTGTAGTTCTCCATTCAAAAATGTGTACAAAATGGCTATATTAGGAGAAAATGCACACAACAATACATATATTAGTGAAAATAATGTAGCATTGTATTAGGAAAACTATTGCCAAAAACATGTATAAGCATTGTAAACAAAATTATGTATTAGGAGAAATGCACACAAAAATCATACAAATTTTCATTAAAAATTTTAAAAAATTAAAAAAATTTTTTTAAAAAAAAATCTTTAAAAAAATTGCCAAAGTTCAGGACAAACTGAATTTAAGATCTCAAAAGTGAGGAACAGAAACCGAAAGACAGATTCATCCCTATCTCATTTTAGGGAAAAATAAAGGCCAGCAGTTATTTGGCTCTGTCTTTTGCATTAATCAGATCGCACAGATCTCTATTATGTACAGGACTTCAACTCTTCTAAATGAGAGACAGTACACAGAAAGGAACCTGGCTATATGTGAACACCTTCATATGTTTGAGCCATAAGCCCCTGCAGCCATTTCTCTTTCCCTGCCAGAACAGCTGTTTTTTTCTTCTACTACTAGGCTTAAAGCTGTAGCCTGCTGCTTTCTTTTCCTTAGTAGTTCTTCACCAGGGATATATAACGCACATCAAATCACTCTGAGGGGCCAGTTTTACATTTTTAAAAACAACTGCACTGCGATCTTAAATGCAGAAGTTTCAATATAACCCAGTGTATTCTTTGTAGCCTGCATTTTTTTTGAGGATTACTAGCTAATTTCTGAGACACTTTTAACATTTGAAAGCACTATACAAATGCTAAATATTTTAAGTATTTTTCTCCATACACTACAGTGCTGGGTCTCTCCCAATCTCTGTTAGTTCTCCTCCTACATTTCATAGCACACCCCTCTCTCCCCAGCACCACAGGGCTGCGTTCCCATATGCCCCCCCCCCACGCACATACAAGTTTTCCTACAGCTGTTACATTTCCTGTTTTGTCTCTGTACTACCACTGTTTCCTCTGAACTCCCAACTTTTCTACTCACCTTTAAAAGTAGGGAGAAATACAATGGGATGTGTTGAGGCAGGCCATGAGCAACTCTTTCAAAACTGGCTGATTCCAAGTGTTAAGACAAGACAGCGTGATCCTTGAGGTAGCGATGGGCTGTGGACTGCATAGCCACACGGTCTTTACTTTAGGAACGTCAGATGTGCTAAAGGGATAGGGAAGCCATGTCTCTTTCCCCCCAAATATACTTACGGTACCAACACTAACAGAGTTGGGGTAAATTTCACTACAGCTTCTTCCAGCCTTAATCTAACTGGGATCCTTGCTGGATCAGAAGCACAGGTACAGATCAGATACACATGCAAATGTAGATGCTCTTTTTCTGTATTGCACTGCTTACCATAAATGTGTATTTGAATACACATCCCCATGCAGAGTCTAGTGCAACTAGTCACTCAAATAACTTTAAAACATGACTACAACTGGATCAAGGTATTAAGGGTTGTTGTTGCTAAAGTGCTGAACAAAAACAACTGCAAATGTAATACAGCCAATTCATCCCTTCGTTTAGACGTTTTAAGTCTCCAAACATTTTTTTGTGCTACCAAATGTGTACTGTGTTCCTGTTTCAGTCTTAGGTGACTTGTGATAGCAAAACTTGGAATTCATATGTAGTTCAAGTTTATCATGTTTCTTTTTAGATGGCTGTGAATAGAAATTAGTCTTCTAGTTTAGCAACAAGGTCACCAAAGCCCCAGGACCCAATCCAGCTCTAGTCATGCACGTTTTGTGGCACCGGATTGAGGAAATACCTGCCCATCTGCATCAGAAGACTTATCCCGTCATTTCAAAACAGATCCAGATGAGCATCACAACGCCGATTCAAATATGCATTCAGCACAGACGGCATGTGTGTAAGCCTGCTTCTGCCCATGGATTGCCCTTGCTGGATTAGGGCACTGGTGTGTGTTTTAATGCCACATTAATGAGATCCATTTTGAAAATATTTCACTGAAATGATCATAAGATTGAAAATATTAAATGTTCCATGATAAAAGTCCATATAAAATAGCTTCATGATTGTATGCCTTCTCCACGCAACAATAATCAAACCCTTTCAAATATTTTCTTTTTTAGATATTCTGTCCAAGCATCCTTTGCTGACAGTTCCATGGAATTCCATTCAAAATGGGGGATCTGAAAGAAAATACCATTATTTAACACTGTGAATATTTATTTTCTTTACAAGAATCTACAGTATTGGTCCAATGATGTGGCTACTTTTAGATTTGATTGCAAGTTTTGGAGGAGGGACAGAATATTCATTACAAGTGTGAGACCTTGCCCCAGGCCAGGGGGAGCTATAGCCTGTGATACTGATTCTGAGCCAGATGAGTAAGCTGTAGAGCCAGGCCCAGCCATGGGAAGCCAGGCGCCTGAGAACTCAGTTCTACCACGCCTCCCGCTGGCTTATGAGCTGGGATGGGGTGAGATGCAGGATGCTGATGTGGCTTATCTTCCACAGCCAGGAGACATGACCTTGACAGATGCCCCTGCTTGTTGAACAGGGACGTCTTCTGTGGGAGCAGGGTGGCAGGGGAGGTCTCCGCAGGAGAGGGAGTTTCGGGGGTGTCTCCTTTGCTGCATTGTTAGTAAAAGACGATGTGTCAGAGGCATCCAGTGAGGTGCAGCAACTGCCTGAGAGCCAGGACTCCCTGCCAGGATCAAATCTCTGACAGTGATCTTTAGAAGCCCCTCCCCTGCATTTAAGACAGGGCAACCGGCAGTAGACTTTGCTGGAAACACTGTATTAGTAACACGGAAAGCTTCCTGCTTAACTGGAACTGTGAACTTATTGGGATTTATTCTGCATGCTGAACCTAGGGCTCATTGGGTCTTTTTGTTTTGAAACTCATGAACGGATTCTTGTCAAGGCACTCCATTGTAATCTGTTAACTGTGGATCTTTATTGGGATTGCAAAAGCTTATAGCTAATTACTGCAGTAAAAGGTTTTACTGAGAATTGTGCCTCATCTCTGGAAAGTCAGTTCTGACAACAAGAAACATTTCATAAATATATAAATAATTCCATAAAAAGTGACATTTTTTCAGATAATTCTGCAATTCTATACAATATTTACCAAATATACCAGACATCATACCTGGACAACCTGGTAACCGAGAATTTCCAAGTGTCTCTTTTTCATAGCAGTTTCTCCTTTTGGATGATTTGAATTTTTGCAAAAGGCTTTTGAATCAAGACATTCCACTGCAATTCTGAACAAAATACAATCCAGAATATTGACTTTCAGATATATATACCAAACATACTTATTTGTTATACTACAGTCAATAACCTGAAAATCTTCTCATTTTTAGTTAAAACAATTTTAAGCTGCAAATGTTTCAATATGTTCTGAGAATGGGGATGCTGATGGATGCACGGAATGTCCCTGCCAAAAACTGCTTTCCTGGTTCCCTTCAATCCATGTTCATTCCTTTGTACACACATATCTCCACTGAAATGAATGGTTAACAATGCACAAAGGATGTGTCTCACATCAGAATGGGCATGAATCTCTGCAAAGTGATTTATGTGTACAAATGGGCATGCACAAAACAGTAAAAATATCCCTACAAGGCAAATTTGCTATTCAGAGCAAGTAAGGTTCAAGAAACACATTAAAGCAGAGTCTCTTTTACAAAACAGCTAATGAGAAATCAATTTGCCACTGATTGGTAAAAACAAACCCAAGCATGAGGTGTTCTACCAATAAGGTGTGTTTCTACATTAGGAATGAAATGACTCCTTTCTGAATAAACTTCTGTAAAATAATGGAAATAAAATGTGATTCATTTGCCCTCAATGACATCATCACATAGCCAAAGTTGATAGGTTACATGGCACCATGACGACTATGTGATTGCTGATTGGCTTGGACTTTGCAGTAAAGAAACCCTTTCAAGTAAAAAATGTTGCCAAGCAGCAAGCAATGGCTGTGAACAGGCATAAAAATGCAATGAGTGGAAAATAAGGTCTCTCTCCCTCCACCCCATATTTCCATGTTCCACCTCCAAATCAGCAACTTTTCCAGCAAAAAACAAATCTTATAAAAGACCAGTACAGTACAACTTTCTGGTATTATAATATTCATGTATGTACCAGAACATTTGCTCGTGCTTGTTCCATGGAAGTCCAGAAAGTCCTGTCCAGACACTTCACAAATCTAACATTGGGCTGCCATTAAAATTAGCCACCTGGTTTCCAGTTAAATACTTTTCATCTAATCCTACAATAATTTAGCAGGCCTCACATGCCCTTAACTGTCTTTGAATTGCTTATAATTCAACATTCTTCAACAGTAAATATTTAGACAGTAAAGTCTAGACAGTAAAATCGAATATTAAAATTTCTAATATTTCAACTGGCATCTCTTGAGGCTCAACTGAAGGTTTAAGGATAACGTGGAAAAATGATACAGGTGAACTTATATTATTACGAGACTGGGATAATGTCTGGAATAACTGATTTTACACTTTACAATTTTAAAACTATACCACATATATAAAACATATTCCATTTGCTGGAGAGGCTACAAATGTACTGGGTCATACTACCATATGTGATAAGATGGTAATAGTAAAATGTTTTGAACTCAGACCTATGCTGAAGTAAGTGAAACTGTGCGTTATGATTTAATTTGAAAACCCAAGTTATCCTTCCCAATACTTGGTGGGGGGTCTTAGTGACTTGCCTCACAAGGAATTTGCCATTTTTCTTTTGTAAGCGGCACATTTAGAAACTGCTCATAAATGGAAAAAACACAACCCACTTACAGTTGTTCAGGGGTACACAACAGTATAGGATTTAGCCTTTATGGACAAATTGGCTGAACAATTACAGGTGTCTGATGGACGAGCACAAGCAGACTCATTTATTAATAGATATTTGTTTCATATATATAAGAACAGTAATTCTTCAGTAAAGAAATCCTTAAGTCAACACAGGTCTTTTCGGAATGCCGGATTTCTGTATGATTGTTAATTCTATGGAGTTCTATTTTAATTTATGGCAATGTTCAGTTTCGGTTATAATATGTGTATTGTATTTTCTGGTCTTCTTTGGAATTATGCTTTCATTTTGATTCATTTATATTATTTATTTGGGGGAAAAATGCAGTGAAATGTGTGTGTGTGGGGAGGTGGGAATTAGTCAACAGCAACTGTATTGCTTTATCTGAAGTAGTTATTCATATCAAAAAGCTTGACTGTCCATACCACAGTGCAGTAGCCTCAACTGAAAACTGATGTTTAGAGCACTATTTGTTCTATGAGTGCTTTCCCCAACATGGTGCCCTCCAGATGTGTGGGACTGCTATGCTATTATAATGCTATAGCCTTTGCTTTCTAAATACAAGCACCTTCAGTCCTAATTGTTCTAGCTTTTTTTTTGGGTCGCCCATTATAATCATTCACTAATGGCATATGAAGGCATTCTTCTCCTGCAGAAACATCTGAATTCACTTTGGTTTTTCAACTCAGCTTGCCTTGGTCCAAGAACCTCCAAACGTTCTGTAACAAACGTATCGTATTTCACAATGTAATGGGCTTACATTTTATTCCAAGTCAGATATATTAATGGCTCAAGAGTACAGCTACTAAGGCAAAGTTGGGCAATTTCAGGAGGTCTGGGAGCCATTTTGTCCTCTCAAACACTCCCCCCCCCACAGCAACCGAGCAGTTATGCGGCACCAAAATTAGCTTGCTTTCAAGCTAATGTTGACCCTTTTTGTCCTGTGTAGTAGCCACAGAGCACTAACAAAGTAAAAAAACCTTCAACATGGCTGCTCCAGATGACATTTTGTTTTAAAATATACATGGTTTAGCATTTTGGGGGGTAGCAGGGTCACATGCGGCCCATAGGCCCACCCCTGTGGGCTTCCTAGTTTAAATGGCAGGAGAGGCTGGCTCACATCTCCCAGGTTCAGATCTAAGCAATGAGCAACGTATCTTAAATATTGCTAAGATCTTAAGTATAAGCTAATTCTGATCTATCTAAAGTTGGTATGGTCTTGGTTTCATTAGGAAAGAAGCAAATAGTGTGACTGATGAAATGAGCAAGGATGCCTGCCCAATTAATATCTAGCTCTGGTTACTGGCAGCTGAAATTATAAATGAAGTTTGCCGCTCACCTGCTCGTTAGGAGCGAGTGGAGTTAGGTGAATGAAATGGCATTAGCCACATCTCCCTGAATGTGTAGTTGCAAAGCTAACATAAAGCAGTATGAAGGGAGATGAAATACTGAATATTCAACCACATAGAAAATACATAATAACCTCTGAGCTCCTGGTGGTAGCCCTTTCCTTCCCAAGAACTGGCTATCTTGGCCCCAGTGTAGTCTCTTCAAGTCAGCCATGGCAACATACTGGTCCATATATGGAAGGGGCTTCTTGTTTTTATCAAGTATACATTCAAAGTCTGAAAGACAAGAATTATCACTCCTGGTAATTTAATCCTTGTAACAGCTATTTTAAAATGAAAGTTACACCTTAGGATTTGTCATAAAGGGAAGTAAATGTTTGCAATCAGGTGTTAAAGTTCTAGAGCATAGTCTGAAGGCACATGAGGCAGCTGCCATGCTGAAGCTAAGCAGGTCTGGGTCTGGTCAGTGCTTGGAGAAGAGACTACCTGGGAAACACATGTAGCCACCTTGAGTTCCACGATGGAAGAAAAATGGGATATAAATGTAATAAATAAATAAAGTGCTGCACCAGGGCAATCATGTAAACCAGGGGGCTGAACCATTTTGGGGAGGGAGGCAGATTGACCCACACCCTTCTGGCCAGATGATATCAGGGGCGTGGACCTGCCCCTGGCATCAACTGCCCTTTTTTCGTTTTCTTCTCTGTGCTGGAAGGAGATATGGAACTGTGCCTCCTCTCAGCACAGAGATTCCAGCCTGCCCTGCTGCTATCTCCCCACTGCTATCTCCCAGGCTGCTCTTCCCCATGCAGGCGCATTCCGCCACCTCAGATCAGAGATAGCAGTGAAGATTCCTCCAGGGGTTGGAGCTTGAAGCATAAGCCCCATGCCTGGAGGAACCCCAAGAGGCTGTGCGGGCTGGATTGGGGTGCCCCATGGGCCAGAGGTTCTGTACCCCTGCTGCAAATCACAATATTACTCAGGCACTAGAGACATACATGTTTACTTATATCTTGCTCTCTTTTAAAAAAAAGCTTGGGATGACTTACATAAGGCTCCCAGTTATCTCCCATCCAAGCACTGATCAGGCCTACACATATTTAGCTTCAACAGTGCTTTGGCTTCAGGTCTATTTGAGGTCAGGGTAATAGTGATGTAGGCTACTATCAGGAGGGGGGAATATAGCAAAGTTGTTATCATACATTCAAACAATAGAGCCTGCTGTACTCACTACTTATGTCACTATAGTCCCACCCATTTCAGTGGGGCCAAACAGTGCACCATTTTATGATCTTAAACACATTCACTTGGAAGCATGTGCTATTGGTTTCAATGAAATACACTTCCTACTAGAGGCTCATCCAGAGGATGTCAAAGCATGGCTCAACCATGATTAACATGTTGTTGTTGTTTTAAATCGGGGGAGATGCACACTTGGCTACATGGCCATACTATCATGCAAACATAAAAGGAGATGGCGAGGGAGTTTTCATTTGTGCTCATGACACTCACTCAACGCCATCCAGTAACTGCAAAAGCAATAGATGCACTTGCTGGGCAAAACACTGCACTTTTTAAAATACCACGGGCTGCATCCAACACTGCACACGTGGAACTTTCCCTCCTCTCCCCCCCACCCCCCCAAATCTGCTCTGGAGGGTCTCCCAACCTTCTAGGACAGATTTCAGGGGGTATGGGAGGGCTGCAGGGGACAAGAAGAAATTGCCCCCATCCTATTCCACTGAAGGAAGCCTTCCCTTGGTGGAGAAAAACAAACTGGATTTCATTCCACCATTTGACACTTCAGAAAACGTGGTATCTTTGCAATAGAAGTACTACATTAAGGAAAAATACTGGATCTTCCAATAGGAAATGAGAAACAACTGTGCATTTGTAAACCTATAAAGAGATTGGCTGGAAAGCCCTTAGGGTCACAGCTTTAGGTATCTATAGCATGCTTCGGTACATTTCAGTACAATGGAGCATTTGGAGAACCACAAGGTGGCTGGTGAAAAGGTAACCCCAGGACAGGGCATTGTCCATTCCTTCTACAAGTCTCATTTAAGTTAGGAATCAGGAGGTGTTGTCCTTGCCTGCAAGACTTTACGGAGCATGGCATACTGAAAATCCTTGGTACCCATCTATATTTGCCTGCCTCTAAAACTGACATGATTCAAATAACCTTCCTTCCTACAAGCCCAGGCTCTAAAGGAATCTTTTGATGTTTAACATGCCTCAGCTTCCTTCCTCTACACCAAAATTTAAGGAATTATTAGTGGTGCCTGGGATTTTCCCCAATTGAGGGTTCAGGACTGTATTCTGTATTCATACCACCACTTCCTCAATGGAATTAAAACCTCCAGATTATCCTCACCAGAGCTTGAACCTTCGCATGAGCATTGCAAGGATGACAGGTTGCCATCATGTTTAGAGGGAGGGTTGAGCAGTTCTGGGGGCTTTCTAACCTATAGGAAGGAGTTTCTTGGGTACCAGGAGCCCATTGAGGAGGATCTTTTGAACTACTTTGTAAACCTCCCTCCTGAAAAGCAGGAGGCCATTTTGGTAGGCCTGAAACGCTACAGAACAAATGACTCTCTACAAAGGAATTAAACATTACAATTAATTCCCCGCAGGTAGAGTCACCCTTAACAACATTTTCTCCAGCTGGAAATACCAAAGAAGCTGTTCAGCATGTTAATCCTTCCTCATGTCTTCTATCAGCTGGAGGCCTGTTTGCCCCCTCAGCCCCCACTGATAAGAGGGAGACCATTTTGGGTATGCTTGAAATCCCACAGAGTACGTTTTCCTCTGTAAAGGAATTTAACCTCTTAAAAGTAATATTTCACAGGTAGAGCCACCCTTAATAACACTTTCTCTAGCTGGAAATACCTACCAAGTTGTCCATCATACCAACTCTTCCTTAAGCCTTTTATCAGCCAGAGGGCTGTTTTCACCACCAGCCCCTATAGCCAATAACCCTAACCAGCTTGTCTCTTTGGCTAATACTTCAATGAACCCTTGTTTATCTGCAATAAATTGGGTTGGGAAACCTCTGAATTCACCAGCTACTAGAAACTAGACAACTCTGCAGAACATTGAACCAAATTAATATGGGTCGCCCAATCTTGATGCTGCAATCAATCTAGCACTGACCACTTTACAAATCCTGGAGCTGTGAATGGTTAATGGCTGTACTTTTTTTGACTCAGAGGAGACCCTTGATTGCATTACTCCCAACAAATGACAAAACTTTCAATCTTGGAATGTGGCAGGATGAAATGATAAGTGTAATGATACAGATTTCTTAACTTTCTTAACCAGTTTTAAAATTATATGTTTACAAGAGACCTGGTTATTGGAGAATGAATTTCCCCAGGCCCATGGATGCAGACCTTTTTCTTAGCCAGCCACTAAGAAACGCCATTTTGAGTGAGGTATGAGTGAGCTAGCTACTTTGACCTCTGTTGATATCACAGGCTCTACATTTATATTACCTGGCTCTTATTTAGGGATGTTTTTCTTCTGGTCCTAATACCATTTCCCAACAGGACCTCCTTGGTCTGTCTTAATATTTATATCTCTTCTTCTAATGTACCTAACATCTTACACTTATGGGATCAATTTGATAATTCTATTTATTTATTTATTTATTTATTTATTTATTTATTTCTATACCACCCAATAGCCGAAGCTCTCCTTCATTAGCTCAAACATTCTACAGCAGGTCTTGTGATTATGGGTGATTTGAATGCTAGGATTGGCTCCCTTAAGCTTCTATCCTCAGAATATATGGATTGGGAAGATTTTTTCCCTATGGGGCATTGTTCCAGGGATAGCTATCTGAACCACAGAGGGAAACTTCTACTAAAGCTTTCCCTAAAGCTTTCCTATAAGCACAATCTTGTTATAGTAAATGGTAGCCCCTGGGATAAGTCTAGAGGTAATTTAACATATACTGGCAACTCAGGGCAGGTGTTATTGATTACTTTATTGTCAGCCCTTCTTTGTTTGTCTCTATAAAAGAAATGGATATTTTGTACTGTATAGATAGTAGTCATTATCCCCATATACTCTGTTAGATTTCAATATTATTTATTTATTTACTTACTTACTTATTTATTTATTTACAATTTTTATATACCGCTCCACATCCGAAGATTTCGGAGCGGTGAACAACATGGTAAAAGAATAAAACAGCAGGTTAAAAGAGTTAAAACATTTTTTTAAAAGACAAACCCCAATAAAGTAGAATTTAACAAACTACGGCTGGTCATGCAAGGAAGGCCTCTTGAAATAACAACGTCTTCAGGAGGTGCCCGAAGGAACACAATGTTGGCACCTGCCTAACCTCTAAAGGCAGGGAATTCCACAGGAAGGGGGCCACCACACTGAAGGCTCTTTTTCTGGTGGACTCTAACCAGGCCGTGGGTCCATGTGGAACCACCAGGAACATGCCCTTTGATGACCTCAGTGACTGGGCAAGTTGGTAAAGAAGGAGGCACTCTCTCAGGTATCCTGGTCCCAAGTTGTTTAGGGTTTTGTACACTAGTACTAATACCTTAAACCTGGCCTGGTGGCGAATAGGCAGCCAGTGGATCCCAGTGGATATTCTTGGATCCCAGTTAGTTTATCAATACAATTGGAATAGTAAAGCCCTGGGGACTAGGAGACTGAGGTGGTCTGTGGCCTTATCTTAATCTCAAAATAATTTCATGAAGACTAAGGAGCTAATATTAAGTATATACCAATAGATAGTAGATAGCCTGAAACCCGCCCTAACTACATCTTGTATTTTACATTAGAATTCTGGCTCATCCTCCTTATGTTTTGACAAGGATTGCCAGATAGTTAAGAAAACTCTGGCTAAACTTTCTAGACAACATTCTAAACTGGAAATGGAAGCAGCCACTCAACAACTCATCAACTTCAGACAATTGTAGAAATGTCTCATATGGAAAGGAAAGGGGAAAGGGGAAAGGGGAAAGGGGAAAGGGGAAAGGGGAAAGGGGAAAGGGGAAAGGGGAAAGGGGAAAGGGGAAAGGGGAAAGGGGAAAGGGGAAAGGGGAAAGGAAAGGAAAGGAAAGGAAAGGAAAGGAAAGGAAAGGAAAGGAAAGGGAAAGATATAACAGAATTCAGTGGGAGGCTTTGGGCTTCGCTGCTACAGAAAATAATGAGTGTAAGTTCTGAGATATCATTACCCATGGTCAAGCTGAAGCGAGAGGGATCATTGAGGGCCAGATTCCAACTGATGAATGGACCAATTATTTTACTAAGCACCACAATGCTATTCTTATTCAAGTAAGATGACTTTTAGAGCTTTGGGGGGGGGGGAGATACAAAGAATGGGCAATTGGTTGCCCCAGCTCTAGACGTTTTTTGCACTAAGGTTGTTCCCTCCATATTATATGGTGTAGAACTTTGGGGTTACAGCCAACCAGTAGTTGTGGAATTCAAGAAGGTTCAAAATTCCTTTTTAAATTAAGTATTGGCTTTCCCTGTTGGTACCCCTGCTGTGTATGTCCATGCAGAAGTAGGTTGGCCTGCTGTCCAGGCAAGAATACAAGTTTGTCTCCTAAATTTTCATGACCGAATGTCAACCTTGTCATTTTCTCATCTGGTCTCTATAGCCTATGGCTCATCCTTAAACTGTCAAAAGGAAGTTGCTGCTTTACACACCCTTGCTAGAGATTTTGATAGTGAGATGATTTTGAGCCAGTCAATGCTTAAACTGCAGTTGTGGCTCCTCCTGTAGGGGAAAGCTTCTTTGACAGATATGCTAACTATCCATTTGTCAAGACTGACTAGGCTGTATCCATGCATTAAGACAGACCACCAGAAAGCTAATTACTTGGAGGTAATTACCTCCAAGGAGAATTGCCTTTACAGAACTAAGTTTTAACATTATGCTTTCTGCCTTTCTGGATGGTCCTTATAAGAAATTACTTTTAGAACAGCAACATTTAGAACATTTTTGTGTGGTCTGTAAAATGGCTATAGAGGACATTGTCCACTATATTATTGCTATATAATGATCCTTGTGAAAAAATATTGGGCGGTATAGAAATTAAATTAATAAAATAATAATAAATAAATATCTGTCTGAGTTTAGTCACAGGAACATTTTTGTTACACCAACTGAGTTTACATGCTTTTTGTTATTAGACAAGAATAATTATATTACAAAGCGTGTTTCTTTATTTGTGCTGGCAGTCAGGAAATTGAGAGCCAAATCTGTGGCCCAAACTTTAATGTTTTCATGTTGGTAATGGCTTCTAGCTAAACAAATAAAATTCTGTGAGTGTGTAGGCGCATGTGTGTGTGTGTGTGTGTGTGTGTATATATATATATATATATATATATATATAAAAAGGTAAAAGGTAAAGGTGTCCCCAACCAGTCGTGTCTGACTCTAGGGTGTGGTGCTCATCTCCATTTCTAAGCCGAAGAGCCAGCGCTGCCCGAAGACGCTTCCGTGGTCATGTGGCCAGCATGACTGAACAGAACGCTGTTACCTTTCCCGCCGAAGCGGTACCTATTTATCTACTTGCAATTTCTTGCTTTCGAACTGCTAGGTTGGCAGGAGCTGGGACTGAAGACGGGAGCTCACTCCGTCACGCGGCACTCAGGTCTCGAACTGCTGTCCTGCTGATCTTCTGGTCTGCAGTTCAGCGTCTTAGCCACTAAGCTACCGTGGCCCTGTATATGTATGTATGTATATGTAACTGCCCTGGTAATAATATTTAGGAGAAGCTCCCCATGAAGCTCTGAACCAAAGAGGACTTTCAATTAAACACTCACCGATTCCATAGTAGTAAGGGGTAAGTACAGACACATTGACAAAATGTCTTCCTCCCAAAATTTCTCCCAGCAGTCTGTGAACCTGCTGTTGCAACGCACTGAGATTACCATTTGCTGGGGGAAAAGCAAAACAAAATGCAAAACAAAATTAGAACAGGAAAAAATCCCACCACTCACTTCACAGGGACAACATGTTACAATTATCAGAGACCATCTGCATCTTTGCCCAATATTAAAAAAAAACACATATAGTTCGCCAGAGCAAATATGTCCATGCTGACAAGGGAGACTTGTAGCTCATTGATGAACTGGCCAACTTTCCATTTTGCAATTTTCTGAGTATAAACAGGACTCTATAAAGATTTTTATAATGAATATTTACAATGTCAATGGCACTTAATAGTTTAAATACTCACTTTTTTGCTGCAGCTGCTGGAAATAGCGCTCATGAAACCATGGAATTTGAAGCTCTGGACACTCCAAACAGACTGCTCGGTTCAATTCCATCAGCCGTAAGCGGACCCGCCTGTTTAAGGAATCTGGTAATGCTGATTCCAAAAAATGAAGAAAAAACAAACACCAAAACACCATTTAGAACATGGTATGCCTAACAGCACATCTCTTAAGTACAAAAGAAAGCAGCCCTTTAGAACAGACATTATGAATGAATTCAAAGTCTCTTATGCAGTAATACAAAAACTGAGAACTAGCAAGGCTTTCTGCAAAATTTGGAATGTGTGAAGAATGCAAAAGAAAAATGTAGAACTCAAAACTATTTGTTTCTAAGGATTGGAAGCTCTTTGTAAATAGCAACAATTTCAACAAAGTTCAATAAAAAATTATTGGATGAATGACATTTTGTTTTACATCATGGCAGCCTTTGAACTAATATCATTTAATATCATGCTAGATATTTATTTATGTAGGCATTTATATCCCGGCTTTCTATGATAAATCATGCTCATGGCAGCTAAGCATCCAGGTGAGGGAAGGGGGGTGTCAAATTACAGCACTTCAATCAACGTAAAACAAAATAAATTGTTTTATTTGAATATATTCATGAAGAATACGCCAAGAACCAGTAAACTGACCTAGTTCAAGGGTGTTTGCATTAGCTCTGTAGGACATAAATTAAGCATGTTTGCAAATGACGTGGTTATTTGTGTTACTAATTTGTCGTGAGGCCTTGCCTGCAATCATAAAATAACTCTATATCCCAAGCAAGCCCTTCTGTCTAAAGCTAATCTGCAAAACTCTAAAGATCTTTCTCTCTCGCTCACTTTAAACTAAAAGCTATGCTTGTTACTACAAGCTATGCTGGAAAATCCTGATAAAGAAAGACTCTCTTCCTTAGGGTTCTGGGCTTAACCTGCAAGAAATATAGTAGAAATCCTATCATGAAACATACAAAAGAGGAGGAATCATGGGAACAGAAGTATCTGATTTATTAGGGGGGTTGTATAATAGTAACACAAAAATGACATCTGACAAGGGACCGAACATATGCCCCGGGTCAAGGATTCCCAAAAAGTGGATTGCAACCCACAAAACATATGGGAACGTTTAAAACTGCCAATCAAGGACATTGCAGACAGTGCACCGCAAGAAGCCAAACACAGTTAACTTAAATAACTGCCAGGCAAAGTGTTAAAAATGACAGGTGGCTCTCAAAACAGAGACAAAATTCTGTTGCTGATACCCTTAAGGTATTTTGTATGCACTATCCTCATAAATGTCAAAGGCTGAGTTCACACATTTATTCCACCTCTGGCTGTTTGGAATGTTGAGGGCTCCTATCTACCATCATTCCATAGAATCGGTCGGGGAGGAGGAATAGGGTACTTCCTGTTCCTTGCTCGCTTGCTCTCTCTCTCTCTCTCTGGGAGGGAAAAGGAGAACGACTGCTCTGCCTTGCTGCTGCTTAAGCAAAGGACAAATGGCTTCCTCACAAAGATAGTCGCAACTGTTGAGGGCAGGGATCAGGCACGCTTTTCCTCTCAGGCGGGGCACAAGAGGGATTAAAGTTGGCAAGTAAGACTGGAATTCTGTGCTCTTGGAAGTAAGTCCTATTGAACAAAGTGAGTCTCACGGCTGAGCAAATATGTGACCAGCTAGAGGACTACTACTATCCATGTGCAGGAAGTCTGAACCAGACCAAAAGTTGTAGTGAGCAGACAAAATTAAAATGCCAATTTTAGCTATCTGTTGTTTTTTAATTATTTAAATTTCAAACAAACACAATACAACCATGAAGTGTTTTAATGAGTTTTACAGAAATGATCAATTGGCATTGCCTAATAAATCTCTCTAAATATTTCCACGAGACTGAGGGGTCCGTGGCTGTTGGAGAATGTGATAAATTTGTGCCATATAGAGTCGATGTTATTCTCCACCAGGGGATTGCCTAATATTCTCAACTCTTTAGACAGTTTTTTCCATTTGCGCCAATTTCCAAAGTTTATTTTTCTAGGCATCCAATGAGGGTTCTTTGGCAGCTTTCCACACTGTGGCTATTTCACTTCTAGTTGCTCCCAACAAAAAGGACATTTTTTTATAGAGTATGTTTTTATTTTCTCCCATATATAATAAGGACCATAGGCAGAGTTCTGGAGTCATCTGTATATTTTGCCTTGTAATTTCACTGGCCTACTGGAAAACCCTGGACAGAATCTCTGAATTATTGGACAATCCCAGCACATGTGCATGAATAAGCAAAATGACTTAAAGTGACATTTCACTCCTGCCCTACCCTGTGCAGCAGGATATCTATGGGGAGAACTACCTGATCCAGGCTGTATTGTGTTTATTTGTACACAGAAATATGACAGAAACTTTTATTCTTCTCTAGGTTGGATTGGGGTGGGGAGATCACGCATTCAAGACATGGTACAGCCTGGATCGGCTTTTCGTTTCTCCCTGCGACGCAGTGGAGGAGTGATGTTAGGTTTTTCCTTGGAATCTAACATCTGAATATTTGCCATGCAACAAGCTAGGGTACATTTACATTTTTAATTAAAATATTTTAAAGTATTTTTAAATATTTTAGTATTTTATCATCTTAATCCCTGCAGTGTATTTTATTATTCTACTCCCTGCAACGTGATACTGTATTTTATGCTGTTGGCATGTTTATTAGTTTTTAATTGTTGATTTTATTTTATTTGTATTACCATAATTATTACTGTAAAATGCCTACAGACATTTATTTTGTAAGGTGTTTGATAAATTTAATAAATAAAATGAATAATATCTGGAGCAAAGAAGCACCCTGCATGGCCCCTTTCTAGATTTTGAAAATATGAGTTGTCTCAGAACTCACTTAATTCTGAGAGGAGCTTACTTTCACTGCAGATGTGTGCTCTCAAAAACACACTCACACTAGGCGTACATATGGGAGTGGACGTTGCTGATAGTACAATCCTATGTATATTTAAAAAAAAGATAAGGTGTCCCCAACCAGTCGTGTCCGACTCTAGGGTGTGGTGCTCATCCCCGTTTCTAAGCCGAAGAGCCAGCGCTGTCCGAAGACGCTTCCGTGGTCATGTGGCCGGCATGACTGAACACCCAGGTGCACGGAACGCTGTTACCTTTCCCGCCGAGGCGGTACCTATTTATCTACTTGCAATTTCTTGCTTTCGAACTGCTAGGTTGGCAGAAGCTGGGACTGAAGACGGGAGCTCACTCCGTCACGCAGCACTCGGGTCTCGAACTGCTGACCTGCTGACCTTCCAGTCTGCAGTTCAATGTCTTAACCACTAAGCCACCGCGGTCCCACTATGTATATTTACTCCCAAGTAAATCCCACCAAGTTTAATGGGGCTTACTCCCAGGTAAGTGTACAAAAGGTGCATTATTTGGAGGTCATCCTCTAAATTTCATTCCCCAGTGCCTGAAGAATAGAGTGGTGCCTGGGAATGCAGTTGGCCATCCCTGTCCCAAGCAAATGGAAAACCCTACACATGTACACAGTGTAAGAGTATTCCCAATGCCCATACAGCATTTGAAAGGTGTGTGGTGACTATCACTTACTTTCAAGCTGGGCATCCAGTTTGGCTAGGAATTCGATGTTAAAGATGGCCTTTATCACATTCTCTGGGAAATACTCAGTAAGAGCCAAGGCAAAACCAAGTAGCACAAAGAGATGCGGCTCAAAACAACCTGTATAAAAGAAATAGGTTGATGCAGGCTTTTAGTGACATTATTTTTTTGCAGATGTGGCGAAACATGTGGGATACCTGAACTCTCCACCAAGAAAATTCAAATTCTCATACCAGAAGTATACACATTTAGCATATTTGCATCTGTTTTCTTACTTAATATCATACTGCTTCTCAAAACCTAGATATTTGATTTTTTATTGGTGGGGAAGAACTAGAGGAATGGAAATGGGAAGGACATAAAGACTGGGGACAGGTGGGCTGGAAAACAATGTCCTGAAGCCTCATCCTATTTAATTTGTCCATCTCTCACCATTTCCTGAGATTTCTGTAGGAACTGCCCACATGTTGCCCAAGCTATAAGATCACATTTTCCCCAAATGGAAGTGAAGCCTCAGGACATTCCCTTCTGCAGCTTCACTGCTGCTCCTTTTTGTCTTTATTGAAAGTGAGTACATGTTAGAACAGTCACATCTGTCAGCAGCAAGCAAGTCCATTGATTGGAAATGTGCACATTAAGGTGACTGCTTACACTGGTGTAACCTAAGTGATTTTAATGGGCCTAAGCCAGAGGAAATGGCCATTGACTAGAGTCTTACAAAGGCTGTTTTGTTGCAGGTCTCCTTCTTATTACCCTGTTCTGCTGACAAGCCCTAAAACGATTTCCTCTGACATATTAATTGAGCACTTGAGTTAATTGGGAACTGACAGGTTCCAGCCAACATGGGGCAGGAAAGCAACAGTCCATTAGACTTCCATTATGGCTGGCTGGGACCATAAGGGTTAACAGAAGTCTTCTGCATGGATTATAACCAGAAGTGCAAAATACTCATGTTCAATTTTCAGAAATTTAACATAGATGAACAAGCAAACAAAAAGCCACAAACCTAATGCCCAAGAACAGTTCAGTCAAGGCCATTATAACGGACATATTGAGAAGATTTCCTGGGAGACAGATCATTGCTACAGTGCAGACAATAGAAGCCAAGCACTGAGGCTTCTGTTGTCTGAACAACATTCAGAACAACACCTCTAGAAAATACTGCCAAACTCCTAATTAATGTAATAGTATGCCCCCTTTACTTGGATTAAGTCTCACCAGTTGATCAAACTCTGAAGGCAAAACAATTAATGTGACTCCTTCTACTGCTCCATGACTCCTCAGCATTTCCCCCCATTTCTTTTTTTAAAGCTTTATATTTATTGAGAAGCTTTTTAAGAGATATGGAACATGCTTTCTAGCACATGCAAAGGCTGGACAAATTCTGCAAGAGAGAGATTAACTAACTCATTGTGGTGAAGAGTTTGCCATCAGAACCCAGCCTGCATATCTCTGAAGGGTCTCTCTGCAGCTGGGGTAACCATCATGGAAGGAAGCACATGATGGCAAATATCACAGCCCTAAAAACTGACCCCATTAATGATACAGTGATGCATGGTAAAAAGCTTATTTTCATGTCCTTGGCCTTTACATTAATTTGGAGAGAAGAACAGATTCTCTACCCACATTCTCTCCAGCGTGGTTTATGTGAGAAAATCACTAGTAGTATCGAGGCTACTCCCACGTTTTTGTTCACCCAATCCTTGCCTGCCAACCTCTTGTCCATGCATTGCCATGTCTTGTAAAGCTGTGCAATTGGGCCTTCCCACAGCGTGAGTGACACGTTCGCAGCGGCAGCTTCTTTACAACACAGGGCAACTTGATAAGCACCCTTTCAGGAAACAACAAAGTATAATGTTACCTTAAAACACTGTTATTTTTTTTTTTAACCAGCAGGAGGTACATTTCCATGATTCATTTTAAATGTGCTCTTGCTTAGCTTTGTAGTTATTTTGAAAGACACAGAAAGGAACACTTCACTGCTCACCATTTTAAATTCACTCTACCCACTAATGTGGGTAGAGGTTGGAACAGTCCCCGCTGGGGAACAAACAATAGAAGGTTCTGAACATTATATTAGTTTTCTTTCCTTTAGTAAGGGAGAGCGAGAGAAAGAAACAAAGGGTTTGACATTGTGTTCTCCTCATGTACTGCTAATTTGCACCTTGGGGAAAATATTAACTCACAATCATCTCCTCATGATAAACTTACCTAAGCGAGCACTGAGGTGTCCAATGCAAGCCTCAAAAAACTCCTCACCTTGGGGAGGATCATAATTTAGAATACCAAAGGGAAGGAGAAGAGAATAAATTCCTGAATTGTAAATCTAGAGAAGCAGTGGAAAAAGAGCATTCATTACATATGCTTGCCAGATTTGTAAATCATTCAAAAAACAATGAAACCTAAGGAGATGGTCTGAGACAGCCACAGCTGTCAATCAACCTAGTTTTCAGTGCCAAGTTTGTGAATATCTGCAAACAGGTGAAGGCGGCTCGTTCTGTGCCATTCACTCATCATCCAGTGACAGGCAACTATTTCAGTGCAATGCCAAATAGACATGAGACTAGCAGCGGAAGGTTCAATTTAAGAATTAGTCATAAGTCACAGACTATGGACTGCTTTCACAGTCAGTTTTTATTCTGTTTCATTTTTGTTGTTGTTAAAGGTAAGGCAGCTCTCAAATTTAGAAACAGCCAATTAATGAGTCTGTAAAGGCGCAATCCTCTGCATGTTTAGACAGAAGGTCTACAACTCCCAGCATGCCTCAGCCAGTATGTCTGGCTGGGGCATGCTGGGAGTTGTAGGCCTTTTTTCTGTCTAATTTTGCAGAGGACTGCACCCTGTGTCTCTTTGCTTGGCTGTCAGGATTCCACATAGGGTGGGTCTGAGAGCAGGCAGTACATTTCCACCCACTTCATCTTCTGTTCCTCCCCTACAGGCAGAAGGTAATGCGCTAAGTGGGAAATGCAGAATTTTCTGGAGCTCTTATTACTTTCTCCCAGCAGTGAGAGGAGTGGCAGACAGGAAATGCACAAACCGAAGGCCAGCTCCTGATCCCACTCAGAATAGAATCTAAATGTCTGAGTGATGTCCAAAAACGCAGGACATTTTGTGTAGGCCAGGGGTACAAAACCTCAGACATGGGGACCAAACCCAGCCATCCAGGGCTCCCCGAATTCCCACCCCCTTTCCCCCAAACACCTATCATTTGGTGGTTTACTGACTTTTGTGCAGGTTTTTTTTCCATATTCTGAAATGCCTCTTCTAAGAGTTAGCTACTGATGGTAAGAACTTTAACCTAAAATATGGTGGTATCTTTGGAATTGTTTGCATTTTGGTTCCCCCCTGTTGCCTTTGGCTCACCCCCTTTTGCCTTTATTCCCACCTGCCACTGGAATGTTGCTCCTGAGAACTTCTCTGAAGTGGAATTTAGCCCTTGGGCTGAAAGAGGTTGTGCACCCCTGGTCTAGGCCACTGCAAGAAAACACTGCTAAGGTAAACAAAAATTTCCCCTTTCCAAGATGTGGTTAAGCATCCTTGTCCAAAACTTGAGATTCATTTACCTTCACATACTAAAAAGTAAACATCCATACACATGATACAGCATTTAAAAGCGTTTTTTAAAACTTGCTATTTATTGTTGCTTTTTTATAATTGTGCCCGCTACAGTCTGCCATGAAAATGCCAGCGCAAGCAGCGTCCCTCTAGGAGTCAGCAATGACTTGGCGCTTGCACAGGAGGAACCTTTCCTTATTGTTATGTTTTAAGTCACCCTGAAAATGTATTATTTTTAATTACATTTCTCTCCCACCTTTTTACTATGAATAGTGCTCAAAATAGAAAACAATAATAAAATACATGATAAAATTATAATTTAAAACATAAAAGCAAATCAATTAAAACATATTAAAGAAATAAACAACACTCATTGGCTAAAATTTACCTCAGCAAACAAGTCAGCTAAAAGCCAAATGGCTTGACTGAATAAAAATGCATTTGCCTGCCTGCAGAAGGACATCAAGCCTGGCCCCGCTTGGCAGGGTGTTCCAGAGCCTGGGAGCAGCCGCTGAGAAGGCCCTCTCTCACGTTCCTACCAAATGTGCCTCTGATGGTGGTGAGACAGAGAGAAGAGCCTCCCCATAAGGTCTTAAAAACTGGGATGGCCCATATAGGAAAATGCAGCCTTTCAAGTAGCCTGGTCCCAAGTTATGTACGGCATTATAGATCATAAACAGCACTTTGAATTATCTCCATAAATGGATCTGTAGCCAGTGATGCTGTCATAACAAGGGAGTCACAGGTCCTAAAACCAGCCCAGGTCAATAGTCTGGCTGCCACATTCTGGACCAGCTGAAGTTTTTCAACATTTTTCAAAGGCAGCCCAACATACATCATATTACAGCAGTCCAAAGAGGATGTAACTAAGGCATATGTCACTGTCATATGCCTGCTGACATCCCCAGGAATGGGTGTAGTTAACGCGCTAGCCTTAGCTGTGCAAATGCACTCCTGGCCATCGCCAAAACCTGGGCATCCAGGTTCATGGATGAATCCAGAAGTACGCCCAAAGTGCAAACCCGAGTTTTCAAGGGAAGGGTAACGATATCAAAGACAAGTTGAATCCCTATTCCCTGATCTGCCTTTCTACTGATAGGAGCACCTCTGCCTTCTCTGGGTTAAGCTTCAATTTGTTCATCCTTATCCTGTCCACTGCCGACATCAGACACCAGTTTAGAACTGAAATGGCTTCCTTAGAGTGAGATGGAAAGGAGAGATACAGTTGGGTGTCACCAGCATACTGGTGGCACTGAAACCCCAAACTCCAGACAACCTCTCCCAGTGGTCTTCATGCATATGTTAAATAGCATGAGGACAAGAATGAATCCTGAGGGGCACCATAAGCCAATAGCCACTTTAGTGGCAAACAGGAGTCCCCCACCAAACCCTTCTGAAATGAGCCAGGCACCAACTGGGACAGACCCATGGTTGCCATGGGTTCTGAGCCACTCCCAACAGGGCAGCCTCAGTATTTATGTTGAGGCCAAGCGCAATTTTTTTTTACATTGAAGAGTGGACTACAAGTTAAATAAATGATTAAATTAAAAATACAATTGAGCTGAAAGTCAGATTAATTGATCTGGCCCTGAAAAAGCATACAACTTAAAAGAATATTTTGATCAGGTAAGAAAATGTCTTCAAGCAATTATTCATTTGAACCAGCCAATTAGACTGTGGTGATCTCTGCATCCTTAACATTATTCCTATAACTCCATAAACATTTTCTTTCTACTGACTGCTAGGCACTGAATGCTAGCAAAGTACCTATCACTTTGAATGGGCTGCATTTTACATTACTAGAGGAATATGAGGAGGGGGATAGACTTCCACACAACCCAGTATTCTGTTGACCTCAAGTTGCCAGGCAATGAATCATGCTTTCCTTAGCTCCCTGTACCTCTGAGGGCCTGGGCACACAGAGCATGAGTCACCAGAGACTAAGACCTGCAAAAAGGCTCCTCCTTTTTCTCACATGCTTGAGTCTTTTCCTTTACATTCCCTGCAGGGAAGGAAGGAAGAGGCTGGCTCCAGCCAATCCTGGAAGGTGATTCATTTTCACATGCAGACCATCAAGGGACATTGCTTTCCTTGTCCCTTGGTTTTGCTGGACTTTTCAAAGGTGCAACACAGTCAACAGAAGAAAAACTAGAGAACTGGCTTTATGCGACAACAGCATGAATACTTGAAGCTAGATGTTTTGCCCTACAACTCCCATCATCCCTCACCATTGGCTATGGTGGTTAGGGTTGATGGAAGTTTTAGGCCAAAATATCTGGAGGGCCACAAGTTGCCTATCCCTGGTCTACACCGGTTGGCAGTGGGTCTCCAGGATTTCAGGCAGGAGACTTTCCCAGCCCTACCTGGAGATGCTGGGGATTGAACCTGGAACCTTCTGCATGCAAAGCAGGTGCATTACCACTGAGCCACAGCCTTTCTCCAATGTAACATTGCATGCTGCTTCTGTTATCACTTGATGTCATTACATAAAATGGTAACGTGTTGTTAGTACCTTATCTATATGCTCAATGGTAACAGCAGCTATTCTATCAAGTAACGGAGGGCAGAAGTAGGTGGGTTTGATGATAAAGGATGAAAAATCTAGCACATTTGCCCAAGTAATTTGGTCTCTCAAGCGCTGAACAGCAATCATGGTTTGTTCAAGAAGCATTTCTTCGAACCACTCTCCAGATACGTATTTCAATTCCTCTAACAGAAGATCCAGATCGCTGGCTTTTTGAAGTCTCTGAAATGCACAATGGTTAACTTTTTGCAAAAGTTTCCCATATAGCCCAGAAGGGTTTTGCTGATTTGACTGGTCTCGTCGAACCCACTTTATGATGGCTGTGGCAAAGGAATTCAAATCACTCAAGTTGCACTGAGGCAGGATGGCATCAATTCGAGTGACTACAACCTCATCCATGTGAGAAGAAGGAAGCATGGAGAGAGCACGAGTTAGCATAGAAATATCAGCTGGTATGACGTTAACTTGTAAACAGCTGGAATTTTAAAAAAGAGAAAGAAATCCATCAGTGATTAGTAATAAAAAATGAGTAGACCACAAATATTTATGAATGTATTTTACACAAAGATCACATACAGATTTGCTTGAAAGGAAATCTCATTTATATCAATGGACTCTACTTCAGTGTGCTTAGGGCCTTCAATGTCCCCAGCTAGACATGCAAAACTGTGCATCTAGATGAAAATGAAGGGCAGCTGGAGCACGGAGGCGAGGATCACCCCCGTGCTCCAGCCGCCCTGCACTGGATAGGGGTCAGTCTCCGAGTTCGGAGGCTGATGTCTATCTCCACAGGACTGCACCCTAAATGTTGCAGCCCTAATGAAAATGTATTATAAAAGCAGTACACAAAGGGTGGCATTCAACTAGTAACTACTGTCCCTCTGCTGAGGGAAGGCATCTATCTATAGAGGGGGGCTGTTTTTGGCAGTTCCCCCTCCTTTTTGCACCCCCTATGCTGCCCCCAACAAACACTGCTCCAGAAGGTTGGGGAACCCTCCAGAGTAAGTTGGGGGGTGGGGCTAGCAAGAATCACCAAAAATCACTACCCCCCTCCCCACCCCACCTCATCCACCAATGAATGCCTCCCATTGGTGGAGGCACACTAATCTGATACCATCTGAAAGGGCTAAAATGATAAAGAAAAGCTTTTTGTATTATACTACCTGAAAAAACAGAAATAAAACTTCAAAGTGTTTACTTTTATACCACCAATTCAAAGTATGCTTTCAAGCCAGGACCATTTTAAAAGTTGCTTTACTATCTTATGAATACCTTGGGATTTTAGCTATTTCAGGTTTGAAAATCCCCACTTGCCTCATTTCTTATGGTGAGTAAGAATTGCCTCTAGGCAATCAGGAAGGAAAATAAATATAAACTGGAAATTAGTTGTGTTCTTTTTCATTCAAGCCATCTGTGTACCATAAAATGACTGTACATTTTAGTTCATTTTATATTTCTTTTTAATTAACCTACATCACAATTACTGTTGGCAACACCACAGTAGCCCACACCTACATAGGCATTTGGGCGGTACACAAACCGAATTAATAACAATAATAATAACAGTAGCAGCAGTAGTAGTTGTTGTTTCAGGATCCCAGTTCCCAAACGCTTATTGTTTAGGGAAAATTTACTTCCCAAATCTGGTACAAATGAGCAGTAAACATTTGCATGGGCTAATGACTGTGAACTTATTTGCAAGACTGCATTAAACTTACAGACCTGCACAGTTTTGTTTTCAGCTCTTCTCTAAGGACAAAATGGTCTGAAGATATATGGTGCAGCAACCTTGCTGAAGCTAAGCAGATCTGAGACTCACCAGGGCCTGGATGGGAACGCCACGTATGCCATTTTGGATTGTATTGTATTAGGAAAGTGGGATATAAATATAATACAATAATAAACAAAATGCTTTATGGAATATATTTACTGTACCTTCTTACCCAATTAGCAATCTTTGTATTTTGGTGTAAAGGTCAGGATTGGGGCAACGTAGCAAGACTATAGACTGTGACACTTTGGCCAACTCAGTTGGTCTGTACATATCCAAGTGTTTATGAAGCAGAGAAGTAATCCTGAAACCAAAAAGAGTTGAGGTTAAATTTCAGAATAAAATCATTACGAATCATAAAGAAGATTGCCTTTAGAAACTATCCTAGATTCTGACCCTGAGATGTATATATAACAAATTACAAGATGGATCCTAAATCCATAAAATGCACAGTGAGGAGTTACACCATGATCCTATGCACACTTACCTGGATGCAAGTTCTTCTAAAATCAATGGGCCTTGCTTCCAATAAGTGTGTTTAGGACTGTGGTATTAGATTAAGTCAATGATATACCGTATAGAACATGCATGACTAAGAGAAGTAATAAATTTTCACTTGCTCCATTCTGAAAAATCAGAATAGGGGAATTACTTAAAATGAGAACAGTGTTGCCATTTTGTATTGAAGGTTTACTTTTGAATCAGCTGTGAATTTCTGCACTCCATTTCATGCATAGTTTCCATCACTGCTAATGTCTGGTGGTGGTCAAGTTCATCTGCTATTAGTAGAGCAGTTTCAATTAACCTAAAAAGAAAAAAAAATACAGTATATATAAATATATATATATATATTGCATGTTTCCAGTAGTTCTTCTGTATAAGAGAGGACATGATGGTTTATATCATCCTCATTTCAAAGCAGGAAGGAAGTATGCTAGAAAAAATGGAAACATTCTATAAAGGAAAACTTTTAAAGTTTTCAAAAGTATTTTTAAGTATTTACAGGGATGATGTGGTTCCTCTACTGATAACCATACAGCCAAAAATACATGGGCCAAGCTCCAGATTCAGTAATGTACTCTCCCACCATTACAAGGGCTGCATGTGAGATGGCAGGAAAAGCACAAGGCACATCTCTGACAAATAACACACTGTTGTTCCTGGATTAACAAGGGGGAAATTGGGAACCGTAGCTCCTGTTTTTCTGTAGGGAGCAGTGAACTTCGCTCTCATTCCTTAGGCAAAGCAAGATTCTAAGGATCCTTATGTAATAGTGAGCTCAGAAAGATGGCACATCAACATCAACCCCATGGTTTTGTATAGAAATACTTCTGGAAAAAGCACTTATTGTTGACAACAAATTTCCAAATCAGTTATATGTATCAATGACCTGTTCACATGTCACGGTAAGCCACTGTGGGTTAATTCACCTGCTGGGCTCCGAGATGTACACCAGCTGCCATTTTGAATATGCAAGCCATGGTGAGGGCACATCGTGGCTTGTTGTGTCATGTGAAGGCGTCGTATGTTATTTGAGGGTTAAAAAACCTTTGGATAACCCTAGAACAACTCATGGGTTATCCAACCGTTGTTTACCCCTCAAATAACCCATAATGTCTGGGTTCACATGACACAACAAGCCCTGCCGTGCCCTGCCACAGTTTGCATATTCAAAATGGCAGCTGGTGTATTTCTTAAGAGCCCCATGGGTGAATTAACCTACAGTGGCTTATTGTAACATGGGAACCAGCCCAATATCAGCATGCTGAGATACTAACCAAATATGGAATTTTCAGTAAGATGCTGACCTATTCTAATGGATAAAGAAAATGGGAAACTGAGGTGGTGTATTTTGGCTCTGCACTGTTCATGGGATCTATATTGGCATGTCCTAGCCCTTGAAAGTGTGCACCAGGGCCTCGCTTTCTCTTGGTGTACCTCTTGAAGGATCTCCAAGTTTCTGAAGAAGCTTCCAGGGCAACAGAAACTCTGTGCACACATCCTTGGATCTTAACAAGGTTCTATTGTTGTGTTTCTCCAAGAGAAACTTCCCCTGCATCACTTATTGACCCTCATGGATTGAGAGAAAACAGGAGAATGGCAAAAGGGGAGGGGAGGAAATTTATTACATGTATGCAGTCTACTTTTCTTGAGCTGGGGAAATAACGTGCAAGAAAGCAGATGTTCAGGAAGATGTTTCACCATTTATAGCTGACAAGGACAGCTCCGTTACACTTGCAATTTCCTTTTGCTAGATCGCAGCCTATACCTATAACCCATTAGTATCAATAGTCGTCAGAGAAACCACTGAAAGACTAAGTTTCGGGAAATATGCATACACATATATACCAAGTAAGCCAGCAGGGAAACTTACTGTTCTCTGACCTCTGGTCCTGCCATGGGTGCAAGAGTGACAAACAGTCGAGTGAAGCTCAAAGGATTATTGCAATCATCCATCATTTCCATCAGTTTCTGTTTAGCAACTAATCTAAATTCAGTGTTGTTGAATTGTAAAGACTGGTATAGTCCAAGGATGATAGCCAAATGCTCAACATCTAGCTGCTTTGCATTCTGGAGAAAAACCTTGTTACATTTATCCAGCAACGGGCGATACGGTAGTTTGACATTTCGGAGAAACTGTACAAATCGCCTGGCATGATTCAAGGAGATGAGTTCCATAGATTCCAAAGCAAACTCTGCCTTTTGTATTAACCGATCTCGGAAATTCTGTGAGATAACACCAGATATGCTGATCATCAAAACTGACAAGACCCTAAAAATATTTAAAAGATGTTATGAGATAAGAAAATTATTTAGGAAGGCGGCATTAAAAATAAATAAAAAGGAAAGGATGGGTGGGTGGGTTGGACTTTTGGGCTGGAGGTGAACAAGTGCCTTCATTTGATGATCTACTTGAAATCCAAAACATAGATAATGCCCTCCCCCCTGCCAGTGTATATGTGGGATGGGGAGGCAACTCTACTGCATGCATGCTGAAACAGGCAAAAGTTATAAAGTCAAGCAAAGATGTTCTTTTAAAAATAACTAAAATCTGCTCGATTCATTTAGAATGCTATCAAAACCTCAGCGTTTGCAAGCAAAACAATTGAATTATTTCCTTCACATTTGAGAAAGAGTGACATAGTGGCAAAGGCTATACCCAAACACTTGGGAGTAAGCCCAGTTGAACTCAGTGGGGCTTTCTTCTGAGTGCATATGCTTTGGAATACACTGTAGGAGACTCATTTGTAAACCACTATGTCCCCAGTTCAAATTTCAGTCTTTGGCAAGATATCACAACCCCAGACCCAACATGGGGGGTGATAATATTGCAACATGAAGGTGATAATACTGATATCAGCAGGACTTATAGCCAAACAGATATGTCTAGGATCAGAATGTAAGATACTAGAAATAACATCCAGCAGTCATTTAAAACTAAATACATTTCCAAGGGCAAGTGAAAAATGTGGGAAACCCAGAGCCAAGCAATGGTATCTTCTCACCTTGCAACCTCAGCCAGTTCCCAGTTAAAAATAAATCCTTTTAAAATGGTAATAGATCATTGCAATCACTCCACATGGGCACAAGAACTCATGTTTTAGAACACTTTCCCAATTGCCATTTGGAGGAGTCTCAATCTATCCATAAGAGGGGCAAGCAACCGGAATTGGGGGGGGGGGGGCTGTATGACCATCTCCCCAAACCTCTGTGGGCGGAATGTCATCAAAGAGGCGGAGCCATTCCCCCTGATGTCAAAGGGGCAGAGCCACACCCCCTGAGGTCATTTGGTCCCCAGCAGGTGGGTCCATGCAATGATCCTTCTGGCATGTCTGCTGGGAACTGGGCTTTGCTGAATGTGGATCACTTTGCCCCATACCTTCTCCAACTGAGGAGAGGACATAGGGCAGACGAGCACTTGGTCTCCAGTGGACATGTCGAAAGACTGATCCCCCGGCGCACCCGCTGAATGGGTTTCGCTGTGCATGGGACTTCTTCCATTAGAGACAGCTTGCATGCAGCGAAGCCACCACTTCCTCTCAGATCTGAGATTGGAGATAAGAAGGGGATTCTCCTTTAGGCTCCTGACCCTCCATTTGGAAGGAGAGCTGTGCACAGGGGCATCACCTTGTTATCTCCAATGACAGTTATGTGATAAGGAGATTCCTCTCCCTGTCTCCTCACAAAGTCCCCCCACCACAGCCTCCAGGCCAGCGGACAGGGCTCACTGATGGAGCCCAAGCCTCAGCAGGCCAAATTAACCCCGTGGGCCAGAGGTTGCCCTTCCTGATCTATAAAAGAGGATGTCTGTCTTTCAGAATGATAGTGCCAAGACCACCAAGCCTAAACACCTGAAACTTGCCATGCATACGAAGAGGACCCAAGGGATGTACATCTCAGGGTTATTTGGATGTTAAAGTGCATTAATTAATATTAATTAATTTAAATATGCCTGTGTTTGAAGCCTGCAGTACCACCTTCAGTCACCAGGTGGCAGACATCTCTAACAAACTTTGAAGTCACAACAATTTGAAGCTGGGAGGAGTAGTTTGAGGAACTGAGTTACACAGCTGCCCCATCACCCTGCTGACAAGCAGCCCTCTTCAGGAAAATGGAGCGGACAGACCCTTTACTCAGAGGTATATAGGGGCCATGCCTAGGGGTGCAAGTAAGCATGGCTTGGTTCATATGAGGTGGGTATAATGTGCCCAACTCTGACAGCTGGGTAATGGTAACACTGCTGAAGTCTTTACTTTATCAAACTAAGAGCTATTCCAAGCCATGCAAAGCCAGGTATGTTCACTAGTTATCAAAGCCCAAAATATTTGTCAGTAACAGGGAAAACAGATTGAATTATGTATGCAGCTAGCTTAGACAGTTTGCATCCGTAGCCACAATAAAACAGTAAAAAAATATCTCCACAATGAATTCATCAATGTAAGAAGGCTCCTATCACGGGCATCTGTTCCTTTGGTTTAGAACTTTGTTCCACTAATTTAACTACACACTAAGAGAGGCCTAAACAGGTGTGTGTACAATAGTTTTGTAAACACATGAGTACATTAATGAAAAGTAGTCACAATCGCGTCTCAGAGGCATTTCTTAAACTAAAATCACCTTGTATCCTGAATGGAATCCAAGTTCTTATTCACAATATCAGCGATATGACCCATGAGAGGACTATTATATATTCTTTGCTCATGTAGACACAGTGCAAATTTAGATAGCGCAGGCAGGCTCAGTCTGTGAGGATATCAAAGAAAATCCCATTACTGCACCAAAAGCTTTAAACTTGTACATACAAAGTATGGCCATTTTAAGCATTTATCCACATGCACCATATGCAAGAGAAATTCTTGAGGAATACATCGCTTACTTACATTATTCACTAACAAATCTTGCAGCTATCACTTGATAACCACAAAATGTAAAATTATATATACTTAGCAGTCAGATAACCTCTTCCAACCACCTCAGATCTTCTGGGAGCTACTCAATTGATAACTGGTTACCATTTAACTTGAACATGTCAATTCAGCTACCATCCTAAGTGCATGGTTCCACTCTTAAAAGCAGCCTATAAATAATTTTAAATAGATAGATCTCTGGATCCAAGCCATTATTTTTGCTGTATGTCAGATAGATGCTTACTTATTTTCACTAGGGTGTATGCTTATTTACTTGCTGTATTCTCCCTCCCCTCCTTTTTACACTAGCTTCACATACACAGCCAGAAATGAGCACAGAAGTTGCTCAGTCACATTGTGCTTGTCTCTGGAATATCACCCACTGAGCCAAAACCTGATCCAGAAGATTGGCACCAGAGAACCAGGGAACAAGTTTCCAAAGGAGTACTTGCAATTTACTAGAGCACTGAACTATACTAAATACCCCATGTTCTATTTAGCTGCTAGTCTGGATTATTTAGTTTGTAGATCTTGTGTGCTTTAACTCCTGCAGGGAAAACCAGACTGGTACAGAGGTTATTTGCCCCAATAAATTTATTTTTTTATTTTTTTATTCAATTTCTCAATCGCCCATCTGGCCGGTCACCCGGCCACTCTGGGCGATGTACAGCAATACAACAGTTTTAAAACAATAAAATTCTACTTTAAAACATCATATTTCTAAAAATACTCTAACTCACCCCAAATGCCTGCCTGAACAACCACATTTTTAATGCATAGCGGAAGCTCATTAAAGCTCATCAAAGAGGGGGCATGGCGGAGTTCCCTAGGGAGGGAGTTCCACAGAGTGGGGGCCACCACAGAGAAGGCCCTCTCCCTCGTCCTCACCAGCCTAGCTGTCCTGGCTGATGGGACAGAGAGAAGGCCATTCAGGGCTGATATTGTTAAGTGGCCTGTCTGGTGTTGCTGGAGGCGCTCCTGAAGATAGGCTGGGCCGGAACCATATAGGGTTTTAAAGGTCAAAACCAACACCTTGAATCTGGCCCGGAAAACAACTGGCAGTCAGTGCAACTCCTCCAGCACTGCAGTGATGTGATCACACCGGCAGCTGCCTTTAATTAGGCAAGCTGCCGCGTTCTGTACCGGCTGCAGCTTCCGAACCGTCCTCAAGGGTAATGCCACATAGAGCGCATTACAGCAGTCTAGACCAGCAAAGGAGATAGTTAACTTGTTGTGGTGCTGGAACTTGAGCACCTCAATGACGCCATGAGCTAAACCGTGAAGGGACACCCAAGACGGGAAGGTCATGGCAGAGAAGTCAGACTAAATACGATACCTGGGGAAGGAAACGGCAACCCACCCCAGTATTCTTGCCATGAAAACTAAATGAATCAGTACAACCAGAGAGATGTCGGTATACCATCGGAAGATGGGACTCCCAGGTCAGAAGATGGTCAAAAAGCTACTGGGGAGGATAAGTTCAACTAGCCCCAGATGTGATGACGCAGCTAGCTCAAAGCCGAAAGGACGGCTAGCAGCCGATGGTGCTGGTGGTGAACGACGAATCTGATGTTCTAAAGATCAACACAGCATAGGAACCTGGAATGTAAGATCTATGAGCCAGGGCAAACTGGATGTGGTTATTGGGGAGATGTATTAAATATAGACATTTTGGGTGTCAGTGAACTGAAATAGACTGGAATGGGAAACTTCACATCAGATGACCACCAGATCTACTACTGTGGACAAGAAGACCACAGAAGAAATGGAGTAGCCTTCATAATTAATAATAAAGTGGCTAAGGCAGTGCTTGGATACAATCCAAAAAATTATAGAATGATCTCAATTTGAATTCAGGGTAAGCCATTTAACATCACAGTGATCCAAATATACGTCCCAACCACAGATGCTGAAGAAGCAGAAGTAGATCAGTTCTATGAGGATCTGCAGCACCTACTGGATAATACGCCAAAAAGAGATGTTATGTTCATTACAGGAGACTGGAATGCTAAGGTGGGTAGTCAAACAACACCTGGAATTACAGGCAAGCATGGTCTGGGAGAACAAAAGGAAGCAGGACATAGGCTGATAGAATTTTGCCAAGACAACTCAATGTGCATAAGAAACACTCTCTTCCAACAACCTAAGAGACGACTTTATACATGGACTTCACCAGATGGTCGACACCGAAATCAGATTGACTACATCCTTTGTAGCCAAAGGTGGCGGACATCTATACAGTCGGTAAAAACAAGACCTGGAGCTGAGTGTAATTCAGATCACGAACTTCTTATTGCACAATTTAGAATCAGACTAAAGAGAATAGGGAAGACCCACAGATCGGTTAGATATGAGCTCACTAATATTCCTCATGAATATGCAGTGGAGGTGAGGAATAGATTTAAGGGACTAGATTTAGTAGATAGGGTCCCGGAAGAACTATGAACAGAAGTTCGCAACATTGTTCAGGAGGCAGCAACAAAAAACGTCCCCCCCAAAAAAAACAACAACAAGAAGGCAAGATGGCTGTCTGCTGAGACACTGGAAGTAGCCCAAGAAAGAAGGAAAGCAAAAGGCAACAGTGAAAGGGGGAGATATGCCCAATTAAATGCAAAATTCCAGAGGCTAGCCAGAAGAGATCAGGAATTATTTTTAAACAAGCAATGCGCGGAAGCGGAAGAAGATAATAGAATAGGAAGGACAAGAGACCTCTTGCAGAAAATTAGAAACATCGGAGGTAAATTCCAGGCAAAAATGGGTATGATCAAAAACAAAGATGGCAAGGACCTAACAGAAGCAGAAGAGATCAAGAAAAGGTGGCAAGAATATATGGAAGATCTGTATAGGAAAGATAATAATATCAGGGATAGATTTGATGGTGTGGTCAGTGAGTTAAGAGCCCAACATCCTGAAGAGTGAGGTTGAATGGGCCTTAAGAAGCATTGCTAATAACAAGGCAGCAGGAGATGACGGTATCCCAGGTGAACTGTTTAAAATCTTGCAAGATGATGCTGTCAAGGTGATGCATGCCATATGCCAGCAAATTTGGAAAAGACAAGAATGGCCATCAGACTGGAAAAAAACAACTTATATCCCCATACCAAAAAAGGGAAACACTAAAGAATGTTCAAACTATTGAACAGTGGAACTTATTTCACATGCCAGTAAGGTAATGCTCAAGATCTTGCAAGGTAGACTCCAGCAATTCATGGAACAAGAATTGCCAGATGTACAAGCTGGGTTTAGAAAAGGCAGAGGAACTAGAGACCAAATTGCCAATATCCGCTGGATAACGGAGAAAGCCAGGGAGTTTCAGAAAAACATAGAATAGTGGTAGAATCATAGAATAGTAGGGTTGGAAGGGGCCTACAAGGCCATTGAGTCCAACCCCCTGGTCAATGCAGGAATCCAAGTCAGAGCATCCCTGACAGATGGCTGTCCAGCCTCGTCTTGAATGCCTCCAGTGTGGGAGAGCCCACCACCTCCCCAGGTAATTGGTTCCATTGTCGTATTGCTCTAACACTCAGGACGTTTTTCCTGATGTTCAGCCGGAATCTGGCTTCCTGTAACTTGAGGCCATTATTCCGTGTCCTGCACTCTGCAATGATGGAGAAGAGATCCTGGACTTCCTCTCTGTGACAACCTTTCAAGGACTTGAAGAGCGCTATCATATCTCCCCTCAGTCTTCTTTTCTCAAGGCTAAACATGCCCAGTTCTTTCAGTCTCTCCTCATAGGGCTTTGTTTCCAGTCCCCTGATCATCTTTGTTGCCCTCCTCTGAACCCTCTCCAGTTTGTCTGCATCCTTCTTAAAGTGTGGTGCCCAGAACTGGACACAGTACTCCAGATGAGGCCTAACCAGTGCTGAGTAGAGGGGAACTAGTACTTCCTGGGATTTGGAAGCGATGCTTCTATGAATGCAGCCCAAAATAGCATTGGCCTTTTTTGCAGCCACATCACATTGTTGGCTCATATTCAGCTTGTGATCGACAACAATTCCAAGATCTTTCTTGCTTGTAGTGTTGTTAAGCCACATATCCCCCATCTTGTAATTGTGCATTTGGTTTCTTTTTCCTAGGTGCAGAACTTGGCATTTATCCCTATTAAATGTCATTTTGTTGTTTTCCCCAGTCTATCCAGATCACTTTGAATTTTGTTTGTCTTCCAAAGTATTAGCTATCCCGCCCAATTTTGTGTCATCTGCAGACTTGATCAGCATTCCCTGCACCTCCTCCTCCAAGTCATTCATAAACATGTTGAAGAGCACTGGGCCCAGGACTGAGCCCTGCGGTACCCTGCTCTTTACCTCTCCCCAGTTTGAGAAGGTCCCATTGATAAGCACTCTCTGAGTCTGATTCTGTAGCCAACTGTGGATCCACCGGGTCGTTGTTTCATCTAGCCCACTTTGAGCTCGTTTGCTCGTCAGGATATGATGGGGCACTTTGTTGAAAGCTTTGCTGAAGTCGAGGTATATGATATCTACAGCATTCCCACAGTCCAAAAGGGAGGTTACTTGATCAATAAATAAGATCAGATTTGTCTGGCAGGACTTGTTTTTGACAAATCCATGTTGGCTTCGAGTAATCACTACATTGTTTTCAAGGTGCTTCCAGGTGGATTGCTTTATCATCTGCTCCAGAATTTTCCCAGGGGTTGATGTCAGACTCACTGGTCTGTAGTTCCCAGGTTCCTCCTTTTTACCCTTTTTGAAGATAGGGACAACATTAGCCCTCCTCCAGTCATCTGGCACTTCCCCCATCCTCCATGATTTCTCAAAGAGAATAGATAGCGGTTCTGAGAGTTCTTCTGCCAGTTCCTTTATTACTCTAGGGTGCAGTTCATCTGGCCCTGGAGATTTGAAGTCATTCAATGTAATTAGGTGTTCCTTGACCATACGCGTATCAATCTCAAGCTGCAATCCTGCCCCTTCAGCCTCTACTTTGCCTTTGCCGGGGGGGGTCATAGACCCTCTTTTGGGAAAAAACTGAGCCAAAGTAGGAATTGAGCACCTCTGCCTTTTGTTATCGTTTTGCCATCCTTATTTAATAGCTGAATAACCATTTCTTTCCTCTGCCTTTTACTATGCACGTAGCTGAAGAAAGCCTTTTTTGTTGTTTTTAGCATCCCTCTCTAACCTCAGCTCGTTCTCAGCTTTAGCCTTCCTGACACCATCCCTGCAATTCTGTGCTACCTGCCTGTACTCTTCCTTTGTTACCTGACCTTCTTTCGACTTCCTATATGTGTCCCTTTTTGTTTTCAGGTCATCCCTAAGCTTTTGGTGAAGCCACATTAGCTTCTTCTGTTGTCTTCCACCTTTTCTTCTTGTTGGAATTGTTTGTAATTGTGCCCTAAGAATTTCTTTTTAAAAGCTTCCACCCATCTTGGACTCCTTTTCTCGTTAGCGTTGCTTGCCATGGGACATTACTGATCATTGTTCTGAGTGTATTAAAATCAGCTTTCCTAAAATCCAGGGTTTGACTACACTCGGCTTTTGCTTCCCTTAGAACCAAGAACTCAAGTACAACATGGTCGCTTTCCCCCAGGGTTCCTGTAACTGCTACTTTATCCACTAAGTCATCTCTGTTGGTTAGGATCAAGTCAAGGATAGCCGATCCTCTAGTTCAGAGCTTTCCAAACTGTGTGCCGTGACACATTAGTGTGCCGGCAGCAGTGTGTAGGTGTGTCGCGCGAAATGCAGAAAATTGTGCGGAAGGGCACCGTGGAGCTCCCTTACTCGCGTTTGCTTCCCTTGGCCCCTCCCCCGGAACTTCCTAAAGCAGCTAATGTTAAAGCAGCTTAGCTAAGGCTTAGGTGCTTTAACATTAGCTGCTTTAGGATCATGTGGCGCCTTGACGTAGGACGCACGTGATTGGCGGTGTTGGAGAGGTATGGCGAGGAGTGTGGTAATGCTGGCTGCACGAGGAGTGTGGAGAATTCGAAGTTAGCGGAGCAATTAGTCGAGCAATTTGCAATCAGCTCAGGCGAGAGGCTTCCCCGCATCCTCGGTGTGGCTGTAGGGCAGTGGGGGAGAACAACGGCCCACTGGACGCCCCAAGAGCAGGGAGGGCTGCACCGGGCAGGCGAGGAGCTTCGAGCCTGTGTTCCCCGGAAAGGTAGAGGCACGGGGCAAAGAGAGGGGAAGGGAGGCACTGCTCTGGGAGCAGAGCTCCCCCGACACTGACGTGGAGAAGTGGCAGCGGCCACCAGCCCTGCATGGTTTCAGACGTGCCCTTCGCAGACTTCTGCACTGTGGACTTCATTTCATCAACCTCATACATCCCATTAAAATGGTAAGTAGTTATTGGTGTTATTCAACTTTTTAAAATTCTTGCACATATTTACATACTGTTACTCATAAATGACAACAATGTATGTTATTATCTTACAAATCATATATTTTTAAAAATATAAATGAAAGGTTTTCATGAGATATGTTGTATCCCCATACATTTCATTAATACAATTTATATATGTGTCCGTATCTCTTATAACGGGTTAGTTTAACCTCTGGTTTGCTAGTAAAACTGAATTACCGTGTCATGAAATGATGCATGTCTAAAAAGTGTGTCACCAACATGAAAAGTTTGGAAAGCTCTGCTCTACTTCCTTCCTCTGCTTTCTGTAGGAGGAAGTTATCCGCCACACAAGTCAGGAATTTCCTGGAGGGGCTATGTTTTGCAGAATTTGTCTCCCAACAAATATCGGGGAAATTGAAGTCCCCCATTACTACTACATTATGCTTCCTTAAAACATTGGCTATTTGCTTTTCAAAATTTTCATCCTCGTCTTCTCCTTGATTGGGTGGCGGGTAGTAGACTCCGACCGCCAGGTTCCTTTTATTCTTTGCTCCATTTATTTTGATCCAGATGCTCTCGATGGGGCTACCAAGCTCATCCTCCTGTATTTCTGTGCAGAGATATGTATTTTTCACATATAGTGCAACCCCACCACCCTTTCTGTTCCTCCTGTTCTTTTTGAACAAGTTATATCCTTCACCTGCTGTATTCCAGTCATGAGAGTCATCCCACCAAGTCTCAGTTACACCTATCAAGTCATAATTCCCCTCTTGTATTAAGAGTTCAAGTTCGTTCTGTTTGTTTCCCATACTCTGGGCATTAGTATATAGACATCGAAGACCATGTGCTTCATAGTCTGGCTTTCTTCCTGCATGTGTCTGAAGACTATTATTGGGCGCTATCAGAGCTGTTCTCTCCATTGCAGTGCATGCGCCTATGTCCATTGTTACCCCCAACATTACATCTCCCTTCCCCATTGGATTCAGTTTAAAGCCCTCCTGAAGAAGTTCTTCATGCTGTGGCCAAACACATTCTTCCCATCCTTTGTGAGGTGCAACCGTCCCTTGCCAACAGCCCATCTTCCAGGAAGTATAGCCCATGGTCCCAGAATCCAAATCTCTCTCGAAGGCACCACCTTCGTAGCCAGTCATTCACCCGGAGTATTTTTCTTTCCCTTTCTATCCCTCTTCTAACTACTGGAAGGATGGATGAGAAAACTATCTGGGCCCCAAAGTTCTTGAGTTTCCTTCCCAAAGCTTCAAAGTCTGATGTGATTTCTTCGTAGCTCCGCTTGGTGGTATCATTTGTTCCCACATGGATGAGAAAAAAGGGATACCTGTCAGTGGGCTTTATGAGTGCAGGCAACCTTTCAGTCATGTCTCTAATCCATCCTCCCAGGAGACAACATACCTGGCAAGTCCACGGGTCTTCATGACATATTTGGGTCTCGATCCCACACAGCAAGAAGTCTCCCACTACTACTACTCTTCTCTTCTTGTAGCTGTAGTCCTGGGTTTCATCGCCTCTGTTTGACTGACCTTCAGCCTCTTGCTCACTCTCATGCAGGTTCCCCTGTGATTCTTCCTCTGCAGGCTGTCCTCCAGTCTCATCCGCAAGTACCTGGAATCGGTTCCACAGCTCCACTGCTTCCACTGGTGCAGAGTGGCGTCTAGTTTTTCTTCTCCTAACTGTCACCCTTTTCCAAGGAGTATCCTCTACTCCATTTTTCTTCACCTCAGCATTTCCTACTGCCTCATCTTGCTGTTGCTCTTCAAGCTTCTGGTCTTCCCTTTGCTGCTGTACTTCCCCCATTCTGTCCAAGAACTCTTCGTGTTCTCTTATTCCCCGGAGGGTCGACAGTCGCCACTCCAGTCCTCTTACTTTTTCTTCCAGCAGCGTGATCAACTTGCACTTGTTGCAGGTGTAGGCCATGTTGTTCTCAGGCAAGAAAACAAACATTGCACACACCTTGCAGGTCACCACTACTGGAGAGTCCTGTCCTTCCATTGCCTCTTTTCCCTTTTTGTGTCTAGCTTTGTGATTGTTCTAGAGTAGCCTGTGCCTGCTCCTCTACTCAGTAGACGTTAAAAGCAGAGTCTCACTGGTGTGGAAGTGTGTGTTACAAGACAAATAAATGAAAAAAAGTTAGTTAAAAAATAAAAAAAATAATAAAAATGTTAGGGGCCTCCCCCTTGATCTCCCCTGGTCAACTCCCCTGGCCAACTCCTGTTTGCTCCCCCTGTTCGCTCGCTCTGGTCACTCACTCTCTGGGAGCTTGCTTGCTTCTGTAGTCCCTGGACCAGCTGGAGCAGCTTGCTCTGCTCTGCTCAGCTGGGAGGCGGGAAACAGACTGAAGCTTCCCGCCCACTCAGCTGCTGGGAGTACTCAGGCCATACACACCCAATTCAGTTGGAGCTCTCAGAAGCACCTGGTGAGCTCCCAGCCACTCAGAGGGATAAAGGGCAGCCCCTCGGGCTTCCTGCAGCCCACTTACCTCTTAGCCTCTGTCTCCTTTGCCTTCTTTGTGTCTTCTACCACTGCAACTCCCCTGGCCAACTCCTGTTTGCTCCCCCTGTTCGCTTGCTCTGGTCGCTCGCTCTCTGGGAGCTTGCTTGCTTCTGTAGTCCCTGGACCAGCTGGAGCAGCTTGCTCTACTCTGTCTCATCTGGGAGGCGGGAAACATCTATTTCTGTTTTATTGACTACTCTAAAGCCTTTGACTATGCGGATCATAACAAACTGTGGCAAGTTCTTGGTGGGATGGGGATACCAAATCATCTTATCTGCCTCCTGAGGAATCTGTATAACGACCAAGTAGCAACGGTAAGAACAGACCACAGAACAACGGACTGGTTTAAGATTGGGAAAGGAGTAAGGCAGGGTTGTGTACTCTCACCCTACCTATTCAGCCTGTACGCAGAATACATCATGTGACGTGCTGGGCTTGGTGAATCCGAGGCTGGAGTTAAAATCTCTGGGAGAAACATTAACGATCTCAGATATGCAGATGATACCACTTTGATGGCTGAAAGCGAGGAGGCGCTGAGGAACCTTATGACGAAGGTGAAAGAAGAAAGTGCAAAAGCTGGGTTGCAGTTAAACCTCAAAAAAACCAAGATTGTGGCAACCAGCTTGATTGATAACTGGCGAATAGAGGGAGAAAACGTGGAGGCAGTGACAGACTTTGTCTTTCTAGGCGCAAAGGTTACTGCAGACGCTGACTGCAGCCAGGAAATCAGAAGACGTTTACTTCTTGGGAGGACAGCGATGACAAATCTTGATAAAATAGTTAAGAGCAGAGACATCACACTGACAACAAAGGTCCGCATAGTTCAAGCAATGGTATTCCCCGTAGTAACTTATGGCTGCGAGAGCTGGACCATAAGGAAGGCTGAGCGAAGGAAGATAGATGCTTTTGAACTGTGGTGTTGGAGGAAAATTCTGAGAGTGCCTTGGACTGCAAGAAGATCAAACCAGTCCATACTCCAGGAAATAAAGCCAGACTGCTCACTTAAGGGAATGATATTAAAGGCAAAACTGAAGTACTTTGGCCACAGAATGAGAAGACAGGATACCCTGGAGAAGATGCTGATGCTAGGGAAAATGGAAGGCAAAAGAAAGAGGGGCTGACCAAGGGCAAGATGGATGGATGATATTCTGGAGGTGACGGACTCGACCTTGGGGGAGCTGAGGGTGGCAACGGCCGACAGGAAGCTCTGGCGTGGGCTGGTCCATGAAGTCACGAAGAGTCTGAAGCGACTGAGCGAATAAACAACAAACAACAGATGAGAGATGTCCAGGGCATGTACTACCGATGGGAGCAGACAGTCAGGAAGGTAGGGGCGCAGCTGCCGTATCAGATGGAGTTGGTACAGCGCTGTCTGGCTCACAGCTGTCACCTGAGGCTCCATGGACAGCTGGGAGTCTAAAATGACCCACAGGCTGCAGACCTGGTCTTTCAAAGGTAGCTGTAACCCATTCAACACCAGGTCAACATCCCCCAACCTTCTCTTGTCTCCCACCAAAAGTACCTCGGTCTTGTCAGGGTTCAGCTTCATCTTCTTCCTCCCCATCCAGCCACTCACCATCTCTAGATATTTGGACAGGGATTCTACAGCCAACTTTGGTGAAGATTTAAACAAGAGGTAGAGCTGCATGTCATCAGCATATTGATGACACCACACCCCAAACGTCCTGATGATAGCCCCTAGCGGCTTCACATAGATGTTAAATAGCATCGGGGAGAGGATGGAACCCTGTGGCACCCCACAATTGAGCAGCCACAGGTCCAAAACCTCCTCTCCCAGTGCTACGCTCTGGTACCTGCCAGAGAGGAAGGACCAGAACCACCGTAATACAGTGTCTCCAATGCCCAAGCCCTCCAGGCGGTCCATAATAAATGTTATGGAGCTTGCTATAAACTGTTTTAAAACCAAGTTATCCAGTCTGTTTCCTGCCTCCCAGCTGAGCAGAGCAGAGGAAGCTGCTCTAGCTGGTCCAGGGACTACAGAAGCAAGCAAGCTCCCAGAGAGAGCGAACAGGGGGAGCAAACAGGAGTTGACCAGGGGAGTTGCAGTGGTAGAAAACACAAAGGAGACAGAGGCAAAGAGGTAAGTGGGCTGCAGGAAGCCCAGCGGGCTGTCCTTTATCCTTCTGAGTGGCTGTGAGCTCACCAGGTGCTCCTGAGAGCTCCAACTGAATTGGGTGTGTGTGGCCGGAGTACTCCCAGCAGCTGAGTGGGCAGGAAGCTTCAGTCTGTTTCCCGCCTCCCAGTTAAGCAGAGCAGAGGAAGCTGTAGTCCAGGGACTACAGAGGCAAGCAAGCTCTCAGAGAGTGAGAGACCAGAGTGAACAAACAGGGGGAGCAAACAGGAGTTGGACAGGGGAGTTCAGCAGGGGAGGTCAAGGGGAAGGCCCCTAACATTTTTTTTAAATTATTTTTCTTGTAACACACACTTCCACACCAGTGGGACTCTGCTTTTAACCTCTAGTGAGTAGAGGAACAGGCACAGGCTACTCTAGAACAATCAGAAAGCTAGATACAAAAAGGGAAAAGAGGCTATGGAAGGACAAGACTCTCCAGTGGTGGTGACCTGCAAGGTGTGTGCAATGTTTGTTTTCTTGCCTGAGAACAACATGGCCTACACCTGCAACAAGTGCAAGTTGATCACGCTGCTGGAAGAAAAAGTAAGAGGACTGGAGTGGCGACTGTCGACCTTCCGGGGAATAAGAGAACACGAAGAGTTCTTGGACAGAATGGGGGAAGTACAGCAGCAAAGGGAAGACCAGAAGCTTGAAGAGCAACAGCAAGATGAGGCAGTAGGAAATGCTGAGGTGAAGAAAAATGGAGTAGAGGATACTCCTTGGAAAAGGGTGACAGTTAGGAGAAGAAAAACTAGACGCCACTCTGCACCAGTGGAAGCAGTGGAGCTGTGGAACCGATTCCAGGTACTTGTGGATGAGACTGGAGGACAGCCTGCAGAGGAAGAATCACAGGGGAACCTACATGAGAGTGAGCAAGAGGCTGAAGGTCAGTCAAGAAGAGGCGATGAAACCCAGGACTACAGCTACAAGAAGAGAAGAGTAGTAGTAGTGGGAGACTCCTTGCTGTGTGGGATCAAAACTCAGGTACGTTGCGAAGACTTGTGGACTTGCCAGGTATGTTGTCTCCCGGGAGGACGGACTGAAAGGTTGCCTGCACTCATAAAGCCCACTGACAGGTATCCCTTTCTTCTCATCCATGTGGGAACAAATGATACCGCTAAGTGGAGCTACAAAGAAATCACGTCAGACTTTGAAGCTTTGGGAAGGAAACTCAAGAACTTTGGGGCCCAGATAGTTTTCTCATCCATCCTTCCAGTAGTTAGAAGAGGGATAGAAAGGGAAAGAAAAATACTCCGGGTGAATGACTGGCTATGAAGGTGGTGCCGGCACGAGAGATTTGGATTCTGAGACCATGGGCTATACTTCCTGGAAGATGGGCTGTTGGCAAGGGACAGGTTGCACCTCACAAAGACTGGGAAGAAAGTGTTTGGCCACAGCATGAAGAACTTCATCAGGAGGGCTTTAAACTGAATCCAATGGGGAAGGGAGATGTAAAGTTGGGGGTAACAATGGACGAAGGCTCATGCACCGCAATGGAGAGAACAGCTCTAAAAGCGCCCAATAATAGTCTTCAGACACATGCAGGAAGAAAGCCAGACTATGAAGCACATGGTCTTCGATGTCTATATACCAATGCCCAGAGTATGGGAAACAAACAGAATGAACTTGAACTCTTAATACAAGAGGGAAATTGTGACTTGATAGGTGTAACTGAGACTTGGTGGGATGACTCTCATGACTGGAATACAGCAAGTGAAGGATATAACTTGTTCAAAAAGAACAGGAGGAACGAAAGGGTGGTGGGGTTGCACTATATGTGAAAAATACATATCTCTGCACAGAAATACAGGAGGATGAGCTTGGTAGCCCCATCGAGAGCATCTGGATCAAAATAAATGGAGCAAAGAATAAAACGAACATGGTGGTTGGAATCCCAATCAAGGAGAAGATGAGGATGCAACTTTTGAAAAGCAAATAGCCAATGTTTCAAGGAATCATGATGTAGTAGTAATGGGGGACTTCAATTTTCCCGATATTTGTTGGGAGACAAATTCTGCAAAACATGGCCCCTCCAGGAAATTCCTGACCACACTGGTGGATAACTTACTCCTACAGAAAGTAGAGGAAGGAACTAGAGGATCGGCTATCCTTGACTTGATCCTAACCAACAGAGATGACTTCGTGGATAAAGGAGAAGTTACAGGAACTCTGGGGGAAAGCGACCATGTTATACTTCAGTTCTTGGTACCAAGGGAAGCAAAAGCTGAGTGTAGTCAAACGCGTACCCTGGATTTTAGGAAAGCTGATTTTCATAAACTCAGAACAATGATCAGTAAGGTCCCATGGCAAGCGACTCTAATGAAAAAAGGAGTCCAAGATGGGTGGGAATTTAAAAAAAAGGAAATTCTCAAGGCACAATTACAAACAATTCCAACAAGAAGAAAAGGTGGAAGACAACAGAAGAAGCCAATGTGGCTTCACCAAAAGCTTAGGGATGACCTGAAAACAAAAAGGGACACATATAGGAAGTGGAAGGAAGGATAAGCCACAAAGGAAGAGTACAGGCAGGTAGCACAGAATTGCAAGGATGGGGTCAGGAAGGCTAAAGCTGAGAACCAGCTGAGGTTAGAGAGGGATGCTAAAAGCAACAAAAAGGCTTTCTTCTGCTATGTTCAGAGTAAAAGACAGAGGAAAGAAGTGGTGGTTCAGCTATTAAAGAAGGATGGCAAAATGATAACAGATGACAAAGAAAAGGCAGAAGTTCTCAATTCCTACTTTGGCTCAGTCTTTTCCCAAAAGAGGGTCTATGACCGCCCTGGGAAAGGTGAAGTACAGGCTGAAGGGGCAGGATTGCAACTTGAGATTGATACGCATATGGTCAAGGAACACCTAATTACTTTGAACATGTTCAAATCTCCAGGGCCAGATGAACTGCATCCTAGAGTAATAAAGGAACTGGCAGAAGAACTCTCAGAACTGCTGTCTATTATCTTTGAGCAATCATGGAGGACGGCTGAAGTGCCAGATGACTGGAGGAGGGCTAATGTTGTCCCTATCTTCAAAAAGGGTAAAAAGGAGGAACCTGGGAACTACAGAACAGGCAGTCTGACATCAACCCCTGGGATGGAGCAGATGATAAAGCAATCTATCTGGAAGCACCTTGAAAACAATGCAGTTATTACTCGAAGCCAACATGGATTTGTCAAGAACAAATCCTGCCAGATGAATCTGATCTCATTTTTTTATCAAGTAACCTCCCTTGTGGACTGTGGAAATGCTGTAGACATCATATACCTCGACTTCAGCAAAGCTTTCAACAAAGTGCCCCATCATATCCTGATGAGCAAGCTAGCTCAAAGTGGGCTAGATGAAACAACGATCCGGTGGATCCACAGGTGGCTACAGAATCGGACTCAAAGAGTGCTTATCAATGGGACCTTCTCAAACTGGGGAGAGGTAACGAGCGGGGTACCGCAGGGCTCAGTCCTGGGCCCAGTGCTCTTCAACATGTTTATGAATGACTTGGAGGAGGAGGTGCAGGGAATGCTGATCAAATCTGCAAATGACACAAAATTGGACAGGCTAGCTAATACTTTGGAAGACAGAAACAAAATTCAAAATGATCTGGATAGACTGGAGCGCTGGGCAGAAAACAACAGAAAGACATTTAATAGGGATAAATGCCAAGTTCTGCACCTAGGAAAAAGAAACCAAATGAACAGTTACAAGATGGGAGATATGTGGCTCAACAACACTACAAGTGAGAAGGATCTTGGAATTGTTGTTGATCACAAGCTGAATATGAGCCAACAATGTGATGTGGCTGCAAAAAAGGCCAATGCTATTTTGGGCTGCATTCATAGAAGCATCGCTTCCAAATCCCAGGAAGTACTAGTTCCCCTCTACTCAGCACTGGTTAGGCCTCATCTGGAGTACTGTGTCCAGTTCTGGGCACCACACTTTAAGAAGGATGCAGACAAGCTGGAAAGGGTTCAGAGGAGGGCAACAAAGATGATCAGGGGACTGGAAACAAAGCCCTATGAGGAGAGACTGAAAGAACTGGGCATGTTTAGCCTTGAGAAGAGAAGACTGAGGGGAGATATGATAGCGCTCTTCTAGTCCTTGAAAGGTTGTCACAGAGAGGAAGGCCAGGATCTCTTCTCGATCATCCCAGAGGGCAGGACACGGAATAACGGGCTCAAGTTACCAGAAACCAGATTCCAGCTGTACATCAGGAAAAACTTCCTGACTGTTAGAGCAATACGACCATGGAACCAATTACCTAGGGAGGTGGTGGGCTCTCCCACACTGGAGGCGTTCAAGACGAGGCTGGACAGCCTCTGTCAGGGATGCTTTGACTTGGATTCCTGCATTGAGCAGGGGGTTGGACTTGATGGCCTTGTAGGCCCTTTCCAACCCTACTATTCTATAATTCTATGATCTCTATCCATTACAATTCTTTACTTTTTTAGGTCTCTCCCCCATTCCAGGAAGCTAAAATGTTATCCGTTTAGAAGAAAGTGTGAGCAACTGATGAACTCTGCCCAGAAAATCCCTTATTTACACACAATATAAACCAGAGTTATGTTCAAAGGATACATCTTGTTTCTTAACACCTCTAATTAATCTACTATGATGTGTCAATTTCTCTGTAAGAGCAATCTGCCAAACCTGGAGAACAAACCATGAGCTGCATATCCTGTGGCTCTTTTCCAGGTTTCAATGACTATACAATTGCAGCTTAAATTTACAATTCAAAATCTATCCTGAAGCAACAACTGAACTGGTACATTCTTCAATCTGTAGCCCCCCTTTTTAGTACAATGGTCCTCAGTGCGAATTTAACTTGACCCACAACATCAGACTCCTGACTGTATAGGTCTTTGAAAAGGGAGAGAAAGCAGTTTACGATTCTTTAAAAATATTGTTGCCAGTACTAATCTTGTGAGAGCTTTTATTAACATGAGCTACTAAATTTTCAATGTATATGAGAAAGAACTAAGTGTACTTGCCCATCTAATCTTTTCCAGCCTTCCATGACCAGCTCTTCTACTAATGAATCATGGGCTTCAACTCTGAACCTTCAAAAAGACCAGAAGACAAGTCAAACAGCTCTGCATAGCTATTTTAACCTACTCGACAGGGAGTGAAGAGAAACTATAGAATCAGAAACTTGGCACAAACAGCAAGCTGCTAGTGTATATTTTGTACCTACTGAACACTTCCCTTATGGGTTTTGGGGTATCTTTCGCAACTACTCATGGATCAGTGCCTGGAACTGTACATGGTGCCTCTCTTTTTCTTCAATATCCATTTTTGTTTCAAGGGCTTTGACTTAATCCCTTAAATCCCCAACCTTATTGTAACCACGCTTAAGAATGTGTAATTGTATTGGTTTACAATCAACCATCGAAACTCTTGTCTTTCCTTTCTGTACTAATGTTGCTTCCCATTGTTCTGTATCAGGGGTTGGTAACACATGGCCCATGGGCCACATGTGGCAAGTGCTGCCCCCCAATTCAGTAAAAAAAAAAAAAAATCTCTTCCCCAAAATGGTGTCTGTAGTGGCTATGGAGTGCCCGAAGGCTCAAAATTAGCTCTTGCAAGCTAATTTTGACTCTTGGGTGCGCCATCGTGGCTACAGATGCCATTAAATTTTGTTAACTTTTTCTGTTTGGGCACCTGGGGGTGGGGAGAATGCAGCCCACTGGGGGCAAGGTTCTGGGGAGTGAAAATGGCTCCTGGACCTCCCAAAGTTGACTAACCCTGTTCTATACATTTGGGGCAGAAGCATAGGGAACAGCTGGAGCTTTGATGTTGGTGCTTCAGCAGTAATCTTTGCTTTGGCTTGATTACCCCTGTGAAGGTTCAGAGTTGTATTCAATTTTGTTGTTCCACCAGTAGGAGGGTTGCAGGACCCTCCAGAACAAATTTGGGGTGGATGTGGTGGGGGCTGCAAAGGGGAGGAGAGGATGGGAAAATTCTGTCATGTGAGCAGAAGTCGCATTACGCGAGTGGACTTCCACTTATGCGAGGGTTGGCTCAAACCCTGTTTCCCTCTCTACCTTTGCCTTTTGCAAGGTAAACAACACCAAGTTTTACAAACATCTGCTGTAACTTGACAGTGATCTCATCAGCTTTTATAAGATCAAACACAGGTATTGAGATTCATTCCTAGATCATACTTAAAAATAATTATAAGCAGTAGCCCATGAGCACATCTTAACAGATGTCAAACCAGTGAGCTGTACTTGTGCAGCAAACAGGATGTCGGGTGTTTATTTTTAATAAAAAGAAAAGAACTTCTACTTTTTAAAAGTGCAGATTAATAAACTTGATCCCATTACATTAAAGGCTCACACTGCTTACCTGAGTATATTGTATAGCATGTCCATTAATGCTTCATTATCTATATATTCAATCTTGTTTTCTGCTAAGATGCGAAGTATAAGAAACTGTGAGTGATTTTTTACATAATCAATATTTCTCAGGAAATTGTTCTTCTTCTTTTGAAACTGCCAAAGTATATTAATTGCACTTCCCACATGTTTTTCAGAGAGTTTGGTTTTGCTCTTTCCAATAAGATCGAACACTTGATCTTCATTTGTGCAGTTATTCAACTGGCTCAACAAGGGGTCACTGCTCAAAGTTCGACACTGGCAACACCTCAGCGCAAACGGATAAAAACGTTTTAAGCAAAGCATTTTTGTCACTTTTATGGCCTTCTTTTAAATGTCTCCAGAATGAAGTTTTCGTCCTTTACTTCTGATAATCAGCAAACCATGTGTTAGCAAAAAAGTACAGCATTTAGATATATAAATGCTTGCTTTTCCTGTATTCTTTGAAGTTCCTGTGTGAAGTAGAAAGGAATTCTGAAGTATTTGTAACAGCATCAATTTAAAACAATTAGTCCAAATAAGTCCACAAAAGCTATTAACTCACAAAACTTTGACTGGCCTGCCTCCCTATATCTGTCAGTTGTAACACATCTATGGCCCAAAGAAAACATAGGAAGCTGCCGTCTACTGAGTCAGACCATGGGTACATCTAGCCTAGTACTGTTGACACTGACTGGCAGAGGCGCTCCAGGGTTTCAGGCAGGGGCTTTCCAGCCCTACCTGGAGATGCCAGGAACAAGCAGTTCAACTGAGTATTTCTGCAGAGCTTACACGATTAACTGTAACTGTAGTCCTTAATACTATAAATATAACCCATATAGGGAAAATGTTGATTTCATGATTTCCTTAAATTAACAAAAAAACTTATAATCTCAAAAGAAAAATCTAGTATGCACATGAGCAACTATAGTACTTACACCTGTGATACACAGATGAATGAGTCACTGTTGGAAAACAGAACGATAGTTTTGGACCTTAGGAGCCAACCCATGCTTAAAAAAATAAAGAAATATCAGCCTCTCCAAAGCCCCCATGGGCGTGCACATATGCCCAGAATAAGTATACATTCTCAGGACTAGCGATCTCACTGACCCATCTCCTGCAGTTACACAGTGCTAATGTATACATTAACAATGCTAAGAGTTCACTGTCTTCATGCTCCTGTTGGTTAGGCTCCCCACTTCACTCCCGGGTAACTGACAGTGGGGCAGAGGGAAGAGAATGAATAAAGCCTTCAGCCCAAGGAAGGGCTTCATGAAGTTCTTCACAGTTAGGTTTGGTAGCCAGGATATGAAAAAGTAGGAAAGCCAGTTCCACAGCAGTCTCTGCTCCTTCTCCTCCTCCTCACTCACTCTTCCTTTCTATATGCCAGCCTCCTCCCAAACTGCATCCTTGCATCACAGTCTTTCATTCAAACAACTAGCACCACTGCTGCAATGTAAGGAAAGGGAGGGCCTCACGTGAAAAGCTTGGTTTACCCCCACTTGCTCCCATTGTAGCTGTCTGTATGAAAACAGGGTTGTGTGTGCTCTACAGATGGGGGTGAAGGACATGATGGCATTTCTCTGCTCCGTATTGTACTCCAATAGAGACATCTACAGATTTGAAGTCCATATATAACTCCATTGCTTTCTAACAGTGCAATCCTATATGTAACTGAAAAGTAAATACCATTGCTAGTTCTTTGGGGCTTAGTCCCAAGTAAGCGGGTGTAGGATTGCAGCCTAAACTTCCAATCCTATACCTCGTTACTTGGGAAGCACTATCGAAAAGAGTGGGACTTACTTCTGGGTAAACATGCATAAGATTGCACTGTAAGTCTCAGATTATTTGGCTGTCATTCTGACATCAAAATAACTACATGCAGGGGAAAACTGTCAGGTGAACAAGCCAATTTGAACATGCGAATTACACATAAGCGGGCATTCTGATGTAATGTTTTATTTGTGCACAGAAATGGTCCATTAATTGAAACACTGCATCCAAACTGGTCTGTATTGTCCAAAGTGTGCTACGTTTTCCCAGTTAAGGGAGCCAGTGTATAATAATAAAGAGGATTGTATCTTACTCTCTTTCTTCATTCTATGGCATAGATTTGCCTTGTATTAAAAGCTATGAAGTGACACACACAGTCAAAGGCTGGGTGCAACTTTCTTGTATTCCCTGCTCAGGAGGCAAAAGAGATTATAGGAGTTGCACTTCAATACATCCAAAGGTCACTAGACTGAGGAAGGCTGTAATAGGTTACAGACTTATACCATCCTTCAGAGAAAGTCAACTGAAGAGTAACAAAAGTTATTTGAGGACTAGTACTCCCTATTTCAGATATGTTACTGATCTTAGAAATCTCAAGTGCGTGCCTTCTTGACTTAAAATAGGAATTTGTAATTTAATGGGGGAAAGTCCTGTGGCTAAAAATGTTTTTTGTCCTCCTAAAAACTGATTCAGAGTTGTGTGGGTTATATTTTATTATTTTAGTTTCAGTTTTATTTCAGAGTATGTATTATTTTTACTCTTCCAACAACTGTTCAGAGGGAATCACAGTGTGAAGGCAGTGTAGCTCAGTCTTCCCCAAGCTGGTACCCTCCAGATGTTTTGGAGTACAATACCCAGGATTCCTAACCATTGGCCATGTTGGCTGGGGTGGATGAGAGTTGAAGTCCGAAACATTTGGAGGGCACGAGGTTGGGGAAGGCCGGTATATCTCCTTCCCAACTTCAAGTTCTAAGAGGGAAATACCAAGTAAGATGGCTTTAGATCCAACACACTCAATATCATTAAAATGCGTCTTTAAAAGAAAGAAACAAACACGTTTTAGATAGTCATGAAAATCTACTCATATTCTATAAAAAGAATGTGAAGGCTCCTTAAAAAAAATAAACGAAAACCTCCACCGTCTATAGAAGCCCTGTCAGAACAAGACCATCCATGATGTTCACGTCCTTAGGACAGAGGGAGGAAGTGAGCCCAGCTCTCTTTAATGTCGGTATATCTTACCATCCCCTTCATGGATCACTGCCTTGTTGTGGCGAAGGGGCTTGCGTAACTCAGTGAAGCCATAAGCTATGCTGTGCAGGGCCACCCAAACAGGTCATGGCGGAGAGTTCTGACAAAATGTGGTCCACTGGAGAAGAAAACGGCAACCCACTCCAGTATACTTGCCAAGAAAACCCCATGGAACATAACACAAGGCTAAAAGAGATGATGCCGGAAGATGAGCCCCTCAGGTCGGAAGGTGTCCAATATACTACTGGGGAAGAGCAGAGGGTATTTCCAAGTAGCGCCAGAAAGAGTGAAGCGGCTGGGCCAAAGCCGAAAGGACACTCAGCTGTGGATGTGTCTGGTGGTGAAAAGAAAATCTGATGCTGTAAAGAACAATATTGTTTAGGAACCTGGAATGTCAGATCAATGAATCAAGGTAAGCTGGAGGTGGTCAAACATGAGATGGCAAGACTGAACATCGACATCTTGGGAATCAGCGAACTAAAATGGACAGGCATGGGCGAATTTAATTCAGGTGACCACCATATCTACTACTCTGGGCAAGAATCCCTTAGAAGAAATGGAGTAGCACTCATAGTCAACAAAAGGGTGGGAAAAGCAGTACTGGGGTACAATCTCAAAAATGATAGAATGATCTCAATACGAATCCAAGGCAAACCATTCAACATCACGGTAATTCAAGTCTATGCCCCAACCACTGATGCTGAAGGAGCTGAGGTTGATCGGTTCTATGAAGACCTACAACACCTTCTAGAACTAACACAAAAAAAGATGTCCTCTTCATCATAGGGGATTGGAATGCTAAAGTAGGAAGTCAAGAAATCACCGGGATAACAGGCAAGCATGGCCTTGGTGTACAGAATGAAGCAGGACAAAGGCTAATAGAGTTTTGTCAAGAGAACATGCTGAACATAGCAAACACTCTTTTCCTACAGCACAAGAGGTGACTCTACACATGGACATCACCAGATGGTCAAAATTGAAATCAGATTGGCTGCAAAGTGCATAATCAAAGATGGAGAAGCTGTATGCAGTCAGTAAAAGCAAGGCCTGGAGCTGACTGTGGCTCAGATCATGAGCTGCTTCTTGCAAAATTTCGGCTTGAATTGAAGAACATAGGGAAAACCACTAAACCATTTGGGTGTGACCTGAATCATATCCCTTATGAATATACAGTGGAGGTGAGGAATAGATTTAAGGGATTAGACCTGATAGACAGAGTGCCTGAGGAACTATGGACGGAGGTCCGTAACATTGTTCAGGAGGCAGCAACGAAATCTATCCCAAAGAAAAAGAAATGCAAGAAAGCAAAGTGGCTGTCTGATGAGGCTTTACAAGTCGCTGAGGAAAGAAGGGAAGCGGAAAGCAAAGGAGAAAGGGGAAGATATATCCAACTGAATGCAGAGTTCCAGAGAATAGCAAGGAGAGACAAGAAGGCCTTCTTAAATGAACAATGCAAAGAAATCGAGGAAAACAACAGAATGGGAAAGACTAGAGATCTTTTCAAGAAAATCGGAGATATCAAGGGAACATTTTGTGCAAAGACGGGCATAATAAAGGACAAAGAAGGCAGGGACCTAACAGAAGCAGATGAGATTAAGAAGAGGTGGAAAGAATACACAGAATTACTATACAGGAAAGATCATAATGTCCCTGATAGCCATGATAGTGCGGTCACTGAACTTGAGCAGGACATCCTCGAGAGTGAAGTCAAGTGGGCCTTAGGAAGCATTACTAACAACAAAGCTAGCGGAGATGACAGTATTCCAGCTGAGCTATTTAAAATCCTAAAAGATTATGCTGTTAAAGTGCTGCACTCATTATGCCAACACATTTGGAACACTCAGCAGTGGCCACAAGACTGGAAAAGGTCAGTTTACATCCCAATCCAAAGAAGGGCAATGTGTGTGTTTGAACACACAATGTAGTGTTCAAACTACCACACAATTGCACTCATTTCACATGCTAGCAAGGTTATGCTCAAAATCCTACATGCTAGGCTTCAGCAGTATGTGAACCGAGAACTACCGGAAGTACAAGCTGGGTTTCGAAGAGGCAGAGGAACTAGAGATCAAATCGCCAACATTCGCTGGATCATGGAGAAAGCAAGAGAATTCCAGAAAAACTTCTATTTCTGCTTCATTGACTACGCTAAAGCCTTTGATTGTGTGGATCACAACAAACTCTGGCAAATTCTGAAAGAGATGGGAGTACCAGACCACCTTACCTGTCTCCTGAGAAACCTGTGCGAGGGTCAAGAAGCAACAGTAAGAACCAGACATGGAACAACTGAGTGGTTCAAAATTGGGAAAGGAGTACCCATATTGTCGCCCTGCTTATTTAACTTATTTGCAGAGTACATCATGAGATACGCCGGGTTGGATGAATCACAGGTCGGAATTAAGATTGCCAGGAGAATTATCAACAACCTCAGATACGCAGACGATACCACCCTAATGGCAGAAAGCAAAGAGGATCGAAAGAGCCTCTTGTTGAGGGTGAAAGTGGAGAGTGCAAAAGCTGGTTTGAAACTCAACATTAAAAAAACTCAGATCATGGCATCTGGCCCCATCACTTCCTGGCATATAGAAGGGGAAGAAAGGGAAGCAGTGACAGATTTTATTTGCTTGGGCTCCAAGATCACCGCAGACGGTGACTGTAGCCATGAAATTAAAAGACGCTTGCTCCTTGGGAGGAAAGCTATGGCAAACCTAGACAGCATAGTAAGAAGCAGAGACACCACCTTGCCGACAAAGGTCCATATAAGCAAAGCTATGGTTTTCCCAGTAGTAATGTATGGCTGTGAGAGCTGAACTATAAGGAAGGCTGAGCACCAAAAAATTGATGCTTTCGAACTGTGGTGCTGGAGAAGATTCTTACGAGTCCCCTGGACTGCAAGGAGGTCAAATCAGTCCATCCTAAAGGAAATCAACCCTGACTGCTCACTGGAAGGACAGATACTGAAGCTGAAGCTCAAATATTTTGGCCACCTAATGCGAAGAGAAAACTCCCTGGAAAAGACCCTGATGCTGGGAAAGACTGAAGGCAAAAGGAGAAGGGGACGGCAGAGGATGAGATGGCTAGATAGCATCACCGATGCAATGAATATGAACTTGAGCACGCTCCGGGAGAGAGCGCAGGACAGGAAGGCCTGGCGTGCTATGGTCCATGGGGTCACGAAGAGTCGGACACGACTTAACGACTGAACAACAACAACATATCTTACCGTGGCATCTCTGCAGCCATGAAGACCAGCAACTGCCTGACCGCCCCATTAAACAGCCTGAATCCTCCCCTCCCTTGGGTCTGAGAAGTATTCGCCTGTCCCTTTCCCAGGAGCACGTCCAGCGCAGGCAGGGGTGACTTACAGACCATCCGACCACGCTGCCTATTGGCAAAGCAGGCGCCACTCACCACCTACGTTGCCGGGCTCCTCCTTTGAACGCACATGGTGAGTGATCGTCACCTCTGCTCTTGCTCCAGTCCCAAGTCTTCCCACCTACAAAGGAGATGAGGATGCATAAAACGATGCATGCGTTTAACAATCCCGTCCACATCCGGCTGCTTTCTAAATACATTCATACGAGAGTACTTACTATCCGCTCGGCAGCTTCCGCCTGCAACAACAGGCTCCGATTGGTGGTGGAAGAAACTGGGACTACATTTCCCAGTATGCTCTACCTATAATCTCGTTGCCTCTTGGGAGTTGTAGTCTTGAAGTTGTGGGACCTTTCTGCCATGCATGCTTAGAATCCTATTTTTCTAGGGTACCTCTCTTTGGTGGGGTGAAAAGTAATAGCTAGCTGCTTAAATAAATGCAATCCCAGGACGTCGCATACTAGTGGAGTATCTACAGCATAGACTTAAACTGGTTTTTTAGGCATTGCCTTTCCCGAGGATGTGAGGAAGCTGGGGATCTCTAAGAGTGGTATACAAGCGATATAATTTTGCAGAGATGCTGTGAGGATCCCTTTTCCACGTGTGCAGGGGAGGGGGGATTGGTTATTGTTGATAATACTTGCAAGATCGCAAATAATTAAATCCCACTAAATTAGACCCATTTGTTTATTTACATAGTGCAAATTAAAGTTTAACACTCTATGGGAGAAAAAAAGAAACGAACAGTGTAATCCTATACATATCTAGTCAGAAGTAAGTTCCATTGAATTTAATAGGGCTTACTCCCAGGTAAGGTGTAGGATTGCAGCCTAATTCATTACTGGGCACTTACCGGCAACAGCTAAATATACTTTTAACACAGTTCTGGGAGAAGAAATGCCAGCTGTGATTTTATAAAAAGGTTAAGCTCACCAAAATCGCTGACAGCACTATGCATGTTTACTCCGTAAAGTAGTACTGGGTCCAGTGGGATTACTCGCCTTTGCTTAGAATTGTAGCCTGAGGGATGAACCCTTTAGGCTGCAGTCCTATGCACACTTACTTGGAGCAAGTTCCATTGAACTCAATAGGCTTTACTTCTGAGTAGCTATTATAAGAGTGCGCTGTTAGTCTCACTGAACACAGTGGGACTTTCATCTGAATAAACATGTATACTAGTGCAGTGTCAGTAATTTTAGAACATGACTTCCATTCCTTCAATCCAGAGGCAAACAGCAGCCCCCCACAATATGTCGATCTGATCATTCCGCCCATTTATATCTAACGCAAAGGCCCTTTTTAAAAAGAAATGTCTTAATATAAGGAGTATCTGATAGCCTCACCAACGGGAGCGACTATAATGTATTTGAAAACTACCCTCTTTGCCTTCCCTCGCTGTCTAAGCAGGGATGGGGAACGTGTGGCCCGCCAGACGCTGGCGGACCGCAGCTACCACTGGTCTTAGCCACAATAGCCAGTGATGAAGGATTATGGGAGCCGCAGGCCGACGTTATCTGGAGGGCCGCACGCTCCCCAGCCCTGTTGTACAGGCGCCCCGCCGTGGCGGTGACGAGCCGCGTAGCCCAACGTGCCTTGTACCGATGATGCTTCGTGTAATGGGGCAGATGACTGGGAACTTTAATCCCAGGGGTTTGAGGGAACCTCTGCTGAGGAGGGAGGGAACAGAGTCGGGGGCATCTCAGCGGAGGGAATTCGGTACATGAGCAGGCATCGGGCTCTCTCGGGCCTTAAGAAGAAGTGGGTGCGCGCGCCAAAAGGGGCGGGAAGCGGCCCAGTTGCGTAGATGAGAGCTTTCCCTCCGAGACGGCCGCTCGTCTCGGTCTGAAGGGCGAGGCGGAAGGCTTGCCGCCCGGCCTGGCCTGGCCCGGCCCTCGGATTCTCTCTCACGTTCTCTCTCTCGTACACACACACACGCGCGCTCCCCTCCGTTCCGCCCTCGCCAGCCACTCGCCGCTCCAGGTTTCCCGCTTCCTCCCCTCCTCCACTGACGCAGTCCGTGCTGCACCAGATCCTAACATGGCGGCGGCGAGGCGGTGAAGAGCGCGGCGGGAGGGAGATTCCGGGCCCAGGGAGCGCGGCTGGGGTGAGTGGCGAGCGGAGCCTCCGCGGAAGGGGGCCGCGGTCGCGTCGTCCGCAAATTTAAGGGGGCCCGTGAGGGCGAAACGGGCGTATCTTCGAGCTGTGGGGGCGAGGAGAGCGGGGTGGGGGCGAGGAGGAGGAGGGCTTGATCTCTTCCAGTTTGAATCTGCCTCACGCTGGCCGCGGCTGGGGGAGGCTTTTTGTCAGTCAGAGCAGGTACTAAGGGCTCAGCTGAAGGGAGCGTCGCCCCCTCAACAAGTCAAGGGGGGGGAGTGGGGGGGGAGAGTTTCTTCGCGGAGAGTGGCTGCGGGGAAATATGGGGCCCTCCTTGAATGGGAGAGAAGGAGGGAGTGGAGCCTTTCTGTTATTGTGATACTGATTTGTGTGGAATGCTTCAGCAAACTTGGGGAGGAGACGACCGGGGGGCTGGGGGGGAATAGAGACGCTCCCCGCCTTCCGAGTTTCCTAAAGCATGCCATACAAACCACTATCTCAGTAAATAAGAATAATACTAGACCCCACTTCCTCTTGCCTTCCTTCCAGTTCAGGGAAATGTTTCAGTGGCGTTCTTCAGTGTGTAAAATAAGTTACCATTCTTGATTAATGAGGGTGGGAGTTTGCAGTCCTGTGATTTGGGGGCGAAGGGAAGGAAGGTGGCCTGGGAGTTAGTTTCAATAATAGCGAAGTAAAGAGGTAAGATGCAAATAGCAAGAAGTGGTGGAATAACAGACACAATGGGAAGGGGAGGAACTAGATGAATACACTTATACCCAAAGGAAGCACCTTGAGTACTCTAAAAGTGTTTATATAAAGGTTATGTATTATTATTCCATCTGTACTTATTTTCGCGTGCTATTTGCAGGTTGATAGTTTGTACTTGATTTGTGCCTCACACTGGATTTTACCTGCTATCAACTCTTATTTGATCCAGTACAAGGCACTTTGAGAGATGGATTTACAGACTTGGCTTGCCTGTACTGGAATTTTGAAGTCCAGAAAAACATCTGTATGTACAATGTAAAGTATGATGCTAAAATCAGATATATACACATATTATATGTGTGTGTATACACACACACACACGCAATGATAAAAGTGTGTGTGTGTGTATGAAAATGTGCATTCTAAGATGTAAGGAAATACTGAAATGAATGTTCTCCAAAACTTTTTGCTAGCCCTTCTTTTCCACCAGATCCAGTTTCATAATGGAAATAATAAGTATGAAGTACCCCATTCCCTCAAGAATCTGTATTAGGATTGGTGTATTTCAATTTATACATAAATTATCTGAAGTTAAGAGATGAGCAGTGAGGTAGCTAAGTTTGCAGATGATGCCAAATTATTCAGGATGGTGAAGTCCAAAGCACACTTCAAATATGGTGAACTGGTAGCAAAGTGGCAAATGAGATTCAGTGTTAATGCAGTGTGATGCTCCTACAGCATAACAATGCAGCCACATCTGGAATAGTGTATACAGTTCTTGTTGCCCCGTCTCAGAAAAGATATTATAACAATGGAAAACATAAAGAAAAAAGCAATGGAGGGAGTAATCCTATGGCCGCTAGTCAGCGGCTAGATGGCCATAGAATATGTGGGTTTCTGGGAACCAACCTCAGAACCCACGCTCCAAGGTCGGTTCCCGGAGAACCAACTCCCCCCCCGCTTCCTCACTGCCTCACGGGCAGCGTGGAACAGCCTTGCGCTCCACACTTGGAAGAGGAGTGCGGAGTGGCCAAAACAGAGCGTTCCAGGACGGGGAAAGCAGAAATTCTGGTACAACACATCCTGTGTGTTGTCCAGCAGCCTCCTTTCCTGCTCCACCTTCCTGTGGCTAGACAGCCAAAATTGGCTATCTAGTTGCAAATGCAGGGCAGGAGAAGCGCGGAGGGAATGATCCCCTCCGTGCTTCTCCTGCCCTGCATTGGATAGGCGGTCGCCTTCGAGTTCAGAGGTAGCTGCCTAACCCCATAGGATTGCACCCTAAAATGATTAGTTTTGAAAGCAGCTAAGGGGGGAACATGATAGAAGTCATAGAATTATGTTGTCAATGTCATGTCTTAAATTAATTACAAGCATTTAAAAATAATTTCCAAGTAAAACTTTAGATTAGTTGAATAGAATATTTAAACCACACTGTGCACTTTATTCATTCCCCCTCCTGCCCCTAATAAAATATTTCAGTTCAATTACATATGACTATTGGGAAAACTTTTCAGATATTTATACAACATGTAAAGTTAATACAAGCTCATTTTTTTAGTTTTGTTTACTAGAGCCTTGTGTTTAACCACTTGCCTCATCACCATAGGAAACAAGAAATGTCATGCAGGTGAGTGAGCAGGCTGGAAGAAGAGGAATGGATCCCTGTGATCCTCCTCCACCAGCCCACTTCGTATAAGGCAATTCTTTTACAAGCCTGCTAATAGCCTGCATTTTTATGCTGGCTAGAGAGAGGAGCTTTCCCTCTTCTGCAGCCAGCATGGGAATGCAGGCTACTAGCCTCTTAGTGAACTAAATAAAAAAGTGAAGTGCAGGCTAGTAACTCTTGTGGGCTTATTAACAAGATTGGTTTATTGAGTATAAGTAATTTTAAATCAGGTCTGTAGATTTAAGGTAGCATAGAACGTATCAGAAAATTTTTCTGGAAAATTTTCTGATTCAAATCCCCCCCCCCCCCCCCCGCTAGCTGTGTACCTCTGAATATTAGATGCTAGGGACATACTGTGTGGCCCTCATGCTCTGTGTGTGGACTTTCCAGAGGAATCCAGCTGGCCACTGTTAGAAACAGGATGCTGGACTTGATGGACTCATTCTGAACTAATAGGGCTGTTCTTATTCAATTAAAGGTGCCAGCTGACATTCGAAGACTGCAGTGTTTACAAACAACTCTATCCTAACCACATTTACTTGGGTATAAATTCCACTGATTTTACTGAGTAAGTCTCCTCAAGTTCAGTGGGCCTTGCTAGTGTGTACAGGATTGCAGCCTTAACCCAAAACAAGTCTATTATTTTTCTCTGTCAAAGTTTGGTGGCTATGGCAATTCTTGATCCCCATTGTCAACTATTCTGATGAACAGTAGACCTAAAAGTTAATTTGGGGGGGAAAGAAAGCTGTTCTTCCCAGCTAGCGTGCAGGACACATTTCTGTAAACACAATAAATCATATGATTTGTTTGTTTAACGTTGCAGACTTTGAAAGAGTACTCTTCCCTCCCCCATATTTATTCTCCCTACCAGAGCCTTATTGGCAAGTGTGCTTTATGTGAGATGGTGCTTGTCTGGTGCTTACTGTAATACAGTGCCAGTATTCTGTGCCATGGTGTGGTTTTGCCTCTAGCCTACTAAGCTACGCAGCAGTGCAACAATCTCAGGCAAACAGGAATGCTACTAGTTGCAAACCCTTCTTGCTAATCCTCCTATGACCTTGGTTGCACATAACGGTGATATTTGGCAGCAAATTGTGGGTTAATTAACCTACAATTTGCAGGGACACACACAGCATGTGATTTGCAGCAACAACTTATGAACACCGCTTTAGGTGTTTTGATATCTGAACTCGGACGCTTTGGGTTGTTCATGGGTTAAACAGCCCACAGTTAACCCATGACTTGTTCATAAGTTAACTTTGGGTTGTTTAACCCACAAATAACGTATGAATGGGTTATTTGTAGGTTGTTGCTGCAAACCGGAATCAGCTCATGCTCATCCTCACAAATCGTGGGGAGCCAGTGTGGTGTAGTGGTGAGAGTATTGGGCTGGGAGATCAGACTTCTAGTCTCCATTCGGCCATGGAAGCTCATTGGGTGACTTTGGGCCAGTCACAGACTCTCAGCCCAACCTATCTCACAGGGTGGTTGTTGTGAGGATAAAATGGAGAAGATAATGTAAGCTGCCTTGGGTTCCTTGCAAGAGGAAAAAAGGTGGGATATAAATTCAAGAAATTAATAAATAATCCCCACAAATGGTAGGTTACGTGTGAATGGCTGTTGCGTGCAAAGAGCCCCTATACGTCTCTCAAAGATGGAATGTTAATTTGAAAGACAAGACCCTGCTTGTTGGAGGAACATTCGGCCCTTACTGTGTTTGAATGATTCTCAAGACAGTAGGCAGACTTCAGAATTAATGTCCATTAGCGTAAGTTGTATGCATCTGTCTGTTAGTGGAATCACTAGGTATGTTTGTGTTCCGCATAATTGCATAAAACTGGAACTCTTATTGCATGGAGATCAGTCCGCAATCTTCAGTTTTCAAACTTTCTAGCTGTTTCATGACATTTTAATTTCAAAGAATTAAATTCTTCAGAAAATGATGATTTACTTATTCTAATGCTCAGAATAAAAACCAAATTAAAATGTTGACCAAACATATTCTCAGTTTTGCATTTTCCATCAATATTGGTGTTCAGCTAGTATTCCCTTCCTTGTCCACACTTGTATCCCCAATCTTGGGATTTCCTTGATCTTGGAAACTCCTTGCTGCCCTCACATATTTTGACATGTGATGTTGCACCAACAGGGCTTATCATGCAACATGGCGTCCTGCTACCAGCTATAGGAGGGATATGATGCTTATGTTGGGCAGGCCTACCAGTCCTTCCATATTTAGGGAAGTACGCAATCTGTTTTTCTTCCTTGTTTAAAGATGTGCTGGTAGAGGATGTGACTAGGAAGAATGATAGATGCAATAGAGAGCATCACTGTGGCTCAGGGTGGACATAGTGCTGTGCAATCTTTTTAGTGTGTTTAGAAGATCGGGAATGTCCTGCTCCTTTTTTTGCATGCAGTTGCCCCTCTTTTGCCTTTTCCGAGCTAACTATGACTATCATTATGTGTACACTGATCATAATGCTAACTATGGTTAGCTGAAAATACAAACCAGAATTTGCAGCCATGTGCAAATTCTACATAAATTGTTTACATGTAACTTTATATTATGTTTTTTACAACATAAAAATATTTTTCAAAACTGTAAAGCACATGTGCACTGAATAAAAAGCACACAACCTCGACCCTTCAACCTTAATTTAATTCTGCAGATTTAAAGCCCCTTGTAGAAATTCATTCCCTTAGTTAATTTTAAACTTAATCCGAGGAGAGGTCAGAACGAGTCAGTTCAGATGCTTTGTTCCCAGTCCAACAAACCATGGTTTGTTGGACTGGGTCAAGCTCAGGTGCTCCTTCCTTCCCTTGCACTTCTAGCTTCAGTGAAGACTACCTGATTTGTTAAAACATAGTTTCCTCTGACATCCAGAGCTGGAGACTGGTTTAAGCGCTCCCTTCAAAGCAGAATTGCAAACCAGGATCAAACCATAGTTTGTAATCCTGGTTTGTAGGGGAGTGTAAATCACAGTTTCCTGCTCCAGATGTTAGGGGAAACTATGATTGCTTATTGCTTGTTCCTGCTCCAATAAACTATTGGTTATAGGACCAGTACTATTAAATCTGAACCAGGCTGTATTCTCCTAGACATTATTAACAATCATGTCCTTGTACTTTAAACAATTTAGTAAGCAGATTGTTGCTATCATCATATGTGACTGTGTGTGTCTTAAAGTTCCATTATGAGTTTTCCTTCTGTTTTATAATTCTTGGCTTTTTTAGTAAATTGCCTTCTGAACAATTCTGTGAGTTTGCAGCGAGGAGGCATGTGTGAGATCCACTTCTGTTGAGATGGAGCACTCCAAAACGGCACAAGGGACAAGCAACGTAGGCTGAAATCTTATCAAACTTCCATTGTGGCCAATCACTGAGGCAGTAATTCTTACCTAGGAGTAAGTCCCATTGAATTCAGTTGGGCTTACTTCTGAGAAGGCATATCTGAAATTGTGCTTCATATTGTACAAACACCCACTCCACCTAACCCATCTGCACATCCTCTGCTGTGCATAGTGGCGTTACTCCATGGCAGCTGCAAATGCAGGCAGATAAAACTGGGCAGCCCAAATTAGAGGAGACTACAAGATATGATGTTTGAGTGGCCAAAGCATCCATGAGTAACTATTGCTTTACAAGCCATAGTTAAATTGTGCAGTTGCTCCAGCTCTTTTAGGGTGCAGCTTTTCACACTGGGTGTAAACTCAGTGGTGGTACCAGTAGCGATATGGGGTTGACAATTTTCCACTGCTATATTTTTCTATGGAGTATTTTCCATTTCTAAAAATGTATTGTTCCTTAATATGAATCACTAATATAATGAATGGGTACAATACTAGACAAATCAGGCAGTTTCAAAAATGTAATTAACTTTTTCCCAATTATTATATTGATGAAATACTATATATTTCTTTAGTTATACAAAAATTAGTATGATAGTTTTCAGGGCCTTTTTCCTTAAAATTTAAACAAGAGAAATGCATGCTATTGAATTGTTACGATTTAAATTATTTACAAGCATTCCAATAAAAATAATTTCCAAGTAAAGCTTTGAATATTTATTTATTAGATTTGTATCCCGCCTTTTTCCTCTTTCAAGGAACCCAGGCGGCTTACGTGATCCACCTCCTCTCCATTTTATCCTCACAAGAACCCTGTGAGGTAGGTTAGGCTGCATATCAGTGACTGGCCCAAAGTCACCCAGTGAGCTTCATAGCCAAGTGATGACTAGAACCCAGAGCTCCCAAGTCCAGTACAACACCCTAATCACCACACCACAGTGGCTTTCTAATTAAACTGCATTAACTGTTCACTGGTTTTTTTTCATAACCTGGTATTTCAGTGGATATACTGTCTTGGCTCTCAGAATTTTTTTAGATATTTATGCAGCATGTAAAATGAACATGGCATACTTTTACATTTTTGTTTACTAAACGAACATGCTAAATCAGATCTCAGTCAATTTAGGAAATTGGAGAGTTCTCAAGAAAATTTTGAATTGAAACATTTTATAAAAAACAGAATGACTGGATATCAGTGGCTGCTCTCTTGTCCTGTGCTATTGTCCTATGACATTGACTTCAGGCTTGCAGGATCTACTTTGTTTTTTAGGAGATCCCTAAGATCCACCATCTGGAGTCTGGTGCAATAGACATTGACTGGGTTTACACAATCACTGTGAGTGTCGTCCTGAATATTCAAGCTGCAGCTTGTCGTATTGTCCAAATCATAAAGGGCTGGATGCGCCTTATCTCAGAAGCTAAGCAGGGTCAGCCCTGTTTAGTACTTAGATGGGAGACTGCCTGGGAATCAGGCTTCCTGCATTGAGCAAGGGGTTGGACTCGATGGTCTTGCAGGCCCCTTCCAACCCTATGATTCTATGAACCCGGGGACCATGGGTTATGTAAGGGTTAAACAACTCTCTCAGAACCCATGGCCCGTTTTGTTTATCTCTTGCATAACCCACGGTCCCCGAGTTCAGGCAATGTATCAAGCCACAGGTTGAATATTCAAAATGGGCTCCTGCATGTGCCATAACCCACTGTGACTTAAATAAGCCATGGTGGGCTGTTTGTTCATGCAAACTGGCCCATTAGAATTAAAGAATTAGGAGCCCAAGAATTTGCTCTGAGTACCAAAACAGAATGGAGATCATGGTTCTTCCACATAAAAAATCCACTCCTGGTTGCCCCAAGCTTTCTTCATTTCAACAGTATAATTTCAGATGGTGGCCTTTGTGTATGTCTTTTTTGTTGTTGCTTGTGTTAAATAATTGTGAGTCAGAAGTCCTTGCTGATCTACTGCAAATCACCCAGAGATCTATGATCTAAGACCAGAGCTATGTTTTGGCCCATTCCTGTCACCTTATAGTATATCTGCTATGCAGTGCTACCGAACACTGGTTCTGGCTCGGTCAAGAGAGTTTATGTTCTGGCTGGGTCAGGAGAGTTTATGGGTTAAGTGGCAGGGAATATGACCACTGGGAAGTGGTGGGGAGATAGGCACCAAATTTTTAATTGGTGCCAATTTTTATTCTTCTCTCCCGCCCCAGTCCTACTGCTGGTAGATAATCCCCAGCATAGCAAGCATAATCTGGGAAGGACTTGGAAGTTGAAAGTCGCACAGTCCAGGCTTGTCCCTTGTGCTCACATCTGCCATGTTCAGTGCTCTGCTCATCTAGAGCCCATGAGAATAATCACAACACAAATACTTCTGTTCATCCTTGCATCACTGTTCTTACAGCTTTATTTCTACAAGGAAAAGAACATATTTCTTACCTATGTTTTCTTCATTTGTTAATGTTTGATAATCTAGGTTCCATAATCCATTTTTCCTTTTTAAATGATTTCAAATGTAGCGGAACTACCTTCACTAGTTGAAATGGAAAACTTACAATTTGTAATTCTGTTACAGTCTTAAAATTTGGAAGCCATGGGAGTGAAAACCCAGAGACCTCGTTGCTTTTTTGACATAGCCATCAACAATGTACCTGGTAAGAGAAATGCCACTGGCTTTAATATTGAATCTTGGTCCAAATCCTGAAATGCATAGTTAAGTCCAGTTGCAATAAGTGGATGTGGGTCATGAGTGATCACTAATCTTTTTAATCTTTTTCTTTTGTTTTGATTTTAGCTGGAAGAGTTGTCTTTGAATTATTTTCAGATGTTTGTCCAAAGACATGTGAGAATTTTCGCTGCCTTTGTACAGGTTTGTAAATATTTTTCCATACTTTCATAACTTACTATATATAAAACTAGTCCAGTTTTAATTGTCCTTGCATTCCTTCACATGGTACAGCAAAACAATTATGTAATGAACCATAATGTGAATGACATACTTCTTGGAATTGATCTCTGTGAGAAACAAGAGTTTTTATTCTTGTAAAACCGACACTTGCTTTCTTTACTAGCTAATTAAACAATTGGTATCCCATGGCTGAACACATGGGCCACAATCCAGATAACCACACAACTATATTCACATGCCCATCAGGACTTGGGACTTGAATTTCTTGAATAGCAACTCCTCACATTTAGGAAGTTCAAGAGAGTTTCAAAGCAGCTTGTAATATGGCATAAAAACTGAGACGTTCAGTATGGTGGTGTGTGCAAGCCCTTGTGCACCCCTAAAGTAATTCTCTGGATTTTGGCCATTATATAAGAGTTTCAATAAAACAAGTACTATTTACTTCCTATAACATTTTTAAGATTTGGGGGGAAGGTAGGTAACAAAGTGGTTCCTTTTTTTTTTTAACCATTTTTAGTTGATGAGTACTATCTTTTTTTCTTGTATAGGCTTGGACAAGTAGAGTTACAAAATAGATCAAAACCTGATTTTCAGTTTTAATTCCGTTGACCCCTTCTGTTGAAGGTTTTCCCATTAAAGGTTAATGGGAGTTTAACTTTTTTCCCCTCTGCAGGTGAAAAAGGTATAGGAAAATCAACGCAGAAGCCATTGCATTACAAAAGTTGTTTGTTTCATAGAGTTGTGAAAGATTTCATGATCCAAGGAGGTGACTTCAGTGAAGGTATGACACTGGCTACACTCAGGGTGGGGGCCTCTTTGCCCATTTTTAAGAAAGCAGAAGCCAAATGCCTTTGTAATGAACATTACCAAGGGCGCAATCCTTTCGGGATAGTCAGCCACCTCTGAACTTGGAGGCGGCCAACCATCCCAGTGCAGGGCTGGCACAGTACGGAGGGGATCCTCTCCTCCTTGCTCCAGCCACCCTGCATTTGCAGCTAGACAGCCGTTTTTGGCTGTCTGGCTGGGGACGTCGGAGCAGGAAGGGGGAAGGGCGCATAGGAAGTGTTGTAATGACGCTTCCATGGCCTCCGCCCTGCGGGTACGAGCGCTGAGACGGGAAAAACCATGCTGCTTGCAAGGCGGTAGGGGAGAGGGTGGGGCGTGCAGTTTCTGGGAAGGCTTTAAAATTGACTAGAAACCTGTGAGAATTTACATGAGATGCAGTCATTACTGTTATTTGTAATACATTTTTTCTTTTGATAAAAGGAAATGGTAGAGGAGGAGAATCAATATATGGTGGCTTTTTTGAAGGTAAGAATAACACCTTCTCAAATTAGCCTACAACTCCCTGTGAAAGCTGTTGGTTTAAGAATATGTATGTTAAGAAAATGGCCTTTTATGGTCCCTGATATGCAGACAAAAATATTTATTGAGGGTCATAGTCTGCCCTGTCCTTGAGACTCAGAACAGGTGTCACAAGCTTTTCAATAATTATAGATTATTAAAATTATTTCTCCCTTGAGGTCTCATAATACAATCAATGATGTACCAACTCACTTTTGCACCTCTGCTTGTACCTTTTTTGAGATTGCAATTCCAGTCTTATTGAGTGGCATGACAGTCTTGTGTCTCATATCCATCTAACCTCCCTTTGTTCTGCCCAGCCTAGCCTTCCCTACCACACTCATAGGGCTACCCAAAACAGCCCTCCTTGCAAACTTGCTTATATTCCAGCATCCTGAGAGAGAAAACGGAGCATCATCCCAATCACCATGCAGACCCTTAATATAAACTAGCAGTCTGGCAGAGAGATGAATGCTAAGTGGTAGTTCGTCCAAGCAGGCGAATGGATGGGGCCATACTGTTTCTATCTTTCCCTTTACAAGCTGCAAGATGGCTGGTTGCTGATGCTTACTGACTAATCAGAGTTCAACTTGGGCTTTTTGAAAACTTGGAATTGTCCATTAAAAGGTGTTAAAAGGCTTTTATTTGAAGTTAAATAGGGATCAAACTATGATTCAAAGCAGTTATAAGCAAGTCTATTGCACAAGACTGCATTTGCATGAATAACTGGAATTTCTGTTGTGTGTGGTTTTAAATTTCAAGATTATCTATCCTGTACATTGGGGTGCTTTTTGTTTTTGAATGGCAAACTTTATTTTCTCATATTATTGGTGTTGATTTTTGCACCCTTTAGTAAATGATACATAAAACAAAATAATGGCCATGTTTTCACAAAAACACACTGCTTGGGCTAATTGAATGAGAAGTTAAGAGATCAATGCTATGGTCCTTGGGCTAGCATCCAAGGGACCATAGTATGGCTTGAAAAATCCTTTCCAATGTCGGAGACAGCACTCTGACCTCAGAAGAAGGAGTCAGAGATCCGCCCCCTCGCAGCCGGGATGGAGAGGACCATGCCAGCTGCCACACGGAGATTGGAAAATAGACCTCGAAGAGGGGGGAAAGGTGTGCCAGTGGGTGGGTGGGGAGGGGAGGAGACTGGAGAGGTCAGGATACAATTTATCCTTAGCCTCCTTCCCTCCCCCTTCAAAGTGCCCTTGGTAGATGGGCTGAAGATCCTGTCTAGCAAAAAGAAAGATCAGAGGATGGGGAGGCAAAAGTCGTCTCCGTTGCTGAAGCCGGCAGGGCATAGGAATCTCAGAAGCTTCTGAGTTCGGGGGCTTCTGAGCAGTGAGGGCACAGTCCATAGGATTGCGCCCGTAAGTGCACTATTCTTCAGCAAATTTATTGAATTACAAGATATACCCACGTTTGAAGTGTTCATTTATCATATGATAATCCTCATTCAACAGAGTTGATCAGATAATAGTATTTATATTTTTATGTATTAGACTGAGAATTACGATGTACCTCTCTATGCTTTTTTTTAACGTATTTGAATACTGCTTGGCACTGCAATAATACATTTGTGCAGCTTGACAATCCTAATTTAAAATGCTAAAGAAATGCCAGTGCAAGGGAATACTTGGATTTCTGAAGTAATTGAAACGCTTTCTTTAGATGAAAGCTTTGCTGTAAAGCACAACAAAGAATTTCTCCTTTCAATGGCCAACAGAGGGAAAGATACAAATGGTTCACAGTTTTTTATGTAAGTATCATGCCAGCTCCACTGTGTTTCTTTCAGCATTTGGATAGTAGTCCTTACAGTTTAAATTGTAAGAACCTTGAATTGTTGAAATGGCAAACTCGTTTGCTGTTTACAAAGTATGAATACCTTTTAAAGATTTAAAATGTGACTGTGCTCTTAAATGTTTATTTTAGAGATAGTAAATAGGATTAAAAGATAGGATTATATGGAATAAGTTTGAATTTTTTAGTCGTGCTGTGTGTTAGAATCAAGATCAGCTATCTGTTAGGGGAAGCTAACCCAAGACAGATCTGTGTGCACCTGGTGCTCTAGCACTGTAGTAGCTAAGTTGGTCTGGATCTGATCAGTGCCTGGATAGGAGACCATTGAGAGCCCTGTGTAATCTGCTCTGAGCTTTCTAATGGAAAAGCTGGATATAAGCATATCAAATAAGAGGCTGAGAGAGGCAGTGCTTGTTTAGCACAGATATTCTAAATCTGTCAGAGCAAGCTACTTTGTATGTATAACAAGCCTTGCTGAATATCCCAAGGGTAACAAAAGGCCTGCTCGGATGATACTACTTTGACCCCAGGATTCTACCCATGGTGAAATTAGGAACAGGCCTGGAGTTTGTGTGCTCTCTTCTTTGACTTCCAGTGTGGATAGAAGGTAACAAGTGAATGGGGATGATCTCCTTGATACACTCAGTAACATCTGCCCACGGTGAGGGAGAAGGGAAGTATGCAGATCTGAGCCCTACTCTCTCTTCATCCCAGGAGTGAAATAGCATCTGACCAGACTGTTAAGATGGAAATAAGACACGAGTCTTCTTTATTGTGATAAAATGATTTAAAAAATTTATTTAATAAGCTCCAGTCTGAACTCAGAGTGAACCCAAGTTACCAGCTGCAACTAGGTGGAGTTGTAGGTAGGGTAATATATTGAAGACTGCTGTGCCTTCAGAAATTTTGTCTTTCCCTCATCTGTCTGCCTACAGTTCTTTGTCTCTCTTCTGTTTTAGCCACCCTTTTCCTTGCCTCTTCCTTTTTACTTAGGCTAGTTTCTTGCTTTGAGAGGAGTGATTATTAGTGCTGACTGTCAACTCAGATAGTTTATGAACTATAAACTACATTTTCTGAAAACACTTATTTGCTTGATTATAAGTAAAATTTGAGAGATTCTGGTGCAGTATTTTATCTGCATAAACATGTATAATCCCAACAACATCATGAGGGTTATGCTTCTGAAAGCGGGCAGCATGTCTTCTCATTTTTTTGAAAGAGACCATGGCCTAATTCTCACTGAGGTGGTAAAGCTGTGTCTAAGCTGTAACATTCCAGACTGCAAGTTGAGGGCTCACATCACTGAATACAAAACGTTCCTTCCACATAGAAAACAAGATGCCAGGGAGACGGGTTCTAGCTTAGCCTTCTTCAAGGCATCTAGTTTTATATGCAGAAGAAATTGTTATCTAGGAGCATTCAGTGATGTGAGTGTCCCCCCTCTGGTACACCTTGGAAACAGGTTTGCCATCTCAGGGAGAACTAGGTCCATGTAACATGAATTTGTGAAAACTCTTCAGATTCAAGATACTGTTATGGTAATATTTTAATTTAAAGCTATGTGCAACTTGTTGATGTATTGATATTTGAACTATAGTCCCAATGTTTAATGCGTTTTGAATATGTTTGTATCTTCAAATTCGTGACATAATACACCACATTTATCCCCACTGCAGATACTAATATTACCTTTCTTTTGTTAAATTCTTGCCCCTGGTGTCATCAAAAGAACAACCAAACCTACCCCTCATTTAGATGGGTAAGTGTCCTTGTATTTCTTACTTGAAATTGGAAAACTTAATAATTGAATAGCTACTTCAAATTTATGATAGAGATGCCAGCCAGCTTTTAAAATTAAGCTTTAATCATTTAGGCTTCATGTTGTGTTTGGACAAGTAATCTCTGGTCAAGATGTTGTAAGAGAAATAGAAAACCAGAAAACAGATGCATCTAGTAAACCTTATGCTGAAGTACGAATAATGAGTTGTGGAGAGCTAATTCAAAAATCTAAAGGTAAGACTGAAATATCTATTCAACTATTTCTAAAGGTGCCTCTCTTCTTGATTTTGTAATAGATATTTATCAGGTCTGACTGGGAGCAGTTGTTACTGAAATTCTAGTATACAAACAACATACTTAGTAAATAACAAGTGGGGCCTGCACCAAAATCTTGCAGTCTGTCTCTACCCCCAGAATGGATTGCACTGGATCAGGGCTCCAGACAACAGGCCATTCCCTCTTCCAAGAGACTATAGACTGTAAGTGTTAAAGGAGCCCCCCCCCCCCTTCTGTTTCTCTTTTCAAACTGACACAACATTCTGTGGCTCCTGGAGACCACTGAGCATGCTCAATACCTACTGGGATGTATTGGGTGTTTTTTCTTTTAATCTTTTAATGTACAACCTTCTATACTTCTGCTCACCTAGGGAGCTCCCTCAGTATGTAGAGCCCACTACCTTATTTGTGAGTGGCCCTGTTTCACTTCCAGACTGTTAAGCACTCAACCATACACGTTCACTATTAGAGAGAACAAGTGGAGCCCTGCAACAAAATGTTGCTTTATATTCCTGGCGTGTGCGTTGCCTGAGGGGGGTTATCGGCTTGGAGTTGAGGGAGAAGTTCTCCCCCTGTGGAGGGGTGGCACCTTAAGCTACAGGCTTAAGGTGCCCCCTTGTCCTTTCCCATCTCCTCTGTCAGTTGTCCAGCTTTTCTCTTCCCCTCTGCCTCTGTTCTTGCCTCCCACTTTCTCCTCCTCTCACCTTGTAACTTCATGTTTTCTTTTCTGGATCATGTGACCCAATTACTGTTCAACCTGCACTGGCTCCCACTTTGTTTCTGAACCTAATTCAGAGTGCTGGTCTTTGCCTTTAAAGCCCTAAACAGTTTAGTACTGGGGTATTTAAAGGACTGCCTCCTTCCACGTGTTCCTCCGATCTTCAGTAGATGTGTCATAGGTGTATAGAGCAGAGCCTTTTGGGTTGTGGCACCCAAACTGTGGAAGACCATTTCTCAAGAGTCTGTCTGATTTCCTCTTTGATGGCATTTTGACATTCAGTGAAGACTGCTGTTTTGTTGTGCCTTTGGTCTGGATTATTTATGTCTCCTTTGCTGGTAGGCTGCTTTGATGGTTTTGTTTGTGGGCTTTTTATTGCTGCTCATATTTTTATTGTATTGTGAATATATTGTTGCTTTATATTTTGTACTGCTTTGAGGGCCGTTCTGGATCGAAGACTGACCTATACGTTTTCTCTCAATTTGAAAATATGTATTTTATATATGTGTGTGTGTTATGTGTCTTAAGTTTTTTCTGCAGCAAAACCAACACTTTGAAACATTCCATCCTCACTGTTCTATAACTGCCACATTGGCTACAGTACCCTTTGATTCACATCAGAACAAATGACAAAGTGGAAGCAGAAATGTTTTTAAAGCTTTAAAACGTTAATATTTCTATTGTGTTAGTCACTGTAATAAATATATGGTTTAAATGATTAACATCAACCTTCTGGAATCCAGAACAAACTTGTCTGAAGTGCTTTTAAAATTGTGTGTGCTTATAAAAACTGCTCCATGAAACTAATTCATTTATTTAAAACAGGGGTGGCCTTCAGGAAATTCCCAGTGGCTGCAAAAAAAATCAGTGCACTATAAGCTAAATTTGTCCTTTTAACCCCTGTGCAGCAGTTTGCTGATGAAAGTCAGTGGTGAGCCACTGTTTTTTTTTGCCACTACCAAATGCGGTGGTGTGGCAGCAGTAGGAGTGTAGCCTACAAGGGGGGGGGGGTCAGAAGTGGCCCCTAGACCCCCCAAGCTGCCCACCCCTGATTTAAAATATTTCTAAGATACCTTCAATGGCAAGAGCCTTCCCAAGGCGGTTTACATAATACAATCCCATACAATCCTAAAACAGTGAAAATGTGTAAAATCACTAAACACCAGCAATAATAACATCCATCCCAGACAGTACTAGAATCTAACACACAATTGTAGATCAAATTAAATAAAAAGCCTAAGAAAACCAGTGGTCTTCAGAGCTTTCCTAAAAGCCTATAATGATGAGGCCTGACAGACCCGAGATGGCAGACTATTCCAGACACACGTGAGTCCACTGTGGAGAAGGCCCTTTGTTTTGTACCTGCCAACCTAGTTGCCCTCAAAGGCAGGTAGAGAAGAGCCTCCATTGCTGATCTAAAAGTGCAGGCAGGCTGATAGTGGTGAGGGCAGTCTTTCAAATATTTTTATAGTGACCCCACAGTACTTACTTTATTAAATTATCTTTATCTGGGACTGATATGTCTGATAAGCACACACACATTGTGCCATTGTGGTAAGCAAAGGATGCTGACAGTAAACAGAACTGTGCTATGAAAGATACCTGTGTGATTAGCTGGTTTGCAAAGAGCTAAGATTTTAAAAGCTGAATATTGAACTCACTAAAATGACAATAAGATTGAAATGACAAGTGTACACTGTGACATTCCTGCGTATTATCAGTGAGAATACCCCTTCAATAAGGCCTTTCCCACAACAGGCAACACCTTCCCCCATACACTGTAACATTGCCACCAGGGCCTTTACCTCAGGTCTAACACTTCACTCTGTCCTCAAGTTATGAGGACCCACTTGCTTTATTTTATAATCTCTGTAGTTCCCTTCATTACTTTATCCTTACATGGCCAAGAGCAGAAGGTGTAGGATTTTATAAAACAAAGTAAACTTTATTAACAATAGCATTAAAATGTTCAACATTAAATCAGTAACTTTTAAAGCTTCTATCTATGTGTATCCTCTCATACACACAAATCCTAGTCACACTCTCTTCAGACTCTCTTTACAATCGATCTCTTCACAGACCCCACACAAATCTCATCTCGCACAACACCCCCCCGATCTTTTCCTTGTCTGTCCCATACAAGCATGGCACTCTGCTTACACACACTTCACCCCCCTTTCACTCCCCAGTCCATCATCTCACATATGCAAATACACCATTCCTCCTTTATTACATTTCTATACCACCCTGTTATTAAAGAAGAAAAAGAGGATGCTGGAAATGTAGCCACAGAAAAATTAGCTGTATCCTGTTTCTAACGTAGGGAGCAATCCCATGGCCGCTAGTGAGCGGCTAGACGGCCATGGGATATCTGGTTTTCCAGGAACCGACCTAGGAGCCCGCGCTCTGAGGTCGGTTCCTGGAGAACTGACCTACCTCTCCTTCTGCACTCCCATAGGATTGTACCCTTATTTAATTTGTTCAGATGTTTATCATTTGGATTTTAATTCTAATATTGTATACCCTAAGTCACCTGATAGCTGAAATAAACCTTTAGACAACTATTGCTCCATGAATTTAGCTAAAGAAATTTGCAAATGTTTTTAAAATATGAAAATACTTGTTTGGGTTTTGTTGTCATTGTTGGTAACTGCTTGTCTGTTGCTTTAATTTAAAGCCAAGAAGGAAGAGAAGAAAAGGCGCAAGTCATCCTCCTCATCCAGTGATTCAGAAAGTTCAAGTGATTCAAAAACTTCTTCTGACTCATCTGATTCTGACAGTGCTTCTGAAGAAAAAACAAAGAAAAAGAAAAAGAAGCACAAAAAAAATTCCAAGAAACATAAGAAAGAAAAGAAAAAGAGGAAAAAAAGCAAGAAGAGGTATATTGCGTGGGTGTGTGTGTGTGTGTGAAAACATTAGAAATCAACTACCCTGTAGAACAGTTGTGTAGAATTTAATACAGAATTGCTTAAAATAATCAGTGACCCCTTGTCATTTTCTTGTTTTATACAAGTTTGGTTTTTTTGTGAATCTCTAAAATGCTCTTTATCAAAATACGATTTCTGACATATCTGTGCAACCATGGTGATTACCAATGTAACTTTAGAACGAAATCTGAGATATTTAGAGAGCAATCCTTTGGTCCCTGGGAGGGGGTCCCAGAGGGCTTACAATATTGTGGACCTCCACACTTGACGCGGTCCTGAAACTACATCAGCCCTGGAGCTGGCATAGTTAATCACATCCACCCATTCCAATGACTGTCAGTAGGAAGAGATTTTTTTTAAAAAAAAAAAGTCTGTGTGGTGATAAGGCCAAAAAAGTAGTCCCTACCCTATCTACAGTGAGTCAGAAAGGCATAGGAAGCAGTGGAAACTAAGCCACAGATGCTCTCCTCCATCTGCCATAGGATCATTCTGTCTAGATGATGATGATGTTGATTTTTAAAAGCTGCCCAACCCTGGTTACCCCACATCACTAACACCAGGTTGGGTCACAAATAACTGAAGAACAGGAAGCTTTATTTTTTTTGTTTACTGCTGTGAAGGACTTAACTTTTAAAAATTGTTTTATGTTTTTCTTGTAAACAGCATTATTTTGTTTATACTTCTATCCAACTCTAAGAAAGCACAGAGCCCAGTACCTGAAGCTCCCAATGGTCTGCCACCCAGGCACTAATCATATCCATGCTTCCTTAGCCTTCATCATTGTTACAGGATTAAGTACTCCCAAACAAAATTATCTCTTCCATACATAAATTGTAAACAGTCTTTCTCCTGTAGCCACTAACTGGAGTTCAGGCATGCACAAGACAGATGTATCTTGGTGAAATTTACTCTAGTGTAAAGAAGGTCATACAGTTTTACTATAAATCTGGCACAAATAGACCGCTGCTTAACTTTGTGGCAGAGTACAAATTAAAATAATGGACACCTCTGGTGCTTCTTCTAGCATAAGTTTCTTACATATAATCAATGCAAGATGCCTGGTGTGAGATGTACAAATTGCAAAATAACATATGTTTAAAATAGACATGAATAACTTTTGTTCTTTTATGAATGAAGTTCAGCTAGTGAAAGTGAAACAGAAAATCCTGAATCACATCAGCCACTTTCTACTGTTCGTCCAGAAGAGATTCCTCCTGTCCCAGAAAACAGATTCCTGATGAGGAAAAGTCCTCCTAAAGTAGATGAAAAGGAAAAAGAGACAAAGAGCAGGGAAAAAGAAAGGGAGAGGTAAAGTTATGTGTGTTTATCAGGACTGCTTGTTAATGTAGTTACCGTGGATTTAATGCAAGTTCTGGTCTGTTTGAATTACCTATATGTTGACTTGGGTTATTTGCTGCATGCTGGCATTTGAAATCCTTCAAATAAATTTTATATTCTGTGTACTTATTTCAATGGACTGCATTAAAGGACTCGTACAAGGAAGAAAAAACAGTGTTCTTCCCAATCCCACATCCACTGATTTCAGGCAAATATTCACATGGTGTATTTAGGACTGAAGTATTTCAGCATCAACTTTTTCTGAGGTTGTTCTTGTTTGTACTGTCTTCATAAACTGCAATTATACATTTGAGTTCATTGCCGTGGAGCAAATATTTAGCCAACTATTTCTGAGTACATGTAGTTTCAGAGCTTCAGGAATACATAACTATAGAAGAAAGTGAAAAATCATCTTCCGAACCATCCCAGAACTGCAGTGAAGTCTTTCTGTTCTTAATTTCTAGTAATCCATCAAACTGTCAATCATCATATCAGAGAAGGCTGTTAGTGACTAGATCTGGGCGGAAAATAAAAGGAAGAGGACCAAGGGTATGTTATGATCTGATTCTTTGAACTTTGGCTGTTATCCTTTAATGCACTGATCTTGATTCAGTTTCACAACACCTGAGAGTGGTTTTTTTTATGGAAATTCCTTTTTTTTATGGAAATGCTGGTGTTTCAGAAAAGCATTTGGGGGGATGAATGGGACAGCTGTATCATAGTGCTTATAGTTCTTCTTCGTGGTCTCCGTGCATCACACACATGGGCTCTGCGCCTGCGCGGAGACTCATTTGGGAATCTTCCAAGCTGCATAGTTTTTTTGGCAGGAAACCCTCCCCCACCGTCTCTGGCATATATAGCGTGGGTTCCCGCCTTCCCCTCAGTTCCTTTTCGACCGCCTTAGCTTTACTTCGTGGGGAACTTCTTTCGACGTTCTGTCACACTGTATTTCTATCTTATCTTATCTAAATCTAATTTCTTCCTTCATCTTCTTTTTCTTCATTATCTTCAAAATAAGAGAGAGTGAGAGAGAGAGATGGAGATTGTTGGTGGTGTTGGGGGGCGTCGTTCACCTCGGTGGCGATGCATTTTTTCTTCCTCAGCCTATGGCCACAAAGCCTCCATTTAGAAGGTGCGTGGCCTGTGGCAGTAAGGTGCCCTCTTCGGATGGCCAGTCCTTATGTTTTCTTTGTTTGAGGGAATCCCACAAGGTTGAAACTTGCCATCACTGCCAATCGCTATCAGAACATACTCTCAAGAACAGGTCCATTCAACTAAAAGCATTCCTGTGGCAACGGGCCCTTGAGGTGGTCGACATGCCTCAGGCACAAACACCCAGGGACCAGCCCTCCGCAGCTCCTTCTACAAGTACAGAAGCGGTCACTGTGACCCAGTCTTCCCCCCCGCCCACCACTGAGTGGTGCGAGTAGACCCACCTACTCCGTGAAGGAGCTTGGCCATTTTGGCGGCAAAAAGCTCTCAAAACAGGCAAAATGCCCTAAACCAATGGCGGATGCCCCGGAAAAGAAGAGGAAAAAGAAATCCTCCAAACAACAGGAAAAGGAGCAGGATCTCCCACCTCCTCCTCCTTTACTAGATTCTCCTATTTGTGATTCTCCTATTACCTCCTTTAAAAGAGGTGGTAATCAGACCACTCCTGAAAAAGCCTAACCTGGACCCAGAGGATTTTAACAATTATAGGCCAGTGGCCAACATCCTCTTCCTGGGCAAGGTGCTTGAGCGGGTGGTTGCAGGACAGCTCCAGCCACTGTTGAATGAAACGGATTATCTAGATCCATTTCAGTCGGGCTTCAGGCCTGGTTTTGGAACGGAAACTGCCTTGGTCGCCCTGTGGGATGACCTCTGCCGGGAGAGGGACAGAGGGAGTGCGACCCTGTTGACTCTCCTGGACCTCTCAGCAGCTTTCGATACCATCGACCATGGTATTCTTCTGGATATGTTGTCTGGGTTGGGAGTTGGGAGGCACTGTACTGCAGTGGTTCCACTCCTACTTGGATGGCTGACTCCAGCAGATGGCTGCTGGGGGATTATTGCTCTGTGCCATGGCAATTGTGCCATGCGGTTCCACGGGGCTCTATTCTATCCCCCATGCTGTTTAACATCTACATGAAACCGCTGGGGGAGGTTATCTGGAGGTGTGGGCTGAGGTGCCATCAATATGCAGATGACACCCAGCTCTACCTCTCTTTTACATCAAAACCAGTTGAGGCAGTGGCTGTTCTGAATCGGCCTGGGCATGGTAATGGACTGGATGAGGGCCAATAAACTGAAACTCAGTCCAGACAAGACAGAGGTACTGTTAGCGGGTGGTTCGTCTGCCTGGCCAATTGATATTCAACCTGCTCTGGAGGGGGTTGCACTCCCCCTAAAGGATCACGTTCATAGTTTGGGGGTGCTCTTAGATCCAGAACTGTCACCTGAGGCAGTGACAGGGGGTTGTGTGAATGCACAGATGACCACTCGAAGAACTACAGTTACAGGTAAGCATCATGACTTTCTTCTTCGTGGTCTCTGTGCATCACACATATGGGCAAGTAACAAGCTAACTTATCGGAGGTGTGTCAGTGTCTCAATATAGTACCGAGGAAAGCACAGCCCTGCCAAAGGCACAGTCCACTCGAGTTCGGACGTCCAGTCTGTGGTGCTTAATAAATGTAGAAGGCTTAGATGAGATAGAGCCTCACCTTCTAAGACATGGGCCACTTCTCTGAACAAGTGCTGAGGATGGCACAATCATTGGGCATCAAGGTCCAACAACCTCCCCAACAGATTCATGATCCGGTATTCGATGCTGTTGCAACGGGCCTGTCCACACTGGTAGCCATCCCTTCCAGCCCTGCTGAGTGCAGTCCAACAGACGTGAAAAGCACCTTTGTCCTTGACCCCAACGTCCAAGAGGCTGGAATCAATGTACAGGGTTCAAGAGACAGACACGTCTTTCCTCTTCTCACATCCGAAACCGAACTCCATAATTGCGGAGTCTGCCCAAGGTCGCTCGCAGAAAGCACATACCTTGCCTGTGGATAAAGAGGGTTGCAAACTTGATATCGTTGGACGTTGTCTCTACTCAGCGGCATTGGGGCTTAGAATTTCTGACTACCAGGCGATGATGGCCAGGTATCAGCTCTTCCTCTGGGAGAAAATGGACACCCTCATCACATACCTCCTTGAGGATCAACGTGACTTAGCTAGTATGTTCCATGCGGAGGCATCCAAGCTCTCTCGTCAACAGATCAACACTGCCCGTCATCAAGCTAAGCTGGGATCCGTTGCCCTAAGGCGGCATGCCTGGCTTTGCTCTGCGGGCCTAACTCCTGAAGCCTGCTGGCAGATAGAAAATCTACCCTTCAGCGGGGGTTTATTCAACACCAACACAGATGGACTCCGTGCAGAAAGCCAGAATGAGTGCTCGTAAAATGGAAAGCACCTTCGTCCTTGACCCCGACATGGGCATCGGTCAAGCCCAGGAGCAGCAGCAGCAGCATGCTCTGTACGTCAGTGTCGCTGGTACCGAAACCAGACCTATCCACCTTGGCAATCTGGGGACCAGACACCCAGATTCCCACAGCAGCAGCAGCAGAGAAAAAGCTACTCCTTCCCCAGGTTCCAACAAAAGGTGAAGGGTGAGGGATTCTCTAAACGTTGTCTTTGACTTCAGCTCCGTTCCCCTCCATACCAACAATTACAATCCACCTTTCGGAGACCTCCTGAGCCAATATTACCCGGCGTGGGCAAGAGTGGTGTTGGACAACCGAGTGCTAGCTATTGTCTGTCACGGATACAGAATAGAATTCAACACACCCCCGCCTTTGGGTGCAGTCCGGGTCACTCCACCTTCGGAGGTCCTCCACAAAGAAACTTAATCTTTCTAATGAAAGGGCGTCATTCAACGCGTTCATCCAAACGTCGGTACGGAGGGGTTCTTCTCCAGGTACTTCACAGTACCAAAACGGGATGGAAGCCTTCGGCCCATTCTCGACCTCTCGACCTGAACAAGTTTGTCACCCTCAAGAAGTTCAGGATGACAACTCTGGCCACAATTCTCCCACTCCTACGGAAGGGCTCTTGGTTTGCCACGATCGATCTTGGAGACGCTTACTTCCACGTAGCCGTAGAATGCTCACACAGAAAGTTCCTCCGCTTTGCAATCGGAGAAGAACTGTTCCAGTTCAATGTCTTGCCGTTCAGCCTCTCGACAGCTCCACGCATATTTACCAAGTGCATGGCTGTGGTCTGCGCTTACTTCCGTCTTCAGGGAGTAGAAATTTACCCGTATCTAGACGATTGGCTACTGGTGACCTCCTTCCGAGAAGCTGTACTGTGCAATACCATGATCGTCTTGGATCTTCGGACATTGGGACTACGAATCAATGAGAAGTCTCACTTGACCCCCACTCGAACAGTTCAATTTATAGGGGCCATCTTCGATTCCAAATCGGGCTGGGCGTACCTACCGACGACTCATGTCACAAACCTCATCACGCAAGCCATGTCGATATTCTCTGTCCGCCGTGCCACAACGTCCAATGCCTCCTTGGCCACGTGGCAGCCACGGTATCGGTCGTGGAATGGGCTCAGCTATGAATGAGACCACTTCAACAGTGGTTCATCCAGAACTTCGACTTGACCCGCAACCCTCTCTTTGTCACACTCTCAGTACCGGAGGTCGTTGCTCTCAGCTTGGACTGGTGGATGGACTCCAGGCATCTGACCCAAGGGACGCCATTCCTTCCAGCTCTTCCATCCAGGGTTCTCACCACAGACGCCTCTCTCCTAGGTTGGGGAGCGCACTGCAGCCCCCTTCAAGCACAAGGTCTCTGGTCCTCCAAGGAAACACTGTACCATATAAATTTCTTGGAGCTGTTGGCAGTTTGGAAAGCTCTCTGCACCTTCGAACCGTACCTCCAACATCGACATTTCCAGATCCTCACGGACAACACCATCGTTCTCTGGTACCTAAACAAGCAAGACAGAACACACTCCTCCCGCCTCCTTTCTCTCACTCTACACCTTTACAACTGGGTTATTGCCAAGGACATTCGCTTGACTGCTCTCCATATAGCAGGACAAGACAACCTGTTGGCAGACTCTCAGCTGCTTCCTCCAGTGCTCCCACAAATGGCAGCTGGCCAAGACAGTCCTGCAACTAATTTTCAACCAGTGGGGCCTACCAGAGATCAACCTCTTCGCAACTGCAGCGAACACAGCCTGTGGACAATTCTGCTCCAGAGCCGAAGTCGGCCATGGATCACTCTGCGATGCCTTTTTCCTAGAATGGAAGGATTGCCTATTCTACCTTTTCGCTCCATTCCCACTCCTTACGAGAGTGACAAGACACCACAAACTGCATCCTGATTGCGCCTTGGTGGCCCAGACAACCCTGGTTCATGATGCTGTTGAACCTAGCACATGATGCCTCCTACCTCTACCGCGGATAGACACCTTGATTTCCCGGGAGCGGGGCAGGATCCTTCAACCCGATCTCCACACCCTGAACCTCGTGGCATGGGGGATCCACCCACCCACCACTTTCCCCCACTGATTCCATCGACAGTGCAGACTATACTTGATGCGGCGAGGAAACCATCCACGCGCCGTTCATACTCAGCAAAATGGGCTTCATTTGTTCAGTTTGTGACCGACAACAACTGTAACCCTAATGACTGTTGCCTAGTGTACATGTTGTTTTTCCTCCAACATCTTTTCAGCAGAGGCCTGAAGTACTCCTCCATCAGGGTGTATGTGTCAGCGATTTCTGCTGTGAGGGGCAACATTGACAGATGCTCCGTATTCAGCCACCCCTTATGCAAGCAATTCCTGTGAGGACTCAGAAACTTGGCTCCTCCAGTGAGAGACTTCGTTCCTCAGTGGGACCTAACCCTGGTGCTTAACACCCTCACGTCAGTACCATTTGAACCACTTGTTACAGTAGACATGAGGCTGCTCTCTTGGAAGGTCGCCTTCCTGATAGCCATTACAGCATCGAGGAGAGAGAGCGAACTCTCCGCGTTTCGAATAGACTCAACTTACACTGTTAGTTCAAAAGGAAAAGGTGGTCCTGCGGCCAGACTTGGCAGTCCTCCTGAAGATGGACTTCCATCTTAATCAACCGATCGTTCTCCCTGCCTTCTTTCCATCCCCAACTTCTGATTTGGAACAACAGCTACACACTCTAGATGTCCGGAGAGCACTGCCCTTCTATAAGTCACGGACTGAGCCTTCCCGCAACTTACAACAGCTCTTCCTATGCTGTGGGGGACCCAATAAGGGCTCTCCAGTCTCCTCTCAGGGGCTGGCATCCTGGATCATACACACCGTTCGACTCGTGTACGAGGTCGCCAGGAAACCCCTACCAACTTGAATCCAAGCGCACTCAACAAGGGGAGTGTCAACTTCCACTGCCTTTGCAAGAGGAGTTCCCATCGTAGACTTGTGTAAAGCGGCCACCTGGTCTAAGCCTTCTACCTTTATTAAGCACCACAGACTGGACGTCCAAGCTCAAGCGGACTGTGCCTTTGGTAGGGCTGTGCTTTCCTCAGTACTACAATGAGACACTGACCCACCTCCGGTAAGTTAACTTGTTACTTGCCCATATGTGTGATGCACAGAGACTATGAAGAAGAAAGTCATGTTGCTTACCTGTAACTGTAGTTCTTCGAGTGGTCATCTGTGCATTCACACAACCCGCCCCCACCATCTCCACTTCGGTGTCAACTGGACTGTTGGACTGGACTAGTCTCCTCGGTCTGGGACTACTTGTGGTCTCAAGGAACTGAGGGGAAGGTGGGAACCCATGCTATATATGCCAGAGACTGGGGGGGAGGGGTTCCTGCCAAAAAGCTATGCAGCTTGGAAGTTTCTTGAACGAGTCTCCGTGCAGGCGTAGAGCCCATATGTGTGAATGCACAGATGACCACTCGAAGAACTACAGTTACAGGTAAGCAACCTGACTATGTATGGCATTTGTCACTACTTCTCCCACAAATAATAGGTTCCACAAACCCTGAACACCACTCCTACAGTTGTGCCGTGAAAGACCCACCTATTTCAAGCTTTTGTGGTGAAATCTAGCCAGGACATGCCTTCCTGCTCAGCAGCATTTTAAGATGACCATATATGAGACAAGTGCCTTTGTCCAGCTGTGAACTTAAATACACTGATGTTCCTTACTGACTGCTGCATTTTTTCTTATCTGGGAGAACTGGTTTTGAAGTCTGGGTACTTTCAATGAGGATCAGTTTTCTGTGGTTTTTAGCACCTATGTGGACAGCAGCACAGCTAGCTGCATAAGGCATAGCACAGCTAGCTGCATAAGGCATGCAAAAGATCTGTTCTGCTGAATAGCCTTGTCAGTTGTTTCTTTCTTATAAGCACAAGCCTAGATTTATTCATAGCTCAAGAATATCTAAGGTTACACAGCTGGGGATGTGGCTTAGTGGCAGAGCAGCTGCTTTGCATGCAGAAGGTCCCAGGTTCGATCCCTAGCATTTCCAGGTCGGGCTGGAAAAATTACTGCCTGACACCTTAGAGAGCCACTGCCAGTCAGTGTTGACAATAGTGGGCTAGATGGACCATGGTCTGACTCAGTATAAGGCAGCTTCCTATGTTCCTATGATTTGTGGTTGCTTGCTAAGTGATTCTTACTATTCACTCTTATTGTTGGAATTGAACATTATGGGCCTAAATAGCCAAAGTTATTTTGGCTATGTATTTTGACTCTAACCCATTGATTAGAGTGGGAAAGATGTGAGCATATACTTAACTCTCCCACTGCAGTTAATAAAACTAAAAAGTCCTTAATTTTGGCTGAATCAGACCTAATTTGATTGGATTTTTAACTGGTATGACCACTTTGTGAAATATTATTCATGAAAAATATTCTCTAACTAATATGTTGACTGATCAATGTATTTTTTAAATTATAAATTAAATGAGTAATGGATTATGAAATGTCTCCCTCAGAAGACGATGATATCCTAAGAAGGTATTCTAACTTACTAGGTAAAGCAGGTTTGAGGTGGGACTCAACATATTTCACTTGCACAATGAAACAAAACTTACATTGTTCTACAAGTGTATGATTGCTTTGCTTTTAAATTTATAATCAAAATGTATAATTTTTTCTGCTTTTGGTGAAACAGTTTGCCCACAGATGTATAATAGTTTGTTGTTCAGTCGTTAAGTTGTGTCCAACTCTTTGTGACCCCATGGGCCATAGCACACCAGGCCTTCCTGTCCTCCGCTCTCTCCCGGAGTGTGCTCAAGTTCATGTATGATAGTTACTAAACAGTTATTTATTGTTAACAGACAGCCAGTTTTTAGCTAACATTTTCTTTTCCATTTTCAAAGCGCTATCGGACACCTTCACGATCCAGGTCAAGAGATCGTTTTAGACGCAGTGAGACTCCTCCGCATTGGAGACAAGAAATGCAGAGAGCTCAGAGAATGAGAGTATCAAGTGGAGAAAGATGGATAAAGGGAGACAAGTAAGATGTGATTTAAAAACTTGCTTTTGTGTTGCAGTTTGGCAGTGGATAATAGAGCACATACTGGGAATCAAAGTAGTAACATTTCTCAAATATAGCAGTACTTGTTTTTGCGCTATATTCAGTATATTAGTGAAACTGCTACAATTGGTGACTTTTTCCATTTCCACTTGCCCATTTTGTAGCCATGTCTAAGAGCTACGGACAACAGAAATGAAAAAAAAAATCTTTATGTTGGATCCAGATTTAGACACGTGCAGCAGGACTGGCGGAAGCAGATCTCCCTGCCTCCTCCTCCTCACAGCAGCCAGTGGGGCAGTTAGGGCTGGACCCTGGGACCAAAATCCAGGGTCTCATAACCCACCTACCCCCCAACTAGGGTGTGGCAGGAAATGGGGGCAGTAAGCAAACAAGCGCAGTGCCATATCCTGGGCCGGCATAGGTATGCCGGGGCCTGCTGCAGATACCTATGCTCGCCACAGCATCCTTTCTTTTCTTCTTTAAATGTTATAGTCAGGGAGCAGAAAGCGACCCATGTACATGGTTACAGATGTTCATTTTATTAATGTACTTTAGAAATGCATTATCCTTTTCTGGAACAAAATGGTGCTTATTCCCTAGTAAATATGTTTAGCATTAGGGCAGCAGAAGCAAACCCGATTTTATTCATATAGTCATGATGGTGCTATGATTTCAGTGAGTTTAAAATGCGAAACTGCACATGCTTAGAGTATGTCTTGATTTTGTTTAACATATCGGGAATGTAGAAGCTGTTTTTGTTTTTGTTTAACATATCAGGAATGTAGAAGCTGTTGTAAAGCATGAAATGACAATGTGGAGGAGGTGTGGAGAAGCAAAATATTAGCTGTGTATTTCACAACTGAAGTAATACAACAAGGCTGTCTAGGGTGCGGCTCTCATAAGTCCATCGTCTAAGGTCTACAGTTACCTAGCTGTACCACTGTTAGGACCCCCCACAGAAGGTACCTCCATCCAGTGTTGGGGGTATTTCTCCTTTCCACTTAGCCCCTACCATCACCCCAGTCTATCACATTCAGTAGTGTTCCTCTGTAGCATTTGGGGGACAGGTGGAGAGGCTGCTGTGAGGAGGAGGAGGAGGCAAGGAAGTCTGCTTCTGCCAGCCCCATTGCATGTGCCCAAATCTGAATCCACTCCATTATGTGTGTAATGCTGCTTCAGCTTCAATTACTGATCTGACCTTTTCCCCGCTGACTTCACTAGCTTCCTGTTGTTTTTTTTGTAAGTTCAAAATGCATAAAGTATTTTTTTTCTGTCAAGGGGTGAAGTTAATGAGAACAAGACGGATGCTGCAAATCAGAAAAGCCCAGGGAGAGGAAAAGAAAGAAAAGTATCTGACCACAGGCAAATTTCAGAGAGCCCTAGTAGAAGGGAAGAAAAGGAAAAGAAAACAAAAGACCACAAATCTAGTAGTAAAGACAGAGAGACAAGGAGGAATTCTGAGAAGGAGGACAAGGACAAACATAACAAAAGCAAGGCTAAAAAACGGGCTAGATCCAAAAGCCAGAGCAAAAGTAAAGAGGTGTCAAAAAGTAAGGAGAGGGACTCAAAACACAGCAAACATGAAGAAAAGAAAATGCGATCGGGAAGTAAAGAGAGGGACTATGAGAAAGAGAGGGACAAAGAAAAATACAATGATTTCCGTGGGAGAGAAAGGAGCAGAAGTAAAGAGAAAAATAAAAGGGGAGGATCTAAAAGTAATGGTCAGAATCATACTAAAAGTAAAGATAGGGAGAAGCATGCTAAGTCAAAGAGTAGAGAACGTGAGCAGTCTAAAAGCAAATACAGCTCAAATAGTAAGACCAGAGAGCGAAGCAAAAGCGGAGATAGAGGAAAGCGAGCCAGGTCCAGAAGTAAAGAACGAGATCGCAGCAGAAGTAAAGATTACTCAAAACACAAAGATAAGGAAGTAAAAAGAAGAGGGAGGTCAAGGAGCAGAGACAGAAAAGGCACTCCAGAAAGATCTAAAGGTAAAGAAAACAAGAGGAGGAAGGAGTCGCAGAGCTCCGAGAGGGAGGAGAGCCGAAGTAAAGAGAGGCATCGGAATCAAGACCACAGAAGTTCTCACAAAAAAGATGATGCTGAGAAAAAAAAGCGTTCAAAAAGCCGTGACAGTAGTAGCTCAGAGACTAATAAAAGCAAAAAGGCCAGTAGAGATCAAGATAGAAGTCCTGACTCAAAGAAAAGACGAAGCAGCAAGGACAACGAATTGAAAAGATCATCTTCTCGCAGGAGTAAGGAAAAGGAAAAGGACAGGTCCCGTTCCTCAAGAGAAAAAGAGATCAACCAAAAATCAAAGAATCAGGAGAGAGATCGTGCCCATGGTAAAGATAAAAAATCTGATCATGAATCAAGTGCTGGAACTGATGAAGACAGACATGGATAAGTTTATGAACTTATTGTTTCTGTTCTGCCTCCAGGTTCTAGAGACATGTTGGGGAACACTTTTTTTTTTAATGTGGACTTCAGTTTGGTCTTTTGATAATCCACAACCTGGATCATTTGTACTGCTAAAGTTTTAATAAACTTGAAATGGAAAAACATGTTTTATGTGTAATATGGTGTGCTGTGTTTTAATATTTCATGGTTTATGTATACTACTTCTGTGTTACCAGAAGGAAACATACTGTATTGCATTTACATTTTAATTTAGATGGCTCACTGCAAACAAGTAGGTTGGGCTGAAAATAAATTTAATTTCTTTGAACCAGTAGAATCCCGCCTACTGCTGTTGTGGTAACAATAAATAACATTATGTTAACATTACAGAACTACAGTAAGTAGACAACCAGAGTATAAGGAGTGGAGTGCAGAAGAAGGAGGGATATTCTGCAATTTGAATACTTTAATGAAGGTACCTACGTTGCCCTAAATGTGATGTTGTTGCAGTCAGGAAAAACATCAATTACTTTGTCCTCTGGAATGGCCATTTTTTCTGGATGAAATATTTTTGGTAGAAGCAACTCTTTTAAGAAATGCTAATCATTATATGTTCCTGGGTATCCTCCATTTTAGTGTTAATTCATGTTTACCTATGGCAATGCTGTGTTACTGTGACTTGTCTACTGTGGAAGATTGAACTTTCCATGCTTTGTCTGAAAGGGAAAAATTCTTCCAGAACGGAAGAAAACCCAATTCCATTGACTTGTAAGTAGGTCCCTGTGGTTCCTAATTCTCTCCAGTAGCTAATCTTTCTTTTCACCAGGAGTTTGCTTGGACCCAGTGTTTGTTTGGGACAGTGAGTGCAGTGGATTGTGTCCTGTGGTGGCTTTGCCTTAGCAGAAAGTGCGTCTGCTCACACAAGTCAGGGCACCCAAGTCCCTGAATCTTGCCTACCCACATAAGCCACCCATCCCCTCTGAAAAGCTGCTCCTGTGGGTTTGGGGCCCCTCTGGAACAGAACATGATATGGCACAGAAGGCTGCAGTAGGTAGGGAAGATCAGTGAAAATTTGGTGCCTGAGCTTCCATAAATGGATTCACTTTCGGCTAAGGAAAAGGCACAGTTGAATGCATGCGTTTAAAAAGCGAGCCATATATCTCAGTTTTCTCCCGCTGAAAGGAACAAAAGCAATGATGAGAGGGAAGCTATTTTGCTCTAGCCTATGCTTCAGCTGTCATTCCTGCTGTGCTTTCTAATGCTTCCATTTTCTAGCAGATGTGGATGTGCTACAAAGAGTAGAGAAGAGGGCAAAAACACCAGGAGGTACAGCAATCCTATTTGGGCATCTGTCAGAGAAATGAGGGTGTATGTTGCTTCATAAAGAATTCAAGGTTCTCTACCCATTCATGGGGCAGGATACTAGATTGTCATCCACTGGAGAAAGAGGGACATAGGGGAACAAAACACTGCATGCCCTTTCCTTAGCCTGTTTGAAATTAGAGAGTGTGCTATGTGGTCAGTCACGTGCTGCAGGTTCACTTCATAACCTTTCTTGCTTTTGGACTAATTTGGTGATTTAACAGGAGTGGGAAAAAGCTCAAGAAGGGCTATTAGTCCCTACCACCATTGCATACATTATTGGAATTACACCACTGTACTTCCACATGCGTGCAGGTAAGGATTGAACTGCAGTGCCTCTGTGGTCCACATAGCTGCTTTCTGATATTGCTGCCCTTCCTGCTGTCCTTTCAGAGTGTGCAACAAGAAGCAGGCAATCAAAGAAAGCTAACTTCTCTTTTCTAAGTTGGATCTGTTTTTACCAAATCCTGCAGCTTCATCTTTTTATGCTGTTAAGAAATCTCATTATTTACTCACTTGCTATAGAGTGTATCTGCACCAGTGCTTTCTCTGTTTCTGCTTTGCTAGAAGTGGGAGTATGAGAAAAGGAATGGTGTGCTGTGGGAAAATTTCACACGTGGCTTCTGCCAGCAGTTAGGCCATTCCTGTTTGTGCAGGTTTCCTGCTCTTCTACATCGACGTGCTTAGACACTGGGGGACTAGCCTTGGCTAAGGCAGGGGCGGGCAAAAGGTAGTTCTCCAGGTGTTTTGGAATTTAATTTCTAGAAGCCCCTGCCTGCATGACCAATGGTCAGGAATGCTGGGAGTTGAAGTCTAAAATAATTGGATATCTACCTTCTGCATACCCCTAGGCTAGGGAGTATAAATCATGACAGTTGGATGGCCATTCAGTGTATACAAAATGGCCCATTCAGGCACAGTTAAATAAAACTAGTATGTTAAGAAATTCTCACAATATTACTCAATGTTTTAAGACTCAGTATCTTTGGGAATGTTGCACAGACCAGGCAAGCTTCACCATTGATAACCTAGGAAATTATCCAGTTTAAAAGATTAATATAATTGTAGTAGACAGGCATTTGCTGCCTAAGGCCCTATTCTCAAACACAACTTGAAATTCCACTGTTTCATTTGAGCTTTACTTACATATAATACAACGAAGCTTGACGTGTAAGGAATTAGCGGTTGTTTTCCCAGTATAGAAGGGGATAAGGGAGAATCAATATAAAAATTACTAAGTACTATGAAATAAATTAGAGAATTCTGTAAGTGTAAAAAATTCCTATCAGTTACATGAGTATATTATCTGTACGGTAGAGTATTCTCAATTTCTGTTTGCATAAACTTTGAGAGGAAAACACTACTAGATGGTCTAGTTTACCATGTTCTCAAATATTCAGGTTAAAAGCATATGCATGGCAAAATTGCTTTTTTCTTTGCAGTGGTGCAAAATGACAGTTGTTAATCTTCATGACAGGCAAATTATTTATTGCAGTATTTATTTCTCCAACTAAATTTAATTTATACCAGGATTGCGATGATTCAGTAAAGCTGTTCATGGTGGCATTGTAAGAAAGCACTTGGTCTTGAGCTGATATTTGGTGATCTCATCGACAAAATATCAGCAACTGAAATAGCAATGTGATAACCTGAGAGAAAAGTGAAGCTGAGATGTATGAATGCATCCAAAGTACATAATGTATATTAAGAATGTGTCTGCCATGTGTCCAAGTCCATATTATTCCACATGATGAAATTATAAATTAATATTATGGGGCACCTACAATTTTGCCCATGTTCAACACAATTTCATGTCTAACAAAATTGTTATGTGGTGATTCAAGTATCCCCAGTGACAGAACATACTTCTCCATACTAGTTCTATACCTGTTTTTTGTAGTTGCTGTTTTATTACTTATTGGAAGTCTGTGCTGTTTATGGTTCAAAGCTGAATGTGATGTCTGATCCCAAGTTACCTTTTATATTCCTCATAGCATTATTAACATAGAAATCATGTCTTGAAAGACTGCCATTTTCTCTCAACATAGGCTGCTGCTATCTGCTTATTCTTGACATCTATGCAAAATGTCCATAAATATGATATCCCTTAACATCTCTTTTAATTTGGTCCAGTACAAATGTTTTTATATGGATGAGATCAGGATCTTAGCTCATCTGTAGTTACTGTGGTGCTAAAAATAGTGTGTGGCTGTGTGTTGCTGTGGGCTAAAGAACATGGCAGATAAGGCACAATCTAAAGATGGACAAATCTGTCAATTTCAGTTTGTCTTCATTTTCCCATTTTTTTCCATCTTAAGTTTATTTCATCCTGTTTATGCATCAGTTTGTAATTATTTTTAAAAGTCAGCATGAAAATTTGTATGCATTTTTGTGTGCATTTCTTGTAATATATGCATTTTTGTTATTTTACACAGTTTTGTACACATTTTTTTATTGGAGAACTACAAATACTAAGGATAACTGCTTTTGTTTAGTGTATTGGTTCAGGAAGTGTAAATTAGGTTTTCATTAAAATGCAAACTGAATTAATGTATTCTCCATCACTACCATGACCACATAGTTCTGTCCCTCTTACCAAGGGGAAAGTCCTGACAGTTCCCTTAATATAACATGTAGGGATCTGGAACACCTTCACAATCCCTTATTCCAGCATCTTTAGCCATGCATGCTTGTATGCATGCATACCATCTCCGCTAAGTGTTTTAGTTGCACCACATTGGGCCTGAAAAATGTGTGTGCAGTAGCATTTGTGACAAATGGTATCTTGGGTTCTGGCACCAAGCTCCTATCATCTAATTCTGTGAGGTGGTTCATTAGTCGGGCAACCTACAACTTAAATCTATTAAGAATACTGCATTTTCTTTTCAGGGTCCCTGCATCTTTTGGTAGGACCTTCCTTAGACTGTTGCTGAAATTAAAGTGTGTTCAAATCCCTCCTTTCCTTAAAGTAGTTCATATAAGGCGGGGAAGAGCATATGTCACTACAACTCCATTATTCTTGTTACTGGTGCAGTGTAAACCTTATGATACGCTGCAAAATTCTGTCATACTGTAACTTAAATTGTATACTTTTCTAGATTGCCCCTCATTTATTTTTTGAAAGAGTATGAAGTTTCAGAGGAAGGTTTTTGTTTTTTGCATGTGTAACTATTGATTGGATTGTTTTTCAGGAAAGTGTAAGCAGAAAAAGCAAACTTCTTTATAATTCCCAAAGCTACTTTGATACGGATATTTAAATATGCATAGAAGTCCTGCGCAGACATTCAATTTGTATCCATGATGAGGAATTGGAATTACACTGGTGTGACTTTTGACACATCTGTTCTAAGCTTGCCGAACAGTTGCATGTTGGATGTTTGCACTGGAGACCAGGTTCATAGAGTTCCGTGCATGTAGCCACAACCTGTTTGATCTGTACAACTCAAAATTGAGGTGTACAGTTCAGAGATCTGCTCTATGCACAGGATGGGCCACCACAATCCTGATCTGATCCTCCTGCTTATATGGGCTAAATCTCTACAAAGAAATACTTGAAAATTCAAGTGCAGTGTGGTAATTCAGTCTTTGTTGTGTGACTTCCCTTGGCCTGAATCCAAAGAAAATTAGTCACACTTATTTCCATTGAAAACAGTGTGAAAAGTTAGACAAAACTAACTTAAACCATATTTATTTCAATGGAACCTAATTGTTACTGACTTGCTCTGGATTGAGCCCCATGTGTCCTATGTCAGTATGGCAAAGGCTGCTAGCTTGATGATTGGGGGAAACACTGACCCAGATTGGATGTAACATATCTTGGCTTATTAAGCCATGTGTACAAGTTTTGTATCCACATGCTCCTTCCTTGCAGTGCCCTTTCCTACCTCTATTCTCCATGTGCCATGATGGAAGTCTTTCTGGGTTATTTAACCATAGTCTCCCATTAAATCTGAAACAGGAAACTGCTTACCAGGTTTGGAACAAACCAGGATCTGAAACCATCGTTTGAAGTTGGTTTCAGGTCCTGGTTTGTTCTGAACCTGGTAAAGTTGTTGATCTTAGGTTCTCTGCAGTCCCACTTATGAGGTCCGAGTGCACTCTGAGACCCATCACATCCTCAATGATATTTCTTTCTGCAAGGGATCTCTGTTTCTGAGATTTGCCAAGCCGCTATTTGGTTGCAACTCTTCACATTGGTCAGACATTACGCACTGGATGTTTGGGCTTGGGCAGATGCCTGCTTTGGATGGGCTGTGCTGAGCTCTGTCACTGCCTAATACTACCTGCCCTCTCTCTACGTAAGTCGGCTTCCTATTCTCCCATATTTGGGACTGCACGCAGACTATGAAGGAGAAAAAAACTCAGGTGGTTTATCCATAACTAGTGGTTTTCAAGTGGACATCTGTGCGGTCCCATAACCTGCACTCCTTCCCCACTGCAGGCTTGCTCTTGTGTTTCCTTATATAGATGCTGCAGTGGTCCATGAAGGCAGGAGCCACGCCCCCTTTGTGCATGCATACTGAGTGTTCATCAGTAGGCAGTAACAAGAGCTCAGCACAGCCCATCTGAAAGAGGCATCCACCCAAGCCCAAACATCCAATGCATAATGTCATGACAAATGTGGATTCCTGCCAAATCTTTTACATAGCTCTAGAAAATTTAGAATGTTGCTCTGCACAGGTGCAGAACCATATGTGTGACTGCCCAGATGACCACTCAAGGTACCATTGTTAGAGGTAAGCAACCTGTTTTGCCCTGCTTCAGACATAACTGGAAACTGGTTAATTAACCCAGGAGGTCCTCAATTGCAGGACATAGAGAAGGAAAGACAACACAGCACAAGGATGGAATGCACTGGCACAAGGCTTATGTGCTTAATTAAGCCGAGATATGTAATGTCCAAACAGGGCCAATAAGTATCAGATTTAATGGTGGGTTTTTTAAAAAATAAATCCACTGAAAACAAAGCCTGTTGGTTGCATATCATAAAAAAGTAATCATTCCTGCTTTCGGCTGAAGCAAGTAGAATATCAAGATACATCCAAATTGTCTGTTCAGGTACTATTCCTTTGGAATGCAAGTGACCTTTTTAACGCCTGTTAATTGGTCAAGTTGTTCCATCTTCTCCTTGAACCCATCAAACTCCAAAAACAAGTAAGAGATGTCCACCAGATCAACTGGTTGCGGCATTGGATGTTTGGATCTGCCATTCCTGTGTGTCTGTATCTTAAAGTATTAAATGTTTGCATTTATCAAAGTTCTAAAGATACAGAACACACTAGCCTAAAACTTTGCACTAATATATTGCAATAGTTGATAAAAATTATTTGGTTAAAAATTTTGCAACATGCCGAGCATGTTTGTAGGAGAACTTGCAATGATTTTGAGCTAACATATATTGCCCCTTTTGCAATAAAGTTGTATAGTAAAGTACATATATGTTAAGTTTGGTGTGTTCTCTTAAATGTATTTTTTAAATGTGATTAACCTACAGTATCTGAACCATTATAAGTTGCATCTAGTCAACACTGTGGTGACTGGTAGCCTTCATAGGATACATAGTTGCTGATCTGTTGGAACAGATGAGTTGTCTAGATAACAAAATAACTCTTGTTGGTGTTGCCTGAAGAGTGTTCGAAAGTCATTATTTTGGACAATTTTTGTAGTTTGTAATTCTCAGCTGGGAAGGACACATGAAAATGTGAGTGCTTGATATGGAACGTGAAACTTATATATTAAAAGTATTTTGAGAAGCTAAATGCTGTTTTCATATTCTGTTATATCGCTGTATTTAATCTTGAAGATAAGGGCTGGTTCACGTATTTGGACAGCCAATAAGGTCTTATACATAGTGGGGCATGGGCACAGCCTCAAGAGCATGTGCAATTAAGCTATCTTTCCCAACCTTAAAATTGCTACCTTCCACACACTTTGCAAATGAGTTGGAATTTCTGTGCTGCTCCTGCTCCCATACATGACACAATGTTAGACCTTGCAGTCCAATACCTACTTACCTGAGGGCAAGCCCCATGGAACTCCCATTGAGTTCAGTTTCTTACTTATGAGTAGACATGTGTAGGAGTGCACTGTATATGCCTAAACTGGTCCTTACCCACTGCACCTACTACTACTATGTAAATACATCCTAAAGACTGATAGTATACTTTCTAGTTCTTATATGATCCTGGGATTCTCTTGGCTGTGACATATTGGGTTAGATTGTCAAAAATATAGAACACCTTGATCATAGCTTTCCAAGCTTAAATGGAAAATACAAACAAGGATTGTGGAAGGTCACAGAGTTAATAGGCACATCAGAAGCTCTCAAAAGTGGAAACCAAGTAGCTCAGCACCAATTCAAAAAGGAGCAGACATTAATAAGCATCTTCTCAATCTGGTGAAGAAGATTGTTGTCAGTGAGAACTCATACAATAAACTCATTAAAAGTTCTTAATGTGTCACAAAGATTGTCTTTTTTTTGTGGTATTGCCTGATATGATTGCCATTACATACTGAAGAGAAAATGGAGGGGGGAAAACAGGAGAATGTGTGTAGCACTTATGCACACACAATTTTTCTGTTACCTTTCAACTCAGTAGCTCTCTGTACAAACACACTACTCTTGATAAGGGAAGGATGACAATTGGTTGAGGGAGTTGGCATGAAATCTGTTTTATTAAAGGGAGATTGATATGACATGCATGACATTTTAAATCTGATTCATCTTTAAAAACTGCTCACCACCACCACAACTTCTTTTTAAACTTGGAAGTGTTTAAAAAGCAATTTCAGGGGCAAGGGGTGTCCTGTAGAGGTAGTTGCAAAGAGAGAGTCTCAAAAAAAAAATTGGGCAGGTACACAGATGTACACAAGCATCTCTGGTCTGCAGCCCATAAAAATAAGCTTGTTTCTCTCCTTCCTAGCCTATTAAAATGACTACAACAGTAACTTGAACTTGTATGTGGGCAAAGTACAGATATATTTGCACGTATAATCTAATGGACCTTTCATCCATTACTCCAATGGCACATGAATTGTTTCATCATGGTGTCTTTCCATAGTGTCACTGTAAAATGTGGAAGCTTGGTGATAAGAATAATGTGTGTCCTTCCTACTCAATAGTTGACTTTCAAGCTGTGGGCAAAAATTAGGCGGGAAGGAACTATGAAATGCACTGTGCTAAGTTTAGAGAGCAAACTCCATCTTGCAAATCAGAATGAGAAGGTAGTTGAATGCAGAGTACTGATGAATAAGTTCGGTGCTGAATGCAATGGATAGGATCCAGACAAATTTAATTGCACTTAAGTTCCACTGAATTCATTGTGAAAAGTTTGTCATAGCTTGATTTCAGTAGGACTTAAGTACATCTAGCTTCATCTGGATCAACCCAATGTCTCTACATTCTCTTAGGGTGCTGTCTCCCAATTTCCCCGAATTAGCTACCTTGCCTTCAAGGAAACAAACATGCCTAAGAGTCAGGATTTCATTGGCGCTGCACGTATCCACAGTATACGTGCAGCGTATTTCCTCCAAGGAGCTCAAGATAATAGTTCTTCCCCTGCTTTATCCTCATAACCTTGGCTAAAGGACAGGTCAGGCCGAAAGACAGTGACTGGCCCAAGATCACACAATGGGCTTCATGGCTCTGAGTTTGGCTTTAAGACTTTTATATTTTAAAAGTGAATCCGATTTTAGTCCTACTCAGAGTACACCCATTGTCATGAATGAGGCTTAAGTCAGACAAAGATTGGATACAACTCAGCATTTTTATTAAAAATTGTAAAGTTTTTTTTAAGCTTGCTGTACTGGGGGAAAAGACTTTAGTGCTCTGATGTCTCATCGTGTCATTGAATTTGCTCAAGTGCCTAAACCCCTTTCTTGAGTCTTTATCACCGGCCTCTATCATGTTAAAAACAATGCTAACCAAATACTATATTTAATGCACATTTAAAGTATACTATTTTTTGGTAGATTATTTCAATTTAGGCCCAAACAAGGTTATGGGTTACACATGGCTGCTGTCAACCCACATTTCCCTTAACAGGAAATGATGACACATGATCTGACAGACCGCATTCAAACGTTTCCCATAGTCATCTCCAACTTTCCTGGGTACCAGAAACAGGAACTATATTAGTCTATAGAAAAATGGGAGGAAAACATTCAAAGATATGGAAAATAGGGTTTTGCTTTTAATTAACTCAACATGTTTTGAGACACTGCTCTTTATCAAAGGAATTTCCCTTTTTTTCCATAAGAGAAATCATCTTCCTTTGGTTGTTTTAAAATGTAAAAGACATCACAACCTAAGGCTGTGATCCTAAACATTTCCTGGGAGTAAGTTCCATTGTACACAGTAGGACTTAACTTCTGAGTAAATATGCATAAGATTGCACAGTAAGACTCCAAAGACCAACAAAGCTTTAGTACCTGGTGTCTCCCTGAATCTCAGGCTCAGCTACACACAGCTACACACAACAGAATATCAAATGAGTTAGCAGCAAAATGTTGATGGGGAAAGAAAAGGGAAGGGCCTAAAGATATTGAAGGCATTAAAGCTCAGAGCTTAGCCCACACATAGAACACAAGGAAATAGGCATTTAACCTATATTTGGGCATTGTAATGAATATGAACTTGAGCACACTCTGGGAGAGAGCGGAGGACAGGAAGGCCTGGTGTGCTATGGTCCATGGGGTCACGAAGAGTCAGACATGACTTAACAACTGAACAACAAAAATGGCAGACACAAAGGAGGCTGTGGAAATGAAATTGTTTTTGTATTTGGCTGGATAATGGGGGAGAGATAGGTAAGACACTCTGGGCTAATATTCACAAGCATAGCATACCCTGTCTGCAATAATAAGCTGTTTTTGTGCTCATTGCAACCCCTTAAATAATGAAACACTAGAAAGATATCTCTTTTTGCCCAAGATCAAGGAGACTTTACCCAATAGGGGCTATTTTGCCCAATAGGGGCAGGTATTAAGCAGTACCACACTAACTAGTTTAAAGGTGTTAGGAGTGAATTTCCATTTCAGATATAGTAAAGCATGATTACTAAGAGACTAGGTTGTGTACAGAATCTAGGACACTTGAGAGATTGCTGAGTGAAGCTTAGTTGGTTGGGGGGGGAAGCTTGAAGATATGCAGGGCTGCTCAGCAGTCGAAAGACAGGATTAAAGCCCTGAAAGGGAAGGCAGTGGAGCTGTCCATACAGTCCAACACAAGGACAACAATAGAAACCATACAGCAGTGCAAGTATTGTGGAGGAAAATATGCAAGACAAAACAAATTGACCTGATTATGGGGAAAATATCACGAATGTGATGAATAAAACCACTTGGCATTCAAGTATCTATCAAAACAGTAAAGTCCCAAACCTGCAGTATCTACTGAATATGGAGTAACAGTGAAAGTGGACAGCAGATAAAGTAATAAACACAATACAGGAAATCCAACAAGGCCCCAGAAACCATTCCATCCATGCAGAGATGGTGCTGGGGAATAAAAACTGATACCAATTAGACTACAGTGCCTGCTGCCACATAATCCCCCTAGTGAACCCTGTCTGTCCATTCGAGGAGACTAACCAACTGTTAGGTATGTATAATTGCACTACATTAAAGCCAATGGGTAAATGGAAAATCAGAAACGCAAGATGAAGATCAATTAGAGTTTGTAATTCCATATGACAAGAGTAATGCTACTGGTGAGCAGGATGGCAGTCCAAGCTATGTCAAGGCTTTCATCCAGACGATATTGAAGATGGGCACTGGAGTGTACTGAAGTCTTGGGAGAAGCTGGAATCAAGAAATATTTAGTGGGAATTCAGTTATGTGTTTGGGGGAGATGGACATCTAAATTGAGTTTATAAAATAAATATTGACACCACCATGAAATTGGCTTGAGAGGAAAATTAAATAACCTGGCTTGAGAGGAAAACTCCACTCCTAACCTTAGAAAACTTTATCATTTTTCTTTCAGAATCTGTAATAAAGTTTTCTAAGGTTGGGACACTACAACCTGCAGAGAAAACCATAGATCGCATAAAGAGTCTGGTGGTGATCAGAAAACATCCAAAGTCCTTGAATAAAACACTGAAAAGAAGACACTTCTGAATATGAGAGTAGCTGCACATACAAATTGGCATATTCTAGCAAGAAAAAGCGGTGAGCCCAGAAGCTCTCCTGATGAAAATAGTAAAAAAATGCACCACCTTAGAATTAAAGGGTGTCTATGAGAGGCCAGCCCCTTCATGGATCACTGCCTTGTTGTGGCGAAGGGGCTTGTGTAACTCAGTGAAGCCATAACCTATGCCGTGCAGGGCCACCCAAGACGGACAGGTCATGGCAGAGAGTTCTGACAAAATGTGGTCCACTGGAGAAGGAAATGGCAACCCACTCCAGGATTCTTGCCAAGAAAACCCCATGGAACGTAGCACAAGGCTAAAAGATATGACGCCAGAAGATGAGCCCCTCAGGTCGGAAGGTGTCCAATATACTACTGGGGAAGAGCAGAGGGAATTTCCAAGTAGCACCAGAAAGAGTGAAGCGGCTGGGCCAAAGCCGAAAGGACACTCAGCTGTGGATGTGTCTGGTGGTGAAAAGAAAATCCGATGCTGTAAAGAACAATATTGTTTAGGAACCTGGAATGTCAGATCAATGAATCAAGGTAAGCTGGAGGTGGTCAAACATGAGATGGCAAGACTGAACGTCGACATCTTGGGAATCAGCGAACTAAAATGGACAGGCAATGAACGAATTTAATTCAGGTGACCATCATATCTACTACTCTGGGCAAGAATCCCTTAGAAGAAATGGAGTAGCACTCATACTCAACAAAAGGGTGGGAAAAGCAGTACTGGGGTACAATCTCAAAAATGAAAGAATGATCTCAGTACGAATCCAAGGCAAACCATTCAACATCACAGTAATTCAAGTCTGTACCCCAACCACTGATGCTGAAGGAGCTGAGGTTGATCGGTTCTATGAAGACCTACAACACCTTCTAGCACTAACACCAAAAAAAGATGTCCTTTTCATCATAGGGGATAGGAATGCCAAAGTAGGAAGTCAAGAAATAACGGGGATAACAGGTAAGCATGGCGTTGGTGTACAAAATGTAGCAGGACAAAGGCTAATAAGAGTTTTGCCAACAGAACACGCTGATCATAGCAAACACTCTTTTCCAACAGCACAAGAGGCGACTCTACACATGGACATCACCAGATGGTCAATATCGAAATCAGATGGATTATGTCCTTTGCAGCCAAAGATGGAGAAGCTCTATACAGTCAGTATAAACAAGGCCTGGAGCTGACTGTGGCTCAGATCATGAGCTGCTTCTTGCAAAATTTCGGCTTAAATTGAAGAACGTAGGGAAAACCACTAAACCATTCAGGTATGACCTAAATCATATCCCTTATGAATATACAGCAGAGGTGAGGAATAGATTTAAGGGATTAGACCTGATAGACAGAGTGCCTGAGGAACTATGGACGGAGGTCAGTAACATTGTTCAGGAGGCAGCAACTCAATCCATCCCAAAGAAAAAGAAATGCAAAAAAGCAAAGTGGCTGTCTGATGAGGCTTTACAAGTCGCTGAGGAAAGAAGGGAAGCGAAAAGCAAGGGAGAAAGGAGAAGATATATCCAACTGAATGCAGAGTTCCAGAGAATAGCAAGGAGAGACAAGAAGGCCTTCTTAAATGAACAATGCAAAGAAATCGAGGAAAACAACAGAATGGGAAAGACTAGAGATCTCTTCAAGAAAATCGGAGATCTCAAGGGAACATTTTGTGCAAAGACAGGCATGATCAAGGACAAAGAAGGCAGGGGCCTAACAGAAGCAGATGAGATTAAGAAGAGGTAGAAAGAATACACAGAAGAACCCTACAAGAAAGATCTTAATGTCCCTGATAGCCATGATAGTACGGTCACTGAACTTGAGCCGGACATCCTAGAGAGTGAAGTCAAGTGGGCCTTGGGAAGCATTACTAACAACAAAGCTAGCGGAGATGACAGTATTCCAGCTGAGCTATTTAAAATCCTAAAAGATGATGCTGTTAAAGTGCTGCACTCAATATGCCAACAAATTTGGAACACTCAACAGTGGCCGCAAGACTGGAAAAGGTCAGTTTACATTCCAATTCCAAAGAAGGGCAACGCCAAAGAGTGTTCAAACTACCGTACAATTACGCCCATTTCACATGTCACCAAGGTTATGCTCAAAATCCTACACGCTAGGCTTCAGCAGTATGTGAACCGAGAACTACCGGAAGTACAAGCAGGGTTTCGAAGAGGCAGAGGAACTAGAGATCAAATCGCCAACTTTCGCTGGATCATGGAGAAAGCAAGAGAATTCCAGAAAAACGTCTAGTTCTGCTTCATTGACTACGCTAAAGCCTTTGATTGTGTGGATCACAACAAAGTCTGGCAAATTCTTAAAGAGATGGGAGTACCAGACCACCTTACCTGTCTCCTGAGAAACCTGTACGAGGGTCAAGAAGCAACAGTAAGAACCAGACATAGAACAACCTATTGGTTCAAAATTGGGAAAGGAGTACGACAAGGCTGTATATTGTCGCCCTGCTTGTTGTTGTTGTTGTTGTTCAGTCGTTCAGTCATGTCTGACTCTTCGTGACCCCATGGACCATAGCACGCCAGGCCTTCCTGTCCTGCGCTCTCTCCCAGAGTGTGCTCAAGTTCATATTCATTGCATCGGTGATGCTATCTAGCCATCTCATCCTCTGCCGTCCCCTTCTCCTTTTGCCTTCAGTCTTTCCCAGCATCAGGGTCTTTTCCAGAGAGTTTTCTCTTCGCATTAGGTGGCCAAAATATTTGAGCTTCAGCTTCAGTATCTGTCCTTCCAATGGGCACTCAGGGTTGATTTCCTTTAGGATGGACTGATTGGACCTCCTTGAAGTCCAGGGGACTTGTAAGAGTCTTCTCCAGCACCACAGTTCGAAAGCATCAATTCTTCGGCGCTCAGCCTTCCTTATAGTCCAGCTCTCACAGCCATACATTACTACTGGGAAAACCATAGCTTTGATTAGATGGACCTTTGTCAGCAAGGTGATGTCTCTGCTTACTATGCTGTCTAGGTTTGCCATAGCTTTCCTCCCAAGGAGCAAGCGTCTTTTAATTTCATGGCTACAGTCACCGTCTGCAGTGATCTTGGAGCCCAAGAAAATAAAATCTGTCACTGCTTCCATTTCTTCCCCTTCTATATGCCAGGAAGTGATGGGGCCAGATGCCATGATCTTCGTTTTTTTAATGTTGAGTTTCAAACCAGCTTTTGCACTCTCCACTTTCACCCTCAACAAGAGGCTCTTTAGATCCTCTTCGCTTTCTGCCATTAGGGTGGTATTATCTGCGTATCTGAGGTTGTTGATAATTCTCCTGGCAATCTTAATTCCGCGCTGTGATTCATCCAACCCGGCATTTCTCATGATGTACTCTGCATATAAGTTAAATAAGCAGGGCGACAATATACAGCCTTGTCGTACTCCTTTCCCAATTTTGAACCAATCGCTTGTTCCATGTCTGGTTCTTACTGCTGCTTCTTGACCCTCATACAGATTTCTCAGGAGACAGGTAAGGTGGTCTGGTACCCCCATCTCTTTCAGAATTTGCCAGAGTTTGTTGTGATCCACACAATCAAAGGCTTTAGCATAGTCAGTGAAGCAGAAATAGACATTTTTCTGGAATTCTCTTGCTTTCTCCATGATCCAGCGAATGTTGGCAATTTGATCTCTAGTTCCTCTGCTTCTTCGAAACCCAGCTTGTACTTCCGGTAGTTCTCGGTTCGCATACTGCTGAAGCCTAGCTTGTAGGATTTTGAGCATAACCTTGCTAGCATGTGAAATGAGCGCAATTGTGCAGTAGTTTGAACACTCTTTGGCGTTGCCCTTCTTTGGAATTGGAATGTAAACTGACCTTTTCCAGTCTTGCGGCCACTGTTGAGTGTTCCAAATTTGTTGGCATATTGAGTGCAGCACTTTAACAGCATCATCTTTTAGGATTTTAAATAGCTCAGCTGGAATACTGTCATATCCGCTAGCTTTGTTGTTAGTAATGCTTCCTAAGGCCCACTTGACTTCACTCTCTAGGATGTCCGGCTCAAGTTCAGTGACCGCACTATCATGGCTATCGGGGACATTCAGATCTTTCCTGTATAGTTCTTCTGTGTATTCTTTCCACCTCTTCTTATTCTCATCTGCTTCTGTTAAGTCCCTGCCTTCTTTGTCCTTTATCATGCCCGTGTTGGCACAAAACGTTCCCTTGAGATCTCCCATTTTCTTGAAGAGAACTCTAGTCTTTCCCATTCTGTTGTTTTCCTTGATTTCTTTGCATTGTTCATTCAAGAAGGCCTTCTTGTCTCTCCTTGCTATTCTCTGGAACTCTGCATTCAGTTGGATACATCTTCCCCTTTCTCCCTTGCTTTTCGCTTCCCTTCTTTCCTCAGCGACTTGTAAAGCCTCATCAGACAGCCACTTTGCTTTCTTGCATTTCTTTTTCTTTGGGATGGATTGAGTTGCTGCCTCCTGAACAATGTTACGGACCTCCGTCCATAGTTCCTCAGGCACTCTGTCTATCAGGTCTAATCCCTGAAATCTATTCCTCACCTCCACTGTATATTCTTAAGGGATATGATTTAGGTCATACCTGAATGGTTTAGTGGTTTTCCCTACGTTCTTCAATTTAAGCCAAAATTTTGCAATAAGAAGCTCAGGATCTGAGCCACAGTCAGCTCCAGGTCTTGTTTTTACTGACTGTATACAGCTTCTCCATCTTTGGCTGCAAAGGACATAATCCATCTGATTTCGATATTGACCATCTGGTGATGTCCATGTGTAGAGTCGCCTCTTGTGCTGTTGGAAAAGAGTGTTTGCTATGATCAGCGTGTTCTCTTGGCAAAAGTCTATTAGCTTTTGTCCTGCTTCATTTTGTACACCAAGGCCATGCCTGCCTGTTATCCCAGTGATTTCTTGACTTCCTACTTTAGCATTCCAATCCCCTATGATGAAGAGGACATCTTTTTTTGTGTTAGTTCTAGAAGGTGTTGTAGGTCTTCATAGAACCGATCAACCTCAGCTTCTTTGGCATCAGTGGTTGGGGCACAGACTTGAATTACTGTGATGTTGAATGGTTTGCCTTGGATTCGTACTGAGATCATTCTTTCATTTTTGAGATTGTACCCTAGTACTGCTTTTCCCACCCTTTTGTTGACTATGAGTGCTACTCCATTTCTTCTAAGGGATTCTTGCCCAGAGTAGTAGATATGATGGTCATCTGAATTAAATTCGTTCATTGCCTGTCCATTTTAGTTCGCTGATTCCCAAGATGTCGATGTTTAGTCTTGCCATCTCATGTTTGACCACCTCCAGCTTACCTTGATTCATTGATCTGACATTCCAGGTTCCTAAACAATATTGTTCTTTACAGCATCGGATTTTCTTTTCACCACCAGACACATCCACAGCTGAGTGTCCTTTCGGCTTTGGCCCAGCCGCTTCACTCTTTCTGGCACTACTTGGAAATACCCTCTGCTCTTCTCCAGTAGTATATTGGACACCTTCCGACCTGAGGGGCTCATCTTCCGGTGTCATATCTTTTAGCCTTGTGCTACGTTCTATGGGGTTTTCTTGGCAAGAATCCTGGAGTGGGTTGCCATTTCCTTCTCCAGTGGACCACATTTTGTCAGAACTCTCTGCCATGACATGTCCGTCTTGGGTGGCCCTGCATGGCATAGCTTATGGCTTCACTGAGTTACGCAAGCCCCTTCACCACAACAAGGCAGTGATCCATGAAGGGGGTTGCCCTGCTTATTTAACTTATATGCAGAGTACCTCATGAGAAACGCCGGGTTGGATGAATCACAGGTCGGAATTAAGATTGCCGGGAGAATTATCAACAACCTCCGATACGCAGACGATACCACCCTAATGGCAGAAAGCGAAGAGGATCTAAACAGCCTCTTGTTGAGGGTGAAAGAGGAGAGTGCAAAAGCTGGTTTGAAACTCAACATTAAAAACACGAAGATCATGGCATCCAGCCCCATCACTTCCTGGCATATAGAAGGGGAAGAAATGGAAGCAGTGACAGATTTTATTTTCTTGGGGTCCAAGATTACCGCAGACGGTGACTGTAGCCATGAAATTAAAAGATGCTTGCTCCTTGAAAGGAAAGCTATGGCAAACCTAGACAGCATAGTAAGAAGCAGAGACATCATCTTGCCGACAAAGGTCCGTATAATCAAAGCTGTGGTTTTCCCAGTAGTAATGTATGGCTGTGAGAGCTGGACTATAAGGAAGGCTGAGCGCCAAAGAATTGATGCCTTCGAACTGTGGTGCTGGAGAAGACTCTTATGAGTCCCCTGGACTGCAAGGAGGTCAAATCAGTCAATCCCAAAGGAAATCAACCCTGAGTGCTCATTGGAAGGACAGACACTGAAGCTCAAATATTTTGGCCACCTAACACGAAGAGAAAAGTCACTGGAAAAGACCCTGATGCTGGGAAAGACTGAAGGCAAAAGGAAAATGGGACGGCAGAGGATGAGATGGCTAGATAGCATCACCGATGCAATGAATATGAACTTGAGCACGCTCCGGGAGAGAGCGGAGGACAGGAAGGCCTGGCGTGCTATGGTCCATGGGGTCACGAAGAGTCAGACACGACTTAATGACTGAACAACAAATGAGAGGCCAGGGAGGCTATCTGTTGGTCAGGAATGGATGAGCAACTAAAGATATTTCTGGGGAAAGGTGAAGGTCTTGGGAAGACCTCCAACTCAAAGGAACAGAACTGCAGCTCTGATATTCCAGAAGAGTTGCACCAGTGACCCACCTTGAGACAGGAAAGGAGTAGAATATAGGATGGCAGATACTAGAAGACATCCCTGAACACATGAATGGGTGAGTGATTAAAATCCCTGCACACTCCTGCTACCTTCCTTCTTTTTTCTTTCTTTTTAAAAGAGAAAATATGTAATAATACAAAAAAGAGCCATTAATAGTACACTAATAATACCAAAAAGAGCCACAATACTGCGCCACTAAGGTGCAGTCTGCAGTACTGTGCTTCCTGGAAGGAACCAGGAATCCATTCAGAGCAACACTCATGCTTGGTCATGAACACAAGCAGTAACCGACCGGGCGCCGGAGGTGTTAGGTGGGTGTTGTAGGACCGCAGCTCCTAGTTAGCAACTTGCTCTTCCAGTGTCTGGATGTCAGTCGAGCCCTTATGTACTCCCTCCTGGGTCCGACTGCTCCTATGCTCTGCTCCCTTCCTGAGCAGTGGTGAGCCTTGAAGGGGAAGACCTCTGGCCTGGAGCCCAGCATTCCTCAGCCTCTCTGCTAATTTCCACTTGGTGCATGGTGTGCAGTGGTGAGAGCCTCATGTGGCACAGAGTGGTAGGCGGCAGCATTGCAAGTGAAACTCTCCCCACGACCTGAGTTCAATCCCAGCCGGGTCTCGGGTAGCCGGCTCAGGTCAACTCAGCCTTCCATCCTTCCGAGGTCAGTAAAATGAGTGCCCAGCTTGCTGGGGGAAAGGTAGTCACGACTGGGGAAGGCAATGGCAAACCACCCCGCTATAGTCTGCCATGAAAATGCCAGTGCAAGCGGCGTCCCTCTAGGGGTCAGTAATGACCGGTGCTTGCACAGGAGGAACCTTTCCTTTCCTTTCCTGCAGTGGTGAGCAGGTGCTGGGAAGCGCAGAGGCCCCTGGTACAGAGCAGGTTGGTCCCTAGGAAGAATTTGGCTCCAGGGGTTCCAGTTTAGAATCTCCAGCTCAAGAGGCTCCTGGCTGAGAGGCTTTGTTTCAAGGCCTGGGTCTGGGTTCAGCACTTCCACATCTTGTACCACTTTGGCTGGCGCTTTCTTTCAAGCTGCAGAAAGGTCATAGAATGAGGAAGCTGTCCCAACATTTTACTTAAATCAGGGCTAGGTGTCCTGTCCCCTTCATGGATCACTGCCTTGTTGTGGCGAAGGGGCTTGCGTAACTCAGTGAAGCCATAAGCTATGCCGTGCAGGGCCACCCAAGACGGACAGGTCATGGCAGAGAGTTCTGACAAAATGTGGTCCACTGGAGAAGGAAATGGCAACCCACTCCAGTATTCTTGCCAAGAAAACCCCATGGAACGTATCACAAGGCTAAAAGAGATGACGCCGGAAGATGAGCCCCTCAGGTCAGAAGGTGTCCAATATGCTACTGGGGAAGAGCAGAGGGTATTTCCAAGTAGCGCCAGAAAGAGTGAAGCGGCTGGGCCAAAGCCGAAAGGACACTCAGCTGTGGATGTGTCTGGTGGTGAAAAGAAAATCCGATGCTGCAAAGAACAATATTGTTTAGGAACCTGGAATGTCAGATCAATGAATCAAGGTAAGCTGGAGGTGGTCAAACATGAGATGGCAAGATTGAACATCGACATCTTGGGAATCAGCGAACTAAAATGGACAGGCATGGGCGAATTTAATTCAGGTGACCATCATATCTACTATTGTGGGCAAGAATCCCTTAGAAGAAATGGAGTAGCACTCATAGTCAACAAAAGGGTGGGAAAAGCAGTACTGGGGTACAATCTTAAAAATGATAGAATGATCTCAGTACGAATCCAAGGCAAACCATTCAACATCACAGTAATTCAAGTCTATGCCCCAACCACTGATGCCGAAGAAGCTGAGGTTGATCGGTTCTATGAAGACCTACAACACCTTCTAGAACTAACACCAAAAAAAGATGTCCTCTTCATCATAGGGGATTGGAATGCTAAAGTAGGAAGTCAAGAAATCACCGGGATAACAGGCAGGCATGGCCTTGGTGTACAAAATGAAGCAGGACAAAAGCTAATAGAGTTTTGCCAAGAGAACACGCTGATCATAGCAAACACTCTTTTCCAACAGCATAAGAGGCGACTCTACACATGGACGTCACCAGATGGTCAATATCGAAATCAGATTGATTATGTCCTTTGCAGCCAAAGATGGAGAAGCTCCATACAGTCAGCAAAAACAAGACCTGGAGCTGACTGTGGCTCAGATCATGAGCTGCTTCTTGCAAAATTTCGGCTTAAATTGAAGAACGTCGGGAAAACCACTAAACCGTTCAGGTATGACCTAAATCATATCCCTGATGAATATACAGTGGAGGTGAGGAATAGATTTCAGGGATTAGACCTGATAGACAGAGTGCCTGAGGAACTATGGACGGAGGTCCGTAACATTGTTCAGGAGGCAGCAACGAAATCCATCCCAAAGAAAAAGAAATGCAAGAAAGCCAAGTGGCTGTCTGAGGAGGCTTTACAAGTAGCTGAGGGAAGAAGGGAAGCGAAAAGCAAGGGAGAAAGGGGAAGATACACCCAACTGAATGCAGAGTTCCAGAGAATAGCAAGGAGAGACAAGAAGGCCTTCTTAAATGAACAATGCAAAGAAATCGAGGAAAACAACAGAATGGGAAAGACTAGAGATCTCTTCAAGAAAATTGGAGATCTCAAGGGAACGTTTTGTGCAAAGACGGGCATGATAAAGGACAAAGAAGGCAGGGACCTAACAGAAGCAGATGAGATTAAGAAGAGGTGGCAAGAATACACAGAAGAACTATACAGGAAAGATCTGAATGTCCCTGATAGCCATGATAGTGCGGTCACTGAACTTGAGCCGGACATCCTAGAGAGTGAAGTCAAGTGGGCCTTAGGAAGCATTAGTAACAACAAAGCTAGCGGAGATGACAGTATTCCAGCCGAGCTATTTAAAATCCTAAAAGATGATGCTGTTAAAGTGCTGCATTCAATATGCCAACAAATCTGGAACACTCAACAGTGGCCACAAGACTGGAAAAGGTCAGTTTACATTCCAATTCCAAAGAAGGGCAACGCCAAAGAGTGTTCAAACTACCGCACAATTGCGCTCATTTCACATGCCAGCAAGGTGATGCTCAAAATCCTACAAGCTAGGCTTCAGCAGTATGCAAACCGAGAACTACCGGAAGTACAAGCTGGGTTTCGAAGAGGCAGAGGAACTAGAGATCAAATCGCCAACATTCGCTGCATCATGGAGAAAGCAAGAGAATTCCAGAAAAATGTCTATTTCTGCTTCATTGACTACGCTAAAGCCTTTGATTGTGTGGATCACAACAAACTGTGGCAAATTCTTAAAGTGATGGGAGTACCAGACCACCTTACCTGTCTGCTGAGAAACCTGTACGAGGGTCAAGAAGCAACAGTAAGAACCAGACATGGAACAACCGATTGGTTCAAAATTGGGAAAGGAGTACGACAAGGCTGCATATTGTCACCCTGCTTATTTAACTTATATGCAGAGTACATCATGAGAAATGCCGGGTTGGATGAATCAGAGGTCGGAATTAAGATTGCCGGGAGAATTATCAACAACCTCCGATATGCAGACGATACCACCCTAATGGCAGAAAGCGAAGAGGATCTCAAGAGCCTCTTGTTGAGGGTGAAAGAGGAGAGTGCAAAAGCTGGTTTGAAACTCAACATTAAAAAAACGAAGATCATGGCATCTGGCCCCATCACTTCCTGGCATATAGAAGGGGAAGAAATGGAAGCAGTGACAGATTTTACTTTCTTGGGCTCCAAGATCACCGCAGATGGTGACTGTAGCCCTGAAATTAAAAGACGCTTGCTCCTTGGGAGGAAAGCTATGGCAAACCTAGACAGCATAGTAAGAAGCAGAGACATCACCTTGCCGACAAAGGTCCGTCTAATCAAAGCTATGGTTTTCCCAGTAGTAATGTATGGCTGTGAGAGCTGGACTATAAGGAAGGCTGAGCGCCGAAGAATTGATGCTTTCGAACTGTGGTGCTGGAGAAGACTCTTACGAGTCCCCTGGACTGCAAGGAGGTCAAATCAGTCCATCCTAAAGGAAATCAACCCTGAGTGCTCATTGGAAGGACAGATACTGAAGCTGAAGCTCCAATATTTTGGCCACCTAATGCGAAGAGAAAACTCTCTGGAAAAGACCCTGATGCTGGGAAAGACTGAAGGCCAAAGGAGAAGGGGACGGCAGAGGATGAGATGGCTAGATAGCATCACGGATGCAATGAATATGAACTTGAGCACGCTCCGGGAGAGAGCGCAGGACAGGAAGGCCTGGCGTGCTATGGTCCATGGGGTCACGAAGAGTCGGACACGACTGAACGACTGAACAAGGTGTCCTGTGGCCCTCCATATATTGTTGGGCTTAATCTCCAACCTTCCCCACCATTGGCCATGCTGCCTGGGGCTGATGGGAGTTGGGAGTCCAACAACTTAAAATAGATGGAGCAGAGAATAAAAGGAACATGGTGGTCGGAGCCTACTACCAGCCACCCAATCAAGGAGAAGACAAGGATGAAACTTTTGAAAAGCAAAGAGCCAATATTTCAAGGAAGCATGATGTAGTAATAATGGGCAACTTCAATTTCCCCGATATTTGTTGGGAGACAAATTCTGCAAAACATGGCCCCTCCAGGAAATTCCTGGCTTTTGTGGTAGATAACTTCCTCCTACAGAAAGTAGAGGAAGGAACTAGAGGACTGGCTATCCTTGACTTGATCCTAACCAACAGAGATGATTTAGTGGATAAAGTAGCAGTTACAGGAACTCTGGGGGAAAGCGACCATGTTGTACTTCAGTTCTTTGTTCTAAGGGAAGCAAAAGCCAAGTGTAGTCAAATGCGTACCCTGGATTTTAGGAAAGCTGATTTTAATACACTCAGAACAATGATCAGTAAGGTCCCATGGCAAGTGACTTTAATGAGAAAAGGAGTCCACGATGGGTGGGAGTTTTAAAAAAAGGAAATTCTCAAGGCACAATTACAAACAATTCCAACAAGAAGAAAAGGTGGAAGACAACAGAAGAAGCCAATGTGGCTTCACCAAAAGCTTAGGGATGACCTGAAAACAAAAAAGCACACATATAGGAAGTGGAAGGAAGGATAAGCCACAAAGGAAGAGTACAGGCAGGTAGCACAGAATTGCAGGGATGGTGTCAGGAAGGCTAAAGCTGAGTGTCAGGAAGGCTCAGCTAACGAGCTGAGGTTAGCGAGGGATGCTAAAAACAACAAAAAGGCTTTCTTCAGCTACGTGCATAGTAAAAGGCAGAGGAAAGAAATGGTGGTTCAGCTATTAAAGAAGGATGGCAAAACGATAACAGATGACAAAGAAAAGGCAGAGGTGCTCAATTCCTACTTTGGCTCAGTCTTCTCCCAAAAGAGGGTCTATGACCCCCCAGCAAAGGCAAAGTACAGGCTGAAGGGGCAGGATTGCAGCTTGAGATCGATAGGCATATGGTGAAGGAACACCTAATTACTTTGAACGTGTTCAAATCTCCAGGGCCAGATGAACTGCACCCTAGAGTAGGGATATTAGAGAAATCCGCCACGGATTCAAATGAGGATGGATTCTTTGGAATCCGGCCTCCGGAATCCGTGGCGGATCAGCCCCACTTACCTCCACTCCAGGAGAATTCCACGTGGGACAGCACTCGGCTGCTTGTTCCATCAGAGCTGTTCTCCTCCATGCTGATCGCCATTAAAAAAAAAAAAGTGATCAACAGAATGTGCCAATAGACATATACACAACATAGAGCCATGAATCTTGCATATTCTTATATGTGTCCATAGGCTTATATGCAAGATTCACGGCCCTATTTTGTATATAAGTCTATGGAAACATCCTGCCGATCACCTTTTTTTTTTTTAAGGTGATCGACGCGGAGGAGAACGGCTCTGGCTGTCAAGGTAAGCGGCCCTCAAGCCGGGTGGCTCTGCAGAATCCTTGAAGAGCGGAACTGCTCTGGAGGATTCTGGGAGGTGGAGGAACGGATCTCCTCCCCCCCCAGGTGGGTTCTCCACTGGAATGGATGGTGGGGAATCTGTACATCCCTACTAATAAAGGAACTGGCAGAAGAACTCTCAGAACCACTGTCTATTATCTTTGAGAAATCATGGAGGATGGGGGAAGTGCCAGACGACTGGAGGAGGGCTAACATTGTCCCTGTCTTCAAAAAGGTAAAAAGGAGGAACCTGGGAACTACAGATCAGTCAGTTTGACATCAATCCCTGGGAAAATTCTGGAGCAGGTTATGAAACAATCCATCTGTAAGCACCTTGAAAACAATGCAATGATTACTCGAAGCCAACATGGATTTGTCAAGAACAAATCCTGCAAGACGAATCTGATCTCATTTTTTTATCAGGTAACCTCCCTTATGGTCTGTGGGAATGCTATGGACATAATATGCCTTGATTTCAGCAAAGCTTTCGACAAAGTGCCCCATGATATCCTGATGAGCAAACGAGCTCAAAGTGGGCTAGATGAAACAACAATCCGGTGGATCCACAGGTGGTTACAGAATCGCACTCAAAGAGTGCTTATCAATGGGATCGTCTCAAACTGGGGAGAGGTAGCGAATGGGGTACCGCAGGGCTCAGTCCTGGGCCCAGTGCTCTTCAACATTTTTATTAATGACTTGGAGGAGGAGGTGCAGGGAATGCTGATCAAATTTGCAGATGACACAAAATTGGGTGGGATAGCTAATACTTTGGAAGACGGAAACAAAATTCAAAGTGATCTGGATAGACTGGAGCGCTGGGCAGAAAACAACAGAATGACATTTAATAGGGATAACTGCCAAGTTCTGCACCTAGGAAAAAGAAACCAAATGCACAGTTACAAGATGGGGGATACGTGGCTGTATTGCCCCAGCCATGGGCTTCAACCTCTTAATTTAGAGGTGCCAAGATAGTGATAAATCAGACCCAGGTTTACTTACAAGGAGTACTTTATTGAGTAACTTACAGCACACAGGCGTACCCAATGGTTGGATCAGACAGCTTCTCTGAACCCAGAGCCATGGGGTACAATGGGTTTTATACCATAAATGTTAGCAGTGAGGCAGCATGACAGCGGCAAGTGCCCCCTAGCATTCATTCCTACCATAGACTAGCCGGGCTTGGTTCCCAGCACAGCCACCTGCAGCTTTAAGACAAACAAACTTCACTTCCCAGGCACATCTTGATTCACTCATTAGTATGGAATGTGCTAGGCCACGCTGTTGGCCATTTGACTCATCTTCACATGCTCAGAGGCTTACCAGCAAGGAAATTGCACCCATAATGAACTTAAGCAAGGCATTATGGATGTCTAGGCCCCCTCTAATGCTACAGGTGACTTGGTTACACTTCTGGGGCCGATACAGTTGGCTCAACAACACTACAAATGAGAAGGATCTTGGAATTGTTGTAGATCACAAGCTAAATATGAGCCAACAATGTGATGTGGCTGCAAAAAAGGCAAATGATATTTTGGGCTGCATTAATAGAAGCATAGCTTCCAAATCCCAGGAAGTACTAATTCCCCTCTACTCAGCACTGTTTAGGCCTCATCTGGAATACTGTGTCCAGTTCTGGGCACTGCACTTTAAGAAGGATGCAGACAAGCTGGAGAGGGTTCAGAGGAGAGCAAGAAAGATGATCAGGGGACTGGAAACAAAGCCCTATGAAGAGAGACTGAAAGAACTGGGCATGTTTACCCTTGAGAAGAGAAGATGGAGGGGAGATATGATAGCGCTCTTCAAGTACTTGAAAGGCTGTCACAGAGAGGAAGTCCAGGATCTCTTCTCGATCATCCCAGAGTGCAGGACATGGAATCATGGGCTCAAGTTACAGGAAGCCAGATTCCGGCTGAACATCAGGAAAAATGTCCTGACTGCTAGAGTAATATGATAATGGAACCAACTACCTAGGGAGATAGTGGGCTCTCCCACACTGGAGGCATTCAAGACGGGGCTGGACAGCCATGTGTCAGGGATGCTCTGACTTGGATTCCTGCACTGAGCAGGGAGTTGGACTCGATGGTCTTGTAGGCACCTTCCAACCCTAGTATTCTATGATTCTATGAACTTCTTACTGTCAGAAATGCTAGACCCTGTTACGCAATAGAACCAGCAGGACCACAGTGGCCAGACTGGATACTGACCCATGACATTAGGGCATGATAGGACATTATGTCATAGAATCACTGAAATGTCCATCACTGGGATAAACCTCTGGCTCAAGAAGACAGAGACTGGGGAATCAAACTGTTGTTGTTGTTGTTCAGTCATTCAGTCGTGTCCGACTCTTCGTGACCCCATGGACCATAGCACGCCAGGCCTTCCTGTCCTGCGCTCTCTCCCGGAGCGTGCTCAAGTTCATATTCATTGCATCCGTGATGCTATCTAGCCATCTCATCCTCTGCTGTCCCCTTCTCCTTTTGCCTTCAGTCTTTCCCACCATCAGAGTCTTTTCCAGGGAGTTTTCTCTTCGCATTAGGTGGCCAAAATATTGGAGCTTCAGCTTCATTATCTGTCCTTCCAATGAGCACTCAGGGTTGATTTCCTTTAGGATGGACTGATTTGACCTCCTTGCAGTCCAGGGGACTCGTAAGAGTCTTCTCCAGCACCACAGTTCGAAAGCATCAATTCTTCGGCGCTCAGCCTTCCTTATAGTCCAGCTCTCACAGCCATACATTACTACTGGGAAAACCATAGCTTTGATTAGACGGACCTTTGTCGGCAAGGTGATGTCTCTGCTTCTTACTATGCTGTCTAGGTTTGCCATAGCTTTCCTCCCAAGGAGCAAGCGTCTTTTAATTTCATGGCTACAGTCACCGTCTGCAGTGATCTTGGAGCCCAAGAAAGTAAAATCTGTCACTGTATCTTTTTCCATCTATCCCAATATTATCAGTGTTTGAGGTTCAAAGGGGATCATTTTGGGGAGATTATGATCATTGCATCTTACTTTACCATATTATTTCTTCTAACATATAGCCAGAAATGTTGAGCCAGGCCTTGTGAGAAGGGAGCGACGTCATTGCCAGGGTGTGCCTTAATTGAGATGCATCACAATATATTTTTCAGCCTGGCGCATCAAGACCACTGTGGGCTGTTGGCCTTCCAAATGTCATTACAGCGACTTGTGCCTATTTATCCACCCCCAAAATTTGCCTAGTAAACCTTGCCAGTCATTGATTGTTTTACAAGGTAGAAAAATAGGGACTGATCGGAACAAAAACTAAATATTGAAAGAATGATCATTTTGACCGCATGTATACACACATGCCAACTCAGATGTAGCACACCACATTCCTGAAGCTCGGATCAGACAGAGTGGAGTAGTTTCATAAAGTTACTTTTGAGTAAGCCTTTGTGAGCTGTGGGACCTAAGTGCTTCCATGGGCCAGTCATTCATTTATATTCAAATTATGTAGATATGGCAGCATGGATCACCTGAGGGATTTTAAGGGACACAATCTCATCCTACTGTAACTAATTTGAAACCCATACACCACACTGTAAGTCGGTATGGTTTTCGGTACAGCAGGAAAGGGGCTGTCTGAATTTGAAATATTGACAACAGCTGAAGACCATAGAGAGACATGGTGCATCAAAAACTAGAATCAAGTTTTGGCCATGCACACTGAAAACTAGAATGAAAGCAACAGTCATTCTCATTGTTCTTGACAGTTCTATCTCTCTTTTTAAAAAATTAATTGTCATTCATGTCATAAAAGCCCACTTCAAATTTGAGGTGGAAATTCTGTCTCTGAATTAACGTTAACTGAAGGAGGCAGTAGGTGAGGCCAGCTGAGAGGGGCTCTAAATCACAAAGCACAACTGTAGAAAACATAAATAGTTCTAAACAAATTGGAGGAACCCACAAGAATGTGTGGAGAAAGAGACAAAACTGGGAAATCCCTTCCCCCACCCCCCATAGTGCTATAGCATATGCCTGCTCATCTCTGAGGTAAGGTGAGATGGTAAACTCCCCACCGCCATTAGCCTGTCTGTATTAACGGCCATTTGGCTCCTCAGAAACTTACGCTTCAGCAGCCATTCTCCTCAGCTGCATCACAGGGTGAGATAAGTCAATGAGGCCTCCTCTGTTGGCCTGGAGTTTACATTTGAGGGGAGCAGAATGGGGGGAAAGCTACTAACTAGGGATTTTTTTCTATTAATGTTTTATTGTGATTTTAACAAAACAAAACATATCGTGAAGAAAAAAGAAAAAAGGAGTTGAGGGGAGACAAGAAACTACATCCATAGAAATATAAATATTCCATTAAATACAATGTTCTAAAACAAACAAACCCCAGGAGATTACACGTAAGTTTCAAGAAAAGCAGACCAAATATCCATATATTTATCCATTTGTGTGTGGCGCCTATATACCACCTGTTCAAATATTGATAGTGTTGTTAGGTCCTCAGTCCATTGCATTATATGAGATGAACATTTATCCTTCCAATGTTTTAGTAAGCCTTTAGGAAATAGAAAATCCATTTGCACTGACCATATGGTAAATTCCAAGAAACCAGTAAATAGTTTAGGAGGACATGTGCATCATTCAGTATTGAAGAGCATTCCAATACAAAGTTTATTTGTATTCTGACCTCCTTCCAAAAGAAGGCAACTATTGGGCATTGCCAAAACATATGGATAAGAGAAGCATTAGGTGTATTACATCTCCAACAATTATGGAAATTAGACAAACCCTTATTAAAAAGACATTGTGGGGACCAATAAACCCGAAACAAGATTTTTTGCTGAAAAAGGCATAACCTAAGATACAGATAAAGATGCTAAAACAATGATCTATTGATTAGGCAAAATGGCGTGCTCCAGTTCTCTATTCCATTTCTGTCATATGAGACTCTGAGTATCATATTTATTTACTGATAATTAGTATTTATATATATATGAATTATGGGTCGATATGACTGATCAGCCGCTATAAGTATTTCCAGTAACAGTGGAGATGCTGAAGCTGTAAAAGCAGCCGGACCAAACCTAGATTCCAACAAGAGTTGCAATTGCAAGTATTGCCATTCAGCCCTAGCAGGTAAATCATATTTAGCATGCAAATAAGAAAATGACAGAAACTTGTTGTCTGGACCCAGTAATTGATCCAGGGTAAAAATCATCTTATCTATCCATGTCCTCCACAAAAACATTTTCTTTCCAATGTTTAAGTCTGGATTTCCCCATAAAGTCAGTTGAGCATGAGAAAATGGATCAAACTGTAATTGACGTGATATTATATGCCACACCTCTCTAACAGTCGGAATTGTGTGTGTGGGGGTGTCTGTTCTAATATGCCAAGAACCTAGTGTCATCCATTTGGAAAGGGGGTCCAAACAGAAGGATTGCAGAACTGACCAGGGTGGAAAATCTAATCAGACTGGAAAAGACCAAATTTAGTACAGGTCAACAAGAAGGCCCAATGGTATAAAGCAAGGTCTGGAAAAGAAAACCCATCTTTTTTAATTGGAAGTTGTATCCATTTCAAAGATATTCGTGATGGAGAGACATCCCCCCCCCCCAAATTACAAAACAAAGTATTGAGTTTTTGGAAATATTTGCTAAGTATAAGTAGAAGCATGCCACGTATAATATAAACAATCCGAGGTATGCTATTCATCTTTAGTGCGTTAACTTCACCCCACAAACTGAACTTTAACAATGCCCATCTATTTATATCTTGTGCAATCTGATTAATCAACTTGTTCAAATTTAGTTTAATAATTGGGATATATCTCTGGTATTCCCAAGTAGGTAATAAAATCAGGGCATCATTGAAACTGCCTATTAGCCAACACACTAGGAGATGTATTATCTCCAATTGGCATAAGTTCAGACTTTGACCAATTAACTGAATACCAGACCGTTCATCAAAAGTATTAATAATTTTCATCAAAGCTGTAATAGGTAACTAGAGTTTTGAAATAAACAATAAAAGGTCATCGGCATAAAGAATAATTTTTAATTCTAAACCAGCATGCAGAAAACCGCGAATACCTAACTGGGGATTTTTAGTTGTCTTTGCTTGCAAGAGATCAATGGAACTCAGGAGATCCAGGTTCTAGTCCCCACTCAGCCATGAAGCTCACTGGGTGACTTTTGGCCAGTTACCAACTATCAGCCTAATCTATCTCAAAGGGTTGTTGTGAGGAAAGAATGGAGAGGAGAAGGATCATGTATACTGCCTTAGGCAACTTCGGGGCGGGGGGAAGGCAGGTTATAAATGTAATAATAAAAAATAGGCTACTTGTAATTTCCTCTGTTCCCATCCCCCACCCCACCCTCCAGTGTGTTTTCTAGCATTCCCAGTGAGGTACTTTGAGATTTCTTATAGTTGAAGCTGTATCTTTTCAGCCCAGCTGCTTCTTTCAGGCTAAATTGTGAAGGACTTTCTTTCCTGATAATAGTCCCATCCCAAACGTAGAAAGGAGAGTATATTATCTTGTCTACTCTGGGAACAGAGAAGATTTAGAGCTCCTGCCAGGGGTCTACCCTAGCCATGGTCTTTGCAGAATAGCTATCAAGTGCCTATGAAAGAGAGGAAAGACTCAGCAGGGAAATGCGGATGATTTCCCCATAGAATTCCATTGAATCCTAACTGGGTGATTACACGGTGCAGCATGAACTCTGAGTGAACAGCAAGCAAGCCAGCAAGCCAGGGAGGGCACCTCCGACCTTTTTGAGTTGCTGGTCCGACAGAAAGTTAAGTGAGCTGGAAAGGATGAGAACAGTACCCCCAACGTTATGCATTATATCAAATGCCATAGTTTTGTGGGCCAGTAAAATGAGATCTCACCCTTTGGTTTCAGTTCTTGTTATATACCTTCATTAATATCAACTGCGTTCTTCTGAATATTCATCAGTAAGGGCAAATCTTCCTCAAAATTGACTCTGCTATCAAAAGACCATCAGTTCATTATATTTTATGATGCTCTCCTCCCATAGGTTGCACTCTATGAACAAACAGAAATTTCTTCTCATAAGCTAGTTGGACCTTTATTTGTCGCATCTTGTTTCAGACCACTGCTGCAACAAGATGGAAGAAAAGGGGTATGTGTGTTATAGACAACTGCAGAAAGATCAGTAATCAGCCAAGTGGAACAGAAAGACCCCAAGTCATTATGTCAGAAAGATCTTAAGTTTGCAGGGAGCAACAAAGCTTTAGCTCTTGGTGTCTCCTTGTCAGGGCTGTCTGTCATGCACCAGAAGAAGGAATGAAGATGTGCTGGTTTATATTGATATCCGCAGGGTGAGTGAGGTAAAGATATTCCTCCATGAGAGCCTTGGGTGCTAGGTCTGCCCCCTCAAAGGTCAAATCATGTGTTGAGTAGATTTCCTGCTCCTTGTGATAACGTAGTTAATGGGGCTGAGGATGTTTCCACCATTCGGGAAACACCAGATTCAGCATTGGGAGATACTGCTGTGAACAGATACGTTGAGCCAGATTACTGCAACTGATAACAGTTCATGCAAATGACAATTTCACCCTATGTTAATAATACATGGCTGCTTAATATTTATTTACCTAGCACCATCCATGTATATGGCCCTTTACAGAGCAACTTGAGCAGAAAAGGCAGGTCCCTGCCTCAAGGAACTTACAATCTAAATTTTGACAGAGGAAAAGGCAAGGAGGAAAGATAATCAAGGGTGATGGAACTAATATATGCAAACCAAGTCACACATCATTAGGCTATATGTGGAGAAAAGGATGAAGGAGTTAATTCTTGACTTTAGAAGTTTTGGAGCCTCTACACAGAAAACCAGAAGAATTCCTGTTAATAGCAAAGGACACTATTTATAATCATGAGGCTACACACTGGACATTTCCAAATGGAGGCAGTAAAAAGATCTCTGAGGAGTTCCTCGAACTTTGGATGAGTAATAATCTTATTTACAACCTGAGAAACCTCTTGAAAATCAAAGGCAATGTCAATTTCCTTGGAAAGAGCTTACTGCTCATAAGATGGGGCCACCAAGTTTCACAGATGTATGAGAATTTCATTTCAGTTCGTTAAACATCAGAACTTGCCCCTTTCGCAACCCCAAACGTGAGAGCGTTGTTTTGGGCAAAGCTTGCATATTCCTGAGCTTGAAATCATGTTAGAAAAATGCATTTATTAGAAAAATGTGCAGTTTAATGCTTTAGTCAACAGGGGGAAGTAAACATTTAGGTGCACTTTAAAAAATGTGCACCTAAATGTGCACTTTTCCCATTTGAACAACAAAAACTTGCATTCAGGGATGGGATCGAGGTGAGCAGAGCTTGGAGGTGGAATTTAGAGAACGTTGACAAGCTCAAGCCTCGCTGATTCTCCCATCCCTACGAAGCTGGCTTGAGAGAGAGAGATGTAATGTGGATAATGATAGGCATCATTCATTACTGCGAAGCAGTCTCTTGCAAAAGAGAAAAATACGCAGCAATGTTCTGAACAAGCCAGCCAAACTTGTGTAAAGAATAGATACACTTCAAGGAGTTTTGTGAAAAGGCACATAAATGGAAAAAATTGCTCAAAGCCAGCTCAAATAAAAGGATGAAACAGTGCTCAAAGCCAGGTTGGAAGGAAGTGTGGAAGGTAGACTTCAGGTCCCCATACCGTAAGGCCCTTGGCAATATCCTCTTGAAGGCGGCTGTAGGATAATGTTTTCTTTCTTTCTTTCTTTCTCTCTCTCTTTCTTTCTCTTTTAGAAGTAATCTGTTCTCTTTTGATCATTTCTCTCTCCCAGGTGATGACGTTACTACCAGCATATTCCGTGTTTACCTCCTTCTCCTGTTCTGCTTGCCATTTACCACCTTAGATACTAAAATTGACTATAAAATGGTTTCTGGCTCCAGTACCAATGACCAGATGTAATGCAGCTGTAATGGGTTAAAAAAAGGTCTCCACTCCTGGTATATGACATTCACCCATTATATATTTCCTGCAACAATTGTAATGTGTGGACTTGCCCTTTGTCCCCTCAGTCGGTAGGACTGGAGAATTTTGATGTTTCAGCAATGCAATGTTTTTATTCTAAAAAAATGTGCTAATTCTTATTGTGAACTAAACAGAATACTCCATACTTATTTATGTGTCTTGTTTCTGTTATTCTGTGTACTAGTAATTCATTTTAAATAAATACTTCCTGTAATGTATGATCATCTATAGCTGTTGACCTAACGTGCAAGGATACTTTTATCATTCACCAGCAGATGCCAGCAGAATCTAATCCCTATAGAAGCAGTTTCTAGTACAGTGCGCATGGAAGACAAGATTTGGTTCAGACTGCACTTTAGCATTTCAGAAAGAGCCCTGATGTGACTTTTGGGGCCCAAACGGTTGTGTACCCCTGCTATAATGGGGAAAACAACAAATAGTCTCTGCTTTTTGACAGGAATGGATGAAATTTGCAGGCATGGTTGCCCCTTCAGAGAGGATGAACCATGCCAGATTTCATACAGAGATGTGCCAGAGTTTTTATACAAGGGGAGTCTTCAAAGTTGGGAGGTGGGTTTTCAAAAACAGATTCACTCACTCTGCTGTTTTCTGTGAAAAAGTTATATGAGAATGGCGTACATCACAGAGGTGCCTGTAGGTAAACAAAACCTGTGACATTTCAGAAGGATAGGTGCTGGGGTTAGGGAGTTGTGAATGGAAAGGTTTTAGGGCTTTTTTCTGCTAAACAGACACCAGTCAGAAACATTTAAGTCAGGAGGGGGCAACCTGTGGCTCTCCACATACTGTTGGAGTCAAACTGCAATCAGCCCCACCAAGCATGGGAAATGGACAGGAATGATGGGAGTTGGGAGTCAACAACATCCAGAAGGCCACAGGTTGTCCACCCCTGCTTTAAGTGCTTGATCCTTGATGGAGTGTCTGGATGACACTGTAGAGCCTATGTACACTATATAGTGCAAGGGGAGCGTTTAAAATTTGGCATGTTTTTCATGGGTAATTTGTCAGGATAAAATGGACTCCCCCTCCCCCCCCCCCCCGATTGCTCTGTCTTCTGGCAGATATTTGCATTTCAGGGTAAAATTAATATGGCTTTTTGTTCAGGCAACTCAGGTTGACTGTGCTCTGTTGAAATCAGTGTCAATGTTCTTTTCAACTTGGATCTCTTCCATAACACTGAAAGCTCTTGAAATTGTTGGCTGCACTATATTGCCATAACAAAATTTTTATGGCAAGTACAAAGTGTTTCTGTAAATTATTCTTTATTAAGTTGCAAGTCATCTCACACTTAGGATAAACCATTCTTTCCCTTTACTATCCTCAAGGAGGCACCTATATTGAGGATTTAGTGACACATAAGTTGGTTTTAAATATAACTTAAAAGTCAGATGATTAATCAAGAAAACATGATAGATACAATGATCTGAAGGTATATAGTCCACTTCTTAGTGATACTAAGGATGGAACTAGATCTTTCACAACGTTTCTACTTGGCCACTGTTTCTAAATTAGCCACTGTTAATTTTCCGTTTAATCTTTTAGGCTGCCACACAAAGCAGAGAGGGGTATTTGTAGGGGAAAAGCAGAGAGCAGGAGGAGAGATGTTCAAAGCTCCATCTACCTGCTGCTTTCCTCTGCCGCCCCAACTGCTTTACTCCCAGTCTGCCCCCCAGATAAGGCTTCCCAATCAAGTGGGGAAAGTAGTGGGAGAGAGAACACATGAGTACCTCCCTTCCTGCCTACATCTTCTTCCTTGCATGTGGTTCCCTGCTTTGGATGAGAGGCAAATACATTATGGGGAATCCCATGTGTAGGACTAAATGGCTAGTTAATATTTCCAGCCTAAAAGCTTAAATGGAAAATGAACAGCAAGTGTTTTCTTCACAAAGGACAGATTATTTTTGGTGGTCATGCAAGAGGCATAAACGTAAGTAATAAAACAACAGAATCTAGATTGAATTGTAAGCTATACATAGCTTTCTGGGAACTTCAATACAATGCTATTCCTACTTTTCAAACCTACTAAGTAAAAACAAAGCTTTTACACTGCTTGAATATACTAACTTCATTTAGAATTACTGGTTGACTGAGTGTTAGACAAATATATTAAGATAGTTACACATTTTATTATAATATCTTAAACCTTCTAGTGTTCTGCTATATTTTTCACAATTTGGATTATTTCAAAATGCATTATGCTTCTATTTTAACATTCAAATGTGGTTTTTTACCATGTAAAACCTAGTCGTGCCTTAGTGTGATCATATTCATGTTCATTTAATAGTTTCATTTCTTGAGCGCTGTCACCTATATATGGTAGCTTATTAGCATGCTTGTCACATGACTGATGCCTTTCTCTATCAGTTGGTGCACTGACACCAGCAGTAACTTCATGGATTGCTTTGAAAAGAGGATAAAGATTCTGAGTTGTCTTGGATTCCTCATCAATTACTTTCTTTGCATACTTCTGGAATTCCTGCTCCTTGCAGAGTGCAATGAGGTCTTTTTGCCTAACATATTCTATGTCCTCTTGTTTCTCATGCCCTTGTCTTGCCATTTTTTCAGCCTGTATTGGAGAAAAAGCTCTTAAGTATATCTATAAATAATGTTAAAATTTATTTGAACTGAGATTATAAACTTGTGGAAGTCCTGATTTTTCCTCACAATCCACAGCCAATAAACTAATACAGTATTGGCAAGAATAAATAATAAACTCACATAGCAAAAGCATAGTATGGGTGCGATCCATTTTCCAATGAGGTTAATAACTGAATTTGCCTTTATTTTAATAGATCTGAGACTGGACTTATAGGCTGCTTCTGAGCAGTGTTCTTGCGCGAACCCCATTGGAATGAAAGAGAAGTTCCCTTCAGGTGTTCAGAATCTCTACCCATGGAGGGATGTGTGTTCCGCCTGGTCCCCACTCCACCCCCGGCCTCCCCATGTCGACAGGGAATGTGGGAATCCTGGGAATAGTTTGATAAATTTGCAGACAGCAGCTGCAATAAACTGTCCATTAAGACTTATAGTCAAGGTGAAAACTTTAAAACTGTATTTAATTAAAAACTTTATTCAAAGTAAAAAAAGGAACACACACAATCATCTCAGCTACTAGAAAATAAAACAGCACCTCATTGCAGAAGGAGGAGAAAAAAGGGAGGAGGCGGGATAAGAAGGGAAGTGGTCAAGATGCAGGAGCAGAACAGGGGCAAAGACAGGCTAAGCAAGTTAACCCCTTATTTACTAGAGAGAGGATTAGTCAGCAAGGACAGAAAGATTATCACAACTATCACCTACCACTAGCTCAAACAATTAACTAACAAGTGTTGTTGCCCATTTCTAATAGGGAAGGCCTGAAGAGAAACTGTAACTGTGTTTGCCTCAACGCAGTTATATTTCCCCACAAATCTGAGAAACCTGATTGTGCAGACTTCCTGATCCTGTAGAGGATTCTAACCACATTCAGCTGACCATGGTTACAGTTCCTCTTTAGACCATACGCATGAACACAGAGAGGTCGAGGGTGGAGGGAGTGGGACCAGAGCATGTGCCCCCATCTGCTTTCCACAGCTAGATATTCTAAATGTCTGAAGAGGACTTAAGTCAATGACAATAATGGTTACTAAACTGCTACTTCTCATCTAGCATTTTTGAACAAATAGGGTGTAAAAACCAAACTTTCTCACATTCCAGGTTTAGGTTTGGCTTGAAGGATTGCTAATTGCAGTATGAACCTGACAAAAAATCTGAATCACAAAGGCCATTCAAATTTGAATTATTTGCTAGTCCTTGCTAATAAAATTGGAAGCTACTGCCAATTCTAACAGTGTCCATGACTTGATATAAAATAATATATCCCTCAGCCTTCTTTCTAGGCAAATTGCTAGTTGGAAAATCTACAGTATTAACCAGATGGGTCAAATACTTAAGGTCTCTCCTAAAATAACTCAAAACTTAAAAACAAACTACTTTTAGTAAGCTTCCCTCTGCTGATGATATTCAGAATTCAAGTTTCTTCCATTACACCACACTGATGATGATCCTGGTTTTGTATACCCCACAGACAATGTTTTCTGATGGGATGTGAAATTTCTTTCTCTAATGTGTTTGTCGTATCTCAATCTGGAGATAAAGGAAGCCTGTAACCAAGATGATACCCAGATGCAGAGAATGGAGTTTCCTCTCACAAACTGCCCTCACTGAATAGAAATGCAGAGGTTATACTTACTATTTGCATGACATGGGCTTCTTGAAGTTTTAAGTTTGCACAATGATTTCTATGTTTCTTGTCCTTCTCCAGTTCTTGATAGATCCGGTCTGCTTCCATTAGTCCACGAAGTATCTCTTGAGCTTCCCGTTTCTCCTGTCTTTCCTTCTCTTCTTTCATTTTTATCTAGAAAAACACAATTTAATTCATATCCCATGGTAGTGAAACCTAAAATCTGATCATTCTATAATCAGCTACTAATCTACTCGAGCCTCGTGTGGCACAGAGTGGTAGGTGGCAGTATTGCAGCCGAAACTCTCCCCATGACCTGAGTTCGATCCCAGCGGAAGCCGGGTCTCGGGTAGCCGGCTCAGGTCGACTCAGCCTTCCATCCTTCCAAGGTCAGTAAAATGAATACCCAGCTTGCTGGGGGAAAGGTAGTCACGACTGGGGAAGGCAATGGCAAACCACCCTGCTATAGTCTGCCATGAAAACGCCAGCGCAAGTGGCGTCCCTCTAGGGGTCAGTAATGACCTGGTGCTTGCACAGGAGGAACCTTTCCTTTCCTAATTTACTCAGGAGTTAAATATATGCTATTCAGAGCTCCTAAATACTTTTATTTGAAAGCAAATCCCACTAATTTAAATTAAACTTGATTTCATGCAAGTTGCTTAGGATCACAATGTTATTTCATTGTAAAAGAAGTCTATTTTCAAAGACTGACTTATAAGAAATGATAAAACAGCAGAAGGTACAGGAGCGCATGGATTTTTCTTACCACACCAATTCTGTGTTCTTTTATGGATTCCAAATCAGCTTTGCTCTTTTCTTTTTTTTCTTTGAGTTCTTTTGCAAGCTCCTCTTCTGTCTCTGCAATTTCTCTAGCAATACGCTCATCATCGTCATCAAGCTTCTTTTTCATCATAGCAAAGAGGTGGTTAGTAATACGGTCCCTCTGTTCCGCCATTGACCTGTAACGGTTCAAATTAAGTCAAGTCAAATTTTATTGAGTAAATCTTCAGACCATTTCAAACATGATAAACACAGATTAAAAACAAGCAATAAATACCTGAATCTTAAAACATAAAACTATTATAAAAGAACCTAAGATTAAAGTAAAAAATTACCTATACAGTACATTTTAATAAAATGAGGTTTTATAAACCCATTAAGACCCCACATAATTTAAAAGCTATAACATGGCTCATTTAATCAGGCAGTTTTTCCTTTTCTTTTTTCCTTAAACTGGCCGCCTGATTCACAAACTGGTAAGCTCCTCAGAAGAGAAAATGCAGCTTGTCCTCAACCACCCAATTTTGCATACAGCCAAGAAATGGAGATAAATAATGTTCCCTACAACTGGAATATAACTGGCATTCCAGTAAATAGCAGGCCAGATCTTTTACTGCAGATGCACATATACAAAGTCTGTCTTGCACTGGAATGCCCCGGAATTTTCCTTGTTGCATCGTGGTGTCTATTTGTTAGAATTGGAGATGGCAAAGGCCGTGCATGTGCTGATCCCTTTTCACTGGGAGGAAGAGATATTTTTCTTCCTGAAATTGGGTTTTAGTCCTCACTAACCATTTCATGGACATTGCATTTGACAGAGTGGCTATGTCCATCTGCGCTCTTGTATCTGATAATCTTTGTTTAAAAACATTTCTTATATTAGGACTAAAAACATTTTGAACCTCCACAATAAAACCATAATTTAATACCAATTTTGAGAGATTGTACAGGCAAGATTTTTCTACGGATTTAACTGCCTGTTCATTTAGGCATTTGTTAGGGAGCCTGGCTTCACTCATTTGAACTAACTTGCACCAATAACTCAATAACCTAAGGTGGATCAGATCTGAAACTGCCTCTTTTCCAAGTTCGGTTCTCATTGTGTGGGCTGGAGAGACTCTTGACACACCTAAAATCAAATGTAAAAACAGGTTCTGGAGCCTTTCAATTGTCTCATTATTGGCAAAGCCCCAAATTTCTGTACCAAAGTTTAACATTGATTACACATTTGCCTTATACACACTCGTAGCTTGTTGGCGTGAGCCTGGGTAATTTAAGAGCCTATGCAAAGTCTGAGCACAGGCAGTTGCTTTCAGTTCATTTCTCTTTATTTGTAATGTCCAGGCTCCCACAGATGAAAAGACTATGCCCAAGTCAGTAAAAGACCCCACCTGCTCTATTTCATTGGTGTCTAAAAATCACGTATATCGTTTCTTTTTCTTGGCAAAGATCACCACTTTTGATTTCATGCTATTAATTACTAGATCATTCTCCCAACAGTGGTCACTGAACTTTCTTAATTGTCTGGACAGGCCTACCTGCATAGCAGGTAACAAAATCATAACATCCGCTTATAGAAGGATATTTATCGATCTACCCAAGACCTTTGGTGTATGAAAATCTTGGCTGTGAACTGATGCAACTACATCATTCATATAAAAGTTAAAAAGAAATGAAGCAAGGATGCAGCCCTTTTGAAACCCTTTGTCTGTGAGAACCGTATTTGTTAAGGCATGATTTACACCAGTTCCAGCCTTTAAACTGGAATAAAGTATAAAGAGCCTTTATGAGAAAAAGGAGTCTCTAATCTACACTTGTTTTCAGCAGTTTTTCCCATAGGTTTCTGTAACAGTTCAAGAATCAGTGCAATGATTCTCTAATGATGTGTTGCAAAAGGGTCTGAGGCACACCTTGACTAAATCCATCATATTGGATACAACCACCATTCAATGCCAGTCGGAGGAGGGAAGCCCTATTCAGCACTGATACCGATATCTCTTCAAATAAACCGATTTACGTATTTATTTATGTTTAAACTTCATCATCTGCTTTTCATTATAAAAAAATCCCAAAGCAGGATATAAAACCAATTAACTCCCAACCCCCAGTAAAATCATACAAACATAGACTGATAAAACTGTCAAACTGGGGATAACTCAAACACAAATAAATAACTTTTTACAAGATACAGCAAGACCTATTCAGTCAAAAGTCTGGGTGAACAAATAGATTTCTGGTTGGCACCAAAAGTTTATAAGACTCAGCGCCAATCGTATTTGAGGGGGGAGGGAGTTCCACACTCAGGGTGCCTATATCGAGAACACACTCTCTCGGGTTGCTGCATATAGAATCCCAGACAAATGTGGCACCATCAAGAGGACAACTTCACTAGATCTTAACGTCCGGGCAGGTATATAAGGGAGAAGGCACTCCATCAGATATCCAGGACCTAAACTGTGTATATGAGCAGCGGCATCATCCTGAGGCAGGGAGGAGGGAAGGGTACACAACCCGCAGTACAGGTGACTGATGTGGGGGAATCCATGAAGCATTGTCATTGCCCAGAAAGTATGATCCTTCCCTGAGTGACCTAGCAAAAAGAAGAGTACCTGCCCATGATTTTAAGAGCTGATAAAGGAAATGCGTGTATAAGAATGAAGTGTACCTCTAGTTTTAATCCAAAAATACAGTATTCCCCAGGTATTCAAGAGCATGTGAAACACTGAATTAGTATCGTATGTAGATGGCACATGAAGAAATGATATTTCCTTAGAGGCACATCATTGGAACCTTATTATCATATTTGAATTCAGGCATTCAATTTTATTTCACTATCTTTGCTCAAATCACATATTCTTTTATGATAAGTGATAATGTCACCACACAACCATTAGTTCAGACATTTACTAGGCCAGGAAGAGTCTTCAAGTGGTCGAGGAGCATGCATGACCCCCCCACCCCCCCCCGGATCATCATGTAGATACATTTGATACAGACACTCAACATGGACGCCCAACTGAGAAAATACCCAATTTATGCAATCTCTCTCTCACACACATACACTCTTTTTGTGGGATAAGAATTGCATGAATTGAGCATCTATGCAGTCACAACACACGTGACACTGGGTTGGATCCAGAGTTCTCTTCTGGAAACAGAAGAGCTCCTTGCACTCATGGAAGAAACTCCAATCCTCTCCTCTGCAGCCCCCTATGCCACTCCCCACATTGTTCCACAGGGTCCTCAATGCTTTGGAGCAGGTTTACAGGGCTTCAGGGGCCGGGGGAATCGGTAAAAACTGCTTCCCCTCCTTCCGCCAATGTGGAGTGTTTCCCATGGGCACAACTCCGCTGAGGGGACATTCCCACCAACAGACAGCTAATTAGGATTGAAGCCATTATCTGCATGATGAATGGGAGGGAGGCATCCTTTAAAGCAGGGATGGGCAACTTGTAGGCCAAAACATCTGGAGGGCCACAACTCCTATCAGCCCTCATCAGTGGCTATGCTGGCATGGGCTGACGGGAGTTGCAGGCTAAAACATTTAGAGGGCCACAAATTGTCCACCCTTGTCTTAAAGCTACTGTTTACAATATCCATTAGATAAAATCAGATAAAATTAATTCATAGCAGCATACAACTGAATCCAGACTCTTTAGTCTTTTACTGATTGATTCTAGACCACTCTGGGAGCCCATTTTTGGGTTGAGGGCAGCATAAAAATACTTTAAATAAATAAATAGTGCCCAATGTGAAGGGAGGAAGTGGGTGCCCTAACTCCCAGTAGTGTAGGCAGGGACAAGAGGTTGCTCGGGCTGAACACCAACCCAGCAAGGTAGGCTGCTACCACCCCTTACATTCAACTCAGCCTGAGTCAGGGAACTCTCAGACCTTACAGGACAAATAGGGGGCCAAACTACCACCCTCTATTTCTAAGGCTTAGGCAGTAGCATTAACCCAGAGGAAGACTTCGGATTTAGTACTAAGGCAATTTAGAAAGAAGCACACAGACAACCAGCTGTAAAGGTAGTAAGTTTACTGGGAAAAGGGAATAAAAGATACCCAAGAGCCAGAGACTGTTTGAAAATGATACTTCAAGGAAAAAATAATAAAGCTATCTAAAACTGTCCATACATACCTAGGCACAGGTCTACAAATAGGACAGGGCCCAGACAGAAACACTTGGCATCCAAAGCAAAGGTACAACGACAACAATGGGTAGTTGTAACTCCCTGGTTATATACTCAAGCTACTGGGCAACTCTAAGGTGATCCCCATTAGCCAATCACAGCTTGGTTAGAACAGTTTTCTCAGGCCCCTAAAGGGGGCTGAGGCTTCCCACAAGAATGCAGCTGAGATCACGCAGTCCAATTATGCAGGTCTGTTCTGACCTTGGAGCTAGAAGATAACACACGCACAAGTGGTTTACGCCCTACGTGCAACCCCAGCCTTTGCAAAATGGGAGCTTACAAAGTACTAGAACACTAAAAGAAAATGGAGTTCCTGACACCCTAAAATGTTGTGACCGTAATATTGCAATGTGCAAGAGGTGTCTCCACTGGAAACAGTCATAATACTAGAAAACTTCATCCTTGATTTGGATCATGTATTAAAAATTTATCACTCATATTTTGCCTACCTGCACATTTCCTCTTCTTTTGTTTTTCTCAGCTTAGCCATAGCTTGCTTTGCTTTAAAATGTGCTCGAATTTTATCATCCTCTTCTTCTTGTTTTTGCTTTTCTATAGCTTTAAGAATAATCTGGTCAGAAACATGTGCCTTTAAAAGAACAAAACAAAACAGAAAGTACATTTTGCTTTCCAAAATTAGCATCTATACCTCCTGTCGCCATGATCTCTGCCTGCCACACTACTCAGCTGATTAGAAAACACCCAACCCAGCCATCAGGAATCACTGCTTCAAAGAACTCCCCGCCGGGTGTCTCTTGCCCTTTCTGAGGGACAGACTTCAGGGATGGGGAGGTTTGGCAAGCCATATGAGGAAGCCTCAATGGAGGTTCCCCACCACTGATCTACAGCATCAGTGCATTTGTACAGAATAGGCCCAAGCTATGGAAGACAATAGTTTATACAAATGGGGACCAGCAAGGATGTAGGGCAGAGAGAAAATGGGTAATTGTTTGCTCTGCCTCTTATCCACAGAATGAAGGGGTCATTGGGGACTTTCTCAAACATAGGGAATGAATGCATCAATTGAGCTAATTCCCCTTAGCCAAAAGTCTTGACAACTAAAAGGAAAGAAGGTGAAATCATATCCCCTTTGGCCCCTATCTTTTCATGGGGGCTTTGGCTGGAATGAAAAGAAGAAAGCAGCACACTTTAAGCTCTATCTAACTAAGTGCCGTGTCTGCATTAAGAATGTGAGAATCCTGCAATGTCCGGTCTGGGAGGGTCCATCGCGGGGAAATTTGGCCCTCTTGGGGTTCAGTGGATTTCCCTGGAGCCCTGTCACGTTCTCTGGATTTTGTGCAGTTTGTTTTTGTCTTTAAACAGGGCAAGGTATGCCAATTGCAGCCACAATTAGTGTAACTTGGACTAATTACAGCTGTAATTAGCATCTTTTACGCCATTTGTGGCAGCAAAGTACTTGGTTATATGTAAATTGTGGCTGTAATTCACAAAACAACCCATGCTGCATGGCTAGTCACCCATCATGGGTTTTAGATTTGTCAACATCTGGTTTGACACCACAGCTGTTTTGGACTGCACCATTTGTCTGATTCTGCCAATACTCAATCTACTATTTGGAGTAGTAAGAATCCTCTCAGTCTGTATGTGTGGCTCACAGGTGCTGATTAAGCACATCTCTAACACACAAACACACACGCAAACACATGTGTACGCATGCACGTGTGTTTCTGGAAGCAGCCTTTGCCTCTCCCATCCCTCACACCAAAAGTTCCCCTATAAAAGCTACAATAATTTCTGCAGGCTCTCGCCTAAGGCACCTGAATCAACTCCACCACCATTTGTTATCTCTTAGTACTTTGACTGGTTTGTTTAAATCAGCACCTCAAAAAATCTCTCTAACTTTGTAAGGGATGAGGGTCAATAAAGTGAAACACAATCCAGACAAGACAGAGGTACTGTTAGTGGGTGGTTCATCTACCTGGCTAGGTGATGTTCAACCTGTTCTGGAGGGGGTTGCATGCTCCCTAAAGGAGAGTTAGGGGGTGTTCTTGGAACAAGAACTGTCACTTGAGGCACAGGTGAACTCAATGGCATGGAACACTTTTTATCAGCTTAGGCTGGTATACCAACTACACCCTTATTTGGACAGAGATAGCCTAGCTACAGTTATTCATGCTCTGATAACCTCTCATCTGGATTACTGCAATGCATTATACATGGCGCTGCCTTTGAAAATGGTCCAGAAACTTCAGCTAGTCCAAAATAGGGCAGCAAGATTGTTAACAGGGACTGGCCAACAAGATCACATTATGCCAGTACTTTTTCAGCTGCACTGGCTGCCAGTCCATTTCCAGGCCCGATTCAAAGTGCTGGTATTGACATTCAAAGCCCTTAATGGCTTGGGGCCAGGTTATCTGAAGGATTCTCTCCTCCCATATGTGCCTGCCCGGACCTTAAGCTCATCCTCAGCGGTTCTTGTCCATGAGCCCCTGCAAAGGAAGCGAGGTAGATGGTTACCAGGAAGAGGGCCTTTTCTGCTGTGGAATGAGCTCCTTAGAGTGGTTTGCCTGGCACCTAAGTTGTACTCCTTTCGGCACCAGGTGACAACCTTTTTATTCTCCTAGTATTTTATCATTTTAGCTTCCTAGTCTTTTAGCTTTGGTGTTTTAAATCTGTATTGTAAATCTCTGCATTGCTGCTAGGTTTTATTCTGGTTGTACTGTTATATTGTGGTTTTAAGCTTTCATATTTTATATTGTTTTATGGTGAGCTTTGTGGTTTTAGTTTTTGTGAACTGCCCAGAGAGCTTCGGCTACTGGGCAGTATAGAAATGAAATAATAAATAAGGGTCAAAAAGCATATTTTAGATCCCAACTTTCAAAGATTTGGATACGGGCTTTATGCTACATACCTGATGTGCCTGCATACGCCTATGTTTCTCTTCATATTCCTCTTTCTCTTTTTCCTGCATTTCCTGTTGATATAACCTGGTCAATGCCTGAATCTCTTCCCCTTCTTTTATGTCTTGTAGCTTGCTCAGTTTTGCTAAACGTTCGTGCTCTTTTATCCTAAAACATAAACAAAGGGAAATCACTGGTAAACCAGCATGCTATTACCAATGTCTGAAGTTTCTCTACAATTAATGGAACTTTTGAACTAAACATGGGGAGTGGATCAGAGTTCATACATCCAACTCAGTGCCCAAGAAGATCAATGTTCCATTGCATCATACATCAGTTTATCCAAGGCGGCTTATAACACATGAAGACAATTTTTTAAAACTCCAGAATTACCCAGTGCCCTTGTCCTACTGGCTGATAGCAGATGCCACTGTGTCCTATCCTCACTTCTGCAGTCCCACAGCAGGTCTGTTAGAGCAGACTTCTATCTGGCAGGGAGAAGGAACAAAACTCCCTACAGCTGCTCTTTCAGAATGTGGCCTGATAAAATATATCACCTTATTGCTTTTGTATTTATTAGTCTCTTACACTAATATAACAGTGGTAATTAAAACTGAGTGCAAGGACATTAGTGAGCAAATAGGATTTCTTTTCTACCCACCCCCACCTCTCAGTGCTAAAACAGATCAATTTCTATATTGTTGATTTATGTGGAAACCATGCTTGCCCAACAAACACTTCCTTTATTTTTATGTGTTTAAAAACATTTCTAAAATGCTTTATATTAACAAATATCTAAAGTGGTGTACAAATTAAAATAATACAAAAATTGGCAACAATAAAATAAGATAAAACCCCAAACAATTCATAATAAGTGCACAGTCAGGTCTGGGGGCAGTGTATGCTCGCAGTATCAACGGTCAGGAAATGCCTGTTGAAATACATTCTCAGCACACAGCAAATCTATACTGCTGGCGCATGCCTTATATCCAAGGGAAGGCTGTTCCTAAGAGCAGGTGCTATCACTGTGAAAGCCCTCTTCCAGGTGGCTGCCAGGTACGTAACTCATGGCTGTGGCTCCACAAGAGGGACTCATCCAATGGTCTTAGTGAGCAGGCAGGCTAATATGGGAGAAGGCAATCCCTCAGATAAACTGGTCCCAAGTTGTTTAGGGCTTTATGAACTACCTACTTGTCAGGGTTGGATTGGAGCCTATAGAGCCCCAAAGCAGTTCTGATTCTGAGGAAGAGAGAGAAACTATGGGAGAGGAACCCAAGCGCCGTTCAGAGGTGCCGCTGGAGGGACAGCCCCTCCCTGATCACATTCCTGAGAGTGGTAGTGACCCTGGCAGGCAGGGAGAGGGACAACTGGAGCTTCGGGATGCTAGGCGCCGGGACAAGCGGGAGATGGAGGATGCCGAGAGGAGGCGCTCAGCCCGCTTGGCGCGACATCAACAGCTGCGCCCCAATGCCCCACAGGAAAGGGTTGGACTTTCGCCTCCTAGCCCTTAAGTTCAGAGGCTTCCCGCCTTTACCCTCCAAACGGAGATCAACTGATTCACTAAGGCTAGAAACCCCTAGTAGGCAGCTCTCTTAAGTTTCCCTCATTAGGCTCATGCAATTAGCATCTGTAAGCACCATTAGGTTGAATGGAAACAAAGCCTTGGAAAAGAGCCCTATCGTCTGCGTGTTGATTCTGGCTACTTGAGGATTTCAGAAGGCAGCAAGGGTGCTCCGGACATTACCTAAAAGACCCAGCTTTGCATGGGTTGGAATAACCCTCAGTTTGATAGAGAGGCTCCATCAAGCAAACTTATGCAGCTGTCAAAGTTGAACACGTTCTACCCACCACATCTGAAGACATGCCACCTGGAACCCTGTCAGGAGCGCCCTAGCTGCCTCTTCCAGTCCCCTCCAATAGCCAACTCAGGACACAGACAATGAGGATTCTTTCCAAGGCTTTATTCCTTTATGACTCTTTCAGATACTAATCACTAGCGACTAAGCAAGGACCAGCACTGGGGGAAGACTGCAGAGTAGCCTAAGCTCCAGGTAAGGCAGTTGGTCCTCATTTGAAGGAGAACCAAGGGAAGACTCTGAACTTATGGGCTAGGGAGAGATCCTCCCTCTTTCCCTTGGGTCCTCGGGACGCAACCGTTGTTTGAGCGCCAAACGAGTGGAGCGCCTCCTTTCCACGCCCTCCATCTGTTGTCGCTCCCTGCGTCTGCACCGAGTATCCAGCAAGCCCCCCTCCAGCGCTCTCTCACTGCCAGGGTCACTATCTCTCCCAGGAATGCTGGCAGGAGGAATCTCTGCCAGCTGCTGTGCTTGTGAGAGATGAGTGAGCTCCTCTCCCACGGATTGCTGTTCTTCCTCAGAATCAGAACTCTGGGGCTCTATGGGCTCAGTTTCCACCCTGACACACCCCTAGGCATGGCCTCTGCCATGGTGCAACGCTACAGCACCCTAAAGGAGGGTTCTGTCCACTCCATTCCACTGGGGCACAGGCTGTTCCATATCAGGGGGGAAGGCGCAGCTATATAACTTTGTCCTCCCAACAACTCCACCCAACTTCAAACTGTACTGTCTGCAAAGCTATGCACAGGTTAGGGAGGTCTACCACCAAGTGACTGAAGATGGTGCTGCATTACCATCAAACACATGGACACGTTAAAATTAAGGCATTTTAAAAACAAAATAACCTCAAGGTGCACACCCCTAGGGTTCCTGTAGTTTGCATGCCAAGTTTCAAGTGCCTAGGTTTTACAGTCTTGGTGCTATGGTGCTGGCAGATAAACAGCGCACATCCTTTTTTATTATTATAAATAACAAAACCTTAAATCTGGCTCAGCAGCATACTGGCAAGCAGTGCAATCTTTAATGGAGTGGAACATGTTTGCAGTAAGCCGCTTGAGTGAGCACCATAGCCACTGAATTCTGCATGAGTTGCAGCTTCCAGGCCAGACCCAATAACAGCCCCACATAGAGCACATTGCAATAATCCAACCTCGCAGTTACTAATACATGGGTCACAGTGGCCATGTATGGATTTAAGTGGGTTTTAAAAAGTGCTATCTTGATTATATTTACTGCTCCAGTTGATCCTTGCTAAGCTGCAGTCTCTTCATATGGCTTTCTTTGGCTTTTTCCTCCTCTCTTAGTATAGCTTTTTGACATTCACATTCTATTTCTTCATCCTTCTTGTGGTATAGATTTTGTTTTTTCTTTTTAAATTCAATCTGGGCATCTCTTTCCTTTAAGACTTCAGTAAGTAAGAGGGCTCTCTACAAAACAAAAAGTTACTTTTAACAGGCTTCCGAGCTTAAGCATCCCAAAAATTAAAATGAAAAAAACACAAAACCCACTACATTACATGAAATCCTTTCACTCTCTCATTTTGATAATACAGTTGTATTGTGGCTTGTTGTATGGTCTCTTTTCGCTTCTGTGCTTGGTACTTTGCTTCTTCCAGGTCAATCTTTCTTCTTTCTTCCTCTTCTTTCTCTTGCCGCACTTTTTTGGCTTTTAGTTTTCTCTGTGACATACCCTGCAATACCAAGAAACCCCATTCCTATTAGGGATATTATTAGAAGCACAATGGGTTAGGTCAAAACTGGCACCTTTAAAAAATCATGCAAACAATCTTTACATGTACTTCAAAAAACAAGATTAACTTCACTTTGAGCTCCACTGAAGAGTTCTCATCTCAAGGGTGAATTATACCAGAATGACGTGGATTCTCCACTGTTACATTTGAAGGGAGCTTTAGCATCAATTAAACACAAACTCCAAAGACAATTTGTTTACTTCTCTTACATGTCTCTTTTTTCATGCCACCCTTTACACTTGAAATAGCCTCCACATTACATTGACATAGCACAAGCCTATCTATGTTTACTCAGAGGTAAGGACCACTGAATTCAATGGTGTTTACTCCCAATAAAATATGCACAAGTTTGCAGCCTGTGACAAAGTACATACACTTACTTCAGAGCAATCCTACTGAACTTAATGGGGTTTACTTCTGTGTAGACATATATAGGATTGTGCTGACAATCACTCATCACAAACTAGGAGTAACAGGAGGACAACTAATCAGAAGATATGTCATTTACTTTCCACTATTCCCTTGTATTATTCATTACTATGACATTTGGTCTGCATGGGTAACGAAAAGCCTTAATGAATAGGGCTACTACTTCTAATACTTAGCATTTATATAGAGCTCCACATACATTACAATATGCCTGTATAGTTGGTCGGTATTATTATTTGTCTACTGCAAAAGGAGGGTGGGATAAGAGATACTGGGCGGGTTTCCATGTCATGCTAAGCTACCCTGCGAATAAGCCACCATGGGTTGATTGTTCGCTTGCTAACCCAACAGATGATCAGGCTTGCTGATGCTTGTTTCCCCCCTCATTCTCCCTCAGACCTCCCGCCAGCTCCTTTGCGGCACAACTCATTTCCTTGGTCCCTATATCAGCACTCTTTCTACAATTGGTCTGCTGGAGTTGATGGCTCCCAAGGGAACCCCCCTCCCCCACATCAGATCGCCAAATGGAATTAATTTTCTGAGCCCTTATGAACACGGTAACCTGTTCGCAAACTATTTTTCCCCGGCGAATTGCGCTCTTGCACAAGACTGCCTATCACTACTTAGCCCTTGTCAATTTCATTGTCCATTTCAGCACTTCCCTTGGTAGCGAACACCTTTTTTTAAAGGCTGCTTCACTTTACACTGAAGTAAGAACATCCACTGGCAAAGCACTCTCTCCAGCTGTTTTTGGCTCCCTGCCTTCACCCATGATGAACACACCCTTCTCTCAAGTAGCTCCCAGCTGCTTTCAGCTCCCCTCACACACATCAGATTGCAAAAAGAAACTTTCTGAGCCCTTATGAACATGGGAATGTGTTCACAAGCTTTAAAAAAAAATGGAGGGGGACTTGTGCTCTTGCACAAGAATACCTCCAATACTTAGCCAAGCATAACCCTCTTGTCAATGTCCTCCACTTCCCTTGCTAGTGAACACTTTTTTTGAAGACTGCTTCACGTTATGATGAAAGAACAACTGCTCGTAAAGTGCCTTCTCTCAGGCACTTTCGGCTCCCCCTACCTGCTTGTCGCTTCCCTCCATTGCTAGTTGTCACATATACATATGGGTTACAGAACAGTGAGTGGGATTGCTATACATACGCAAATGTCATGGCAAAGAAGTAAAGTGGGGTGGAAAACTGTGTAAATTTCAAGGCAGAGCAGTGAAATGGAGGCAACAATTGCACAAATCTCATAGCAGAGCAGTAACACAGATGGGAAAATTGTACAAATCTCATGGTAGAGAAGTAAAATGGAGTACAAAATTGCACAAAGTTCAAGGCGGAGCTGTAAAATGGAGGCAAAAATTTACACAAATTTCCTAGCAGCTGTCATTTGCTCCTGTGCACTTGCGCAGGACCCCCTCCCCCACCAAAAAAGTTGCAAACATGTTCGGGACACTCTCTGGCATCCTTTCTTTACTATTTTGAGGAACACAGGGTAGAGGGCACTGAGAAGGGCTGTGGGAGGATAGCAGGGGCAGTAGCAAGATTGCAAGGAGTGGCAGGGTTTTTGGCTGCTCTGGCCAAGTGGGTCTCTAATCATTCCTGGCAACCCATAATAAAATCACCCTGCCCGGTTCAGATGTCTCAACAAGCCTCCATAGGCATCAACAACCCTAAAACAAGCCATGGGTTCTCAGGGTGGCTTGTTTGTGAAAAATAAGCCACCCTGCAGAAACCGCACCAGAGTCACACAACACAACAACCCACCATGGCTGATCAGCTATGGACTTGCCTAATTAACTACTGGTTCAAATGAAATCTGAACCCAAGACTTCCCAGTTCATACCCTTTAGCTACTGTGCTACACCAGCTCTGCTAAATGAGTCTGAAGTTAGTTACTAAGGGCGCAATCCTATGCAGATAGGTGGCTGCCTCCGCACTTGGAGGTGACCGCCTATCCAATGCAGGGCAGGAGAAGCACAGAGGGGATCATTCCCTCTGCGCTTCTCCTGCCCTGCACTTTTGGCTAGACAGCCGATTGCGTCTGTCTAGCCATGGGAGGGCAGTGCAGGGGAGGAGGCTGCTGTACAACACACTGGATATGTCATACAGGCATTTCTGCCCTCCCCAGAACACCCCCTGGGAATGCCCCATTTTGGCTGCTCCACACTCCTCTTGCGAGTGTGGCGCATGGGGCTTTTCCGCACTTCCTGCGGATTCTGAGGTCGGTTCCTGGAAAACCAGATATCCTATGGCTGTCTAGCCGCTAACTAGCAGCCATAGTATTGCTCCTTAACTTGCTTAATTGCTGAAATGTTGAAAACAGAGCTCGCTAGGTAAACTTAAAAAGGGACTGAAGTTTATATACCTCTAACCCTGATATAAGCTTTGGCCTACTCTGTATCCTGTATCTCCATGACCGGGGGACTGTCCCCTTTGAGATTCACAATCATTCTTTCCAACCAAAACCACTGTTTTTGTGCAATGCTCTTTAATGTGTGATGACCCCAGATGACAATTACAAATAAGGACCTGGGTATGTGCACTCTAAATTAAGCTTTGGGCAACCCCAAATCAGTGTCCCCCCAACATAAAATTGTGTCCAATCTTACACTTCATTTGGATGCAAAATACTATCAAACATGGTATCCCCAAGCCAATCACAGCCAATAGGTTGGATACAGTATACTTGGAACAGACTGGTTGGAATCAATGGGATGCGTTAGCCATGACTAATGTAAGTCCCATTGATTTCAAGGGGTCTAAACTAAGTATGACTAAGTCTGGATCCAGCCCACTGTACACAGAAATAAATAGGCCAAATTTTATTTCAGGGTGCAGGAACAAATAAACATCAGCTCCTTATCAAATGCACTGAACTCTGTTTCAAACGTTCTTGTGAATAAGGAACTGCAAAATGCAAACTAGTACCCAACTTCAGGCCTCATCTCTGCTAACAATGTAGATTCTGAAACTCTCTTGACTGACAAATCTTTTGTTCTACTCAATAGTAAAAGAAAAGATATAAATACATTAAGGGTGCAATCCTACGGCTGCTAGTCAGTGGCTAGATGGCCATAGGAAAGGTTGGTTCCCGGGAACCGACCTCCACCCACTCCCGTGCTGCCTGGAAAGGCTTTACACTTAGAAGAAGAGTGCAGAGCAGCAAAAACAGGGCATTCCTGGGGGTGTGTCAGGGCAAGGAAGTGGGAAATGCATCCTACGTATCATCCGGCTGCAGCTTCCTGCACTCCGAGGTCCCACAGCTAGATAGCCGAAATCGGCTGTCTAGCCGTAAATGCAGGGCAGCTGAAGCGCAGAGGGGACGATCCCCTCAGTGCTTCTCCTGCCCTGCATTGGACAGGCGTTCGCCTTCGCATTCAGAGGTGGCCGCCTATCCCAATAGGATTGTGCCCTAAGATGTTTGAGAAAGCATCCACAGACACTGAATTGCACACATTTCTCTTACTGCAATAGTGTTGGTCCAATTATTCACAAGTGCTTGAGACTGCAAGTGCATATCTTTCCGTTCCTTCCTTTCAGCACGAATTCGTGCTGCTTCTCTAGCTGGGGCAGTGAGGCTGTCTTGAATCCTTTGCCATTCTGCTTTGGGCAGTATAGTTATTTGGCGAAGATCTACACCCACTGGAAGAAATATTCCCTCCATAATTTCATCTTCGTTATTTGCTACAAAAGAAAAAAACGGTATTTAATTCTATTTAAAACTGTTTCACCTCCTGGCCAAGTCAAAACCATTACTTTTACCACCCAGCTGTGATGTCAATCCTGCCCAAGTTATATAAGTGCCGAGTCTGACAGCACAATCCTGTACACGCTTACTCAGAAGTAAGGCCATCTGATTTCAATGGGGGTTACTTACATATAAATATGCACAGGATTCCAGCCTTAGGGCGCAATCCTATGCACATTTAGACAGAAAAAAGGCCTACAATGCCTTTTGGAGTTGTAGGCCTTTTTAATGTCTAAAAATGCATAGGATTGTGTCTTACTCTATACATGAAAATAACCACCAGGTCAAGGGTATTTCCTGAAAGTTAATGGTTATGTGAAGGAAGCAAAGAACTGAAAAAAGAAATGGCACCAAGCCCCTACCTAGGAAGGCGTGTTGTTCCAGACCCTAAAAGAAGTAAGCTAAGTTCAAGAGTCCTAGCCCCTTTCCCCCCGTATATGTTCCTTAAAAGACTCAGTAAAAAATACACTATATAAATGAAAAGGGTGAAGTAGTGAAACAGGGGTAGTGGTGGTAATATACCACAAATAGAACAGTCAGTTCTTCTGAACACAGGGCAGGGCCCAGCAGAAGCGGCAACATCCAGATGATATGGAAGCAAGGCTGTCTCTCACACTACAACGTTTAGATTAGTACAGCACAGCTACAAAGATTGCATTATCATAATTAATCCCACTTAGTCTGTTATTGGTGTGTTTTTAATTGTGTGTTAGTGTACTTCTTTTTAGTACTGTTTTAATCAATTTTTATTTATCAATGATTGTAAGCTGCTTTGAGTGCCATTTGCTTGGTAAAAAGTGAGGTACAAATCAAATTAAATCAATAAATCACTGCTGTTGTGAATGGTCGCTATGTTTACCTTATGTACAACAGAACTTTGCATGGAAATTTCACAGGCTATACCTCTTGCAATTCATGGCCACTTAGCCCTACTTTTTTACTTTACATGGGTGTGTGTGTTCTCTAGATCCATAAAACAGAGAATGATGCTTCATGCATGTGACAAAGCGGGCTTTAGTAGTCTATGACGTGTCGAGAATGCCTTTTACACGGGAGGCTCTTGCTTGCTTTCCCAAAGGTGGTACCCACTTGTGATGGGGAAGAAGTCAATTGCGAAGGATACAGAAGCAGGAGTTTCAGTGATGTCCTCTTTGCCACCTCCCTCTCTGCTCCCCATCCCACAGGGAAGAAAGCATTGTGGGAAAGGAACCTTTAGGACACAATCCTAGTCAGGTTTAAACAGAAAAAGGTCTTGCAACTCCCGGCATGCCCCAACCAACCAGGATTGCTGGGAGTTGTAGAACTTCCCCCCTAAACATGCCTAGGATTGCGTAACCCTAGGCATGTTCCGGGGGGGGGGGAGTCCTACAACTCCCAGCATACCCTTTTCTGTCTAAACGTGCGTAGGATGGCGTCCTGTTTTGCACTCCGATGCGCACGTGGCTGATTTACCTCCGGCCAGCAACGCCCCCTCCCCGTCCTTTGCCCTTCCCCACCCTCCGCGGGCCCGGTGGCGCACTCACGCGTGGACTCTCGAGTCTGCCCTTTGCGCCTTCCAAATCGCACCACGGGACGGACCTTCGTCTCCATGGCAGGAGGCGAGAGAAAAGCAGCCTCGAGGCGACCTGCGCTCTCCGCACGCGGCGGCTCGGTGCGAGGCGCGGCAGCGTTCGGTGGTTGCTGGGCAACCGGGAAACGGCTGGAGGAGGAAGTCACGCGACGCTCCACGGCTGGGACGGCGCGAGAGCAGTATGGGAACTCACGTGACCCGGCTTGGAAAAGGCGTTGCAGGTCAGTTCGGCCGACCGCGCGAGTGGGGTCCTCCTTTTCTCTCCACCTCCCACAAATTCTGAGCCAGCACCACCACGTCACCCCTCCCTCACTCACGCGCTCCGTCCCTCGCGCCAGGGCCCGCGCGCGGTCGCCACCCAAACCGCCGCTGAGCGGCCCGCAACGCTTCAGAGCCGGGGCGGGGGCTCGGCGGACGGACAACCCGCGAGTGCGGGAGCATTTGCCCAGTTCTCGGGGTTCGCCCACGCAATAGATAACGAGCCCTCTGGCCCGAGATACTTTGCTGCCCGAGGCGGAGGCGCCGCAAATGGTGCGCCCCCTTCCCAGGTCAAGGTGCACTGTACCCGCGGCCAGAGACCTTACTTGACCACTTGAGGCAGAAAATGCCACAAGAGTCGCCCCCCTCCTTGGAAGTAAAAATGTAATCATAACAGACACAGCAGCTAGCAATTTTCTGCCCTTCTCCACATACTCGAAATCTACTGCCTGGGGCAGGCGCCACGCTCTGCCTAATGGTAGGGCCGGCTCTGCCTCTGGTTTAGCCCTGGCTCTTACTACTTGTGTGGACTATTGTATTACCCCGTAACGAGTTCCCACTGTGCATGGGGGGAGTGTTATTCTTATAACTGCTGTGGTTACTCCCCGTTGGTGATATCCCCATGGCCTTCCACTGTAGTGCTGTGTCCTTAAGGCCAGGAATAGGGAACATTTGTCTCTCCATATGTTGTTGGGTGGTCTACAACTCCCATCATCCCTTGCCATTGGTTAGGGCTGATGGGAGTTGTAGTTCAACTTCTAGAAGGCTACTCATTCTCTGTCCCTGCTTAAGACACATGGCAAATGCAAAAGCTGTGATAGGAAGGCATACCATATTTATTTGTTCACATCGTATGTTTATGAATTGCCTCTCCACTTTAAAAAAAATCCCCAAGGTAATTATTACAAAACCCCTAAGAATGTGTATACCAGTGGGGTTGAAAATCTTTGTTACCAGTAGCTGCCTTTGCTAAGAATATGTTTAATTGATGGCTTACATATGTTTAATTGATGGCTTTAAATATATATTAAATATATCAAATATATGAATCTGATAGGCTCCTCTGCCTTCACTGTCCTCCCCTCAGGGCTCCATGGCTCTTAAAGAGACCTGTGGCAGCAGTGATAGGAAACAGGGACCACCTTGGCTGGGAAATGCCAGGTGGGTACTTGATGCTGGGCAGCTAACCACATTACTTCTGTCTTTTCTCTCCATAGAACAAGACTAGTTATGAGCATTTGCCCTACTGTCTACTACTTAGGAAGGGAAGAGCTGCCAGCTGAATGAGGAACCCTACTTGCCATAAATCTGTCACAACTCTCCATAGTGAAACATTTATCCTGACATGTAAGTGATATTTGCTACAGAGATTGTGGGGAGCTTAAGAGAGTAAGGCTGTCCGTGCCATGCAGTTTACATGGAATGGAAACGGGAAGTAAAGTCCTATCCTATGTATTGCCTGTGTATGAAGAATACAAAAGCAAGTCAAAGAGTTACTGTTGACAGTTTTACTTTAAATGTTTGTCTGAATGCAGTATTTCATTTTGCCCTGGGTTTAGTTCATATGCAGTCTCTAAAGTAACCACATTCCACAATTGCTTCGTAACTGATCTACTCTAATGAACAGCCAGATCCTACACATCATGTTTGCTCGAGAATACCTGGAATAGTATGCATAGGATTAAAGATAGACACTTTCAAAGCAAACTGAAGCATTAATTACCAAAGTTCTGTTCCTGTTCTCATAGTAAATCAATATCAGGCACAATACTCCTTTGTTGAGGGAACTGCACTGGCTGCCTATTCATTACCAGCCCAGGTTTAAGGTTTTGGTACTAGTATACAGAGCCCTAAACAACTTGAGGCCAGGATACCTGAGGGAGTGCCTTCTCCCTTACCAACCTGCCCAATCACTGCAGTGATCAGAGGGGCATGCTCCTGGTGGTTCCACATGGACCTATGGCCTGACTGGAGTCCACCTGGAGAAGAGCCTTCAGTGCAGTGGCTCCCTTCCTATGGAACTCCCTGCCTCTGGAGGTCAGGCAGGTGCCAACACTGGGTTGTTTTGGCGGCCTCCTGAAAACAGCTCTTTTCCAGGAAGCCTTCCTTGGTTAACTAGCCTTGGTTTTACTGGCACTCTATTTTTAAAGAATTTTAATATCATGTTTCATTCTTTTTATCTTTTGTTCGTTTCATATCTTGTCTACCACTCCAGAATCTGTTTAGATGTGGAGCGGTATAGAAATGTTGTAATAAAATAAATACTATTTATGTATTTCTATTTATTTGCTGCTTTTCAGCCAAGATTGGCTTATTAAAATCCATAAAAGCCCCAACAGTTTATGTTATAGTCTAGATTCTAGACACTTCCTTCCCTCTACAGGGAGGAAGCAAAAGGAGCTGCAGATGGTTTCAGGGACTCCTATGGGAAAGATGCCTACAAAAGCAGCCCGTCTGATGATCTGCAGAGTTTACTGGCCCTTGGCAGTTGGGGATATGTTCCAGGTTCTTCAATATATGATTAGAGTAATTCTGTCATCGCATCATGTTTTTTCTAATCGTGAAAGAAACTGGGCTCACACTCCTAATGTTGGACTAAGACTAGGGAGACCTGAGTTCAGATCCTCACTTATCTATGAACCTCACTGGGTGGTTTTAGGCTAGTAATTATCTCTAAGCCTACTGTACCTCACAGGGTTGTTGTGAGTATGAAATTGGGGCAGGGGGGAGAACCGTGTATATCACCCTGACCTCCTTGGAGAAAGGACAGGATAATGTCAGTCTTCTCTTTATGTGCAGCTATTATAAAGTGACCTATATTCATGTTGGAGTTGTGAGAGAACTGCAATACTTTCACCGTTTTTTATTTGAGACCCTCCAATGAATTCAGTTTTCAAATATCCCAGCATCAACCAGTGAGTATAATTGTGTTGTTTTATTGTTAGTTTCTTTTCCTTTGTAAAAAAAAATATGCATTGTTATTATATTGGAAAGATTTCACAAGGCACTTCTTTACATCTTGAAAATATAACCAAATGTCTTATATCTTTGTTTTGACTTTGACTTCGTATATATCTCTGTTTTGCTTCACACACAACACTACTCGGTTTAACATGAATATGCATTCATGAATATTATCTTGTAATAAGAGAGATAAAGAAACACAGTCATTTCACCAGATGTGCATTTGTGAAATGCAAACTGAGGAGCCTTCATTGGCCTCAACTTGTTGCATCATATTTGTAAAGTGTACACATGGTATAATAACATGTGTGTGTGAAATACGTGTGTGGATTCCCTGCAGGTACACACTGGCCTGATTCAGATATAATAACAAACTATGCTTTGTTGTTACGAGCATGAGCTGCAGTGAGCATTATGCTCCCTTCTTCATGTGCAAGGAGAGGAGATTAAAAACTTTCAATGCAGTTTGCCATTTTGTCTGAACCTAGCAAATCATAGTTTGTACAAACTATACACCTGGATTTGAAGTCTGGATTACACCTGGATTACACCTCGATTTGAAGTCTATAAGGTATGATAAATACTTGCACATTCCAAACAGATCACATAAAATTTTCTCTTATTTATATCCCACCTTTCCTCAAAGGACCTCAGTGCAACATACATGGTTCCTTCCCCTCCATGTCATTCTTGCAACAACCCTGTGAAATAGGTTAGGCTGAGAGAGAGTGACTAGTCACCCAGTCAGCATCATGGCCAAGTGAGGATTTGAACCTAGGTCTTCCCGGCCCTAGTCCACCACTCTTAATCACTACACAACATGGTGGGATATTGCAGATACCAGTACCCTGTGAATTCCCTATACTTTCAAAAACATTAAGTACTGTCATATGCAACTTCATTTGTAAATAAGATAAAATATTATTTTTCTGGCAGAATTGTCAGAAGACCATGGCCAAAATGTAATATAATTGTTTATATATAGTTTGGTCAAATTGTCATTATGACACCATCAAACTATAATATCAGTTTTATATAGTCATAGAACAATTAAGCAAACGGTTCTCTCTCATTTACAGGGTTACATTTATCCAACTACAATGAAGGTTCTGCTGGTTTTTGATTTTGACCATACAATTGTAGATGAAAACAGTGATACCTGGATTGTGAAATGTGCACCTGGTTCAATGCTTCCTGATGAAATAAAAAACTCCTATCAAAAAGGACACTGGACAGAATATATGGGTAGAGTCTTCAGATACCTGGGGGACAAAGGAGTAAGAGAAGAGGAGATGAAAAGGACTATGACAGCTATCCCTTTCACTGCAGGAATGAAAGATCTCCTAGATTTTATTGGCAAACACAAAGGTTTTTTTGACTGCATAATTATATCAGATTCCAATGCAATATTTATTGATTGGATTTTAAAAGCTGCTAATGTCTGTCAACTGTTTGATAAAGTGTTTACAAATCCTGCAAGTTTTGATGGCTGTGGCTATCTTACTGTACAGAATTGTCATGCTCATGATTGCACAAAGTGCCCCATAAACCTCTGCAAGAGGAAAGTCTTAGAAGAAATCTTAGAAAACCATTTAAAGGCAAGGGTGAAATACTCAAAAACTATTTATATAGGTGATGGTGGGAATGATCTGTGCCCAGTAATGTGTTTAAAAAAGAGTGATGTTGTTATGCCAAGACATGGGTATATATTGGAGAAAATGATTTCTAAGTTGTCTCAGAATCTTGTTCCAGTGGAGGCATCAGTTGTCATCTGGTCATCTGGTATTGAGATACTGGACTATCTAGAATTACTTATAAAAGGATAGTTCTAATAATACTGGTGAATAATAACTTGGTGCTATTGTGATCTTCTCATGGTAGGACCATTTCTTTATGAATGTTCAAAAAATAATGTTTTGTTTACACTACTTTAATTCATTGTCTTCCCTTGTGCAAAGTCAGTGGGTGAAGGGGATGGAATAGAAGGCAGGTATGCCTGAGAAAGGGGAGGAATCCATAATAGAGTGAAGCAGATGCCAAAGTCATTGTTAAATATAGTTGCCATGTAACATCTGTGTTGCATTAGATAAAGTATCAATAGGGTCTGTTTTATGATACACAAAAGTAGTTTTCCTCTATTAACAGGACAAGGAAATAAGGGTAGCTGGCTCCCAGAACAATAACAGAACATGCTTTTCTAGCGGTGAAAATGTTGCCCCAAGTCCTTCTACAAAGAGGTGAAAGCTACTGATGGGTAGTAGAAATGTGGCAAGAGCTAAAGCCAAGGTTGCACCATGGTATCCCAATACCATGGGATATCCAGCAGCTGTGGTTTTCTATCCATATGAGATGGTATGATTTTGCCAAGTCACCCTATGGGTTAAGGAATTGCTCACATGGGGTGTTGGTTTTAACTGTTCTCAGTGTCCCTCCAGTAAGAACCCCTTGCACCTTCATACCTCAGCTGTTACTTGCAAGAGACCTAAAGCTCCCCACTGTATTTGAGTATAGCGCTGTTGCATTATTTATTGAGGGAAGCTGCTTCCATGTGTCACAAAGTCAGTCTAGAAATTGGGGCTAATTTTGTGGCACGAGATTTCTTGTGCATCTCAGCACAGCATGGCAGCTACCCTTCCTTCTCCTATTTAACAAAAACACTTTTATGCATTAATCAGCATTGTTCAGTATCAATCTCGCATTGTTCACAGAGAGAAAGGTGATGTAGCACACAGCATCAAATGTAGGTGGTTCTTGTTTCATACTCTTAACTTCACTTGCCCATGCAGTGCAAATCTACTGTTAGGAATTTAAAAGGGAAGAGGCAATGAGAGAGATGTACTCCTTGTCACGAGTAGTAGAGCACTTTACATTTTTGCAGCATGATCCTATGCATGTTTACTTGGAAGTAATTCCTGCTTAAGTTAAGTGGGACTTAATCCCATGTAAGAGTGCATAGGATTGCAGCCATAAAACTAAAATTAGGATTTTGCTGAAATGATTGATTGTCCTGCATATAATAAAGTTGGAAAGAGGAATGTCAGTGCCACCAATCCGATTCTGATGGCTCTTGCTGCGATCTTCTGTGTAGTGAGGCACCACATTTGTGATTTTTTGCTAATAGCTGTGAGGGTATCACCGAGGAGTATGGTATCCATCTTCCTAAAACTTAGGAGAAAATGGTATATATTGATAAACAGTATTGTGTTGATCTTTTACCCCATTGTGAAGGTGATTGTGTTAAAATGTCCATAATATGTGGAAATACATATTTAAGTAAAGTGGCTTTTTTCAATTTTTGAAACATGTATGTTTTGAAAGTGTGAATAAGGAAGAGTAAGGAGCAAAAACTAGATAGTTGCTAGCTGACTTCCAGATCCCAGTAATTTCGTGGCAATCTTCCCCTTGAAGAGTTTATTTAGCTTAGCTATCTGCTAAAATTTAAATACTGAGGCTAAAGGGCTTGGTATAGTGAACAATGGATTTGCTTGGAGATCCACCTTTCACTCAGTTGTTACTTTGAATACCATGTGCCTACTGCAACTTTTGGAGTCTGTATATTGTTTAAAATAACAAAGATATAAATTTAATTTATCTTGTTTGTAGTTTTGTATTTAAGGATCCATGCTTATATAGATAATATGTAATTAAATATTTTATTAAGTAACCACAGTTTAATTTGAATTCTTTGGCTTTATTGTAAACTACAGCTGCAGTATAAATCAACAGAAATAAGATAAGTTGTATAAATAGATCTGATGTACAGAGATATGGTTCTAATGATGCTCTTTGAGATTTTTGCATTCACTAGTTTTGAAAGAACCATGCGCAATAAGAATTCCTCAGTCATTTGCTCACTCTAGTGAGATTGCCCCTTTGATAATGCTTGTGAATATCAGAGAAGAATGAATGCTGTTGTTTAAGGTATTTTTGTTTTACCTCAACAATTGACCCAGGACAGGTAACAATCATTGGTTTGTATCCAATGTTAGTTTAACTTATCTCATTAATTTCAGTGGGTCTATTCTAAGTAGGACTAACATTGGATACATCCCATCATTAACATCTTAAAACAATAAAACAAATTCTGGAATCAGGTTAAATAAAAACAATTTAAATTTAGCCCGATTTTTCTAAGAACCATAAAAAGATGGACTTAACAGGCCTCTCAAGCAAGATTATGGAGCCACTGCAGAAAAGGCCCTGCTCTGAGTCATTCCTAGTATAAATTTATGAAAATTGGTTTGACCTTAGTAGTCAATCCCTTTCCCAAAATTAAGTTCTGCTATCAGCATATCTCTAGCCAGTTCCCAGCATTCCCCCTTTTTTTGCTATGCTGTTTCCAACGTTCAGTGCCACTTAAGAAAGATCACTATGTAGTGCTGTGTGGATTAAGATTGGGCCTAGATACAGAGGGAGAGCCTTGATTCTCATGTTTTATGGGGCAAAGAAACTTTGATATGGGGGGTGGCACCAATGCTAGACTTGGAAAAGCTGGCCTGTTCTGCCCTTTGCTTTGCCTGTGATGATGGTGTCAATAATTGGTAGGAATTCTCCATTCCTCTCCTCTCCCCTCTCCACCCATGAAACTTGACATGCTTTTACCTAGTTGGTGATTTATTTATTTAGTTTATACCCTGCCCTTCAGTGCTACTACTTGTAGAGTGCCTCACAAATATTAAAACAAATTCACAACAAGTTAGAACAACAAAAGAGTTAAAACTAGTACAACCAATATTTAGAAGCCCTGGGAAAACAAAAATGGTATTTGCCTGGCATCAAAGAGAGGCGTAGGTGCCTGAGGAGGGCATTGCAAAGATAAGGTGCCACAATCAAGAAGGCCTCTCTTCAGTCACCACCCATGTAACCTCTGTTTATTCTCTAAGAAGTCTCAGGTTCTCCTCGTGAATATATAAAAGCTGGTGAGTGTAATTGAGCTGTTCCTTGTAGAAGCTTTTGACAAGCCTACTTCCCTTTGTGACAAGTCTTTCTCCTCAGTAGTGCTCTAAAATCGAGGGTAAAAAAAGCTATCACATGTAAGCTTATGGAGTTACAAGTGTTCTGTAAACCATGTGAGGGGTTAACTTCATTCTTGCATGGTTTATGTTTTTGAATCCTGGTTCAGCAATGTGTATTACAAAGCAAGAGTGACTACTCAGAATTCCTTCAGTTACAAAACTAGTATGTGCTAAGTGAGAAATGCCTTACTAAATCAGATCATGGTCAGCTAGTCCGGCATTCCTGGCAAAAAGCCTACACTTAGCAGGTGCTATGTGGGCTGCTAGTGGACCATGATGTTTTTTCTTTCAGTTTAATTAAACTTACAAAAAAAAACCAAAGAGAAAAATCATAGAAATGTCAAATGCATTACAAATATTAGATAACTATAATTAAATAAATATGGCAAAGCACAGTCTTATCTTCTGCCCACCTGTCCTGTAAAATATCATCTTTATTTCCTAAGGGTCTGTGATTATCTGACAGGACCTTGCTAGGCTTACTCTTTGGGGCCCATTAGCACAATCCTGGGAAATGGAAAGTAATATTAGTTAGAATTAAGTGAGCATGGGCAGAGTGCTGCTCCTTCACCACTGAGTCACTACTACTAGATCTTTATGCATCTCAGATTTGGGGAATGAATTTTGGGGCAGACTTCCAGGCTGGTTTGAATCCTGATATAGCATAGAAAAAGAACTATTTAAGTCAGGGGTGGGCAGAAGTTAGATCTCCAGAAGTCTGGGGCTTCAACTTCCAGAAGGAAGTTGTCAGGAGGTTGTAGTCCCAAATATCTGGCGATATACTTTCTACCAACTTGAGCACGCTCCGGGAGACAGCGCAGGACAGGAAGGCCTGGCGTGCTATGGTCCATGGGGTCACGAAGAGTGGGACACGACTGAACAATACTTTCTACCCACCCCTGATCTACGCAACTTCATGCCCAGCAGGTTGCTTTCATAACACCAATTGTGGATAAGCTGCTCCATGTCTTTGATCAGTTTAGGGTGTGGGTAGGGAGAGGAGGTGCAGCTTGTGACTGATAGTGTTGGTCAGGGTTGGAGACAATGGTAGGCATGGTCAAGCAAGTGCCAAGAACACACCCCAGCAGGGGTCTGTTGACAAGAACCCCCTGGAATTGCTGCTCACCACCATTGCAACCTGCTTGTTTACCTGCCTCTCCCTCAGAGAAAAGTTGTGGTGAGAAGGAGCAGCAGTAGATACCACTGCCGACTTGCTCGCTGGCTCTCTGCTTGTCAAGCCAGCAAGGATGAGAAAGGGGAGGAGGAGCAAGAGCAGCTGGTGACAATGGGGGTGAGAAGACTCCCTGAGGGGGGCCATTGAGGGTGCCTTACCCAAGGGCCCTCCAAAAACTGGAGCCAGCCCTGGTGTTGGGGAGTCAAAGCTCGAGCACTTGCAGCGCCCAGTCAGCTTGGAAAGAAAGCAGCAAGAGGCGCTCTGAGGTAGAAGAAGCTATGAAAGGCACGGCATCCTTTTCTCTCCTGGGAGCAGCAGGCGCGGGCTTCGCAGTGGGGGAGGGGAAGGCTGGACTGCCCGTGGCTTGAAGATGACCTTGTTGGGAGAAGAGGAGAGGGAAGGGTAGGGGGAACAGCCAGCCGAGACACCAAAATAGGAGGTGCCGCCTCACTCGACCCCAGCTGCTCTTTCTATAGCTTATAGCTGGCAAGCAGCGAAGAGAAGCCGTATCTCTTCCAAAGATGGTCAAAGGGGCTGCTACGAGCTTGAGGAAGGCCAGAAGGCTTAGCCCTTCTCCGTTCCTTCCTGGAAAGAGCAGCAGCAAGTGCAATAGCTGCTCCATTGCTGCTCTTGTTCGCGCCTCTCCCCGCGTCTCTGAACTTGGGGTGGGGTGGAATTGGCGCTTACTGCCTAACAGCCATGCTACTGCATGCATGAAGGCGGGCGGGAGAGCGGCGCAGCGCGGCGCCGTAGGTCAGGCAAAGTTTGCAACCTGCTGCAAGCGCGGCGCCGGCCTCGACCACTGCGCGTTGGTTGGACCCGGATCTCGTCGATTCTTCTGAGACTAACAGAGCAAGCCTATTTATGCCTACTCAGAAGGAAGCCTCACTGAGTTCAGTGGGACCTATTCCCAGGTGAGTGGGCATAGCATTGCAGCCGAAGCTTGCCATCCTATCTGTATTTACCTGGGAGTAAACTCTATTGAACTCAACGGTGCTTGAGTAGACATGCCTAGGCTTGCATTGTAAGGCGAGGGCTGCCCGGGAAAAGAGAACCGAGCAAGAGCTGCACACCGGAAAGGGCCTCGCAAGTCCTTGCCCCGTGCGTGTGCACCCCACTCCCACAGCCTGCCCTTAATTCTCAGAGAAGGGGAGCAAATGCCTACTTGCGGTGACTCCATGTGACTGGCTCCACATGGAGGGAGCAGCCGGGGAGGCGTTTCCACAATACCCTGCGACCAATCTCAGGCTGCCTGTTAGAATATGTGTGGTTGGGGGCTTGCCTCTTCGCAATTGCCTTCGATTGCCAGGGTCGTCGTCCGACCTTCCTTTGTTTTCATTCCGTTTGAAAGCTGACCCGCCCGGCGCTTTCCCTTCTTGGTAAAGCGAAAGTCTGCGTCTTCCCGTCAACCTGTTTGGACAGCAGGTGGGTCTTTAGCAAATGAGGCGAGCGGCGGGGGGAGGTTGTCTGTCACTGGGATACGGTGAGGATTTGTTGTCAACACCGCCTTGTCAGCACTGTCGGGCGGGGAAAATGAGGCAGTTGGATTATTTGTGCCAGGGTTTGCTTATCCACCTGACGAACAGTACCTAGAATAGCCCCCGGACCGCCACTGGTTCATGCGTATCAGCCTTTGAAAAGGCTCCACAGCGTCATCAACAAGGGCATTTTATTATTCCAGAACGCAAGACCCCCCTCAGAGCTCTACGGAGCAAAGGTCACCAGTTTATCGTTTTCGTTTTGTTGAAATGTTATTATGTTGCCCTGCCCTGCTGGCTTTGTGCGCGTGCCACGTTTGAAAGCGGGAATCGTGAAAGGACACATTCTGCTCCGCTGCTCACCATAGCACCAATAGGGGTCGTGCAATAGTACCGCTGTGCACTGATTGTATGTTAGCGATGTGCCACGTGATCCTAAGCAGGTTTGATTAGAACTAGGTCTCATTACATTAAATGGGGCTTGGGCTGCAATCTCATACCCACATACCTGAGAATACGGGTGTGAGCCTATGCATGTTTAAGGCAGACAAAAATCGCACAACTCCCAGTATTTCCGAGCCGGCAAGTCTAAATAAACATACATAGACTTTCACCCTAAATCTTATTGAACTTAGTGGGGCTTACTTTTGAGTAGACTTGTATGGAGATTATACTACTTAGTAGCAGTGCAATCATATGCATATCTACTCAGAGGTAAGCCACATTGAGTTAAATGGGGTTTGCTCCCAGGTAATTGTGTATAGGGTTGCAGCCTAAGTGTGTTTAGGATTGCAGTGTTAATTAATTTTATACAATGGGTTGGATCTGGATTTAGGCGTGTGCAACTGGGTTGGTAGAAACGAACTTCCTGGCTCCCTCCTCCTCATGACAGCTCCTCAGCCCCTACACAGAAGGTTAGGGGACTCTGCTGAAAGGAGTAGATTCAGGGCTGGCCCTACCATGAGGCAGAGTGAGGCAGTAGCCTCAGGCAGCAAATGTTGGTGTCATAAATGGGCAGCAAGTTGTTAGTTATTTACATTGTTATTGTATTTCTACTACCATGGAAAGGGAGAGATGCTTATCACATTTTCTTCCACATGTACCAAAATAATTCAGCTAACTTTGGGTACTATGCACCTTAATTTGGGTGGGTGAAGGGCTACCATTTGCTGCTGTGCCTCAGGCAGCAAAATATTTTGGGCCGGCCCTGAGTAGGTTGTGGTGTGGGGGGCTTATGTAGAAGAGGAGATCCCTCAGGTGGATGTACTTTCAATAAATGGAACTCTGCCCATGCAAAGAGCCTCTGCCCAATTTTCATGGATCCCCCATTCTCCCTGCGTCACTGCTTCTCCCACTGAAAGGGCCACATGGCCCTTTGTGAAGCATTTTCAGGGGGCTGGAGAAGTTGCTTCCCTCAGAGGGCGGGAAGCAGCAGCTGGACAATGCGTAGGCATTTCCGACTTCCCAGCTCTGACACCCCCCCCAGAATGCCCCGTTTTTGCCATTCCACGCTCCTCTTCAGAGCACAGGGCCATTCTGCGCTGCCTATGAGGCAGTGCGGGAGGGGGTGGAGGTCAGTTCTCAGGGAACTGACCTATCCTATGGCCGTCTAGCTGCTGAGTAGCAGCCATAGGATTGCTCCCTAAATTGATTTGTAAATGAATGTGTTTGTACATTCTTTTACTAGGAGATAGTTGGCCTTTCCAGCTATGATTGATAATAGTGTGTTTTGACAAAATCCTAACCACTCTTACTAAGGAGTAAGTCCTATTCATGGAAAAGGTGGGTTTTGAAGAGGGATTTGAAGGAAGTAAGAATGGTGGCATCATATTCTTGCACCAGGGATAGTGAGAAAGAAAGGGGTGTTTGAGAGAGCAACAAGAGACCTTCGGATGGCTGATGGTGGTGGAGCTGGACAAGCAGAGGTCAGTGGCACATATATGTCATTACACAGGAGTGGAGAGATGGAGGAGGGGGGCAAGGCCGTGGAGGGCTTTAAGGATGAGAAGTATCACCCTTGAGTGTTGTATTTTGAAATGTGCTCTTTACCTGACAAATAAACTCTGCCATCATATATTTGGGAGTACATCCCATTGAAATCGATAGGACTTACTTCTGAGTGAACATGTGTCGGAATGGGCTTTATGAATTTCATTGCCTTACCATTTCTAATATTTTATTGCAGTAATGGCATTGACCAAGCAGGAGGAATATACCTATATATACAAAGACCTCTCTCATCCTGTGGAGTTCTTGGATGCATTCAGAACGTTCTACCTTGAAGGTTTATTCACTGATATTACACTACAGTGTGCAACGGGTGTGACTTTCCATTGCCATAAAGCTGTATTAGCTGCTTGCAGCAACTATTTCAAAGCCATGTTCACCTCTGACATGAAAGAAAAGTCGAAAAACCAGATCAAACTTTCTGGGCTCAGTCCCACAGTACTGGAACCCTTGGTGATGTATGCATACACATCGGAGATTCAAATAACAAAGAGAAATGTTCAAAGCCTCCTCCAAGCTGCAGATCTCCTTCAGTTTACTTCAGTTAAAAAAGCCTGTGAACAGTTTCTGATAAGGCACTTAGACATTGACAACTGCCTAGGGATGCACTCCTTTGCAGAATACCATGTCTGTTCAGAGCTAGAGAAGGAATCTAGGAGGATATTATTATCTAGATTTGACGAAGTGTGGAGGCAGGAAGAATTTCTGGAAATCAGCAGTGAGAAACTCCAGTTTATTCTCTCCAGAAAAAATCTCGGCATTTGGAAAGAGGCAGCAGTAGAGCCCATTATTAAGTGGATAGCCTATGATGTGGACAAAAGAACTGAGTACATTTATGATCTCCTACGCTGTCTTGAAATAGCTTTAGATGAAATGTATTTGAGGTCAGCCCTAACCTTGCACAAGAAACGTTGGTTAAATGAAAACAAGATCAGGTCTCTAATACACAATGCACTAAGTCCCAATCCAAAAGCAGTTTCTACACGGTCTACAGCCGCTATGTATGTGATTGGAGGGTATTATTGGCACCCATTATCTGAGGTGCATGTATGGGATCCAATAACCAATGCTTGGATCCAGGGAGCAGATATGCCAGACCATGCAAGGGAAAGTTATGCAGTTACTAGTCTGGGACCCAACATTTATGTGACGGGGGGTTATAGAACAGACAATATAGAAGCTCTTGATATAATGTGGATATACAACTGTGAAGCTGATGAATGGATTGAAGGCTGCCCTATGCTTAATGCAAGGTATTACCACTGTGCAGTTACCTTGAGTGGCTGTATCTATGCTTTAGGTGGTTACAGAAAAGGGGCTCCAGCTGAAGAAGCAGAATTATATGATCCTTTAAAAAAGAAGTGGGCCCCTATTGCAAACATGATTAAAGGTATGTGACATAATGCATGTTTCATGTATGGTGATGATGATTTTTGCACTTGCCTTTTAAATATCCAGGAATAATCTAAAGACGCTACCTTATTTCCCTCCCCTCCCCCCGGTTGTGCACACTTTATTTTTCTTCAGGGTTTAAAACACAAATGGGGAATGTGTGGCTTCCCAGATATTGTTGGACTGAAGCTCCCATCATCCCTCAGGATTGGCTATGCTGGCTATGGTTGATGTGAGCTGCCAGCCAACAACATCTGGAGGACCACTTATTCCCTACTCCAGATTCAAAAGGCAGTCTAATTAAAACATTGCAACCTCATGGTAATGAAAGGAAGTGTATGAAATGTAAATTAGAGCATATAGTGAAAAGTTGTGTTTGATTGCAACAATATTCAGGTAAAATGCAGTCCTAAACTTTGGTTGCTTAGGGTGCAATCCTATGCATGTAGAACTTTTTTCTTTGTAAAGAAGAGAAACTGTTTTCTTTCTAAACAACTCCCAGCATTCTCCAGGAAGCAAGGCTGGCTTGGGCATGCTGGGAGTTGTAGGACTTTTTTCTGCCTAAACATGCAAAGCATTGCGCCCTTAAGCTATTTTCCATATAAAGAACATTAGTTATGTTTATTAGTTTGTCGTAATAAATTATACATAACATATTTAAGACTGATAAGGGTTTGGGATATTATTCCATGTGTATACCTGGAAAAAAGAGAGCCTTCTGCTAGTAAGTATTAAATGGTTTGCAGTTTTTCTGTGGTCTTCTGTCTCAATAAAAATATCGTGAAGACTATAAACTTGTGCACTTTTAACAAGACTAGATCGGCAAAAAATATTGCTATACCTACTTTGTTTCTTTAAGCACTGCAAAACTAGAGCTGTATAATCAAATACAAACAGTACACAAATCTTGTAAGTTTTTAACATAAACCAGAACAATATCAGTTGTTTATTGCATTAGTGTGGTTACATTTGTCAGGATTCGTTTATTTATTTATTTGTTTGTTTGTTTATTTATTTATTTATTTCATTTCTATACCGCCCAATAGCCAAAGCTCTCTGGGCGGTTCACAAAAATTAAATCCAAGCAACGCACAATAAAACAATTTAAAATATACAGAAAATTAAAACCACAATATAACAATACAACCACAATAAAACCTAGCAGCAGTGCAGGAGTTTAAAATACAGATTTAAAACAGCAAAGATAAAAATTTAGAAAGCTAAAATGCTAAAATGCCTGGGAAAATAAAAAGGTCTTCACCTGGCGCCGAAAGGAATACAATGTAGGCGCCAGGCGAACTTCACTAGGGAGCTCATTCCAGAGCCGGGGTGCCACAGCAGAAAAAGCCCTCCTCCTAGTAGCCACCCGCCTCACTTCCTTTGGCAGGGGCTCACGGAGAAGGGCCGCTGATGATGATCTTAAGGTCCGGGCAGGCACATATGGGAGGAGGCGATCCTTCAGGTAACCTGGCCCCAAGCCATTAAGGGCTTTGAATGTTAACACCAGCACTTTGAATCGGGCCCAGAAATGGACTGGCAGCCAGTGCAGCTGGAAAAGTACTGGCGTAATATGAGCTCGCAGGCCAGTCCCTGTTAACAATCTTGCTGCCCTATTTTGGACCAGCTGAAGTTTCCGGACTGTTTTCAAAGGCAGCCCCACATATAACGCATTGCAGTAATCCAGATGAGAAGTTATCAGAGCATGGATAACTGTAGCAAGGCTATCTCTGTCCAGATAAGGGCGTAGTTGGTATACCAGCCTAAGCTGATAAAAAGTGCTCCGTGCCACTGAGTTCACCTGTGCCTCAAGTGACAGTTCTGGATCCAAGAGCACCCCCAAACTACGAACCTGATCCTTTAGGGGGAGTGCAACCCCCTCCAGAACAGGTTGAATATCACCTAGCTGGGCAGACGAACCACCCACTAACAGTACCTCCGTCTTGTCTGGATTGAGTTTCAGTTTATTAGCCCTCATCCAGTCCATTACCATGCCCAGGCACTGATTCAGAACAGTCACTGCCTCACCTGGTTTTGATGTAAAAGAGAGGTAGAGCTGGGTGTCATCTGCATATTGATGGCACCTCAGCCCACACCTCCGGATAACCTCCCCCAGCGGTTTCATGTAGATGTTAAACAGCATGGGGGATAAAATAGAGCCCTGTGGAACCCCATGGCACAATTGCCATGGCACAGAGCAGTAATCCCCCAGCACCACCTTCTGGAATCGGCCATCCAAGTAGGAGCGGAACCACTGTAGTGCAGTGCCTCCTACTCCCAACCCAGACAACCTATCCAGAAGGATACCATGGTCGATGGTATCGAAAGCCGCTGAGAGGTCCAGGAGAATCAATAGGGTCATGTCCCTCTCCCCTGTTTTGCCCCACTTTACTTCAAACGCTGAAACATGCACAGACAAGAGGCTTCAGTCTACAGCTTTTAATCCATTACTTCACAGGGTCATACAGATGCAAATTCCTAGTGACTCTCAGTCTACAAGGAATGCCTTCAGGGGATTCAAAAGGTAATTATGAGAAGGTGATCTCAGGAGCCTAAATTAAGAGTGGGGAGGTCCCTCTCTCTCGTGAGGCCTCTAAGCACAGCTTTTCATGCAAGACCAATCCGGTAGACCATCTTAAGTTCCGCCCCTGCCTTCTCTCTCTTTGCTCTGCTCCTGGCATCTATTAGATCAGACTCCCCAAACCCCGCCTCCCCCTGTTCACTCCCGGGTGGTAGGAGGGGGAAGAGGGACCCTTATCCTCAGCCAGCTGGACATTTGTAACCTGAGAAGCTGGCCTAATCATGTCTGGACCAGCCTGGGAAAACATCTCCCCCATGTCCGGCAGTTCTCCTTCAGAATCTGAACTACTATCTAGGGATGTACGAAAGTTCCGCCACGGATCTTGGGGAGGCCGAATACCAGCGCATTTGGCCCCCCGAAATCGGTGGTGGAATGGCCCGCCCCCCCCTGGACTGGACTTACCTTGGGCGGATCTTCCTGGCGGCGGTTCGGCGGTGACAGCTGGTCTTCCAACCGGCTGCCGCTGCAGCCATTTCCAGGTTTAAAAAAAAAAAAAAAGTGATAGGCTACGTAAAGATTTACGTAGCCTATCACGGCTGACTTAAAAAAAAAAACGCGTTTTTTGTTTTTTTTTTAAAGTCAGCCGTGATAGGCTATGTAAACATTTATGTAGCCTATCACGGCTGACTGCAGGGACGCAAACGGCGGCGGCTACAGCCGCCGCCATTTGCGTCCCTGCTAGCCAGCGGCTGGATGTCCGGCTGCTGGCGGAGCTGGCCGGCGGCTCCGCAGAATCTCTGCAGAGCACAGCCGGCCAGCCAGGATTCCGGGGGGGGAGGAACGGAGCCCCTCCCCCCCCGTCCAGGATTCCAGGGAGAGGGGCAGAGCGCCTTCCCCCCCACCATCAGCATAATCCCCGAAAGGTAAGTGGTTTTCGTACATCCCTACTGCTATCCCACTCCCTGCATTCAGAAACACACCTGACAATATTGATATTTCAGGCTGTCTTTAGTATATACTTTATTATGAATATATTTTAAATCCTGAATATGTATTTTTGTATTTATATTTGTTATATCTATATATTACTAATTACTTACTAATTGATTACAAATTCATTACTATTTATGTAATTGTATAATTACATTTATAAAATTAGTTGTAGGAGGGAGCAAACCTATGGCCGCTAGACAGCGGCTAGATGGCCAGAGGATATCTGGGTTTTCGGGAACCGACCTCGGAACCTGTGCTCCAAGGTCAGTTCCTGGGGAACTGACCTCCCCCCACTTCTGCGCTGCCTCCAAAACAGCATGGAACAGCCCCATGCTCCGTGCTCACAAGAGGAATGCGGAGTGGCTGAAAAGGGGCGTTTCGGGGCAGGCGGAAATGCCTGTACAACACATCCAATGTGTCGTACAGTAGCCTCCTACCCCGTTCTACCCTCCCGCAGCTAGACAGCCACAATTGGCTGTCTAGCCAAAAATGCAGGGCAGGAGAAGCACGGAGGGAACGATCCCCTCCATGCTTCTCCTGCCCTGCATTGGATAGGTGGTTGCCTCCGAGTTCGGAGGTGGCCGCCTATCTGAATAGGATTGTGCCCTTAGTAACCTATTGATGGAAATTATGGTGAATATTATTCTCTTTTTGGAAGCCTTTCACAAAGTCAGTATTACTAAACAGGGGTTGGAAATGCCACAGCTTGTGTCCTGAACGAAGTAATCTATGTCACCGGAGGTCACTATGGCTATCGGGGAAGCTGCACTTATGACAAAGTTCAAAGCTACCACTCTGATACTAATGAATGGAACATAATCACCACCAGTCCATATCCAGGTAAGGTTTACTTTTTCTTATCAGTTTGAGTAATCACATTCCAAACACAGCAATTTGTCTGTCTTTCTCCATCAAAAATCCCTGAAACCACTCTACTGATTTGCACCAACATGTCGTGCTGTCATTCAAAAGCCCATGGCCTATTGCCAATCCCTGATGCCAGCCCTGAGTATTGTTATCACCTGGCACCTGCCAAGGTCCCCACCCCAGTAAAGTACCCACTGCTGACTCCCTGAGCTGCTGCCGCCTCCTCCTCCTCACCTGTTGCTGCCTGTTCACCTGTCCACTCTAAGCAGGAAAGTAGTGACAAGAGGGCTATGTGTTGCCCATCTGTTTTAGAATGGTTAACCTCAAAGTGATACTGAAAAAGATGAAGTATCCCTTCTACTGTCTGAAGTCCTCTACAATTTACTCAGTTGAACTTGAAGCCAATGGGACTGCTAGATCTGCTCTAGAATAGATATGTTGGAAATTACAGTCCACGAGAACATGGCTCAGATATGCACAGCAGCTGAAGATGGTAAATGCCCGAAGAATCTGAGTACTCAGTGCAGAAGCTGGTGTAGCATTAAACTATAACTAGGGATAGAGAGAGAAAACGAAAATGGTCTGCATGTTTTTCTTAATCTGACAATAGGTAACTACTCTACATTGCAATAATTGAGAGGACCTGTTATGCTTGGCTTTTCTGTTCACATAACATTTTAAGGAGTTGCTTTTCTGGAGAATACATGTATTTACAGGTTATCAGGTAATCTCCCTTATCTCAATAAAGCAGAATATCCTCACAAACCAGAATCCATTCCAAAAACCCCTGAAGTCAATGGAGAAACATTAATTCAGTGCTTTGGGTTATGATCCCTAATCCTCTTGTCCTATTGCATTTCTACCAAATGAAAGGCCACTGCTTTTTAGTTCTTCATATGGTTATTCAATGTTTTAAGTAATTTATCTGTTCTCCCTATAGAATATGGATTGTGTTCTATTGCACTGGAAAGCGATCTATATCTTGTGGGTGGACAAACTACAATCACAGATTGCTATGATCCAGAGCAAAATGTGTGGAAACAGAAGGCTGATATGATAGAAAGAAGAATGGAGTGTGGGGCAGTTGTCATGAATGGATACATCTATGTAACAGGGGGCTATTCCTCTTCCAAAGGATCATATTTGCAGAACATTGAGAAATATGATCCTGAATGCAATAAATGGGAAATTGTAGGCAATCTTCCCAGTGCTATGCGTTCACATGGCTGTGTCTGTGTGTACAATGTGTAAGTAGGAGAATACCATTTCTAGGACAAGAAAGTAATACATAGGGGAGCATAGAACAGGAGGAAAATGACCTACCAATAATTAGGTAACACCGCACAATTTGGCTTTTATTGACTATACCTACTGCACAACCTAAAATTAAGTTGCAGTTCAAAGACTACCACATTTTGGTACTTTTCAGCTCTCTGCTTTACTAGGGACCCGTGTATTACGAATACTACTAAGGCCAGATCAAAATAACTGCTGGGTTTTCTATTTCCGAACGTTGAGAAGCCATTGGTGTGTGTGTGTGTGAGACTGTGCTCTGTTGAAGATCTTTTTTCACCAAGCATGGTCTAACCTAATTAAGTCTGTGTAATGCCTCTTCCATTCCATTTCAAGATTACAAACTATAGACTTGAGCTTTTCATTATGCCCAGACAGCATTCAACATCTTTTTGTCTTTCCAACTCTGTCATTGGTGTCTTTTGAAGGTTGTTTTGCTTAACATCCATCCTGAAAATAGTTCAGCTGAACTCTGTAGGTTGGCCATTACTTTTCAACCTTCTTAGCTGGTCCTAATAAGTGATTATGCTACTGTTGCTTTTGGATGTTTTTTCCCCCTAATGAACCAACATGCCTACCTGCAATTTGTGTCTACCGTATCTATACTACAAGTTGCTCCCATATATGAATTTAAGTGATACTTGAGTTACCAGTGCACATGAATAATATCACTATAAGATATAGGTGTGGGTACTACAGCACATAGGAGGTTTGGCAGTATACATGGTTGTTTCTGAATGGGCAGAAGTTTGTGTTCTATTGCGTTGTGACTGACCAATGGATGCACTGTAAACTTGAATTATGTGGTCTTGAGAAACGTTGGACTGGAATACTACTAATGGATTATTTTTTCATACTTGTAAATTACTTTTGCAGATCACATTTATGTTTCAGATTAACATTTATTTAATGTTTATTTAATGATTTTTAAAAGATTTTATTTAACAATTGTGGTCAAGACCACTGAAGATAACTAGATACTTACAATATGTTGTATTTTCTTAACTTGGCTTACATAGTACCATTAAAAAGAATTTTTATCTGTTGTCCTAAATGTATAGTACTGGGATATAGAATATGTAATTTTGAGATGTATCATTGGAAATTTTCTTTTTGCTTCTTTACTAAAATCGAATTCATGTAGTCTAAGTTCCTCACTGCTTTGTAGTCTCCAAAATGTCTGAAAGCATAAAAATTCTAAGCTAGTTTATTATCTCATCACTTATCTGCAGTTATCTATATAGTTAAAAAACCAGTGGTTTCTACTTAAAACTGTAACAAACAACTTCACAGGGCTTCAAGAGGTTTAACCCATGAACTTTATTAGGTGAGGTTTCTCAGGAGATATCCTGACTACCTCTGTTTCAAACATCATGTGTGAATGCATCCTACAGATTAGAATTAGTATTTATGAATTGGAGTCATAGTATAGGAGTTGAACTAATGCCTTTCAGATCTAAATATCATCAGCCTAAATGTCTAGGATCCTACTGTCCTAGGTAGGAGTTTGGAAGTAAATGGTACTGAAATAAATAGAACTTACTTTTAAGTGTTTTAGGCTGAGGTGCTATAGCCTATTTGGATAGTTCTGCTCTTTTCAGTAGGCTGTTTAATCTGCAGATATGTGAACACTTTGACATCAGGGCAATAATGTCAATGAGCAAATACCTCACAAAATAAGAATTATAACTATTTTTGGTTCAAAAATACTGGCACAGTTGTATATCCTTTACAAGGTTAAAAAAAAACCCTGTGAAATCTCGCTATTTCCCACTTCCCAAAAGTTGCTTCACCAACACAAATACCAGGAAAGGGGTATCACCAACAGGTTTGTCACTGTAGGTTCATGATAGTGGTGCAAGCAGAGACACTAGTGTAAATGTTTACAATCAGAGTGCAACTGTTCCAGTCATGACACCTTTGAAATTAGTGTTAGAAGTATACCTTGAACATTTTATTTGTAGAAGTGGAAATGAAATAGGGCACTATCCAATTCAGCACTAACATAAATTACATTGCGCTAGCATAAGTGACCTCTAGCACAATGCCAGTGGTGTTTGCTTGCACAAGTTTGCCAGGGAAACCTGCCGCATCAGCAAATGCTATTGGATTGCTCTAGAGGTCAGTTGCGCTAGCGCGATGAGATTTACGTTAGCACTAGTGCCAAATTGGATATTGCCCTTGGAACATATGTATGTATAGTTTTTAGATTCTCATAACAATTGCTGTATTACTGTTTCACTGTAGTTTAATTTAGAATAAATGTGTTGTGCACTTGACAACATTTATGTCAATGCTGATTTAATTTTTGCGATAAATCCTGATTTAAACAAAGTGCTGGAAACTTAAGAAATGTGCTATATGTGTAATTCTTTTTCAAAATATGCTAATTTACTTTGAAAAATAAAGCTTAATCTAATTTATGGCAGCTTTGCCTTGAAAACAATGGACTTGTGAATGTATTTTTTGGATCAAGAGGAAAGAATGCTGTTACCCTGAAGTAACCTTAACACATTTTTCTCAACTGTTTCAACAGTAAGAGATCAATCATGTTTGACTGATCCAAACAAGGCAACACTAACCCCCAGATGAAGAGCAGGGCTATAAGAGTGTTGTTTAATCATTATGTATGGGTCAAATGTTGCCACGCATCTTCATACACACGCATGACTAGAGCATATACGCATGTCACAAGCAATGCAGGTCTATGGAGGCTTTAAACCAGAGGTGTGGTGCACACAATAGACATATGCACTACATTCTTATTCAAACAAGGAATAGATATATCTAAGTTGGGGAAATTATCTCACTTTAACTAATTCGCTTTAAAAGTCCAAGTGCATAGACCTTATTTTCTTACAGATTTTGTATTCAAAAACATGCACATTCTTTACAAAAAAAGATGTAGTGGGCACCCTTCTCTCTGAGTGGATATTTTGGACTCACTGGAGACTTTAGGGTGCAATTCTACAGGTGATGCCTGTAAGCCTCCAAACTCGGAGACTTTTGAGCACCCTATGCTGAGCGGGAGGAGCGGCGGAAGCTATCTTGGCCTCCGTGCTCCTCCCGCTCTGCATTTTGGCAAGATGGGCTTTTTTGCCTGAGTGGGAAGGAAGGAGGCTGGGGAGGCATGGGGGTACATCTTGTCCAGGAGCCACAGGATTGCTCTCTCCATTATTTAATTGTATATATGTTCTGAATTGCTATAAACTACCTTGAGTGTAAGTGAAGTTGGGTACAAGTAGGGCTTAAAAGTGATCTGGGACTTTAGGTGGTGGGGAGTCACCATCTGAACATTAGTAATTTGTTTTTTTGAATACAGGGAGTTCTCCAAATATTTTCCTGTAAAACCTTTCACTGTTAATTTTTAAAGTATGAATTAAGCATTTATATTGATTACTTGCAGATAGGATTGATAAACCTATCTGAAGTATTCTTGGGAAAATGCCAAACAAAGTGGCTGACTGCAGGAACGTTACACTGCTCTTAAAAATGAACTGGAAACGCTCTTTATACTGTAGTTCTCCTTATGGTCAATGGGGGAGTACAAATTGTAACAGTAATTGAACCTCCCTAGTTCTGGTAGCACTTTTTGTAATTTAAAAAGCAGCGATGCTATTGGGCAGGACACAAAACTAGCCAATTAAAATCTTGTCAACAATTTTAATGTAATATTCTAAAAAGAATGCCATTATTTTTACTATGTTCCCAATTAACTGAATCCCACTGATTCAAAATCAGAACACAGATTCTAAACCTTGTCATAAATAATTTATGCTTCCAAATTACAACCAATTAAGTAGCAGATAACACTGCATAGTAGAATATCGTCAAAATAACAGGAGCATTATGCAAATTCATTCTGATCCCAAGATGTGCTTGTAGTTTAATTCTGTACAGTTGTTTCTAGTGTATATCCTGCTCTATTATGATCAAGCTTGATGATTATGTCTGCTACATTTGATTAGCAATATTATTGAGTCTATGGGCAGTATTGAAGTCTGCCTGTGTGCCCCACATTTGGTTCAACAGGGAGCTAGCAGTTAAAAAAGCAACTAGAACAAAGGGGAACGCTCGTGAGAAGGCAGCTCCGCTGACTTGTCCAGGGTTGGTTTTTAAACCACTAACTGAATACTGCCCTATTGAGAATGACACTTACAGCATGATATCTAAACCAGGAAGCAAAATATGGGCTTGTGTATGTTGCTGTATTTTATGAAATTAGATGTTTAATTTGGGTGTACTGTTTTTAATTTGTAAGCTTTTATGTGGGGGGCATAAATGACCTATAACAATACTAACAGTGTAATAGCGTGATTAAGACCCAGTGGGCAAAGAGCCCCACATAAGAGAACTTTATTTTGGTGAAATTGGTTTGGGGGATTCTAACATCCCAGCTGTAGTATTGACAACTCTTATAACATCTGGAGGTATTGTTTGATAAAATGCTCTAAGGCTGCAATCCTAAACTCATCTGGAAATATGCCCTCCAAGGAACCCAACTGAAAAACCACTCCCTAAATCACACTGTACTGATTAATTTCCAGCAAGTCTCCAATATTCCATTCTTGGGCAAGTTGTTGGAGCATGTAGTCAGCTCCAGAGGTTTCTGGATGAGGTGGATTATCTAGATCAATTTCAATTTGGCTTCAGACCTGGTTATGGAACAGATTGCTTCGGTCATGTTGATGACACTGGGAACTGTACAGGGGGATTGTGTCCCTGCCAATTCTGCTGAATCTCTTGGCAGCTTTTGATACCATCAAGTACGGCATCCTTTTGCAGCTCTTCTCTGGGATGAGACTTGGAGGCACTGTTCTACAGTAGCTGTGATCCTTCTTGGAGGGGCGATCTCAGAAGGTGGTGCTGGGGGACTTCTATTCAACACGCTGGCTGTAGCTTGTGCTGTTTCTCAGGGTTCCATCTTGTCCCCGATGGTATGTAACATGAAACCACTGGGAAAGGTTGCCTGGAGTTTTGGGGTTTGGTGCCACCAGAATGCTGATGATGCCCAACTATATTTCTCCATTTCAATCCATCAAAGCTGCTATAGTTCTATATCAGTGTCTGGTACCAGAAATGGACTGGATGAGGGTGAATAAATTGAAGCTTGCTTAATCCAGACAAGACCAGTGGTGTAAATTTTGAAGTGCAAGCGCTGATCATGACAGTCCCCATAGTCATGCCCTCAAGGAGAGTCCAAAAATTCAGGCAGCTGTGTTGATCTGTATCAACAAACCCATTCTAGCAGTTCTCTCCCCTAGAAGTAGTTCTTTCTAATATGTCTCAATTGCCCATTCAAGAACAAGCCTCCACAAAATACTTTGCATTATAACAGGAAACAATATTTTTGTTGGAAGGTGCACTTCTGCCCAGCTACTGTGAGAACTAAAGTTAAGCTCAGAGGAAACAAGAATTCTGAGGGGGATGGCAGATGACATCAGAGTCCCTGAAAATCAAAATGTTCCAGCACTGCATCCCTGAGAGTTCTGGTTCAGCTATACCACTGGACGAGACAGACATGCACCTGGTTAGTCGAAAGGCAGATCATGGAATAAGGATTCAGCCTGTGCTGGATTAGGGCTACACTTCCCTTGAAGACTCAGGTTCACAGTTTGTCTGTACTCCTGGATTCAACCCTGAACCTGGATGCCCAGATTTCAACACTGGCCAGGAGTGCATTTGCACAGCTGAGGCTACTGGGCCAACTGTTGCTGTGCTGGTTGCTAGAGATGTCTGAGAGCTGGCCACGGTGGCACATGTTTTAGTTACATCCTGTTAGTTCTAGTGTATGCTATGGCCAGACTGTAGGGCTAGTTACAGGACTAACTTGTCCCAGCTATTTCAATGGGTCTCCTATTCCTAGTTTTCACTATATCTTATTTCCCACCCACCCCGGTACTATTTCCCCATTCCCCTTCCGCAAAGCAAGAGGTATGGGGGTTCAAGTCTCCCCCTTCATCCCAAATGGGGGTATGTGTAGCCTCATCCTGTGATTACTTAGTGATCAAAGATGAATGCCCTTTGTACATGTTCATTTGTTATTTCACATGTTCCCAGGTTCATGTCCTAGGATTGAAAACAGCTTCCGGGCCGATTCCTTTCCCTCTCGCCAATATCATAAGAACGTAAGAGCCCTGCAGGATCAGATGAAGGGTCCATCTAGTCCAGCATTCTGTTCACACAGTGGCCAACCACCCATTGACCAGAAACCCACAAGTGGTGTACATAGGCTCACTGCCTCTGGTACTGGACGTAGCACATAGCCATCAGGACTATCCTAACAAATTTAAGCTTTGAGCATGCTAAACCAATACAGAGCATCTCTCCACCGGCGTAAAATCCTGAATTTAAAACGGGACTTCCTGCTTCCGTTTTAAATGCAGGATCATGAGGGACTCCCTTTGCATGTGCTTCCTTTCCCCCTCCTTCTCCCCATATCTGAGGGGATCTCTACACCTCAAGTTTATTGTGCATTCACTCACTCACTATTGCTCACTCACTGAATTGTGCCGGTCTATTACATGACGTCATTGTTGTCCAGTCATTATTCCACTATTTCCTCCCACCTATCCCATGTTTTCCTGAAACGGAAAAAAATGGGTATTTTTCCAGATACGCACAAATGGAGTGCCATGTCCTCCCCGTGTATTTCTCCCCTAGTGTGAATAAAGTCCTGAGTGTGGTTGTTGGGGGCGTGGTCATGTCATTGAAGGTGGTGACGAAGGCCTGATGGGCATTCAGCCTTTCCAGTCTTGTGCCATTTTGGCCCCTTGCCATTTTCAGCCTGCCTGTTCAGAACAGAGCGGCAGAGCGGCAGCACATGGTGGCGTGGGAGCAGCAACATAGGGGCTGAGTGGCAGGGACTGGCCAAAAGCATGGGAAATGAAGGCAGGGCCTGGGGAGATGGGTAGGGGGGCTATCCACGTGTCAGTCCCCATCCACCACTAAAGTGCAAGGGGAGGGAAAGGGGCAGGAATCCAGGAGCAAGTATCGCTGAACCTGGAGGCTGTGTAATGCCTTTTCACGGAAACATAATGCTATGGGAATGGCGATCTACAGAGAAGGAAGTGCGTGTAAAGGGAATCAGTTGTGGTCCTGCATTTAAAATGGAAGCGGAAAGCCCCGTTTTAAATGCAGGATTTTAGGCTGGTGTAGAAATCCCGAGTCTTTCATAGATTTCGCTCCTCTTCTTGCCACTTTTCCTCCCTTCACGGAGGGAACTCAAGCAGAACTCATTATCTATGACCTATTTAAAAATGGAATGCAGTCATTCCTACACCAGCCTAAAATCCTGCATTTAAAACGGAGCTTTCTGCTTCTATTTTAAATGATCACAACTGAAGCCCTTTCCATGCGCTTCCTTTCCCCCACTCCGCCCTTATCTGAGTCTTCCATTACATGTCATTGATCTCGCCCCTCTTCTTCCCGCTTTAACTCTTTTGACGGAGGGGGTAATTTGATAGCTCATTATCTGCGATCTATTTAAAAACGGAACAGAGGGGCATTTAGTGCAGGAGGGCCACGGCTTCATGAGCCCGCCAACTTCCGTGAAGGAGCAAGCTCAATCGCACGATAAAAGCTTCGTGTGAAGGAGCCCACGGCGGCGTTATACCACATTAAAGATATAAACGAACTGTACATAGGAGGGAAAAAACGATTAAATATGCGGGGTTGCCCGATTCCCATTCCTTTTCCGAAGAAGTCAGCTATTTGCCAACGTCCCGGGGGAGGTGGGGAAATCTCGCACAACCCGGAACTCCGCTTTGGGGCAGCTTCGGGAACGAGAGCGCGTCGAAGCGACTGCTTTTGCATCGCGGTAGCCAGAAAAACCTCCGTTTCCGCGGGAAGAGAAGGAAGAGGCGGCGGCGGCGAAGCTCAGCCCTCGTGGGCCGGGACGGGAAGGGGGTGCGGCTATTGCCGCACTGGCTGCTGGGCTGGCCGGCGAGCGGAGATCGCCGCTTAAAGGGAGGAGGCGAAGAAGCGGCCTGCAGGCGAGAAGCGTCTGTTGGAAAGAGCGCGGCGGCCTTTTCCTCGGGAGAAGGTTTGTTGGCAGCAGCCCATACCGGTTCTAGGTTTGGGGATCCCGCCGCCGCCTGCGGGTGCCTCTGCAGGCTGCGGGTTCCCCTTCCCCACGTGTGTCCGGCGGCGGCTCTTGTAGGTTGCCCGGGAAAGAGGGGCGGCTTGGGATGCAGGGCATGGCAGCCCCGGAGGGCCCGTCTTCCTAGAGCCCGAGTGGACGGGGTGTTGGACCCGATACGCCACGGTGGATCCACACGGCCTGTTGTCGTCGTGGGGAGGGAAAGCGTCGCACAGGGCCTGTACGCGCAGGAGAGGGAAATCGCGCGGCAAAATCCCTGGAGGAGGCTGCTGGGCTTTTGCTCCCGGGAGCGGCTAGATCTCGAACCGAGCTTGTTGTGACTCTCCTGACGCGGTCTGTGTTGTGCTCACGTGGACAGCGGGCTGAGGTGGTAGAGTCTTGCCTGTACTGTTTCGAAGACCGCAGGTGGTGATGGGGACGATCGTTTTTGAATGCTTTAAACCACGTGGGCGTGTTTAAAAAAAAAAATCCCCGCATCTCCCTGTGAGGGGAGAAACCTAGCTCATGATGTTCAAGTAGAATATGGGGCAAGCATGATCTAGGTAGCAGAACTTAATTAAAACAAAGTCCAGGGCGGCCTTCTCTGTTGCAGGAAGCGGGTGAGGAAGAGATCCATGTTTTATGGGGTGAGTGTGTAGATCTAGACCACGTGGAGGAAGTGTGTGAGCGGCAGCTGAGCTGATAGTCCTTTGCCCAAAATGCTTATAGAGGTTGGCTGTGGAGAAGTGGGGGGAGAGTGCTAATTCCTACTCCTGAGTGCCTTTTCTCTCTTCCCCTGCCCCTTTGCTCCCATGGTGGCTAATATACAAGCGATATACATCGCTGTTTTTCTTCCCATCACTTCCAGTAACAATGATGTCATCAGAGCTGGAGCATAAAGGAGTCATTTTGTAGTGTAAAATCAGTAGGTCTTTTTAAACCCGTTTTTACAGGAGGGTCCAGCAGTTCACAGATTCTCTCTAGCCTTGCCTTCCTTATGTAAGAACAGATTTGCTATATGCAGTAGAAGTTCGTGGCCACTGGGACCCAAAGGCCTGTTCTGCCCAAGGTAGCTGAACACTGGGAGCCTTGAGGTGATGGTGGGGTGTAGAATTTCAGCCTGCCAGTGAGGGATACTAACCTTTGATGGTTCCACTTGTGTAAAAACAAAACAACAAAAACACTTGCACATGGGGTTGAGAGTGGAAGAGGTTCTAGGGCAGCCTTCTCCAACCTGGCCCCCTCCAGATGTTTTGGATAACAACTCCCAGCATTCCTGACCATTGGGGCTGGGGCTGCTGGGAATTGAAACCCAAAACCTGTGGAAGGCATCAGGCTGCGGAAGGCTGTTTAGACCTTCCCTTCCTAGCATGCTGGTTGTTGGGTTTAAAAAAAACACCTCAAGAAAACATTAAAAAAGGGATTAGCTCTCCTGCTGTCTAAAATGCTGCAGTCTGTCTACCATCTCCTTCTGCTACATGTGTAGATCCATCCCAAGCCCCCTTATACTAGAGGGGAGATTGGTCACTAATCTCTGGTTCTAAAGCTGGGTGGTGGAACTTTTCAGGAAAGATATAGTGACTCCTTTAAATTAATAGGTTTTCAGTTTATGCTGCCTTGGGCTCCTTGGAGAAAAGACAGGATATAAATGAAACAAATGAACAAATACATCATTTATTAACCACCCAGTATGTTGAGACACATAATAGGACCACAATTTTGTTCTGGGAGAGTGATATAATGGACTAAGTCCTCTATGCAAGTGCTCCAGCAGATACATAATCTATCTCTTACGTGAATATGATGCTTCGTGCTTTCCAAATAAGATATTGGCATCTGCTGGACCCTGTGTTCCATGAAGCTCCTCCCCCACCCCCCCGTATTCACTGTATGTGTGGAGGGAAGAGTGGGACCATGTCCATCAGCACTGTCACCTGACATCAGTGTGGCCCGGCCCTTCAGTTTGGCAGAAGAACAGAAAGGGGCTTCTCCTACATGTGTAGAGATATATGTACATCGCTTCTTCATATGATCAGAAACCCTGATCATTCAGGATTCCTGATCATGCAGAGAGTCTATGTGAGTAGAAGCCCCTTTCATATCTTCTGCTGAAAGTGGTGGTGGGGTGGCAAGCGGGTATGGTAGAACCAGCAGGCATGCTGATGTTGGAGATGGAGCCAATTCCGCTCGCCCATCCACACATTCACGGAATATGTGTGCATGGGAGAGCATTTAATCATGTGAAGGCCTCCACTTCACAGCTTTAAGCCCAGATCCAGGTTTGCTACCTCAATGAGAACTAAAGCTTAGATTCTGGCATTTATTAACGAACCACATGAGCTCCATCCAAACATGGCGGGGGGGGGGTCCCCCCCTCTGGATAGGCTCATGTGATTCCTTAGTAGATTCTTGCCAAACCTACAAACCTGCCTGGCTCCTACATTCTATGAAATGTCCCTCCCCTGACTTTTATACACTTTCCTCTCTTGTGCCACTTCACCTTCAGCCTGACATGAGTTGCCATGCTCAGATCTGGAGAGGGTCCTTTTATCCATAAGAGCTGCATAGAAGACAGAACTTTGCCAGGTGCTGTCAAATCCTTTATTGCAGCCCATAAAGGAGCCCTGCCAGAAGATGTCTGAGCCAGTCGATGGAGAATCATGATGGCCTTGCTAGAGTTGCCAACCTTTTCCTCCCCTTGGCAGGGTATCTCAAAACCTGCACAGCTGGCAGAAATACAGCAGCTGAATGCAATGATAGGAAAAAGCTTCAGCTACTGAATGTGGGATTATAATGCATGTTTTAAATGCACAGGAATAATTTGCAACTCTAGATCTTGTTTCTCTCTTTTCAGTTATCACAATTCTCATGTTGAAAAATCTCACAGGGTTTAATTGATTGCTGAAACTATGCCTGCACTGCTATATACAGTCCCTCCCACCAGGTCTGCCCCATCCATTTTGATGTAGGCCAGGGTTCACACGATTGGGGGGCGGGGGTAAAAGAAGCCATCATGATTTGCATAATTACCTGCAGTGCAGCGGGGGTTGCTGTGTCATCTGAACCTGATGCACACTGCAGTGGGGGTGGCTTCATGACTTGCAGTAGGGGTTGTGGGGTGGGTATGAAGTGGTGCGCCAGGTTCGGATAACATGGCAGCCTGTGCTAGATCATGGAAAGTTATGCAAATAGCAGCCGGGGGTGAAAGGAGAAGCCACAGTGCTTCTTTTAACCCAACGATCGTCCAAACCCAGCCATAGTGACTGCTGACCGTTGTGTTCTTCTGGCTGGAGTAGAGCAGCAAAGTCTTCTGTTGAAAGACATCCATCAGCCTTGGCTCAAGGGGCTAATAGCTTAGGAGGTAAATTCTTCCAGATGTGTCATGGTGAGCACAATAATATGTCTTGATCCCAGGTGAAAAAAGTGTGAATGGGGAAACTGTCTCCTTTAGGACAAAAGGAAAGGAGGCCTAGCTTCTAAAAGATGTGTGTAACAGCTGCAAGTGGTCTTGTGGAATTCTTAGATGTTTTCAAGTTCCAGTACTTGCCAGCTATATTGTGAATTGGGGAGCTTCTGGATGAAGGGCTCCTAGTGCTAACAATCAAAAGGCATTTTGCAAGTATTTCATCTCTTCTTCATTAATGGATTTTTCTGGAAGAAATGGTGGAAAAACACCGGGAGGGCTACAAATGGAAGACAATGAAGTCTGGACCAGCCCCATAAAATTCTGTGCATGAGGCAGTGCAATTGCACGATAAAAGTCTTGTTTGGAACCTCCCAGAGTGCCATAAGCAACCTGCTGCTTTGTATGGTACAACTGTTGACATAAAGAGTTGTGTCTGTGTGTGTGTGCCTTAATGATGCAGCAGACAAAAAACTTTGCTTTGGGTCAGTCTCATGAAGCACCAGCCCTGTATGTTAGAACCGTGATGGCTACTTCGTATATTTACAAAGGCATCCATACTTTGGATGTGGAATCTCCCCCAAAGGACAGACCCCTGAGGAAAGGGGCTATAAAATAGCCAAAGCACATGCCTTTATGTCTGACAGCCTAAATACCATGAAATTTTCACCCAGAATTGTGGCAGTGGTAGCTGGGTGCTGCGCACTGGCAAGTTGATACCTTATCTAAATCTAACCTGGCCACTTCCCCATTCATGCTAGGGGAGGCAGGCTGCTTGGGGATCTTTCCCAGGGCATCCTGATGGGAAGAAAACATTAAAAGGCCAGGTAAATCCGGGTTTGTAATTACATCCCCATGGGTAAAACAGCCAGTAACAAAGACTGCAGACTCAAGATTGTAACTGAAATGAATTAAACTGTTTCTGAAACACAGTGGTCAACATGGAGAGTACAGGCATAATGACGGGACTACATACAGGAAAAATGTACACATGTATGATAATGTGACTAATAAAAGAATTGGATGAAACATCTAATAAGAAACAATCTCAGTAAGAATAAAATCAAGCCCTACATTCTTGGTTCTCTATTCTAAGTTACAAAAGTGTTGTTCTAAAGTAACAAGTCCTGCACAATAGGACCAAAAAAGGAACAAGATGATACCCAATGTAAGAACAGAAATAATAAAGCAATAAACAAATGAAGCTATAATAATAAAATGATAGGAAATTTTTAAAGCCAAGCTCTTCTGCATATTACGTTACATCCTAACAATCCAGCCCAGTGACGTTGTTTTAAGTTTCATAGCATCTTGTAAGTCACAATGCATTTTAAGTCTGAAAGTAATTTATAGCTACCAGAGTCCAATAGGTGCAGTGCTTCTTCTTTGTCAGTCCTGCAGGAAGAGAAAGGAAAATGGAACCCTTGACTACTCTGCTTCCTGTACTTTTATATTGATTGGTTGTGGGCTCAAATGTATTAAAAAAGTGAAACCCTGTTTACCAAGTTTTCTAGGAAGAAAGCACAATCAGTATTCCAGCATTTACCACTTACCTTGTAAGCACAGTCCGGTTCAGCATCATCCCATAAACAAGTTCCATTAGAGCACACTCCTGCCAAGTTATTGTTACGGCTTCACCAGCTGTCAAGTCACCAAACAAGGCCTTCCTTATCAGTTAACTAGACCTTCTCGTAACCATCAAAGCCTTTCTCTCTCTTAGCAGCCCAAGTGCCAAGGCCCCTCATAAAGGCAGTGTCTTTTTTTCTCAGAAAAGGTTGTATAGAGCCAGATTTGTACTCTGACTTTATATCAAGAAAATGGCATGCAAGGGCCTTTTCAGTGTTGCAGTCAGATTATGGAATGGCTTATCCCATGAGGTCCATTTGGTCCCCTCTCTTGCTGCTTTTTGCTGACTTGCTAAAACTTCCTTGTTAGGACAAGCGTTTGTCTTGCTGAGCAGATTATTTCTGTGTGGTGGACCCTAATTTTGGAATGTATATCTGCCAAGCCTGTTCCCATTTATATGCTGTTTTATAGGATTGATTTGAGCAATGCAAATGCACTGGAAGGGCAGGGTATAAGTTTTCAATTTAGAAATACTTCTAAAAGGGTAATATTTCATAATTCAGTAGTGATACCAATGTTTGCTGAAAAAGTGGGCTTAATAATTTAAATTTACAGTATTGGTAAATGCTGGTCTGATTTACAGGTGGTGAAAATGGCTGAAAATGGAGACAGCGAAAATATGTCTGACTTGGAAAGGAAGGTCTGTCAGCAAATTGAGGTATGAATGGTCCTTCAATAAATAGCCATTTAGATTGCCTACATCATGCTGGCTGGGGGTGATGGGAGTTGTAATCCAACACATCTGAAAGGCACCAGGTTGAGGAAGGATGGACTAGACTATAAAGTTGGACAGCTACATTTGAGTACTTAATGAAGATATTCCCACACTCCCCAAAACTGGCTTCTGCTGTGTGGTGATATGCACTAGCTGAGGGTTCCCCAACCATTTTGGACCCATGGGCATATTTGGGAATTTGATAAGCTGCTGTGGGCACCATCACAAAATGGCTCCCATAGAGGATGTAGCTAGTCACAGAATGGCTGCCATGGGTGCCTGGCTGGTCAGGAGTGGGGATGGGATAAATAGCAAGGCTAGAGGCTAGGAGTGAGGAGAAACAGCAAAATAAAGAGGTGAGTGGGAGAGAAAGAGCAAGGCTAGGGGCTGAGAAGGGAGAAAAAGGCTAGAATCTGGTAGTGGAGAGATAGAGAGAGCAAAGGGGAAAGGTCTGTCTGGACAGAAGAAAATTAGGTGTGGCCAGGAAGCAACTTTCTCTTCCTGCTTGCTGAAGAGCTGATCAGCAACAGGTTCAGGAACAGGAAGGAAAACCTGGCGCCCTCATATTTTTCAAGTTTTTAATTAAAAATAATTATTTGAAGGAGACAGGGAGTGGACAGCTTTGCGGGCGCTGTTGGAGGTCCTGTGAGCACCATGGCATCCATGGGCACCATATTTACCTGCACTAGCTGATGAAATGTTCCACTTCATCCACCTCAAATCCTACTGTCTGAAATTTATTTTCAAGGTGCATAAGACAGTGGGTTGTTATCCAGTGTTTTTGCTTATGAACAGGAGACTTGTGCTTGCAGAAGGGATCCTTCCACGAGAGAAGTAAAAATGCTGGATACAACCTAATGTCACAATCGTTTTTTCTTTTCTTTTTTCAGTTGAATGTGATAGTGTAGCTAGATCCATGATTATATTGTCATGCTTGCTACCTATTTTCCAAGCATTAGCTTCTGCCACATGCTTTATAATATAAAAGTAGTATTATTAAGACAAGTACTTTATGGCATTTCAAAATGTTTAGCAGAAAACTGGGTATTTTTCATGGTGTGTAAAACATGCACTATAAATAAATGCAGGTGAAGCTCCAAGAAATGCTTTTAGCTGCTATGGAGTTGGAAACTGTCTACTTGATAAATGAAGTAGTGAACTGTCATTGTCCTGGTTCTAATATTTATATTACTCTCGCTTACTATATAGTATTATTTTGGTGATCACAACTTACTACGAGACAGGTTTCTCCAGGAGAAGATCAAATTGGATGATGGCTGGGTGACTTTAGAAACAATAATCAAATTCAACAGGTAAATCCAAGGGTGCTTATGGAAATTGTGGGCTCCTAATTTCGTAGGTGGGAAAATGAGGTCTTGTTCAGACTTATGGTAAATCTGCATTCTATGCTGAATTTTTTTCTTCAAATCCCCAAGAAGAAGGCCCGTTTCACTCAAGTTTCCAGTTTTGCCTATTTACTGAACATGCTTATTTTATTACAATTAAAATATATTTGTCTTTTCCTTTTATACTACCCAGGAGTATAATCCAAAAGCTCTGGGTCATATATAATCCAACATCTGGTCGTGCAGCCCCTGTGCCTTTTTTTCCCCTACAGAATTTATATCTGCTTAGCAGAGCAATTGTGAAATCAAGGATTTCTGTTTTGGCTTCCTCCATACACATGGAAGAACACTAAGTGAGAACACTTACTTGAAGCTTTATGTGCCCAGAACGTTCTAGAAGTTGGTCGTTGTTGTGCAGAGCAGTCTTTCCATGACATGGAAAGTAAACGCCCATGTTTTACAATCTTAACTATGTATTTGCACAATAATAATGCATAACTATGTCATATTTATAATGCTTGATCTGAAAAGAGGGACATTTATGCCACTAATTTGTTTGTTTACATAGAGAAATGGACTTTACCTAAATGGCATGGATCTTAAGATTAAGTTAGTTTAAGGAAATTCACAAAAGGAAAGTTTTCCCATTTCTCTGCCCCCTCTTCAACTATTTGCACTTGTGTGTAAAATATTTACTCTCTGGACAGTCGGGGTGTGGTGGGGGGGCTTGTTAACAATGTGGGAAGGGGTATAGAGGGCTGATGGGGAAGGAGAGACTTGCCTGATCTTATGTAAGTTGGTGGCTGCAAAGAAGAAGAAGAGACAGGAAACCTTCCTTCCATGAACTTTTTAAGGTTGACTTATTTTTGGAATTTAAGAGTTTGGTAGAGGGTCATGGTTTCAGTTTTAAGAGATTGTGCAGACTGCATAATATGCTTGCATTGCATTTAAGTCAGGTTGTGTTTAGAGGATACTTACTATAACTGTTTAAAACAAAAACCAAAAACAAGTCTTTTGTCTTTCTCCTCTCTGCGACCTTTCTTCGTAGATTAAATCGCCTTACAAAAGACTTTGATGTGATAGTGGGGGCATTAAGAAAATCAAAGACTGAGCTTATGGAAGTTAGTGAAGACAAAACTAAAATCCGAAGATCTCCAAACAAACCTTTGCCTGAAGTAACCGAACAATACAAGAATGCAGTGAAAAGCAGATCTGTGTATGTTGTAAGTGAAAATGAGGGATCCTAACGTGATGTTTTTGAAACATTCCAACTTCAGGGAGCCCCTGTTCCATATGAAACTTCCCTGGCAACGCCATGCATGATACAAAGGATTCTGGAGAGCGAATTTGGTTCATGTGGAGCCAGGCCCATTGGGCCTCACTCTTGCTCCCTGTGAAGTGGGTGATTCTAGACTACTGTTAGTGGGCAACCTGTCTTTCAGCAAAGGGCAGTATCCAATAGTGTCATTCTGCAAACTCAAACAGCATTAGTGGAGCATCACTGAATCTTTCCATTGCGCAAGAGGTTGCCCATTATGATTGAGCAACTGGTTGTGTGAGCAGGTGTGCAACAGGTTGCGCAAAACTGCTTGCGCAACCACACTAATGCAAACTTAACTTTAGTTGGATTCTTCTCTTTCGCATAATTGAGAGCCTAGTTTCTGCTAGCACATCATTTGCACTAACGGAATGGCACAGTTGGTTACTGCCCAAAGAACCCCAAAGGCACAACCCTGTGCACGTTTAGACAGAAAAAAAGTCCTATAACTCCCAGCATTCCCAGCAAGCATGGCCAATGGGGAGGAATGCTGGGAGGTCAAATCGCAAAAATCTGGAGGGTCACAGGTTAGGGGAAGGCTGGACTAGACCACTGTAAATGCCCCAAATAATCAATGGATGTTTTGACGTTTTTGTTGGTTTGGTGAAGGGTGTGTGCCTTTATCTAAACACTTAAATATGGAAACTCCCTAAATCCTTATTTTTTCAGAAAGGCTTTCCTCTAGATGCAACCCTTGATGATGTCAAAGAATGGTTAGATAGTAAAGGCAAAGTAGAAAATATTCAGATGAGGAGAACACTTCAGAAGAAGTTTAAGGTAACTCCTCTCAACAGACCTATGCCAATTTTAAAGTGTCATAAGAGAATATTCTACTAATATTCTGAACTAATTAAATACGACTTTTCTTAATCCAGGGATCAGTATTCGCAGTATTTGATAGTGTTGAAGCTGCCAAGGAGTTTGTAGAGACTCCAGACCAAAAGTACAATGACACAGAGCTGATGGTGCTTCTCAAGTAAGTGTGACTTCAGTTATGCGTTTGAGATGGTAACGCACTGATAATGGACTTCGTGTGAGACTTCTAACTTTGGAGTAGGATTGGTGACCTGCTTGAGCAGGCGGGGAGAACCTCAGGCTCCCCAGAAAGCCATGCTCTTTCCCCTGGCCTCATCCTTTCCCCACCACTCGTTCGGTGGTTTCCCAGCTTTTGTGCAGTTTTTTCCCATTCTAAAAGGTTGTAATGTGGCTAATCCTAAGGACTAGTTACTGGCAGTAAGAGCTTTAAGCTAAAGTATGGTGGTATTTTTGGTCTCGCCCCTTTTGCCTTTGGTCCCACCTACCACTGGAATCCCCCCCGCCACCGCCAAGAACTTCAGTTTGGCCCTTGGACTGAAAGAGGTTCAACGCCCCGGTGGTAGAATAAGGTGGATGAACGTTTGTCATCTGATACATCAAACTCCTGTATGTTACTGAACTACGTGGGTTTTCTTCCATCCACTTTTTAAATTACACTTTCCTGCCTTCAGGGCGGGTTGGGCAACATACACTGTCTCTTCCCTCCTGAGCAGTACATCACAGGCAGAAATTAGAACACCATCAATGAGAGTAGGAAAGAAAACACTATCAAGGAACAGAAAAGATCATCCCCAAATATCCTTCCAAAGACATTTATACTTGTCTGTCAGACAGATATGGTCCTTTTGTGTGTTTATAAAGGAAATACAAGGACACCACTTCTTGTAGAACTTGTCATTCTTACTTTGCCCCCTGGGAAAATGACTTTGTTGAATGAGTTTTTCGGCTAAACCGACCCTCCATATTTGTTTGTATTGTAAATTTATAGAACTGACTGTAGCTAACTTCCATTGTAGTTATTTCCTATCTGGCTGCGACCAGCAGTAACAATATTTATCTTGCCCTCATCTCTTTCCTCTAAGCAGGGTGGCCCAACCTTTGTGGCCACACTGGAATTTTTTTTGTGGGGGGGTGCCCTGGGCACCAGCACAAATTGGCTGCTGTATGGGGGTGGCAACTCACAAAAAAGTTCAGTGCCCCTCTTTGCACGTGTGTGTGCGCGCGCGCACACCACTCTTTCTCTCACCCATCTCCATGCAAGTGAATGGAGTGGTTTCTCCATTCATTTGCATGTGGTAAGAAGAAGCTGCCCTGCCCCCAAATGGGTGGATGTTGGGAGATCCCCCCCCCCCAGCCAAGGACCCTTTTGCCTCAAGGGTCCTTGGTAGGGGGTAGGCTTCCATTCCCATCCACCTGTTTTTTGGCAGGGTACCTCCCCCTCTCCCCCTGCCATACAAGTGACTGGAGAAATCGCTCCATTTGTGTGCAAAAGGGGAAAATAACTTGGCAGGTGCCTCAGCCTTGTGGGTGCAATGGCACTGTTGAGCACCACACTGGGGACCCCAGCTCTAAGGAAAGTTTGTTTAATCCTGGCTACAGATGTCAAGGCCTAGAAAAAACCAGGGCGGAGGGGGAGAAAAAATTAAAAATTCCCAGATTTTGAGCATTTAGGGAAAAAAAGTTTCCTCAACTTTTTCTGTTTCTCCTTTTGCCCCCTCCCCCAGGCCTCTGCACCTCTAGTCCTGGCAAAAGACACTACCATCAGACTGCAGCGGATTTTGCTTTTAGGTCTCTTGGCAGAAACTGTGCTTTTTGGATGTGCTTCTCTGAAGCCCATCACACTGAGTGCCAGAAATCTGGTCTAGTATTCCTTGTGTCCTCCCTTTTGCTCAGTCTGCTGTTTAGCACCAGCCCTGATAAAAACGTTAGTAATTCCTTGCAGTCTGAGGAATGGAGAGTTCAGCACACTGAGAAGAAGAACCTAATCATGTGTTAGGGGAGCCAGATGGCCTCTTTTAATAAGAGCTAATTTGTGTTTTGATCTCTAAGACCAGCCTGTCGATGCTAACTGGTAACCTCTGACTGACAGAGCGAAGGTTGGGTATTGGTGGTGATTAGACTGCTTCAGAGAGCAGCCAGACTTCTTAAGGATGGCTACCGTATTCTTCCATTTTAAATAGCCGTAAATTTAACTGCTTAATTAGATTATACTCTGCAGGGATGATTACATTGCAAAGAAGAATGACGAGAGAAAACGGAACAAATTGGAAGCAAAAGCCAAGGCCAAACAGTAAGCTGTGACTTGAACTTGAAATTAGCGTCAATTCTTGTTTTGTCAACATTTGCTCACCTGACTTTCTTGTCTTTTTTGTAACAGGGAGAAAGAAGAGAAACAGAAACAAGCAGAAGATGCTGAAATGGTATATACCCTTTGATTTCATTGACTGTGTAATCCATTCTAATAATGGCCTTGTTTGCCCATACCTCTGTTATGTGTAAATAACAGGATATGGTAGCAGAATAAAGACTTGAAAAGCAATTAGCTAAGACTAACTTGAGTCTGCTCTCCTGGACCTATAAGAATAACAAGACGAATGGGAAAGCCTCAGCTTGATATTCCCAAAACAACACGCTTTAGTACTTGTGAACTTGCTTGCTACAGATGCGAAGGTGTAGCCAGTGTGTGCTAGGGCTCAGTGCTAGAACGTATGAAGTAAGAATAAAGTGCCCCTGAGCAGCTTCAGAGTGCATTTCCCTCCCAGATCAGAGATTGGGATGGGTGGGTGGGTGGGAAGGGTTTAGATGGAAGAGCTTCTTCAGCCTTGGTGTCTTCTTTTTTTCTTCTTTTAGAAATGTACGCACTGGGTGCTTAGCTCATAAGTGCTCTTTACTAGTGCTTATTATGAACCTGCTGGGGATATATGAGGGTGGGACACAGAAAGCAGTTCTGCCTCCCTGAGTCCATTAAGCCATACTGCGGAAAAGGCTGTACTAACAAAGGTGGAAGAGAATTGTTTGCAAAGGCTCATAGAGCTGGTGTATCCCAAGTGGTTGAGACTATAGGCAAAAATCTACCCGTTCTTTTTCAACTTAAAAAAAAAAAGACATTTAATTTAAAATAAGCTGACCACACTCCTGAAAAACTATTGCCAAAGTGCAAAACAATAGTATCTTGATACCACTTGTCCTAGTAAATACCAGTGTCCTGTGCTAAAAGTAGCTTAAAACACACGTGTGTGCACCAGATTTAATATGATGTAAATTAAGTGCCTTGAGCTCTAAGGGAAGTGGTTCTCAACTGGGGGTCTCCAGATCTTTTTTCGACTCCCAACAGGCCCAGCCAGCCAGTAGCCAGGGGTGATAGGTGTTGGAGTCCAGCAAAATCTGGGGACACAAGATTGGGAACCACTGCCTTGTGGGGATGGGGAGATGCTGTATAAATGCTTAGTAGTATTATGGTCACATCACTCTGAATTTGGGAGTTACAGAGCACTGAGGTCACTGGCTCTGTATTAGGCCCACTATATATTGCAGGAAGGCGTGATCTGAAGTGAAGCAGCTTACCTGAAAGTATAGCACCGGCACATGTTCAGAATGGGACCTATATAAGTCACGCATGGGCGGAAACTTATTCAGCCCAAATGGATGGATGTTACAAGCCAGACTTGCGGACTTTAAAAAAAGGGTATTTATTAATGGTGCTGGGCACCAGTCCTCTTCAGGTGTTCATCTCCACGTGAGCATAATCGTGTGTTGGCCCCCCAACTTCATATTCCTGCCCCCCAACGTCCAATCTGAGAACTGAGAAACAGGTCTGAAGAAGGGAGCCTACTCTGTGCTTGTGGTCTGCCTGTCATGATGTGGACCCCAAGGTTCTATATCACAGGAACTTGATGCACCTAGAGTAGGTTCCCCCCTTCAGACCTTTTTCTCCCCCACAATGCTTGGATGGCTGGGGGATGAGGATGCAATGGCAGGGAGCCCTCCTTGGGTGTCCTCCTCCACCCGAACATAACCACATGGAGGAAAAGAGTGGGGCCATGCCTGCTGGTGCTCCCCAAGTATGGGGGAGCAGGTCTGAAGAAGGCAGCCTGCCCTCTGCATGGTTCCACGACATAGGCAAGGAGCAGAGTGCCTCTGTGGGTAGAGCAGGCTCCCATCTTCAGAACTTCTCCCCCACATCACCATGAGTAGGAGGCCAGGACAGAGCCAGAGCGTGACCCTGCTCTCTCCCTGTACATGACCACACTTGTGTGGAGGGAAATGCTGGAAGGGCACCAGGCACTGGTTTGGTGAGTCCACAAACTCGGCGGAACCCTGGACCTCTTTTTAAAGCATGTGTACCTCTTTGTCAAAGTCCTGGGAAGCTCTGAAGAGTATCCTTCTCACTGAAGTCCAATTCATCATCTGGGGAATAAATGTGTGTCCTGTCTAATAGAATCTTTCCCCTCCCCTTTTATAAATAAAAGAAATCTCTGGAGGAGAAGCAGGGGTGCTTGCTGAAATTCTTTGGAGACCTAGAAGATCAGACGTGCCGAGAGGACCTCCACGCAGTTTTCTCTGACCATGGTGAAATCAAATGGATAGACTTTGTCAGAGGTGCAAAAGAGGTCAGATTGAGTTACTGCAGTATTTGTAATGGGTGAAATATTAAGCAAATGGGGCAATGGTTTTAGGGTTTTGTGTGCGTGTTCCAGAGGAGCAGGAGTTGCCTAACATGGATGTTCTTTCGTCTTACATTTACAGGCAGATCATGTGTTAATGCTGAAATTGTAATAGATAACTCGGCAATCCATTGCCAGACTTCTGATGTACTTTCCTCCTAATCAAGGGACTTGTAAAACAATCTAGAACATAAATGTCATTCTAGCTTGCTAGATTAAGCCCTGAGATGTTTGCCTCGTCCTTCTAATTGGCCCTCCAGATAAGAAATCTTAAGCTTACAGATTTGCCACATGAGCAGTGTTCCACAGACCAGAGTAAGCATAAAATTCTTTGGAGCCCTGCTTGGCAGTTGCTATTGCCCCTTTAGGTCCATAGTTTATGGACGGCTGATTTATTCCTATTAGGTAGTGGTCGTAGTAAACTTCTCCATTGCCTGCCAAAGCCAAACATCTGTACCTTGAAGCAGGGATGGGCAACGTGTGGCCCTCCAAGTATTTTGGCCTACAACTCCCATCATCCCCCTCCATTAGCTATGCTGTCTAGGGCTGATGGGAGTTTTAGCCTCCAAGTTGCCCCCCCCCCCCCAAGGGAAAGGGCAAATGACAAAGGGCAGACTCATGGGTGTGCTACCCATGCAGCATCTTCTCCAGGTCATGCCCTTGTCTTGCCTGGGGTAGACCTCAAATGGAAGCAGCAACAAAAGGGAATAGGCCAGTGGACTGCCTTATGGAGGACAGGAGAAGCAATCTGTCATAACCTCAGAGTGATGTCCAATACATAGTACAAATTGAACATAGATGGGGTAGGATGAGGGCTCATGCAGTTTGTCCTGTGTTGTCTTAACTACCACATCCAAGATGGCTTATTAGCAATCTTAACTGCCCGTTCACTGTTGCTGTAGACTGCATAGCTGTGGGAAGCCATCATTTTGTAATCCATTTGAAAGAAAATGCCTCATCTTGGAGAAACTTTTGACAGATGAAAGTGAACTGGGCAATTCCTGCATTGTTTCAAATGTATTTCTGTGTATAGGGAATCATCCTGTTCAAGAGTAGTGCAAAAGAAGCGCTGGATAAAGCCAAAGAAGCAAATAATGGGAACCTGGAGCTGCGAGGCAAGGATGTTACGTGGGAGGTGCTTGAAGGAGATGTGGCAAGGGAAGCACTGAAGAAAATCATGGAAGGGCAGCAAGAATTGTTAAATAAAAAGAAAGGAAAAGGTGACTTTCCCCTCTAGACTTTAAGTATCAGTCTTTGCTTTCTTGGAAGCCAGGTTTTATATTGATTATGGATGTTGGGCAAGAAGTGGGCTGCTTTCCTCCCAGTTAGGGTTCCAGTCCAGGCAGGCCCATCTGTGTGCATGTCTGTACTCTTCAGTGGCCCATGGAAAGGGCAGAATCTGTGCAGATCTAGTTCAGGCCAGCAGCTGTTGCCTGCCCATGGTGGTGGCAGAGAGGGGAAGGTCAGTGGTGGAAGAGCAGCAGTCACTGGAGTTAGGAGGGACAGAGTTGCAAAAGTGGGTGGTGAACTAGTCTATGTAACAAAGAAGAGGGCCGTGGTGTTAGTATGTGCTGGGGCTGAGAGAATGGGATAGAATGTGTTCATCTCTAACAGGGTGTCTTGGATGTTGGGTGGCAGAGGTGACGGTTGGAATCCTAGAACTAGTTCACATATGGCACATACGCTTCCTGATTTCTCATTGTTTGCGGCCAACTGACCAAGACGGCGTTTTGAGGTGATGGTAAAGTTCTGCTTGTGGGGTTTGATCTATGATGGCTCGCTCACAGATGCAGCTATCTGCTATATACTTGGGGAGGGGCCCAGTGGCAAAGCACATGCTTTGAATACAGAAAGTTGCAGGTTGAATCCCTGGTTTCGCCAGGTAGGGATGGGAAAGGCACCTGTCAGAATCCTTGTAGAACTGCTGCCAGTTGGTGTAGACAATACTGAGTGAGTTGGACCAATGGTCCCATTTTGTACAAGGTTCCTTCCTATCTTTATTGTGAGACACACTGCAGTATATCCCTAAAGCTGAGTGTTGGTGGTCTAAGGTGTACATATCTTGCCTGACAGGTCGCAAAGGTAAAGGAAAAGGTGGTAAGGGACCTCAGGGTGCACAGGACAGAAAAGTGAAATTCCAAGGCAAGAAAACGAAATTTGAGAGTGAAGATGAGGAGGAGGGTGAAGACAATGGTACAACAGGTGAGTTGTCTCCATTGCAACAAGCTTCCAAATGCATGTGTTGGGTATGGTGTCTGAAAAATTGCTGTAGAAGAGTAGTTGTCACTTCTTTTAATAATGTTGGTTGGATTTTTCTCGTCTTGAAAACAACACCTTAATAAAGAAAAAAAGTTGGATAAATTCCCCACATTGTAGCATAATTGTCCAGATGTCATATGAAAATGTATCTACCTAGTAACTGGTAGAAATTTAGCTTTGTTATAACAGCTTGAACCAGTTTGATACTTCAGAGAGCTTGACAGGAAAATGAACAAAGGACAGTGCGCTAAGTTTTTCCCTTCCTCCTCCCTCACCATGGGAAGAAGCTGGTGGTCCCATTAGGGTTGGTTGTGTGTGTGGGGTGGTAAGGAAATATTAATTACCATATGGGAAATAGTACATGTCCTAGAGTCCAGAGGTTGGAGCACATTAAGCTGTCCTCAGCATTCCAAATGGCTGGTTCAGAAAGTACTTCTAAAGGCTTCCAGCTGCCATCCCTGTAGAGACCTTGGAAATGATATGTTCTACATAGCCGATTAGTCAAAAGAGACCAGAGGCCCTCTGTTAAAATGGTATCTTAAACCAGAATTTCCTTTGAATCACTAGGTTCACCTTCATTAGCTAGAGTTCAAAAGGGAAGGAGGCCTTCTGATGGTCAAATGTTCCTTAATAGTGGTCTCAAACTGCTGTTCTGCCCAAACACACAGCATAAGCATTTGATACTGTTTTGAAAAAGGGAGCAACAGAAGGATTGTGTACAGAAGCTTTAGTAGTACTTGCTTTATTATCATAGCTGTACATTTGTTGTATATCATAATACTGAGTGAGCTCTCAATCTTGCAGGGCCAGCGAGTCCCAAGAAAAGACCACTTGAAGAGGCCGAGCAAGAAGAGCCTGTCCCCAAACAGCTAAAAACAGAAAATGGAGCTGGAGATGGGGAATAGTTCAGAATGCATTAAGTTTTTTTAAAAATAAGTTTTAAGTCATTCCTCCATTCATCTTTTTTTCACAAGAGAATCTAATAAAATCAACTTCGATGTCCACCTACAAAGAGCAAAGAAGAAAATTAATTTTTGAGATTCTTTCCTTGGGATGCTTGCTTATTTTAACATGCAATTTTTAATAGTTTTACAGTCAGGCTAAAAGGAAAGGCTGAAGAAGCTGAACTACCCTAATTCAACTGTGTATAAAAGTTGTACTTTGCGTATGCCAAATAAACTTAAGCATCTTGAGTGTTAAAATTCAATGAACTATTGTGTTAAATGACAGAAGTGGAACAATAGCTGTGTCAAATTGTATCACTACTTTGAGTTTCATGGAAGAAAGGTGGGCTATAAATGAAATAAATCAACTGTGTACAGTTATCCTGTTCACATAATTCAGTTTTTAATTGCTCTCCAATGCTTTCTTAGAATACCCTCAAAACTTCGACTGCTTTTCCTTCGTAGTACGATGACAGAAAATGTCTGTCTTCATCTGTGGTAGCCTTCCCCAACCTGATGACCTCCAGATGTGTTGGACTACAACTCTCATGCTGGCTGGGGGATGCTGGGAGTTGCAGTACAGCACAGCTGGAAGGCACCAGGTTGGAGAAGGCTAATCTATAGAGAAACAACTTGTTTTTTTCATTAGTAAAGGGGCTTGCTGTAATGCTTTGCATAATTGGAAATACTAAAGTATCTCAGCCCTAGCTTCCTTAGGACTTAAGTTCATGTATACATGCTCTTCACGTAACAAAGTCTAAAATGGTGGAATGGTTTTATATGTGATGAAAGATTGATGGAAGTCCTACAGTACGTTGTGGCTGCCATCCTATTTAAGCACCAAACATGACTGCCCTGTCCATAGTTGTTGCTGCAGATACTGAACTAGTATGCCTGGAATCCGCAAGATGATCACAACGAATGAGTAAACTAGAACTTCCATTGTTAGAGGTGATGGTATTGAGATGCAGCATGCCCCTCAATACCAGTTGCTGGGAAACACAAATGGGAGGGTGCTTTACACTCATGTCCTGCTTGTGGGCTTCCCACAGGCAGCTGGCCTCTGTGGGAACAGTGTTCTGGACTAAGTAGGCCTTTGCTCTGATCCAGCAGAAACTTTATGCACCTCCTTGCATACACGGTGTGCAAGTGACCTAGGTATGAAAATGAGACTTCTAGTTTTCATGGAGGATAAGGCTATAAATGGATTCTGATTACGATGGATATAGATTACCTCCAGTATCGGAGGCAGTATGTCAGTTACTGAGGAACACAACCAGGACGGCGCTAAATGGTTCCCGTGCCTGCTTGTGGGCTTCTCATAAGCATCTGGCCACCGTGTGAACAGAATACTGAACCCAATAGTCCAGTGGTGTGATCCAGCAGAAAGGGACCTGACTTCTGTGCAAGACAGTTGTTCTTGGGGCAGAAGAGAGAAGACTACTATCCTACACCATACTTCAAGTCCGTCCCCTTAGAAACTTGGGTTTGTTTGTTTTTTAAAAAACCCTGGAAGTCAATAACCAGAATTCTGTATTCTGTTCCCAGTGCCAGTGTATGTGCAGGACAATCACAGACATAGTTCTGGTTGAAAAATTCTTATAGGTCATTATTAGCATATGGCTTGGTTGTTAAGCTACAAATTCATATTTTCACTTTGGAGTAAAGGTGGCTTAATACTTACTGATTTCTTCTTGTGAAATTTGTATGAGGCTGGTAGATCATACCTCAGTTCTAAAAATGAAGTGAATAAAATGCATTAAGCTGTAATAGAGACGTGATACCGTTAATGTGTGTATCAGGCAATTGTGTCTCTTAAGGTAAACTACAAATGTGCTGGGGTAATGAAGCAAAATGAGATGGTTGGAAATATGAGATGCAGGAAGATAAGACAGGTTTACACGGACTGAACACATTTTGGATATGGGACCAATTATATTGGGCTACTGGAAATTGAGGACACATTTGTCTACAGTTCAAGGTAAACGTGTCCTGTTGAACAGCAGTAATTCAATTGGATCAACTTCTAAAATACACAGATTTTAAACAATTTACTATTGTCTGCCCCTAGGATGTATGTAATTGAGCTAACTTCCATTTAGTTCAGCCTTCCCAATTTGGTGCCGTCCGGATGTTTTGGTCTATAACTCCCAGCATTCCTGACCATTGGCCATGCTGGCTGGCGCTGATGGGGGTTGAAGTCCAGAACATCTGGAAGGTACCAGGTTGGAGAAGGCTGATGTAAACTTACAAAATGACATTCAGAATAGCTTTGTGTTCAAACTTTTAAAAGGCTCAAGGAAACATTTGCTATGAGACAACCTGAGAATTAAGCCTAGCCTGTTTTCAGGGTAGACCACATAAAACAGTTGTTTTGCTTATCTTAAATATATATTATATGCTCTTCCTCAGCAGTTTATGTATGATTCCCATGTTGCCTCCCATCTAGGTAGTTTACAGGGCCAAACCTTCAGTAGGGGAACTGTATAATGTGCCTTCAGGCTGTCCTGAACATTATAAGCTAGTTCTTACCTGCTAAAACTTCCATCTTCACTTTCCATTCATCTGCTTTCTTCTGAATATGCTTAGAATGGAAGAAGTGCAAAGTATTTAGTGGTCATATTAATACTGGTGAAGGTGTGCCTAAACTCTTTAGAATTGAAGCAATAGTTGATGTAGTCCCCCCCGCCCCGCTTTTTACCGCTTCCATCATAACCAAAAGGCAATACACTTTTAGATTTCGCCAAGCATAGCTAATCATGACATTATGTTCCAAGGCTGTGATCTTCACACTGTGGAGCATCCATGAGTTCTGACCCTATTGCTCTCTTTAATAAGGTGCAAAAGCACAAACTTGCTAGAGACGTACTTGTCGGGTTGATGTTTTGTGTAAGGAATATACAGCTGTTCTTGCCATCTGCAGTGCTGTGTTGAGAAAAGCCATATCCGTACCTATGAAAATAAAGACTCTTAAAAGTTTGAAGCCTCCCTTATTCAGTAATCTTAAGTATGCCTATTGCCTGATCCTAAATGGGTAACGTCTCAGCAGCCTTGAGAGGTGTTGTCACAATAACGAAACAGATTTCAAGTTTTGTCCTGCTGTGGTTGAGAATTTAACAACTTCTGAAAATTGTTTAGTTAGGAAGGCAAATGTCTCCTAGGTTTGCACCACTGAAAGTCTAGTTAAATTGAGTATATTTGAATATTCAGCTTCTGGAAACTATAAAGGTGTAATCCTATGCATGTTTAGACAGAAAAATGTCCTAGAACTCCCAGCGTGACCCAGCCAGCATGACTCGGTGGGGCATGCTGGGAGTTGTAGGACTTTTTTCTGTCTAAACATGCATAGGATTGCACCCTAAATTGAGTTGTGCTTTTGTAACTATTCTTGGTTCTCCTCTCCATTTTATCCTCGCAACAATCCTGTGAGGTAGGTTAGATTGATAGTCAGTGACTGGCCCAAAGTCACCCAGTGAGCTTCATGACTGAGTGGGGACTGGAAGGCGGGTCCCAAAGTCCCAGTGCAACACTTTAACCACTACATCACACTGGCTGGCATATAAGGGGAATGATTAACAAGTAGAATACCAAAAGCTTTTGTCCTTAATCCAGTGCAAATAACTTGGAGAGAACAGAAAATGTAGCAGTAGAAATTGTAGCTGACACCAAATTGGAAAAGACTGAGCATCTTTGGATACAAGAAATTTAATTAAAAGTGATCTTAAAGTGGACTTACTAAATTGCATCCTGATTTTTTCCAAAGTTCTTATGTCATTAAGGACAACAAAAAGCAAGCTGTTACATGAGAAATGTGTGTCTGGCAATGATACATTTGGAAAAGGAAATTATAGTTGTCAAACCAAATATTAGCAGTATAATTAGAAAGCAGACAACCTAGTCTGTTGCATCAGTAAGTGGAATAAGACATGGACCCTATTTCCACTTGACCTTTGGTTTCACTTCTGGCTTCCCTGCTTCAGAAAATAAGAACTCTGAAGACTTTCAAGCAGAGCAATAAAAATGATGGGAAGTGTAGAGAAAAATACATGAGGGAACTGGGTTTATGTAGCTTGGAGAAGAGAAAATGAGAGCGGAGTCTTCCAGTCTACAAAGGCAAGAGAGAGATGAGGGTAAATTCTTGCCTAACAACAGAAATGCAGCCAAAAAGATTTACACTAGACATTAGGAAGAACTTTGTAGGGGGTTGACTACTGGAAAACCATGTTGAGAAGTTTGATTAGACAAACACTTGGTTGAATGATTTCTGATGGATTCAGACCCTTAGTATGGGGGGCTGACTGAAGAACATTTTAAGATCCCTTAACCACTCCTCCTCCCCACCAAATTGCCTTGTCACTGGAAATGAGGGGGCATCATCTTCTGACAGGGATGGTTTTGGGTAGGGGTCCAGATAAGGTTCCTTCCCATTCAGTGAAAGGACCACTGACCTTTATTGTGCTTAGTTCCAAATGGAGGATTCATAATAACTGTATCAAATGTTTTTGGCATTTTGTCAGGAAAAGAACATACATTGCACTGAACCATGTCAATATTTGTGAGCTCAAATTCTTCAGCATTCCTGTTAAATACTTCCAGGGCATCAGCATCTATGTCAAATCCTATACATAACCTGGAAAAGGGTAAAAATAAAAATAAAAACTAATTACATAATATGTGACTATATTATTTTGAAAAAATATACTGGTCCCTGCTCCTAGATATCTATATTTAGGGTATGTATAACATGAAAGATTGCATGCTTACTCGGAAATGCATCTGATGCCTGCAGTTTCTACTGCAGTGAGCGAAACATGCATGAAAACCTTTATATGCATAGATCTCCTCAGCCAGACTAGGAAGTTAGCCTCATTAAACAATTTCTAAAACTTCATTAATTGCACTTTTACAGGTTGACTGATTTCATCCAGACTTTCTAGATATAAGTTTGGTTAATTATTTTACAGAAGTATTAGCACCTCTTCATTTAGTTTTATAATAAGAAGGGAAGAACATGGGTGTAAGACACCTACCCTGCCCCCAACATAGCACTTCCAATGCTCAGCACACCACAACCGCATCCAAGATCTGCAACGGTCTTGTTTTCAATATCACCAAAAGTATTATGAATTGTATAAAGCATACATGCTGGGGGATAAAGACAAAGAAATACAGGTGATAGATTCAGGGCAAATACATTATTGTCCTGAAATGAAGATAATCTAATCTGTCCCATTCTGCCCACCACCCCAACAACTAAAGCAGCATCTTATATGCCCAAGCACCTCTAATGCATCAGACAAATTTATAGTGGGCAACCAACTAAGACTAAACAAGATACAACTGCAGGACAAATAAAAAAACAAATCCAGGTGGCTCAAGCAAGCCAGTATACCAATGGCTATAAGGAAAGGCAAACAAGAACCACACAAGGGCTGTGAAAGTCCTGCATGGCCTCAGTTACGGGAATCACCTAGACTAGAAGAATATGCTGTTCCACTGAGCCCCACTTGATAGCTTTCCTTCCCATTCCGGAGGCCTGGTTTTTCAGAGGGGGGCAGGGAATCTAGTCTTTACCCTAATAGGTAAAGGCGATCATAATTCAATATTTATCAATTAGCAAACTTCTCTTTCAGGGATATCAGATAAGTTCTTGACTCCCAACATTATTCCTGATCTACAACCTACAGCTAGTTAACAGATACCTTGAAAAAAATGAGGGACTTCAATAATGGTGCGATTGTGTTTAATATTAAACCACTCGGGTATCAGTAGGTTATTAACAACCATCAGAACTTCTAGAATGAAAATACCTTCTAGAATTAGCTTAAGAGTTTGCAGGATACACTATTTATGGGACAGAGAGAATATGGAGATTTACCTGCAATATGTGGCCTTGTTGGATATTGCTCAAGCAACAGCTTTGGATTCTCAAAATAATCAACTTGTTGAAGATTGCTTTCAAGTTCTTTAAGCTTTAATTTCTGCATGCTTATGGTTTAAGCTTGAAAAAATAAGTTTGTAATCAGATACGCAAGGAAATTAAATATAGCCATACTGTTTCCTTTATGCACAAGATTAAAATGCACAGTTCCTATTACTTTTGTTTTTCTTTGTTCCTCATCCCTGCTGCATTTATTATACGTTTAGCAAGAATTGTTTAAAAATCCCTGGCATTTTGTATATATTAAATTCAAAGCATGAAATAAAGTGTTCCCCACACAACAAAACGATAGCTTTTCTATTGAAATCCTTAGACTCACAATATGGTGGTGGTTAACTCAGAACATAACAAAGCCCTAAATGAAGCCTAAGTAACTGAAAACAGAAGCCACAATAGGGTAAAACCTTTATTGGGACCAATTAGTTGTGACCTCTCCTTCAGGATGGCTGTTAAGAAGTAGGGAGAGAAAAGGACTGGGATGATATTGAAGCCCCAAAGTCTGCAGTCTAACGGACCATTATTAACTCCCTGCAGTCTGATACGTTGCACTTACTCCAAAGTAAGTGCGCATAGGGCTGCATCCTTACAGGAGGGAAAACCAAGTTCAGCCAATATTTTATCTGCATTCTCCCTAACGTATCGCTACAAATAATTGCGAAACCTTTTGAAAACGGAAAATATACCCAAAGACGTGTCTCCAGACATTTTCTACGACATCTAGAAAGAGATCCCAAATCCATTTACCTTTCCTGTGGCTTCGCCAAAGATCACACTTCCGCTTTGTGCAAGGACTTCAGCGATCCCCCACACCCGGAGGAAACACAGCCCCTCGCTTTTAGTTCCTGTACTGCAGCAAACCCAGCTCAGGAGTCCGCCTGTGCTTGCCCCCTCTTCTGGAAACAGGAGAAATGGAAGAAAACCAACAAAGATAGTAACTGTCAATTTGGATGCATCTATCGGGGGAGAAACAGCTTGGATTGGAGTCCGAGAAATCTGGTTTAACGCGAGTGTGAATTACACTGTTACTAAGGCTGTAATCCTTCAGAAAAAACAATTATTAGGGAGTAAGTGGACGCATACATGTCTATTCAGAAGTAAGTCCCATTAAATTCAATGGGACTTACTCCTAGGTGAGTATAACATTGCTGCCTCAACAGGTTTAAAAATCTCAGATTCTTCGGTTTAGGTGGATACTTCATGGTTTTAGTTCCTTGGCAATTGCTATTATTCATGTTGCTGCTTCAGCAAATCTTTATGTATTCAATTCATTTTCACCCCTGTTGTTGTTGTTCAGTCGTTCAGTCGTGTCCGACTCTTCGTGACCCCATGGACCATAGCACGCCAGGCCTTCCTGTCCTGCGCTCTCTCCCGGAGCGTGCTCAAGTTCATATCCATTGCATCCGTGATGCTATCTAGCCATCTCATCCTCTGCCGTCCCCTTCTCCTTTTGCCTTCAGTCTTTCCCAGCATCAGGGTCTTTTCCAGGGAGTTTTCTCTTCGCATTAGGTGGCCAAAATATTGGAGCTTCAGCTTCATTATCTGTCCTTCCAATGAGCACTCAGGGTTGATTTCCTTTAGGATGGACTGATTTGACCTCCTTGCAGTCCAGGGCACTCGTAAGAGTCTTCTCCAGCACCACAGTTCGAAAGCATCAATTCTTCAGCGCTCAGCCTTCCTTATAGTCCAGCTGTCACAGCCATACATTACTACTGGGAAAACCATAGCTTTGATTAGACGGACCTTTGTCGGCAAGGTGATGTCTCTGCTTCTTACTATGCTGTCTAGGTTGGCCATAGCTTTCCTCCCAAGGAGCAAGCATCTTTTAATTTCATGGCTACAGTCACCGTCTGCGGTGATCTTGGAGCCCAAGAAAGTAAAATCTGTCACTGCTTCCATTTCTTCCCCTTCTATATGCCAGGAAGTGATGGGGCCAGATGCCATGATCTTAGTTTTTTTAATGTTGAGTTTCAAACCAGCTTTTGCACTCTCCTCTTTCACCCTCAACAAGAGGCTCTTTAGATCCTCTTCGCTTTCTGCCATTAGGGTGGTATCGTCTGCATATCGGAGGTTGTTGATAATTCTCCCAGCAATCTTAATTCCGACCTCTGATTCATCCAACCCGGCATTTCTCATGATGTACTCTGCATATAAGTTAAATAAGCAGGGTGACAATATGCAGCCTTGTCGTACTCCTTTCCCTGGTGTATTTTACATTTCCGCTCTCTTCATTTCCTATTTTATTACTACTATACTGGACTGTATAGCCCAGGATTCCCCCACCTGGGCACACACACCACCACCATGTGCGTTGGACTACAACTCCCAATATGCTGGCTGGGAAATTCTGGGAGTTGTAGGAAACTCCTTTTTTTCTTTTTTTTCCAGCGGAAACAGGCAAATGATTGCATCCTAAATAATTTATTTTGAATATTAGTAGCTGCAGTAACGAGTGGCTAGATCACATACTTTACATGTCTCAGATTAAATCCCTGGCATCTCCAGATAAGGCTGGGAAAGACTCTTGACCGCAATCCAACAGCTGCTGCCAATCAGGGGGTGGAGAGTCAGACAATTCTGACCTAAGAGACGAATGATCTGTCCTGGCCTAAAGTAGCTTCTTATCTTTGTAATAATCCGCCCCCCAAATGAGGTGGTGGGGGGGGGGGTTAAGTGAAATAACAGGCTCAATTTATCACTGAAAACTTCCAAACTCCTTGTTCTTTATCAAGCATAGTTCAGCAAAAAATAAAGATCTTTCATCTCCAGATTCATTACTACAGGTAGCTTCATCGGATTTGTTTTGTTTTGTCCCTATTGCCTTTGCTTAAGAATGGCTGGGCTGCTGTACTTTCAGTAGATATTAAGCGGTACTTTTTCTGGTACGGAGTAAGCGTCGGGGAAAGCTTCATGCCAGGAAAATCTCCTGCCAAAACGTTTCTTAGGCTGCTGTTAAGGGAACACAGTAAGAGCCCTGCCTGGATCAGACAGACCCAAAGGTCCTTTCCACAGTGGCCAACTAGATGCCTCTGAGACGCCCACAAGGACGGCATGAAGGCAATACGTAGCCTTCCCTGCTCTTTACCCTCAGGCGGTATTCAGTAGCATAATTTAACTGTCTCTCTGAACATGGAAGTTCCACAGAGCCATTACGATTACTTTTTTTTGTTTTGTCCAATCCCCCTTTAAAGTAATCTCAGCTCGTGGGTACACGAGAACAGAAGAATCTGTCAAAACGTTGGCAATGGGCAGCCTTACGAAAAACGCGCAGCTCGAAAAGCCTGCGCTATGTATTTCTGCGCGATCTTAGGCACACTTGCTCAGGGGAGTGAAGTCGAACTCAAGAGCATTTTACTCCTGAGTAAACATGGTTGGAACCGCGCCATTATAGGGTCGCTTTAGAAGAGATGCCGTTTAAAGCACACCGCTTCAGGCCCCTTAGAGCAGCCGTCTCCGAGCCGGAGCCCACCTTTTGGACTGCAGGTCCCACTATTCCTGACCATTGGCTGTACTGGCTGGGGCTGATGGAAGTTGAAGTCCAAAACATCTGGAGGGCACCCTGTTGGGAAGGCTGCTTTGGAGGGTCTAGTATGGGTATATATGAATGCGTTATCTTCTCCCGTGCGCGTGTGTGTAGGTGTAGTAGCAGTGCACGCAGGAGTAGTGGTGGTGTCTTTGCACACTAGTGAGAGGTTGCTCCGAGACGAAAGCCCCAGGAGGGGGAGAGGAACGGAGAAGACAGCGGGGGCGGGCTAATGTCAGGGCGGGGAGAAGCAGGCAGGCAGGAGCCAGCCAAGCGCTGTGGCAGAAGGTGGAGGACCGAGAGGAGTAGGCGGCCTGAGACGGGCAGGGTGCCGGCTTTCCCGGCTATCGCGAGAGGCGCCGCTGCGAGGGGAAGGGAGGGGAAAGAGAGAGACGCGAGGCAGGCGGGCAAGCAATCGAGGAAGGGAGCCCAGCAAGAGCCGGCGGACTCCGCCGCCCGTAGCGGCCGCTGCTGCTGAGGGAGTCGCAGGTTGTCGTCATGGCGGGGCCCGGGTCCGGAGCGAGCGCCCAGGAGAAGCGGGCCACGGCGGCACGCCTGAAAGCGGCCCTCAGCCTCAGCGCTGCCGAGGACAGCGAGGCTGCCGGGGAGCTGCAGGCGCTCCTGGCGCGGGTGTTGTGCCCGGCGGCGGGCAGCGGCGGCGAGGCGATGTCCGAGGCGCTGGCGTGGTGCCGCTGCCTGCTGGCGGGCGGCGAGCCGTGGGACGGCTTCGTGCAGGCGGTCAGGGCCTACGACCCGGCCACGCTCTGCGGCCTGGTGTGGACGGCCAACTTCGTGGCCTACCGCTGCCGGACTTGCGGCATCTCGCCTTGCATGAGCCTCTGCGCCGAGTGCTTTCACCAAGGCGACCACGCCGGACACGACTACAACATGTTCCGCAGCCAGGCGGGGGGCGCCTGTGACTGCGGCGACGGCAACGTCATGCGGGAGGCTGGGTGAGTGACCGTGTGCGTGGGAGTGTGGGGCAGGGGCAGTGGCGGTGGCGGTGGCGGCCTGCCCGACGGGTAGCCAGGGGAGGACCCTGGGAGGAGGTCTGCTCAAAAGAACGCGCGGATCTGCCTCTTTCTTTCTCTCTCACTGTTTTCTGACTAGGCGTGCCTACGTGTTATTACAGTGTAAAAACCATAGTGTGTGACTGTGATCTGGGGGAACAGGTAGGTAGGGATGTGTGGTCCTGTCAAAAAGTCCGAGCCAGCCTTCCCAAACCTGGTGTCCTCCCTGTGTTTTGGAATTCAGCTCCCAACAGCCCCAGCCAGCATAGCCATTGATCAGGAGACCAAAATATTTGGAAGGCACCAGGTTGGGGAAGGCTGTCCTGAGCTAATGCATCATGTTTGTTCATCTGGAATAGCTGCCTGGCCCTGGTTCTGCATTCATGGCCCCTTATCTTAGGCAATACAGACAAAATAATTTTGCAGCCGTTTATAGATGTGCCTTACAATGCTATACATGTTTGTTCATAAGTAACCTCCTTGAACTTTGTGGGATCTCTCTTGTACTCTCTAAAGCACCATGCACACCGATGGTGCTATAGCAAAAGAGATGTGGGCACATTTTAGAATTTTTGTGGGATTTGTTTTTGCTGGAACCCTGGGGTCCACAGATCTCAGACAGGTGCTAAATAGTGGCTCAGGAAGATGGATGCTCAGCCCAGAAATTTGTTTTCAGTACCAGAACAGGAGCTCAAACACAAGTCATTTTGCATATGCATCTAGTTCTGAATTTGCCCAAGCTTTCTTGATGTCAGCAGCTTGATTTAGGAGCGGGTGGGTAAGGTTTTTTGTTGTTCAACTACAGGGAGTTTGAATCCCTTGCTGATTCCTGGAGATCTGCAAATCTCCAGATTTGATCCCCCAGGCCTGAGGTTCTGTATCTCTGGGTTAAAGGGTAACTGCTAGTATGCTTAGTAGTTTTGTAAATATATTCTTCATGCATGATCCTGTGAAAGCTGTGAGGATGATAGACAACCAGTGCCAAAAAGTAGAAAGTGGTGCATATTAATAGTACTTTTAAATACTAAAAATGTTTCACATGCATTATTCAGCCACAGCCCTTGCAACAACTCTGTAAGCTATGTCAGTATTATTATCCCCCATATTGCAGATAGGGGGACTAAAGCTGAGAGAGTACATTGCTGAAGGCCACCTAGTGAATTCATGCCAGAGGAAGATCTGAACTGAGGACCTCCTATTTGTAGCTTAAGGGTGCAATCCTGTGCACGCTTAGACAGAAAAGTTTCCTACAACTCCCAGTGTCTCTCCAGGCAGCCATGCTGGCTGGGGCATGCTGGGGATTGTAGGATTTTTTTCTGTCTTAAACATGCAGAGGATTGTACCCTTCATCTCCTTGTATGAGAGAAATATACATATGGGAAAAGACAGATGAGTGCATGCCCATGATCACACACTTTCTCTATATTAATTAATCTAGAATGGCAACAAACTCATGGTTTTGTGTTTTTACAGACAACCTACATTAGAATAATCACTCTCTTTTTATGTATGGAAATGTGATAATAAGTAACTAATCTTCAGTTTTTGCCCCCAACTCATACAGTTAATACAATAACAGTGTCCCAGATTATGGTTTGTAGTTTTATTAATGTATTTATTTTATTACATGTATTATTTTTATTTATTACATTTCAAATCTGCCCAATAATCAGTGCTATGTTAATGTGCATGTGCTGGGGTGAGTCTTGTAGATCAGATAGGCATAAGATTGATATTGCTGGTGGAAGGAGGAAGGGGAAGTCCTGCTGCATGAGCAGAAGTCCATTTGTGTAGCTTTGGATGTAGCCTAATGTGTATGTTAATGTACATTAAAAGAATTTGGTTTCCTTTTGTGCTTATATAATATATAATTATCTTCCTTGGCCTTAGACGCACACACGCACACACACTGTATGAATGAAGAATAGTCACCCAGGTAGAAAGAACTGGTATGTATGTGGGTGGTGGGTGTTAATGCATAGGATGCTGTGAGCCTCGTCAGATGTTCCTTTGTCCAGAATTCGACCCAGGGTAAGATTGGGAGAAGGCTTGTGCGTGCTCTCCCTTTTTCTCCTCAGTGCAGGTAGAAGGTAACTAGTAAACTGGGAGATCCCTGGCCGTGAGGAGTCATCTTGGGGTGTGTTCCTATTTCATTGCAGTGGGAGCCTCTGCAGTGTGGCTTCTTCTCATGAAGCTCTAGCAGTGTAGGAACCCAGGGTCACATGGCAGGAGTTGACAACACATTTACTTCCCATGCCAGTGATGCCCCATCTCCTTGAAGTAAAAATGTTGGTAACCCTTTCCACATGACCTCTTATGTTACTATAGTGGTATGTAAGGAGCCACACTGCTGCTGAGGCCACATAGGATCTGGCTTACTGCCCTATTCGTATTTCTCACGGCTGGGGAAATCCCACATTCCCTAGATTTTAGTTCCCTTCCACCTGTAGTGAGGGAAGAGTGGGAGGAATGCGAGAAAGAGTATATAAGTTGAAGGCCTGCTCCTGATTTCACTCCAGGTAGAATCCCAGGGCAAAGTAATACCTGAACAGATCATGTAAGCGAGTGCCCTTTCAAACATTCCCCTTTTTCTTCTATGGAGAGAACAGGAAAATGTGTGCATGTCATAGCATTTGAAGTGTGTTTGAAGTTATACTTGTGGTGGAAGAAAAACATTTGTAACTTCAGACAATAAAACATATGGCGTGCAGGAACTTTCGAAGTGGCCCTGAGAGACTGACAGTCGGTTAGGTTAGAGGGCCTTTATTAAGGAAGGGATAGAGAAAATTAAATTGGGTAAAGGAATAGAGAAAGCGGTTAAAGGGGTAGTGTTGGGGACTAGGAGATGGGCTTGAGAGTGGGGCTGGCTGTGAAGAAAGGATGCAGAAGGATATTAATGTAGGAGAGAATGCAGAGTATAGTATTACCTTTTGGAAGGTGTATCATGTACTCAGATTTTGTAGAAGCATTAGAAGCAAGGATGCCTGCTGTTGTTGGCATAATGGGCAGATGTAAAACTGTGGGGACTTAATTTCAGCTCCACAGTCGTACTGTTTTGGCAGGACAGAATGGTCAAGTGCTGCCAGAATATGGAAGGAGTAATTTGCTGTCATAGTGAAAGCATGTGATAGCTGGAGTCATCCTATCTCCTGCCCACATCTTAGTATGGATTGATATGAGAACGCTGAAGATATGCCAGTATGTAAACAGTTCTCAAATATTGTCTGCTCACTGTGATGGACACCGCCCATTGTTAGTGTGAATGCTGGAGAGAGAAGGCAAAGACAACTGTGGAACCTAGTCATTTTTATTTTCATGCATGAATGCTGTCTCATCTCACTAGGCAAACCTATAATTAAAATGCAGCTCTGCCTTATAAAGTGAAGAGGAAAATGGAACATAATCTAGTTGTCATAGTTTTCTAAAACAATGTTTCTTGGTTTGTTTGCTAAATTATCATGAGAAAACAACTTTTTTCTTTTTTCCTTTTCCGTTTTGGCATTACTGACATAACATAAATTTGGCAAGGTACCTTTCCCTTCTACTATATGTAATATTTACTCTGACAATGAGATAGGTGGGGAGAACATTCTTCTAATTTAGTGGTACTGTGGTGGCAATCTGCAAATGTGTTATGTGTACTTCTGGACTAGAAGTAGCAGTCTATTTTGGCAAGTCCACTATCACATTGTGGAAGGAAATGTGACAAATGTCAGTAGGGATCTTTCATGGATTGTGTACTATCTGAATGTGATACCTGAAAGAACTCAGGCATAATTCTCACAAACAGCAGATTAATTGGTAAATCTGTTTCTGGATTCTCCCATTTCAGAGTGCAGGGAGGAGCTCATATGGCTCCATACCCCCCACCCCCAAATCCTTGGACAGAACTTGCAGAAGCCAACATCACAGGAGCGGAGGTCTGCTCAAGTAACAAGACTTTCTCCCTCTCACCTCCCCACTTCAGCCCCCTGTGCTCCCACCAAATCTGCTCCAGAGGGTCCCCCAACCCTCAAATTTGAGAAATGACCAATTTGGTTCTTTTACATAGAAAAGACTAATTCAGTGTAGTGAGTTACATTGTGGAGGCACTAATACTTTTATTTAGAGATTAACTGTAGGTCTAGCTTGCTTATATCCAGACTATTTAATATTAGTATAGTTGGTATTTAAGATAAATCTTATATTTATATATTTTTTTAAAAATCCCATTAAAAAGAAATACTTGGTATCCACCCTGCTTCATTCATATTTATGTGGAGGGTGCTCTTTAAAATGCCAACTTCATCTTCATTGGCTGTAAGGAAACTACATCTGCTATGATATGTAAAATGAGTTTTTAAATAACCTATATAAGGGAAAGTTTATCAGAAATCAATTATGTAGTTGTGAAATTTGCTTTGACAGTAAACCTTCAGGAATGTGTCCCTATCAGGAGAACAAAAACCATAGGTTCTCTCAATGTTTTATTCATGGAGTATGTGCTGGATGCACCTTGAGCAGAACTCTTCATCCAGGGCGAAATCGACATAACTTCTTCAGTGTCGTAACTAAGGATGTATTTTGCAGCAGACCTTGAAGTGAAGTGTTTCTTCAGTTATGTCTTATGGGAGATTTTATATAGACACAGTTTGTGATCACAGTAGCAAATAGTGGGTTATTTAACCCACGATTTGAGGGGCTGTGCACGAGCCCCTTTGTAAACAACCTCTGATCAGCCCCAGAGGTGGTGTGTGTGATGTGTTAATTCAGACTGCTGGGTTGTTTTAGGGGCTAAACAACCCAGTGGTTAACCCATGGTTTGTTATTGGGCTAACTGCTGGGTTGTTTAGCTCCTAAAGAACCCGATGGTCCTGCATGTCACTCTCACAACCTCCAGTCAGAGGTTGTTTACAGAAAGTGGAAGTGGCTCGTGCATGGTGCCCATCTCTGTGACATGTAAACTGGCTCATAGACTCTGCCCCCTGAAAAGCATCCTAGAAATGTGTAGGGCACCTATTCCCTCAAGAAATCATTGAGAATACCTGTGGCTTTTCTTGTTGTGTTCCTATGCTTTGCTGCTTTAGGAATAGCCCTTCTGTTGTTGTTTTAGTAGGGTCAAGGCAACACACTTCTCTTACTAAGACTCTAAATTATCTGCAGATTGTTTGATTTCATTTTATGTTGAACTTGTGGTGCACCTGTTGTTTTGGAAGAACCAGCCCTGCATTTTGACGGTTGATAAAAACACTACGTAATCGCCATACATCTCGCTTTCTCTTTCACTTGTCCTGAAGCTGCAGCTCTACTTCTGTTGTAGTATTTACAACTGGAAATGTACCTTTATTGGGGTGTTTCATTGTATTCTAAATAAAAGCATTCTAACAAGTGCTGGAAGATCCAACTGTCGTTTGTTCTGTTGGCACTAGAACAGCCATTACAGATGTTTCTGTGGCAGGTATATCAATCAGCCATTACAAATGTTTGTGATTAGAGCTTTTCTTTGGTCTGTGTTCCCTGCTTTTCTAAAATGTATGGGATAGTTCTGCACTATGTGCTGGGTATAAAGACAAAAGCAGAGGAAAATCGTATCTAATAACTTTTTCAAGCATACGAAAAGTGCAATCATTCATAAAGCAAGCATGATTTCTGACAGTGCACAACATCATTACTGATCACAGGGCATGTCTGTTAAGGCATGAGCCTTAGCTTCCAATTTTCTGGCTTTGTGGAGCTTGAACCAACATGAGATAGCCTTAAGTCTGGTCTTAAACTGGAAGGTTTTTTTGATGATTGAATTTCCCTGGTTTTTAAGAAGGAAATTTATTATTATGACATTCTGACAAAAACACAAAGTACAAAATACTAACAAGTCATTAACTGAGTAGATGTGTACAAATGAATAGATATGTCTCTGTATGTTGCGAATAACTTACTTCTGAGTAAGCCTGTACAGGATTCCAGCATAGCTTTTTTTCTTTGCCAGCATAAGCTTTCATGGAGTAGAAAACATTGGTAATTTTTAATCCGTTGCTCAGAGTTTCATCAAACTAATAAAAGGTACACCTTTTCGTCAAGGCTAAATAATGTACATCAGTAGTTTTACTCGGAATCTGAAATATATGATATGCAACCTGCAGCTTGGAGTAAAAAGTACAAATGTGTCAATTTTCAGCACTTTTTAACTTGCTGTATCTGTGGCAATTAGTATCAGATCAATTTGATATTTTGCACAATTGCAGACCTCATAAAGGTGAATTATGGATGCCAAGTTTCAAGTTATTAGCTCAATATTTGTGATTTCTATAAGCAGTAGAATTTTGGGGCTTATCATGGCAGAACGTTCTTTTTTCAACTCACCTTAACTAAAAGGGCACTCCCATGCCCCTTTAATGAGAGTTGGGTTCTTTGTGACATCCTTGATCTGTTCAGGGGAACAATGGATAAGAATAGTTTTCTGCATACAGTAAGATGGCGTGAACAGGTTTTGTACTGTAAGGATATTGTCACTCTCAGTAGTTTTGGAATGCTCTCCCTGGAGAGGGCCACCTTGTACTGACTTTACTGATTTTCCGGTGCCAGAAGACCTTTCTGTTCTCTCAGGCCTTTTAATTTTTAGCTTGTTACTCATTTTACTCCTAATGATATTGTGATGATTAGCAATATTTATATACTGCTTCTGATTGAACAAATCCTGAATTTGTTTTAAAGCTGCATTTTAAAATTGCCCCCTTCATGTTTATGTATTTTTAGATTTTTTAGCTGCCTTGATATTTATCTTCTGCTTTTAAAATATTGTTAATGCTGCTTTCAACTTCATTTGTTTATAAGTGATATTATTGTTTTTATTATTTTATTGTGTTTATCTTTATTATGTATGTTGTCCTGAGAGCTTTAGCTGTGGGGCAACTCATAAATGGAATAATGAATGAATAAATAAAATTTTCTGTAAGATTTAGATAAGGAGGAAAATCTAGTTGGGAGGTAAAATCACCTTTATGGCTTGCTGAGAATAAATATGAAATATGCTAAACCCATTTTGAATGTTTAGGTATATGTTTACATACACAACTGTAGGGAATACAGATGAAGTAGTACCTTTCTGTTCTGTATTATTAGGTGTCTGGAAATGTTTAATTTTGAATTAATTTGTTTACAGGTTTTGCAAAAGGCACCGAATAAAATCAAGCTCAGAAGTTCCATCTGTTCCAAAAGATCTGCTGATAATGTCAGAGCTAGTTCTTCCACAATTCATCTTCTCTCTTATTCAGTACTTAAGGGAAGGTTATAATGAGCCAGGTATGCTTAATAATATTCTTGGATAGTCTCACAGGACGGGTTCCTAACACTGATAGTAACTTTTGTTTTGTTTACTTAAGAGGGGTGATAGGCCATTTAGTTTTCAAGCTAAGTACAATTTCAAGCAATTTGGTGAATTGCAACTGAGTGCTATTTCAATTAAATATGATGTGAGCATAGTTAATGTTTTCAGTGAAGTTGATGTAGCAGGATTCTCTAGAGCCCCCCGCCCCCCAATAAGCAACTTCATGCATTTTACAAAATGGGAGAAAAAGCTGAAGTCCTAAAGTAAAGAAGATTGATATACAGAGTGGGTTGGGAGATGGGGGTGAGTTGGTACTTGGTGCCTGTTTGGCTAGAAACACTGAAAAGGATAAGAGAATAGTTTGTGGTAACTGTTCAGTGCCTCCTTGCTGAAGTGAAACATAGTATTTGGGGATTTTTAGCTTAGAAAAAAAGATGAGCCAGAGGGATATGGTAGATGTGTATAAAATTATGTATGGTGTGGAGAAGGTGGTTAGGGAGAAAAATGGCTCCTTCTCCCATAATACTAGAACCTGAATGGTAGAAGATTCAGGACAGATAAAAGGAAGTGTTTCTTCACACAGCACATAGTTGAACTATGGAATTTGCTACCGCAAGATGTAGTGATGGCCACCAACTTGAATAGCTTTAAAAGGGCATTAGTCAAATTCATGGAGGATAAGGCTATTGGTGGTTACCAGTCATGATGGCTATATTGTTACCCCCAGTATCAGCGGCTTCCATATAACAGTTGCTGAGGAACATGAGCAGGAAGGTGCTATTGCATTCATGTCCTGCTTGTGGGCTTTAAACAAATCAACTGATCCTCAATATAACAAGGAAACTTGAGATAAGAATATATATAAAAAGTAAATACATGACACCAAACAGGACTAGCTGTAACAGGTAGAAGTACAAGGTCTCAAATAGATTGTGGATCAATGTATCTGAAAAACACAGCCAGGTGTGGTAACAATACAATTAATTGCAGAAAAACTCTGTGTAGCAAAAATGTAGATATGACAGTACTGCAAACACAGAGCCAAAATAGATGATAGGCAGTTAGTAAACTTGAGAAATACAAATGGTGTGACATTTACCATGGAAAAATAAGTGATTTAAACAGTTAGTGATAATAAATAACATACATTTACCTTTCCGGTAATTACAATGATCTTTTAATATTAAGTATCGCTTAATATTAACAATGGTGAATATACTGGTACAGAAATTTGGAGCCTGTTTTAAATCAGTCAATGAGAGGGCCAAATACATTTCCTGTGGAAGGGAGTTCCACAATGAGGCTCTGTCTCTTGTGCCCACTAGCCTGATGGACCTTATCGGCGAGCTCGACAACAGGGCTTCCATGGCTGATCTTAAGGGTTGGGCAGGCTCATATAGGTGCAGGAGGTCCTTCATCTAAATCCAAATTGTTTCAGACCGTAAAGGTAACAACCAGTGCTTGAATTGGGCCCGGAAGCACACTGGCAGCCAGTGCATCTGGTACAGAATCAGTGTTACATGTTCAGATATTTGGCCCACACGAGCAACTGGGCACCTGCTTTCTGCACCAATTGATGCTTCTGAACCATCTTCAGAGGCAGCTCCAGATGGTAGTCTAATCTGGATGTAATTGGGGCATGGATGACTGTGGAAAGGTCTGCTCCCTCCAGATAGGGGCATAGCTGACAAATCAACCAAGCTGATAAAAGGTGCTCCTGGCCAGTGACACCTCCATAGAGTCCAGTAGAACTCTCAAAGCTTTGCGCCAAGCCTCCTCAGGGGGAGTACAACCCCATTCAACACCAGTCATACATATTCATCCAGATCACCAGATTTCCCTACCCACAGTACCTCCAACTTATCCGGATTACATGTCAGCTTGTTTGCCCTCATGCATCCCAAAAGTGCCTCCAGACATGCCGGGAGGCCGTGGAAGACTTGAACTTGACCTCTTCAAGTTTTCCACAGCCTCCTGGGACTATTAGGTGGAAATGAGGTAGAGCTGCATGTCATCTGCATATTGATGACACTTTAGTCCAAACTCCTGGATGATTTCTCCAAATGGCTTAATGTAGATGTTGAAAAGCATGGAGGACAAGATGGGACCCTGAAGTATCCCAAAGGCCATGGGTTGGAAAAGGAGTCCCACAGCACCCAATTCTGGGTTCACCTCTCCAGAGAGCACTGGAGCCATTGTAATTAAGTGACCCAAAAGGATACCATGGTTAATGGTATCAAAGGCCTCCAAAAGGTCCAGCTGAACAGGATCATGCACTGTGCCACCAGGGTGACCAAAGCCGTTTCTATTTGAAACCAGGTTGGAACTGATCCATGTCAGCCAAGACCACCTGAAGAGATGTGACCAGTCTTTGTCACATACACAGAGGTATTATAATCAGGTGTACAGTCTAAATTTTTAGTTATAGTAATGGAATAATGTGGTTGGTGAAGTGAGAAGATACCAAGTAATTAGAACAGTTTGACTAATCTTATGCAAACTGTTTCCCCCTTAGTTCTTGATCTACCATCAGAAAAAGACCTTCAAAAAGTCCTTCAGATATTGGAACCCCACATTTCATTCTTGGAAGATCTGACAAAAATGGGAGGAGCAATGCGTTCAGTCCTTACTCAGGTTTTGACAAATCAGCAATTCTACAAAGATCTTAGCTCTGGTGAGTTGGTATTTTATTTTGTCTGGAGGGGTTTTCAGTATTAACCATGTGTTCTGTGCTTTTAAAATCAGTCTTGCCTGCCTGCTTGCTGTTGCAGGAGGAGCAGAAGTGCTGTGGGCTGCACATTTTCTCTCTCTTTAGGCTTAATGGAACTGGAAGAAAAGCATTGAAGTAGTATAATTTTTACAGAAATTATTTACTTATTTAAGACAATTTATATCCCACTTTTTGACTCAAGGTTGCTTTTAATAGATTGTAATATACACGTGCACAGACAATCCAGAAGTCCTTAGTCCTCTGCCTGATGGGACCAGAGCATGCTTTCCCTCACTACTGCAGTCTTAGAATCCTGTATGGCACTACACTGTCCGTTCTCCTGCTGAAACCATCAAAGCAGCAGCCAGTCTCAGCTTTAAAGGGCCAAGAGGCATAATGCTGTACCTGTGGAATTGAGCATGTAGTTAGTAGAGGATGGAGTGACAGATATAATTGCATCTCATCTATTTTTCTGCATGTAACTTTTTCTCACCCAGGTGAGCACATCATGAAAAAAAAACCTTGATATTTTTGCATAAGTAATAGCTGAAGAATGTGGCAGTTCAAATCTTAATAAAGACATATCAAAACGTTTCACCCTTAGAGTTTATCCCTACATTAGAACTTCAGTATTTTGTTCACTTGGTTAGATCTTCATATCCCATTCCTTTCTATAGTTTATAATTATATAAAGCCTTTCTGGATTGTCTGAAAGTTCCCCAACTACATTCTAGACTTGGTGGAATAATTCCAAGGGACAGGAGTGGATGAGTGAGCATGCAGCTTTCAAAAAACCAAGTAAAATAATTAAGGAAGCAATCCTATGGCCCCTAGACAGCGTCTGGGGGACATAGGATATTTTGGATCTCTGGATCTGAGGCTGGAGACAGCACTCCAACCTCAGACCCAGGAGTCCGAGCTCTCTACCCGTTCTCCTGCCCCTTTCACAGCTGGTGTGGAGAAAATCACACTGGCTGCCTGTATGAGCTCGCAAAAGGAAGCTCTTAGAGGGGTGGAAGGGGGCATGCCAGTGAGCAAGGAGGGGAGGAGATTGGGGACATGGGATATGAGCTGACACCAGCCTCCTCCCCTCCCCGAAGCCTGTGCTAGACGGGAGAAAATGCCCATCCAGCTAAAATGGAGAGCAGGAGACACGATGCACCTCCCACTCTGCACTGGATACTCGTAAGCCTCCGAGTTCGTAATCTTACGAGTACCCAGGGCAGATCAAATAGGATTACACCCTAAGAGTCACAAAATGGCAGGGCATTTGGTGCAAGTGAAGACCTAGCTTTGCTTCTCTTGGTTTCAAGGGCTAGATTAGCATTCCTGCTCCTGAGTGGTACCATGTGGGAATGCTCAGCCTTTGAGAATTAAAAAACAGCTAAAAAGACACAAAATAGGGTAGGCATGGGAGAGAGTTATGGTATGACTTATTGTTAGTCATGATATCGTCACAGTCTAAGACGTGTCTGTGGCATGTGACCACAATTACACACTCTGCTCACAGTAGTTGCAGGTGTGCTACCTACAGAGGAATTACATTTTCCTGGAAAAATATGATATTCACAGGTGGAAAGCACTACCTGAAGGAAGGTAAATGGATCCTATGCATCAAATGAGTAATGGTGTATTAGTTGTGTGGAAATGCTCTTAATTTCTTTATAACATGGGCCATTTATTGTGTAGTCTGCTAGTCACTGTATCATACTGTAAGCACTGTTTCCTAGAATGAATGTTTCTCTTTGAAATATATTTAAGGTGGTGGAGAAAATGCATGTGCGAAGAAAAGTCATGAAAAATACCTTGTAGCTCTGAAAGGTTCTGGGCTGACATTTCCTGAAGATAAGCTTGCATGTGGAGTGCAGGAACAAGCAGCTGGAACCAGCACTTCAGGAATTCAAGGTTTGTTCTAAGAAGAATTATATATGAATGTTCTTAAAATTAAGACTTGAGGCATTTCCCAGTATTAATTTACATGGCATGTTAAAATGTAGCCACTTCTGAAGTGGCTTATAAAATGTAGTTGAAAATGCGTAAGTACTAGGAACAAAAAGTATATCAGAACCCTTATTCAGTTTCCAAAATTTGAGAGTATCTGCATTCTTACATAGTAGAACTAAATTGCTGTGGAAGTGTTATGTCTCTTTACATCTGTTTATTAGCAAATATAGCATTTTGCATGACCACATAGTAACTGTGACTCAAATAGGATTTCAAAAACGGCATGCATTTGTGCATTGTTCTAGGCACTGGGCAGTATCCAACTGGGCATTAGCACTAATGTAAATTATGTTGCACTAGCATAAAGGACTTCTAGTGCAATGCCAATAGGGTTAGCTGTATCAGTGGGTTTTCCAGGGAATCCTGTCGGGCTGGCTAATGCTACTGGCCTTGCACTAGAGATCCCTTATGCTAGCACCACGTAATTTATGTTAGCACTCATGTCCAATTGGATCCTGCCCACAGTACCAAGCCAGAAGTAGCACTTCTTTAAGGGTTTTGCATTTTCCTGCTAGACTTTACTTTCACATACTGTTAGGTCTAATGCAGGCCTTGCTTGAATGTTTAACCCAGACTTATATGTGGATTTTGTTTTTAAAATACAAGTCTGGAATTTATTCATTTGTCCAGCTATGTGTGAATTATAAAGGATATTTAAATTTTTAACTTCACAAGGTCTTGCAGGTGCTCCACCAACTTCAGGGCAAGGTGACTCTTCAGATGAGGTGAGATTCCTTTAGGAGTAAAATAAAATATATAATCTTGTGTGAAATAAATTACCTTGAGCCTTATCTTGCGTGTCTTTGCTAACAAGTGGATTGGTTGTTTCAAGGCTATATCCATTATGTTGAAAATTTCTCTCTCTCCTATATTTGCAGCTTTCTTCCACTAGGAGAGTTGTTGCTAATACTGCTTTCCTTGAACTAATTTTAGCAACACTGGGAATCACAGTGTAGATAGCAACTTCTGGAAATATGCTAGCTCATTACCATGTCAATTTCACTTGTGATGAACAGGTTCTAACTAGTGTTATGCTAAAAAGGCTGTATATGTCTTCCTAGCTCTCTTGTGTAGCTGAGCTATTAAGGGCAATAATGAGTTTTTTCTCTGATAGGTTCCCTTGTAGAAAGTTCATAGGAAAGGAATATTTACTTGTAACAGGGCAATTCTGAGCTTGTTTACTCAGAAGTAAGTCCCACTGAGTTCAGTGGGGGCATACTTCCAGGTAAATGAGCGTAGGATTGCCATTTAATTCTCTCTGTGTGTAAACTATATATGTGCATTTTAAGACAGAAAACAACACAAAAGCTCTTTTTCCCTTATAATATATAAATGGATGGAGATTACTACATTTTAAAAGTTTTTTAAAATAATAGTGGTAAAATACATAAATATTATTCTTTTTCTTTTAATAAAATCTTGAATGTTACAAGAAAAGAAAAAGTAACATAAGGATTTACAATCTTACAAAATAACTCTACAAACCATTTCTACATTATATTACTACCTCAGGATCCTACTAAAGTGGATAATTTACCAATAAAACATCAAGAATCAAATTATCCCCAGTAAAGAATAAGGTTTTATCGCATTTTGAGCCTTATTGTTCCAGTACATACTAAAGGCTCCGTCTCTCAATAAATGGATAATTTTGTTGCCTTCCTTCCCTTAATTATATCAGTAAGTTTTGTCATGTAGTTCTCTTTTTTCCCATCCTTTAACAGTAGTCTGACATGCAGAAATTTAGCCAATGAAACTTTCCCTGGTGTTGTGATTAGTGCTAGGACAGGCTTTACCAGCTAAATTTCTTCATCTCAGTTGTTGTAAAAGTTGCCAGAGTAGAGCTGGTTAAAAGGAAGTAACCCTGTTTGAAAACCATTGTTTAAAACCATTCAGATTTGAATGGTTCAACTTTCAGATTTTAATTGAGTTTAGAAAAGTAATGTCCTGCTGGCTACTTCAGACTAGATTTCAGTTGAGATTACAGAAACTTTATGCGTTTATAACATCTGCAAAGGATTTCTGGTTCCTGCCAAACTGTACTTAAACAGATGTAGAGGGGAAATAGTTATTTGTTTATGCCCACAACAATTAGATGTTTGCTGTCATCTGAATGGCAGAGTCTGCTATGCTCTCAGCAGTGGTATTTAGAAATTCAATATTTTTCGAAGTACTGCTGCTATACTTTCACTTAAAAGGAAAAAAGAAAGTTAAAAAAATTAAGTGAGGGTGAAATTAATTCTCTACATTCAGACAAATTCTGAATGATGCTCAGACACTTTGTGCTTTACAGTTTATTGTGAGAAAGATTATACAATGATCTTTCTGGATGGAGGTGAGGTGTGGGGTAGAGGCACCCTGGTTTTATGGTGTTCGGAAGGAGAGAATGCAAGATCATTTCAGTGCAAGATGTACAGTTGGAAGATTTTTTAAAAAGGAACTTGAGTACATTGGGGAGAGGTACAGGAAATGAACCTTTAAGTGCCTTATACTTTCTGTTGACTAGATTATTTCATTTTGCCTTTCATTTTACTGGACACAGATCACTAAATAGCATACTAACCCATTTGTGTGTGTATCTATCTTAAATTGATATAAAATACATATTATAGACAAGCTTATTAAACCAAAAAACATATGGCTGCTTATTTCCTTTATTTCTGGTTTGATTCTCTCCTGCCTATTTTGCCAGCCTTCAGAGCAGTTTCATTTTCAGGCTGCTCTTGCTAGGCACCTCTGTTTCAGGGCAGACAGCAGTGCAAACAAGCCAGGAATAAGCTACGGCTTTGGGTTCAGACTTTACAACAAGCCATGGTTTAAACAAGCCAAGCTTCATAAGCCAACAACAAACCATGGCTTCTATGTGTGGTTCAGCTGATTAACAAACCATGTGTTGTTTTCTGGGATGGGTTTGGATATAACAACAAGCCAGATCTCAACAAACCACACCATGGCTTAGTGTTATGTGCAGACCAGACCATTAAGTCAGATCCACTTGCATATACAGTCAGGGCCAGAAATATTGGAACAAGGATAACTGTTTTGGCAGTTGGCCTCTGTACACCACCACATTGAAATTGAAAGGAAACACACCCAGATGGGAGCGAAGTCAGGACTTTCAGCTGTAATTCAAGGGGTTTGACAAAAGTGGGGCACTAACCATTCAGGAAGTACAGCCAGTGGCATACACCCCCCCCCCCATCATTGGTGGCTCATAAGTAATGGAACAAATGGCTGACAAGCAGCTGCATGGCCAGGGGTGGCCTGTTCCCTGGGTACCCCATGACCAATCACGCAGATAAAAGGCCTGGAGGTGGTTCTGAGTGTTACATTTGCATTTGGTAGCTGTTCACTGGAACTCCCAACATGAGGTCCAAAGAGGTGTCCGTGTGATTGAAGAAGGCCATCATTAGGCTGAGGAAACAAAATAAACCCATCAGAGAGATAGCAAAATCAGTGGGAGTGGCCAATACAACAGTTTGGAACATCCTGGAAAAGAAGGAATTACCTGGCAAGCTCAGCAGCAGCAAAAGGCCTGGCAGACCACGGAAGACAACTAAAGTGGATGACCGCAGAATTCTGCTCATGGTGAAGAGGAACCGTTTCACAACATCTAGCCAGGTCAAGAATGCTCTTGCAGAGGTAGGCATGTCATTGTCAACATCTACAGTCAAGAGACAGCTTTATGAATGTAAAAACAGAGGCTTCACAACAAGGTGCAAACCAATGGTAACGCTCAAGAACTGAAAGGCCAGATTAGCCTTTGCCAGCAAACACCTAAAAAAGCCTGTCCAGTTCTGGAATAAGGTTCTTTGGACTGATGAAACCAAGATTAACTCGTACCAGAATGATGGGAAGAGAAAAGTATGGAGAAGGAAAGGAACAGCTCATGATCCAAAGCATACCACAACATCTGTCAAATATGGTGGAGGCAGTGTTATGACATGGGCATGTATGGCTGCCAGTGGAACCGGGTCACTGGTGTTTCTTGATGACCTGACTGCTGATCAAAGCAGCAGGATGAATTCTGAAGTGTATAGGGCTATACTTTCTGCTCAGATTCAGCTGAATGCTGCCAAACTGATAGGACGCCACTTCATACTGCAGATGGATAATGACCCAAAACATACAGCAAAAGCTACCCAAGAGTTTCTCAAGGCAAAGAAGTGGGATGTTCTTCAATGGCCAAGTCAGTCACCTGATCTCAACCCAATAGAGCATGCTTTTCACTTACAAAGACCCACAAACAAGCAGCAGCTGAGGGCAGCTGTAGTAAAGGCCTGGCAAAGCACCTCGAGGGAAGAAACTCAGCATTTGGTCATGTCCACAGGTTCCAGACTTCAGGCAGTCATTGACTGGAAAGGATTTTCATCCAGGTATTAAAGGCGATCCTTAAGTTTGAAATGACTTTGGTTTGTTCCATTACTTATGAGCCACCAATGATGGGTGTGTGTGTGTATGCCACTGGCTGTCCTTCCTGAATGGTTAGTGCCCCACTTTTGTCAACCCCCTTGAATTACAGCTGAAAGTCCTGACTTCGCTCCCATCTGGGTGTGTTTCCTTTCAACTTCAATGTGGTGGTGTACAGAGGCCAACTGCCAAAACAGTTATCCTTGTTCCAATATTTCTGGCCCTGACTATATAATTGTTGTTGATGCATACTTGTCCACATAGTTTAAGTGATGTGTATATGCATAACGCTTATTAATAACTGCAAAAGCAAAATTTAAGCAGGACTATGAGGACTTTTCTGATAAAGAATATGTTGTTAATAATGTCAGTGTTGTTTTAAAGTATTTTTGGAATATGGTGCTGCGGTTATCAAATGTTTCCAGAGCACTCTGTTTACATCTTATTTTTCTTTCAAAAGCATAATTACAGAGCATAAGATGTTTTATATTTATCTACTTTCAAACTCTTCCGTTATCTCAGGAGGATCAGGATGGTAGCCAAGGTGTGGGAAAGCGCAAGAGGGTGAAACTAAGCAGCAGCACCAAAGGTACATGGCAAATGGTTGGGTACTTTGTGTTTGTATCTTGAGGTAACCAAGCCTGATAGTTTTGAACACTGTTGGCTGGAGCAAGCAATATGACAAAAAAGATTGCGATATATGCTAATGTGAAACACGTTCACCAAAAAATCTCTGCTACCTCCATTGTCTTCTATTAATTGTGTTTGTGTCCTTTAGGTAGGCAGTAAATTTCTAACATGTAAGATGAGGCTTGAGCAAACATCAAATAGTTTCCTGAATTTTTAACATTCATACATGAAAAAGGGCCATAAGACCTGAAAAGTGTAAGAATTTATAGAAGCAGAAAAAAAAATAGATATGAATATTGTAGGTTGATCATAAAGATTCTGGCCATGCTCCTTCCCTACACAGACACAGTGCTCATATGCAGATGGATCCCCATAGAACATAATAGATCTTTGTCCATCTGAACACCCCCCCACTTCTGTGCACATGCACTCATGGCCCCTCAGTACATCAAGCCATTACTGGGGATGGGAGGTCTGCATCCCCCCATATTACTGTCTGTCTAGACCTCTCCCCTCTGTTCAGTGAAGGAACACAATCACTCAGCATCCTTTGACTGAGTGGAACAGGGAGGGTTAGGCAGGGATATGGAAAATGCATACAGAATTCCCATAATGGCCTAATGTGATAAGTGCCCATGAGTGTTCATGTGCCAAGGGCGGAAGTTGATAAGGAGACTGTTCGTGTGCAAGCGGTGGTGCACCTTCAAGGAAAAGGATTTGCAGTCTCTATGTTTCATCACTTTTGTGTACTGCAGCAGTTTCTAAAGGCAGTATCTTTTAGTAAAGCAGTGTTGATGCTTTGTTATCAATATTATTGTTGTTGTTCAGTCGTTCAGTCGTGTCCGACTCTTCGTGACCCCATGGACCATAGCACGCCAGGCCTTCCTGTCCTGCGCTCCCTCCTGGAGTGTGCTCAAGTCCATATTCATTGCATCAGTGATGCTATCTAGCCATCTCATCCTCTTCCGTCCCCTTCTCCTTTTGCCTTCAATCTTTCCCAGCATCAGGGTCTTTTCCAGGGAGTTTTCTCTTCGCATTAGGTGGCCAAAATATTTGAGCTTCAGCTTCAGTATCTGTCCTTCCAATGAACACTCAGGGTTGATTTCCTTTAGGATTGACTGATTTGACCTCCTTGCAGTCCAGGGGACTTGTAAGAGTCTTCTCCAGCACCACAGTTCGAAAGCATCGATTCTTCAGCGCTCAGCCTTCCTTATAGTCCAGCTCTCACAGCCATACACTGCTACTGGGAAAACCATAGCTTTGATTATACGAACCTTTGTCGGCAAGGTGATGTCTCTGCTTCTTACTATGCTGTCTAGGTTTGCCAGAGCTTTCCTCCCAAGGAGCAAGTGTCTTTTAATTTCATGGCTACAGTCACCGTCTGCAGTGATCTTGGAGCCCAAGAAAATAAAATCTGTCACTGCTTCCATTTCTTCCCCTTCTATATGCCAGGAAGTGATAGGGCCAGATGCCATGATCTTCGTTTTTTTAATGTTGAGTTTCAAACCAGCTTTTGCACTCTCCACTTTCACCCTCAACAAGAGGCTCTTGAGATCCTCTTCACTTTCTGCCATTAGGGTGGTATCGTCTGCGTATCTGAGGTTGTTGATAATTCTCCCAGCAATCTTAATTCCGACCTGTGATTCATCCAACCCCGCGTTTCTCATTATATACTCTGCATATAAATTAAATAAGCAGGGTGACAATATGCAGCCTTGTTGTACTCCTTTCCCAATTTTGAACCAATCAGTTGTTCCATGTCCGGTTCTTACTGTTGCTTCTTGACCCTCGTACAGGTTTCTCAGGAGACAGGTAAGGTGGTCTGGTACTCCCATCTCTTTAAGAATTTGCCACAGTTTGTTGTGATCCACACAATCAAAGGCTTTAGCGTAGTCAATGAAGCAGAAATAGACGTTTTTCTGGAATTCTCTTGCTTTCTCCATGATGCAGCGAATGTTGGCGATTTGATCTCTGCCTCTTTGAAACCCAGCTTGTACTTCCGGGAGTTCTAAGTTCACATACTGCTGAAGCCTAGCTTGTAGGATTTTGAGCATCACCTTGCTGGCATGTGAAATGGGCGCAATTGTGCGGTAGTTTGAACACTCTTTGGCATTGCCTTTCTTTGGAATTGGAGTGTAAACTGACCTTTTCCAGTCTTGTGGCCATTGTTGAGTGTTCCAAATTTGTTGGCATATTGAGTGCAGCACTTTAACAGCATCATCTTTTAGGACTTTAAATAGCTCAGCTGGAATACTGTCATCTCCGCTAGCTTTGTTGTTACTAATGCTTCCTAAGGCCCACTTGACTTCACTCTCAAGGATGTCCGGCTCAAGTTCAGTGACCGCACTATCATGGCTATCAGGGACATTCAGATCTTTCCTGTATAGTTCTTCTGTGTATTCTTTCCACCTCTTCTTAATCCCATCTGCTTCTGTTAGGTCCCTGCCTTCTTTGTCCTTTATCATGCCCGTCTTTGCACAAAACGTTCCCTTGAGATCTCCGATTTTCTTGAAGAGATCTCTAGTCTTTCCCATTCTATTGTTTTCTTCGATTTCTTCGCATTGTTCATTGAAGAAGGCCTTCTTGTCTCTCCTTGCTATTCTCTGGAACTCTGCATTCAGTTGGATATATCTTCCCCTTTCTCCCTTGCTTTTCTCTTCCCTTCTTTCCTCAGCGACTTGTAAAGCCTCATCAGACAGCCACTTTGCTTTCTTGCATTTCTTTTTCTTTGGGGTGGATTTAGTTGCTGCCTCCTGAACAATGTTATGGACCTCCGTCCATAGTTCCTCAGGCACTCTGTCTATCAGGTCTAATCCCTTAAATCTATTTGTCACTTCAACTGTATATTCATCAGGGATATGATTTAGGTCATACCTGAATGGTTTAGTGGTTTTCCCTACGTTCTTCAATCTACTCAAAATATTCCAGTGCTGGGTGCAAAGGTTTTACTTGGCTCTAACATTTTTCTGTCCAAGACTATGTAAGTAATAAAGAAAGACAATTTCTTCCCTTGAGTGGGAGGGAGAAGGAAGAATGTCCTAACCTCTCCTCCTTTGTTGTTCTTGTTGAAACTTATTTACAGCTGTAGCAGAGGTTAATTATGGCCTTTTTATTATGCAAAAAAGATGATTGCATGAAAAGATGGAGGTCTGAGTGATGATCTCCTGGCAAGAGAGGGTTGAACATGAAAATGAAATGAAGGGTCTTAGAAGGATGGATTGATTTGAAGTGAAAAGTCACAGAAAGATTGCTTTAGTTGCTGTGTTAAGTCTAGGAACGAGAAAAGTAGAATGTTATTATTAGGAGGCACTGAATATGACACGTGGTTGTATGTATGACACAAGATAATGCAGTTGTCAGCTGATAGGGAAGAAGTGATGGTTTTTAGAAATTGTGCGGAGGAAGGAGCTGTATACTAGGGAAGCTGAATAAATTGAGCTCTGAGAAAAACAGTAACCATTCAGGATAATTTCAGGTACAAATGCTCTATGTAATAAAACAGCCAGTGGAATCAACACAGGGGCTGGAATTTTCAGATCTCAGATGATCATGTTGTCAGCAGCATCAGTGTGACATAGGGAAGTAGGGGTGTTAGCTTGCAATGCGATGCATACTTACCTGAAAGTAGGGCGCAAAGAATGCAGTGGGACTTGCATTTGAGTAGACATGCACAGGATTGTACGCATAAGACTATTAGGCAAAGCAGGGAGCCATATTCCTGCAGCCCTCTCTATTTGTTGAGTTCCACAGCTGAGTTCTACATCCCCCTTTTGCTCCCTCATGTTCTAATGCTGTTAGGCTCATTGACTTGGTTCGCACATAATGCTAAACTATGGGTTGCTGAATTCTAGATTGTTGTGATATGCGACCCCAGGTGTGCTAATTAACCAAGACTTGTTAACCATGAACAGCCCAGAAAGAGAACCAATGGTTTGTTATTGGGTTGTGAACTCTGGGTTGTTTAAATCATAGGTTGTCATTACATGTGAACCCAGAACTGTGGGTTGTTTTGTTTTGCCAGGCTACAGAGGTGGTGAGCAAGAGTGGTAAAAAACCCCAGCCACTCTACATGTCAGTACTACAGTGCTACTACATGCTGGCTGGGGAACGCTGGGAGTCGTAGAATGTTTTTCTGTCTAAACATGCATAGATTTGTGGCCTAAGAGATGTGGAAATCAGGTATCAAAATACCCTTAAATGCCTTGAGATCTGTTAGAACCTTGTCTTAAGGTGGAACTGGCTCCTAAACTTGTGCTTGCTGAGTTAATAGAATATGGTAAAGGGCATTTGCCGGGCCAAATTGGTGGGCTGGAATAAGAGATGCTTAACTCTTCCCTCATCCACCAATTATTCCCGTACAATACTATGTCTTTTCAGGCTATGTCTTTTTATCCAGCCAGGTGTATTGCCCTGGCTGTAGGCTTCAACCTCTTAGGTTAGAGGTGCCAAGATAGTGATAAATCAGACCCAGGTTTACTTACAAGGAGTACTTTATTGAGTAACTTACAGCACACAGGCGTACCCAATGGTTGGATCAGAAAGCTTCTCTAAACCCAGAGGCATAGGGTACAATGGGTTTTATACCATACATGTTAGCAATGAGGTAGCACAACAGCAGCAAGCGCCCCCTAGCATTCATTCTCAGCATAGACTAGCATGGCTTAGTTCTCAGCACAGCCACTTGCAGCTCAGCATAAACAAACTTTGCTTCTCAGGCACATCTTGATAAGGCCTTCTGGCTCATTAGTGTGGAATGTATCGGCCTTTGACTCATCGTCACAATCTCAGAGGCTTACTAGGAAGGGAAGTGCTCTAATAATGAACTTAAGCAAGGCATTATGGATCTCTAGGCCCCTCTAACACTACAGGTGACTTGATTACGCTCCTGGGGCCAGTACAACAGGCTTAATTTTGGTGTTGGAGCCCTGCTAGGAAATAAAAATGGGTGGAAATGGTTGAGGGGGAGAGTTGGCCTATTCTTTCCCTGCCCCTGTCCTCCAGTTCTCTTCCTGCAGATGCCATTTTCTGCCTCTGCATTAGCATCGCAAGACAAACATGGGGTTCCTAAACTCACATTTGCCTTATATAATAATTCCATCCATATTCCCCGTATACAGCCAAGAAAGTGGAAAGTAGTTCTAGCAAGCTGGAGCTTCCATCTTAATTAGACTTTGACCAGATTTGCTTCACTTTAAAAAGAATGTAGACTTTGTCCAAACCAGGATGAATGGAACCATTAAAACTTAAGAAGGGATTGGTGGCTGTAAATCCATTCAAAAGTCACTAACCAGCCCTCCACCCTTTTAGGATTTTAGTCTTCCTTCTCTGAGGCTACTTATCATGGATGCTACTGTCACTATTAATAGTTCCAAATTTGAGCCCAGAGGAGGGAGACTGCTTATAGGGAAAGGTAAGTCTCTGTTCTTCTTAAATAATTTTCTAAAGTTTCTAGTATTCATATTTTATTGCCTACATGGTGTAAAATAAAGTATTACAAATGCATTTTAGAAAACAATGTATCGAAGATTTTGACTCTGTAAATAAGTACACTTTGATGCAATGCAGCAGTCTTTCCCAGTACGTAACTTACTTGGATATGTTTGTAGTATTGTAAACTGACTTGCTGTAATATTAGCCTGAACAGTTTTGTCTTGTAGAAATCTCAGCCAGCAATTCCATCAACATATCCTCCCTGCCCATTTTTATATTACAAAACTGTAATCTCTTTGTAGCAAGAAATTAAACTAAAGTTAGTGTATCTACCCAAATCCTGTTGGTCAGACACTGGGACTGGCAGGAGCAGAAATTTTTCCTATACTAGTGATGACAAGAACAAGCTGAAGCAAGCCTCAGATATGTGTGCCTCCGCTCTCTGGCACAACTGCATGGAGGAATTTGGAATCTTTTGTTTCTGATTTCAGTTAACCACAGTTTAGCACTGGGGTTTAACAACGTGGTGCTTGTGAGCACCAGTGTGCCTGCAGACAGCTGTCTTGGCATCCACCAGTCATGAGAGGCAGTGCAGGAGAACACAGGGGAAAGGGGGCATCTGTGAAAACCTCCACTCCCTTCCTCCAGTGGGGAGCATCCGTTGGATCTCATTCCTTTCTGTAAACATAAGGATCCAACCCATTATGAGCTGCAACAATGCAGTTAAAAACAAAAACCGGATTAGTTTTTATTTTTTATCTGCTCCTTCCGGAAGGCTTTTGGAAACTAACATAATATTAAAATAGGAATAAGGCTACAATCTACATCTCATTAAATAAGCTTGCAAAATGCTCCCTAACCATAATGATTTGGACTTGCCATGTAATATGCTAGTAAAAAGTAAATTAAAATAACTTTTACCAGTGTTGGCCTGGCCACTAAAAACCAGTGCAAAGGTCTGCATTCTTCCAAATGGTGGACTGCAACTCCCATGAACCCTAACTATTGGCTATACTGGCTAGGACTGATTGGAGTTGCAGTCCATCAACAACTAGGGACCACACGTTCGCCACCCTTGTTCTAAAGGGTTCTCCTAATACGGCTAAAAGAAACTTTCAGGTGAAATGAAATCCAGAACAGTGGAGCAGCCAGTGAGAATCCTTCTCTCTGCAGCCTCATTGTGCAGATGAGGCACAGTACCACTAGTATGAAGTGCTCTGAGCATTTAACATCTTTCAAAGTCCAATGAATTCTGCAATAGATAAAAAACCCAGAGTGAGCCCAGCGTGCCATGTGAACTGACTTGGTTTGGATGATTAAAACAACCCATGGTTAAGAAACCAGAGGTTGTTTGTGAACATGTGTGAGCAGGCTTGCTGGTTCCCACCTGCTCCCAGTTTCAATTAACACCTTGTTCCTAGGTTGTTTTGTCATGTTTGAACCTGGAAGTCTGGGGTGCTTTGGGTCAAACAAGCCAGAGTTAATCCAACAATTGCCCATAGTTTGCTGTTGGGTTAACTGTTGGTTGTTTAACCTATAAACAACCCAGAGGCTCTGGATTCAGATGTCATGAAACAACCTCATTCCTGGATTGTTAACTGAAAGCAGAAGTGGGAGGCAGCACATACACTGCTGTGCACCCTCACCAATTCCTGGGTTAAACAATTCAGAAATTGCCCAGTGTGCAAACCAGATCACTGTATAAGATCTGGTTGCATGGAAGATTTGTATTGAAATCTTATTTGCACTGATCTTTAAAAACATAGTTTCTTGGGCCCTCAGTACATCACGTTAGCCTAATCTAGTTTTTCTTCTGAGCACTAACAACAATTTGGTAATAAACTCTAGATCCTTAGTATCGTGTCTTCCTTTATAAGTGGAAATATTAATAAATATTGTTAAGATGTCACCATGTGTAAAATCAAACATAATCAGATATTCTCTCTCAATCTCCTGTCCTCCAATTTTTATGCTTATTTTTTGTACAGATCAGTCCATCATGGATATTTTGAAACATAAATGTTTTCTAGAAGAATTATTATTTTGGACTATAAAATATGAATTTCCCCAGAAAATGGTAACTTTCTTACTCAACATGCTTCCAGATCAAGATTATAAGGTATTTGTGTGTTTTCTCTTTTCTCTCCTATCAAAACAGTTTCCCATTGTAGTTTATATATAAAGTAATTTGCAGTGGCATAGGGCAGTTGTTACAGAAGATGACCAAATCCAGTCACAAGGTTGCTGGTAGAAAACAATGTAGAAGATAATAAATAGTAGAGACTAAGTTAGAAGGAACAGATTCAAAACCCTGTAAAAATGACTATTACATATGTCAGGATTGAAAGACAACCAGAAGCATAGCTGGAGCTTTCTCATGATTGGCTATGAAATAGCTTGCTTTTATTATTCTTTCTCTTTCATATCTGATAGTGGGAATTAGCTGCATTTCTTGTTCTCTGAATTTCAGCTATAAAATTTAAATTGCTTATGGAACTCCCAAGAAAAGGTCAAGATTTGTACAATTTTAATGGTTTCTGAGCATTTGGGTGCTTAGGACAGCATCCCAAACCTAAAGGGCTTACTAACAAATGTTAGTTATGGTGAATGTATCCTCCAGATGATACTTACCCAGGCATTTGGTCCTCATCTACAGATATTTAAAAATACTGATGTTAGTAGACATGCAGCTTGCTTCTATGCCAAGTGAGTAAGCCCATTGAAATCAGCAGACTGTGCTGCGACCTGCATACTCTGGAAGCATATTTTACATCTGCCTGACATACTTTCCCACCTACACCAATACATTCCTCACCCAGTCTGTCTTCTTTTTCCTTTGAAAAAAGGACTGCTTTTGAAACAGTTCAGAAACTTCAGCTAGTCCAAAATAGGATAGTAAGACTCTTAACTGGGACTGGACGGTATGATCATATCACACCAGTGCTTTGTGATCTGCACTGGCTTCCAGTTCAGTTCCAGGCCCAATTCAAGGTTCTGGTGTTAACCTTTTATGCTCTAAGTGGCTTGGGGCCATGCTACCTGATGGAACATCTCACAGTGGATATACCTACCCAGAACCTAAGGTCATTTTCTGAGACCATTCTCTGGGTGCCTCCACGAAATGAATTGAGGCCATGGGCTACTAGAGAGATGGCTTTTTCAAAACAGGGTGGTCCAGTGTTTTGGAACGCCCCTCCCGGAGACACTTGCCCTGGTGCCTTTTCATGTTGTGCTCTTTTCAGCACCAAGTGAAGACCTTTTTATTTTCCCAGGATTTGTGTTGATGCTTTTTAGAACCTTGCACTGTTGCTGTTGCCTGTTCCTGATTTTGCTTTGGTTTTATTCTGTGGCTGTTTTAATCTGTTCTAAATTTTTACACTGCTTTATTATATTTATGTTTTGACCTTTGTTTTGTGAACAGCCCAGATAGTTTTGGCTATTGGGTGGTTTAGAAATATACAGTTTAAGTAAGTACGTACGTAAGTAAGTAAATAAATATTGGGACTTGTATGGAAAAGGCAAATTGTAATGCTACCATTTGTTTTGTACCTTGCAGATTGCTTTTACTAAAACCTTTGTGCAGCATTATGCATTTATTATGAAAACACTGAAGAAAAGCCATGAATCTGATACCATGTCTAACAGAATTGTCCACATCAGTGTTCAGCTGTTCAGCAATGAGGAGCTAGCACGTCAAGTGACAGAAGAATGCCAGTTGCTTGATATTATGGTTACTGTCCTGCTGTATATGATGGAGAGTTGCCTTATTAAAAGTGAGCTACAAGGTGGGTTGAATTCAGGGTATTCAGGAGGCTTACATGGAATATTCCTCATCATTTGATATTTAGCTTCTTAGGCTACACTTGAATTAGTCTCATCTATTTTGGAGGTGTAAAAGTTGGTCCAGTGTTACCGAAGCAAAGTAGTACAGTGCTTCACACAATTACACATACTTTGGTTCCGCTAGAACAGATGGAACCTAGGTAGACATAACTTTATGCTAGATTGAGGCAGTTGTTGTTCCACTCTGTTTTTCCTTGTACAACACATAAGCAGTATTTAACATATTATGTCTCTAAAGCAGCCTTGTAAATATACCTACAGAGGTTACTTAGCCCATAAAAATAGTTACCATCCTACCAATACCTATATGTATTCGTTTGAAGCTTGGAAAAAATACAAACTTTTAAAAAGCTTATCAACCTGCTTCTGCATAGAGTTCATTTGCTGATGCTCCTTTCCAGGTCCCCTCACCATCAGCAGTGAGGTGGGTGGTGACCAGGAATTGAATCTAATGATGTCATTCTACTGAGAGAAGTGGAGCTGGGAAACCCTCTGGAGCAGACTTTTGGGTGGTGCGGAGGGCTGCAGCAGGGAGGAGAGAGGGAGAAAGTCCCACCGCGCTGGTGGACACCTGCTAGTGCGACTTTGGATTCAACCCTAGAGAGGGCATTTTTGGCTATGGTGCCCCGTCTATAGGTGTTTTGTTTTTACACTGGAGTGTGTCTTTGTGTCAGGGTGTGAATGTCCAACCCATACTAGTAGTGTACATTCTATTCCATAAAATTTTAACATTTTGATTTTCTTTTAGATGAGGAAAACAGTTTACATGTAGTAGTGAACTGTGGGGAAGCACTACTAAAGAACAATACTTACTGGCCACTTGTCAGTGACTTTATTAATATCCTTTCACACCAGAGTGTGGCAAAGAAATTCTTGGAGGATCACAGGCTATTAGTAACATGGATGAACTTTGTATCATTTTTTCAAGGTATGTGGTGCTTTCGTTAACTGTGTGAACTAACTTTGGCTGGGTGAAGGCAAATTGATGAAAACTTTTAAAATGCTTGTTGGTGACCTAATAGGTGCTGTATAGTAATAATTCTTAAAATATTCAGTTATAAACACTATAATTTACTACCAGATATAGTTTCTGTTTAATTGGAGGCTGTATTTCTGTGGAGTGGATTATTTCAAAACAGATACACTTCACCATCAAAGAGGTAGATTTTAAGACTTTGAAAATTGCTAAAGCATAAAACTGTAGTTATTGACAAACTGTTTCACAAATACTTTTTAAACAGTTTTAAAATATTTGTTTAGAAATTCATGTGTTTCAGGGTATTTGGGGTGTCTTATGGAGAAATGTGGCTTTCCACTTGGGAATATGCCATCTAAATGAAGCAGTTTTAGACTGCAATCCTATCCACACTTACCTGGGAGTGTCCTATTGAACTTAATGGGACTTACTTCTGGGTAGACATGAATAGGATTGTGCTGTCAGTGTTGCTTAAGATATTGGGAAGGGGCCCTGCCATTGTGCACTGCCTTGCCCCAGCCCCATTGCACCTGAAGTGTGTGACTGGCATTGATGTTAACAATGGTTAAAACAAACCAGCTTCCCCTCTTAATCAAGGTTCTGTCAGAAACTCGGGGGCCTAAACCAGAAACCTCATGGCCTAAGGCTGGACTACTCAGGTCTAAGACAGCCTCTAAGAAGTTAATAGGGGTGTACAACATTAGTCACTGTGATTGGCAAACAGTATTAAGCCATTAAACGTGTGTATTCGCCTGAGAGACCACCATTAAGGTTTGGGTAGTTTCTTGGCATAGTGCTGCCAGTGCCAACCCTTTGACACAGACCTGGGCCACACATTCAGCATTTCCACCATTACTGGCAGCTCCCCCCACCCCTGAACAGTACTGCAGCTGCCAGGCACTTATTTCCTCCCCCTGCCCATGATTACCTGGTGGCAGGTGAACAGCTTAGATGGGAGTTGAACAGCTGCTCAGCTTTGACTGGCACCAGGTGGCTGCCATCTTACATTTCCCAAAATGCAGTGCCCAATGTTGGGCATTGCATTTTGAGAGAGATAACATGGCAGCTGATTGGAGCAGAGCAGCTACTTTGCTCCCATCCAAAAGTGTCACTGGGTGAACACATCTGGGGGTGCGGGGGGAGTGACTGGTGGCTCTGTGGCTGCAACACCACCAAGTGGTAGCAGGTGCCAACAGCAATCCTAGTTGTGGTCAGGCCACAGGTAGGGTAGGTGTCAGCCCAGGTGGGCCTTGCCAGCAGCTGCCTGAGTATGCTGGGCACTAATGGCAAGCTTGCTGCAAGTCCATACCTTATTATATATACCTTATTAGGTGGGATTTAAATGACTTCATTTCCTTCCATGTCTTGTTGAAGTTGCTTCATGGTAAGATTTGAATGGAACTATGGAGAGGTACCAAATATAGTTAAATCTAGGAAGACTTTGGGCAAACTTCAGATATCTTGGAGCTGATAACAAGTTGAGCTTTTCCATATAACTCGATTCCATTGGAATCAATGTGCAGTGATGGCAAGAAGTCACAGCAGTGTGGGAAAATTGACCATCAAATCTGTCCATTAGGTTGAAAAATCTCTCTTTGTGTGTGGAGATTCATGCTATTATATAAAGTAATATAGAAACAACTGTAGATAGGTAATATTTTGACCCCAATATATGCATTGACATTTTGTGAAACTTTGGTGAGGAGGTTATTGGGGTCAAAATATACACTTGGTGGTTGTTCATGCAGTACTTTATACATGGAAATGAATATCCATGAACAAAAAAATGTGAGGATCAGCACTTTAGATGAACACATTATAATTCTGGCTATCGCTGTTGGCCTTCCGTTAGACTGTTGCTTTAGCAATACCTTTTGACACTTGTACATAGCAGTTTTGCCCAAATAACCATGTCGTTTATTGAACTTAAACCTTTCGCTGTGCTGTCTCTGCAGATGACCAACCACATTGTATATACTATGAAAAAGGTAGAGTGCTATTTAGCTGTAATGATGTACAACTTTGTCTCAATCTTTTAAGGTATGAATTTAAACAAGAGAGAACTTAATGAGCATGTTGAGTTTGAATCCCAGACTTATTATGCTGCTTTTGCTGCTGAGCTTGAGGCCTGTGCCCAGCCAATGTGGGGGCTACTATCACACTGCAAAGTCAGGGTACGTTACGTTTCTTTTCTTCTGGTGTTTGTCAGTGATTAAATGTTTTTAGAAGTAATATACATTTAGCAAATTGGCTAATCTGGAGGGTGTACAATCTGATGCATGTCCTAAGGCTCATTGTGCCAGCACATTATGTTGCAGTGCTTCACTTACTCAGGTCAATTGGTCTGAGTATCTAGACCACCCATAAGATGCAGCTGTAGGGAAAAGCCCGGCTGGAATGGAGAGTTTATAATTTATGGGGATATTAGCGAATCCTCAACATAAGTGAGGGATATAACTATAACTAACTACAGCTTTCATGACTAATATTTTCTTACCTTATTTTCGTTCTGTTCCTTTATTCATGTCTGTTTGTTTGTTTGTTTGTTTATGAATGTGTGTATTTATTTTCTATATGTATATGCTTCCCATTAACAAAAGTTCTCTGGGCAGTTTAAAAGTAAAAACAAATATTTGAGAAATACACACGGGGCCTATTCCTGCTATAAGCACCACCATACACAGAAACCTGGGGTGAGGTTATGTCTGGGCCTCAAGCTATTCTGCTTCCTCTCCGGTCATACTTACTATGCCTGGGAAAAAACTGGATTTGGAGTCCCCCACCTATTTGAATGCAGGAGTTCCCTATCGCTGACATTCTTTGGTATGGTATCTCCAAGGCATATTGGGTTGAATGCAGAATTTCCCTTCTTCAAATAGAAAGGCTTCCTCCATTCACAGAAGGGATTTAGATCCAGTGGAGTCTCTCACTTGAGGAAGGGAGGGAATTTTTGCCAATTGCCCTGTCCCCTGTAATCCCCCAGGCCACCTCCCACAGTGTTCCGGTGGGTCCCCCAACCCGCCAGAGCCCCTTTTCAGAGGGCTGCAAGACAAGTGAGGAATTGGTGAAATTTGCCTCTCTCCACCCCACTTCATCCAGTGGGAGTGTCCCACGAGTGGAATTCCACTCATGGGAACTCTGGATCTAAGGCACTAGGTTTTGTCATTGAACATGAAATGTACTGGGTGTATAGGTAGGAAACACGCAAGCATGATCTGTTACCTCTTTGTACATGGGTTCTGTCTGATGAGGCCTATGAAAACTAACAAATCTGTTAAAGGACAATTGGGTTTCACTTCTAAGATTCTTGTACTGTTTTTGTTATAGGGAGACATATTTCTCTTCAAACAGTTTCAATCTAAATTAAAAGTACTAATGGGAAATGTATTGGGATAAAATGGGTTCTCTTATTTCCCTGAAATAGGGATAAAAACCCTTTGAGAGGAACCCCCCCCCCCCATAATGTTCACCAGTATTGTTATGCCAAAAAGGCTGTTGTCTGTGAGGATTTAAGGCTATTAATAGTGCTATAGCATCCATGTGTGTGTTTCTCCCAGTGTCTTGAGCCAAGTATCTCAAAAATAGAGGAGCATCCTTTGTTCTCAGTGCATTTGTTGGGGTCAACAAAATGTGTCCACCAAAGTTCAGGGTAAGCCAATAAAAATGATATTGCCCTCTTTTATGATAGATACTGTTGCTATCTCTTGTTGGCTGGCACTGATGTCTTCAAAACTCTTTGAGTATTAGAGGCATATGGTGAAATCGCCTGCATTTTATTTTTGAGAATGGCAATTGAGTGTTATTAGTAACATGAAAGTTTTATGCTTTTTAAATTTAGTGTCCTTAAAGTATATTTGTCAGGATGAGCAGTAAAATTCCTTTGATTATATGATGGCTAATAGGCTGTTTTCCTGTTACTGAAAAATGTTTTCAGGTGCTTGATAGTTATCTTGTATAAGTAAGTAGAATGTGTTCTTGTTTTTTGCAAAAATCATAATACAAGATTTGTTCCACTATCCATCATACATAAACATACTAATATTGCCTTTGATAGTGACTCCAGTTAGAAAGCATATTCAAATTTACTCTCTTATTTACTTTACTTGATAACACAGAATGAGTATAACACTGTTCAATAATGGTTTGTTAATTTCCTTGTTATTTTTTGTAGTCTGGTCACACAGTACTGTGGTATTATTATTGGGTTCAGTAACCCCCCCACCCCGATACTGGAGTGTCAAGGGCATATCCATAAATAAGGGCCTATTCTTGGTCCCTGGGATTGTACATGAGGTGAGACTGGGAACGGGCCCTAGACTTGTGTGCTCCTTCCCCTTATTCCCTCACCCAAGAGGAGAATGTAACAGGCAAATCAAGAAACCTTACATTTATTTGAAAAGCAGATTTTGTCTCGGAGACCTGGTTCACACAGTCACCATCGCGGCTTCTCATGTCGTACAAACTCAGTGAGGGTAGCTTGTTGGGGAGGTTGACAAAGCACCCCGCAATAGGCCACGGGTTCTGGGTGGTTTGTTAACCGCTCCATCGAGCCACCCTCACCAGGTTCGTATGACACAAGAAGCTGTGCCTGGCGAGGGTAATTATACAAATCAGCTGGCATGTGACTGGCATGTGCAGGGTGGTTAACAAGCCACAGTGACTTGTTGACCACCCTGTGATCGTGCAAACAGGGCCATAGGGTCTAGGACGGAGTGGGCAACTTTTAGCCTTCCAAATGTTTTGGGATACAATTCCCATCAGCCCTATCCAGCATAGCCAATGGTGAGGAATGATGGGGATACAAGTTCCCCACCCTGGTCTAGGAGAGCCTGCAATCAAATATCCAGCAGATTTCCTAGTTTACTCAATGACCTTGTTCGCATGCCACACTAAGGTTGTCACCATGGGTGGTTGCAGGATGACTTAGCGTGACATCTGAACATGGTGTGGCTTTTCCATTGTGTGTTGTTTTTCACAAACAAGCCACCCTGAGTACCCCTGGCTTGTAGCAGAATTGTTTAGGGTGGTTTGTCATGATGTCTGAACCTGGCAGAGTTGCTTCAGAGTGGGTTGTTTGAAATGCTGAGTGAACTGCTTGGGAAGAGTGGGAAAAAACCTGCCAGCCACTCCTAGCAATCTCCCTAACAATATCACCTCTCTATTACATCTTGAAATGACACTAGTTAATTAACGCCTCCATTTTGTTGGCTCCCTAGACAGCAACACCTTTTTTTTTTCACCTTCGTGGAGATTTGTGCAAGTGTAACTTAAAAAATCTTTCAGGGAGATTTGCACAAATACACTAAAGCACAGTAACTACTCTGCTTTAGCGCAGTAACTACTAAGTAGTAACTAATGCACTCATTAGTGGAGTAGGCTGCTGAGGTTGTGCTACAAAGGCCCATGGGATACGTGCTGGGAGTGGGCGGGAGGCTAAGGGGGAAACAAGCCGCAGCAAGCCACAGAGTACCTGATCATCTGTCAGGAGTAACATGGGTTAGTGAACGAGCAACCAACCCATTGTAGCTTATTTTCAGGGTGGCTTATTGTGATATGCAAACTTGCCTGCTACTTTCTCACCATAGTGAGGGAGCAGAGGGTGAAGCATGGAAGCCTGGGGCCCCTTCTTAAGTTTTAATTGTAGGGGTCACAAAACAAATCAACAGGCCCTAGTGTTTATGCCACAATGATAGACTTTCTTGGTAGGGCATATTTGGCCATCTGCCAGTCAGGACTGCTGATTTCATCTGAGTCAATCTCTACTTGTACAATAGTTTGCCGCTTAGAAGGATTACTTTATATGCAGCATGCAACTCTGTTCCAAATTGTATGTTAGAAAAAGGAGAAATTTGGGAATCTCTGACCCCGAGAGTTTATCTTGCTATATCCTTAAGCTGGTGAGAGAGTTGCTTTTTTCAGTTTGTGCAACATTTATATCCTATTTCAGGAGACACAAGAATACACGCGAAATGTTGTCAGATACTGCCTAGAAGCACTTCAGGATTGGTTTGACGCAATCAACTTTGTGGATGAGGTGTGTGGATCTTACATATTTAACTTGCCATTGTGGGATAAGGTCTATATTAAAACTTGGAGGTGTCTTAAAATGAACCAATTTTTTTTAGCCTGCAAATGTCGGATACCCCACTGTTACCCGAAGCTCAGAAACGCTGACTTAACACTGTTCTTTCAAGTACTTTGGACTTTTCTGCCCTTGCAAAGGCTGGGCACGTGAGGAATGTGCTTTGCTCTGGTAGCCACATTTGGGAAATGTTTGTTCGGATATGTCCTGTGCTGAGTTTTTAAAAACCTTCTCTGTAACTGTGAAGTCTGAAATACTTTATTTTTAATTTTAAATGGAGCACAGTTTCTCAGGATTCTAATAAACTAGTAAAAGGCTCAACATTATGCTGGATGGGGTCTGTATGCAGAGAGAATTCCTGCGTTGCATGGATGCCTTTGGAGAATTGTGATGTTCCTGCTCTGGGTTATTCTCCCTCCAGTTTCCACTTGTTGAAACAATCCCCACCCCCCACCCCAGGACATCTGCCTCAGCTTTGGACAGTTGTCCTCACTGAATCCCAAAGCTTCAGCCCTTTCACTTTGTGTCAAGGAGACACCCAGTAGATTAACTGGGTTCCTTTAACCAATAGAGGAGTAGTAACAGGAAAATAGACTTTTCTATTTGATAGCATTAATAAATCAAACCAACACATGGAATTGTTTTTATACACACACACACACACACACACACACACAATAAGACAACTAAAATTTTATTAAATACAAGAGGTTATTATTTAATCATCCTATACTTAGTCCCAACCTGCCTTCCCACCCCTTCTAAACCCTTTACCCAAAAGCCCACTCATTAGATGGGTTCACTGAATCCTTTCTAACCATTAAACTGTCAGTTCTGTCCTTTTTAAAACACCTTAGAATTCTCCCACTCACAAGCCCCTCCCACCCCCCCCTCACACACACACACACACACACACACACACACAGCATTCCATTAACTCTAACTTACCTGGATAACATTTTACAATTCAAACACAGGCAATTACATTATCATGTATATGTTACAAGGATGCATTCTTGTTCTCTGTGAGACAACAAGAATGATCATAAACTACTCTTCATTCATTCATTCATTCAAATTTTTTTTGCTGCCCTTCATCAAAATGGATCAAAATAATTTTCACTTGTGCATCTTCAGATCTTCCCTTCCAACTCCATGGGCATCTCTACACCAGCCTAAAATCCTGCATTTAAAACGGGCCTTTCTGTTTTTGTTTTAAATGCAGGATCACAACGACTCCCTTTTTCACGTGCTTCTTCCCCACCCCTTCTCTCTGTATCTGAGTCTTCCATTATCTTTCATTGATCTCGTGCCTCTTCTTGCTGCTTTTACTTTTTTCATGGAGGAAACTGAAGCGGAACACAGCGGGGTTCCGCTGTGTTTGATAGCTCATTATCTGCGATCTGTTTAAAAATGGAACAAAGGGCATTTAGTGCAGGAGACTCCTTGAATGATCACGGCGTCATGTAAAGAGCCCGCAAACTTCCGTGAAGGATCATTGCAGGATAAAAGCTCTGTGTGAAGAAAGCCCATGTGTCCCTGCTGCATCAGAGACTGCTGCAAAAGGAGCATCTGCTTTCTGGGCAGGTGTGGGGTGTGTGTGTGTATGTGTGTGTTTTAGAGTAGTTGTGATAGAATGGTGTGGGTCTCAGAAGTGGTGTTCAGGGAGAAATGTATATGCACATGTGGAAGTTTTGTCTGTGATACTCCAGATCCTTTCCCAAGCCCAGAGGAGAGGAAACAGGAAGTGGTTTAATAGTGCATAAATGGAATTGCTTGTTTTTTTCATAGTGAAATGACCATTGTTTCTGTTGCAGCCTTCTCCTAATCAGGTCACTTTTCATCTGCCACTGCATCGTTACTATGCTATGTTTCTGAGTAAGGTAGGTTAATGGTGTTTTTGCAGGGAGAAAAGGGACATTCCTTATATAGATTTGTTGTTTATGCCCTGAAAAAAATATGTACCCATTTTTGTCTATAGGCTGTTAAATGCCAAGAACTAGATCTGGATTCCCTTCTTCCTGACCAGGAGATGTTGATGAAGCTAATGGTTCATCCACTTCAGATTCAGGTAAGTTTGCAAAGTGTTTTTTTCTTTAAGTATATTCTGTAGCCAACTGTGGATCCACAGTTGGCTACAGAATCGGACACAAAGGGTGCTTTTCAATGGGATATTCTCAAACTGGGGAGAGGTAAAGAGCGGGGTACCGCAGGGCTCAGTCCTGGGCCCAGTGCTCTTCAACATTTGTATTAATGACTTGGAGGAGGAGGTGCAGGGAATGCTGATCAAATTTGCAGATGACACAAAATTGGGTGGGATAGCTAATACTTTGGAAGACAGAAACAAAATTCAAAGTGATCTTGATAGACTGGAGCGCTGGGCAGAAAACAACAGAATGACATTTAATAGGGATAACTGCCAAGTTCTGCACCTAGGAAAAATAAAACCGAATGCACAGTTACAAGATGGGGGGTACGTGGCTCAACAACACTACAAACAAGAAGGATCTTGGAATTGTTGTCTATCACAAGCTGAATATGAGCCAACAATGTGATGTGGCTGCCAAAAAGGCCAATGCTATTTTGGGCTGCATTAATAGAAGCATAGCTTCCAAATCCCAGGAAGTACTAGTTCCCCTCTACTCAGCACTGGTTAGGCCTTGTCAGGAGTACTGTGTCCAGTTCTGGGCACTACATTTTAAGAAGGATGCAGACAAACTGGAGAGGGTTCAGAGGAGGGCAACAAAGATGATCAGGGGACTGGAAACAAAGCCCTATGAAGAGAGACTGAAAGAACTGGGCATGTTTAGCCTTGAGAAGAGAAGACTGAGGGGAGATATGATAGCGCTCTTCAAGTACTTGAAAGATTATCACAGAGAGGAAGGCCAGGATCTCTTCTGATCATCCCAGAGTGCAGGACACGGAATAATGGGCTCAAGTTACAGGAAGCCAGATTCCGGCTGAACATCAGGAAAAACGTCCTGACTGCTAGAGCAATACGACAATGGAACCAATGACCTAGGGAGGTGGTGGGCTCTCCCACACTGGAGGCATTCAAGACGAGGCTGGACAGCCACCTGTCAGGGATGCTCTGACTTGGATTCCTGCATTGAGCAGGGGTTTGGACTTGATGGCCTTGTAGGCCCCTTCCAACCCTACTATTCTATGATTCTATACTGTAAACTTTTATGATGTGTAAAATAGCCATCAGTGATAAAACATCAGAGACAGATGTGGGTTCAGAGAACATGCTGCAGCTTGACAAGCTGTGGCACCTACAGGCAGCGGGTTGCATATCCAACCCCCGCTTGGGGCTTGTCGTGTCATGTGAACCTGGCCAGCATGGCTTATGTGATACCCTTGCATGATCCATAGTCTGTTTTAGGGTTTAACCCTTGCATAGCACACAGGTTCACATGACATGGGTTTGTGTCACATAACTGGGTTTGCACAACATAACAATCCCCAAGCGAGGGTTGCATATTCAGAATGGTGGCCACACACACCCCACACATGCTCTACATGTGCCCCAGGCTCACTGTGGATTAAATAACCCGCAGTGGACTGTTGTATTATGCGAACAGCCCCAAAGTTTTCAAATTGCTTGACATTCACTGGAGGCAATTGACTTACAGTTGAATGTGTGACTGAGTGATGAGGACATGATTGTGTTAATCTGCAGGTATTTTAGCTATACAAATTCATTCCAATCTTATGTAAAAAGTAGTTTGGTTATCCCTACTTCAGTTTTTTTTTTTTCAATGTCAACAGGGGCCATAATAAGGAGAGAGAGATTGTTCGGTAAAATGAAGGCAGAAACTTAGAAAAAGTTAAGCAGCAGAAATTCAACCTTGAGGGGCAGCATCTGGATCTCATGTTTTGTTTTATTGTTTGCATGTAAGCCACTCTGGGAGCCTTTTGGTTGAGGAATAGGATAAAAATACTTTAAACGAATGAGTAAATGCCGAATGTTTTCTCTGGATTGTACCGTTTGTAATTATTTGTGAATGTCAGAGTGCAGATGTAACGTTTCGTTTGCCATGTAAGTTTAACAGTACCTCAGAAGTCTAATATACTAGCACTGAGTGGAATATTCTATGAAAAGCTGTATGATCATTCATCACTAAAATGTGTTTTCAGATTTTCCTCTATTTTAAAGCTGAGGAAATAGAAGTAGTATGTCTGAACAACAGATTGCATGTTTGTCTGTAATTCCTTGAAGCAGAAAATAAATAAACCTAAAATGGTTCTCTTTGTACTCATTTTGGTAGGCAAGCCTCTCTGAAATCCATAGTAATATGTGGGTAAGGAACGGTCTGCAGATTAAAGGACAAGCCATGACGTATGTGCAGTCTCACTTCTGTAATTCTATGATTGATCCTGACGTTTATCTGTTACAGGTAGGTCCGTGCTTTCTGTGACCTCATCTGCTCTATGTTAGCAGATACCAGAAAAGTAGTTACTAACATACACATGGTTTTTTCTTTTATTTTTGGAAAACAGGTCTGTGCTTCTAGACTTGATCCAGATTATTTTATTTCCTCAGTTTTTGAAAGGTAAGATACTGTATATGTGATTTGTTTTTAAACAAATGTAAAGTAACTATATATGAGGAATACCATGGCTGAGCATTTTGACAATCACCCCTCTGATTTACACGCACCATAATGTTGTGGAACAGTAACACCAAATGGTTTGAACTATTTCTGCATCTACTTTGTTTTCTGTGTAGACCCATAGCACCTCTCACATTGTTAACAATTACAGATATTGTAAATTTGATTTTTTTTCTCCTGTAGGTTTAAGGTTGTTGACCTCTTAACAATGGCTTCACAACATCAGAATACAGTGCTGGATTCAGAGCATGAGAGATCAATGTTAGAAGGCGCCTTAACGTTTCTTGTCATTCTTTTAAGTCTCCGTTTACACTTGGGTAAGACTTGTAGTCTCACCTCCTTATGCTTTAATTCTAGCAATTTCTATGTCTGGATATGTCTATGCATAATTATAGGCACTCAACCAAATCTTGAGTGTCAACTACATTGTTTAGGGAGGAATGGTGGTGCAAAGGGCAACTAAAATGATTTACAGTCCAAATTCTTAAAACGTATTCAGTCATGATATGTATAAAACTTTCTTAATGTGTAGCTGAATGAACTTCTAAGTAGAAATAGCTCCACTTTCTATCTTACCTTATGTGGTATTATAAGTTACGATGTAGCTATGTGAATTTCTCTTTCAATTATTCTAGGAATGACTGATGATGAGATTCTGAGAGCAGAGATGGTCGCTCAGCTCTGCATGAATGACAGGACTCATAGTTCTCTACTGGACCTCATATCCTTGCGGTGTATTACATCAATTTTGATGTATGATAAATTGGTGTATTGTGCTTTGCATTAGGTTTTGATTACAGCAATTTTAAGCTCCTAAAAGATACATCAGTATTATCAATATTTGGCACTATTAACTTTTTACATATAAAATGTTGCACATTAAGCTTGGAATAAACCTTGAATGTTCTTTGTATATCATTCTGTACTAAGCTGGCCAAAAAAATATATCTTGCATGTTCTTGTATATAATGTTCTTCTAAGATGGCCCCCCCAACTCTTTCTAGCTCTGGGATATAAATCAACACCTCTCTTCCACCCTTCCTCCTTCAGTCAGATTCTATTTCTAAAGAAAGGAGATTGGATTTAAAACTGTGTTTGTTTTTCCATTGAGGCAAACGGCCTTGCCCTGATTGGGTCTTTGCACTCCAGGGAGTAATTGAGCAATGTGCCTGGACAAAAAAGCAATAAATATGTCTTGTGTTAGCTGGTTGTTTGAAATCCATATATAAATGTTCTAAAGCTGTAATGTATGCAAAGACCCAGAAGGGTGCAGTCCAGCATTATCCTTCTGCTGATATAATCTTCCATACTTAGATGTGAAATGAGTTTTGTCCCTTTGATCCCAACAAAAAAAATGAATTATAAATCTATCATAAGCTTCAGAGTTGGTAGGAGCTTTGCTTTCTTGTTTTTACAAATGTGGATGTTCTTAATCTAGTGCAATATGGATTAATAATACCGCTGTATTTATATGCATGTCCAATTTTGTGTGACGTGTCTTTTTGAAAAATGATGGTGTGTGGGTTTTTGTAGTTTACCAACACCGTAAAGGTATGAACATGAATAAGTACTTGATTAGATACATAATCAGTCTCCTAGTCCCAGTTGTACAATTAGAAAATAAATAAACCATAAAGGGTTTTATGTGCCACCTCCAAGAAAATGTTCTGCAGTAATGCTTAAAATGATTGAGTTAACAGGATTTATTATACAATATAGACCTCTTGTGGTAAAATTAAGCAGTTACAGAAATCTTAAAGCTGTGGCTGTTACTTCTAGAAAAAAGAGAGTTGAATCTAGTGCTTGCAGGAAAATCTTGCCTTCAAAAAAGATTCTAGCAATGCTTGCTATTAATCTTAACACAAGGATCACATTCCAGAAAATCCTAATCCTAAAAGTGGCATTATTCCTGGCAGTTTAAGCTTTGAATCAATGTTGTCAGCTGTAGCTGATTTTAAAGCGCCTGTGTTTGAGCCAGGGGGCTCCATGCAGCAAGGAATGTATACACCTAAAGGTATGTTCAGTTTTCACGTGGGTGACAGTGTACATGTACAACATATGTTTCTATTCTTAATGAGCTAGTGTTAATTACAACTACAGAACTGTTTCTGTTTGATTTTAAATGTAACGTTATCACATACTGTTAATTTTTTTGCTGCTTGTCTGTCTGGAATCTTCTCTTCCCCCAGTCCCTCAGTTTTAAACAAATATGTTATGCGGTGAAACGTTCAAAATGTAAAAAGAAAAGAAAAAAAGAATAAATGTATGAGGATTGAAATAGTTGGTTGATTCTGAGCAATGTTGATTTTAATCATGTTCTTTGAAGAATACAATTGTAATAATAGAGATGGCTTTGTAAGAAAGTAACCACAAACTGAAATGCATTGTTGCTGCTGAAAACCTACATATAGTATGACAAAAATATTATCAAAATATAAAAGTGTTCCTTTAGAGTTAAATTTGGAATGAATTTCAGAACTTAATGACAAGCATATTCTGTCTCTTTAATAATAGCTGAAGTCTGGGATAAGGAGTTTGATCCAGTCATGGTGATTCTTCGAACTGTTTATCGTAGGGATGTGCAATCTGCAATGGACAGATACACAGCATTGTAAGTTTAAATATATTCTGAATTTATTTATTTATTTATTTATTTATTTATTTATTTCATTTCATTTCTATACCGCCCAATAGCCAAAGCTCTCTGGGCGGTTCACAAAAACTAAAACCAAACAACACACAATAAAACAATTTAAAATATATAGAACATTAAAACCACAATATAACAATACAACCACAATAAAACCTAGCAGCAGTACAGGAGTTTAAAATACAGATTTAAAACAGCAAAGATAAAAATTTAGAAAGCTAAAATGCCTGGGAAAATAAAAAGGTCTTCACCTGGCGCCGAAAGGAGTACAATGTAGGCGCCAGGCGAACCTCACTAGGGAGCTCATTCCAGAGCCGGGGTGCCACAACAGAAAAAGCCCTCCTCCTAGTAGCCACCCGCCTCACTTCCTTTGGCAGGGGCTCACGGAGAAGGGCCGCTGATGATGATCTTAAGGTCCGGGCAGGCACATATGGGAGGAGGCGATCCTTCAGGTAACCTGGCCCCAAGCCGTTAAGGGCTTTGAATGTTAACACCAGCACTTTGAATCGGGCCCAGAAATGGACTGGCAGCCAGTGCAGCTGGAAAAGTACTGGCGTAATATGAGCTCGCAGGCCAGTCCCTGTTAACAATCTTGCTGCCCTATTTTGGACCAGCTGAAGTTTCTGGACCGTTTTCAAAGGCAGCCCCACGTATAACGCATTGCAGTAATCCAGACGAGAAGTTATCAGAGCATGGATAACTGTAGCTAGGCTATCTCTGTCCAGATAAGGGCATTTGAATCATAAAAAGTGAATATTGTAACAGTGAAATGCCTTCAAAAGAGAACGCTAGCAGTAAGTTCTGAAAGTATGTTTTATCTTCATGAAATTGTTGATCATTTGAAGTGGGGAAGGATGTGCAGACAAAGATTATAAATACAGTTGTTTAAATACAAATGATCCTTCATAGAATGGGCACATTTGTGTGCAGGCTTCTCACCAGTCTCTCCAAAAAGACAAATAAGGTAGATCTATCTACTGGTTTCTAAAGAATTTTTGGTTGATTATCTGCCCCTTAAGCAATCACTTTGGTTTGCAACAGATTTTGCCTGTTACCAAAACCTTCATATAGGTACCTTGCTGAAATACTGCAAGAATTAAGAGAGCAAAACAAAAGCTACCACTCTCTTTAATATTTCCTTTTTCATTTCCTGTTAGCCTCAGAAAATAAATACTCTTATTTTCGGTTTGTCAGTTAAAACTGTCCCTCACCAGTTAATGTACTGATTTTTGAAGTTTGTTCATATCACCCGACCCCCATTCATTAAGAGCAGCACCCCATGTATTCAGGAAGTTGAGTTGATCGGGATGCAAGCTAGAGCAGAAGTTCTCCATTACAGTATCTAGCCTGAGAGAGACAGTTCCAGTTGAGGTCCACATGAGCCAGCCTGCTTGCCATAGGAAAGGCAGGTGGAGGCTTCCTTCTTTTGACAGGCTTTTGGGCTGTTATTTTTTTAATAACTGTTTTTTATACTCTTCTTTTTCTATTAGTTTTATGATGTTTCATCTTACTGGTTGTATGTATTTTGTTGTACATCTGATTTGGACAGCTCTTTTGGAAAGAAGGTTGATTAATTAAAAAAGTAATTAACTGCTTAAAGCTTGTAGCATTTAGAGAAGTGTTTTCACACCACCCAGTGCCTATCCAGGAGAAAAAGTGACAAACTTTCCCTCCTTATGTTCATAAAACATTGGTAGGATTATTTTAGGAGATGGGCAGTTTGCACTGGAAAGAATAACACAATTATGATGCTGTGTGCTGGGGTCTCATGTAAGAGGCAAGTTTGGATGCTTACTCATGAGCAGATCTGCAGGTGGGAAATAAATGGGACTTCAGTTAGAATGAGACTTCACTTAGGGGTTCATCACACGGAGCCTTTATCCTGCTATTGAGATGGCTCTCTCTTGGAAGTTTGCGGGCTCTTTGAATGACGCCGTTACCATCCAAGGCACCTCCTGCAATTTCCCCCAGCCTTTCTCATGTTTCCCCAAATGCAAAAAACGTGTTTTTTTTCCTAGCCCATGGAGTGCAATGACCTCCCCATGAAATTCTCCAATAGTGGAAGTAACTGCTGTGTCTGCCTGCTGTGGGCATTTGTTTTCAGTTGTTGGGGGCATGGTCAGGATGACAAAGGCATTGAGGATGGGAGTGGGGTTGCACAGAAGGAGACCTGAGCAAATTTGACAGGTACGAGGGCAAAAATTGCCTGCTGATTGCGACTCCTGCCTCTGCATTTCTCAGTTGGAGAGTTGTTGTTTATTCAGTCAGTCGCTTCCGACTCTTCGTGACTTCATTGACCAGCCCACGCCAGAGCTTCCTGTCGGCTGTCGCCACCCCCAGCTCCCCCAAGGTCGAGTCCGTCACCTCCAGAATATCATCCATCCATCTTGCCCTTGGTCGGCCCCTCTTCCTTTTGTCTTCCACTTTCCCTAGCATCAGCATCTTCTCCAGGGTATCCTGTCTTCTCATTCTGTGGCCAAAGTACTTCAGTTTTGCCTTTAATATCCTTCCCTCAAGTGATCAGTCTGGCTTGATTTCCTGGAGTATGGACTGGTTTGATCTTCTTGCAGTCCAAGGCACTCTCAGGATTTTCCTCCAGTACCACAGTTCAAAAGCATTTATCTTCCTTCGCTCAGCCTTCCTTATGGTCCAGCTCTCGCAGCCATAGGTTACTACAGGGAATACCATTGCTTGAACTATGCGGACCTTTGTTGTCAGTGTGATGTCTTTGCTCTTCACTATTTTATCCATATTTGTCATCGCTGTCCTCCCAAGAAGTAAACGTCTTCTGATTTCCTGGCTGCAGTCAGCGTCTGCAGTAATCTTTGCGCCTAGAAAGACAAAGTCTGTCACTGCCTCCACGTTTTCTCCCTCTATTTGCCAGTTATCAATCAAGCTGGTTGCCATAATCTTGGTTTTTTTGAGGTTTAACTGCAACCCAGCTTTTGCACTTTCCAATTGGAGAGAGAAGAGGGTAAAATCCCTCCCTACAATGAAGGGAGTCACATCTGATCCCCCACCCCACCAAGCTCAGAAGCAACATCCTCTGTTGTTTCAGAGCACCCTATTAAGTTCAGTGGGGCTTACACCCAAGTAAGTGTGCCGAGGGTTGCAGACTTACAGGGTCTTATTTCTACTCAGAAGTAAGTACCATTGAGTTCAGTGCGGCTTACTCCCACATAAGTGTACCAAGGGTTGCAGACTTACAGCTCAATCTTACGTTTTATGTCTACTCAGAAGTAAGTCAGAGGTTTCCCGGGGGCTGCAAGAAAACAGTAGAGCAGCAGTTAAGCTACGGAAACAAGACTCCCCTCCCCTTTGCACACATGCCAGGGAGGGAGGGAGGCACTCCCTCAGTTCAGACCACATTGCTACTGTGTAAAGAAGCCCTTCCTAATCCCACAAAGAAACCGAAAGCAGGAAGCTCCAGAAAGGATGTGTTTTTTGCTAAATGTTGAGACACTCTTGGATTGACTAACTGAAGTTCCATTCATTTCAATGGGTCTGAATAGGACTTCAGTTGGATTCTACCCATTGTAGCCTGATTCTTAATTCAGCAGGAAAGATTCTATTTCCTGTGTTCAAACTAAGATGTGGAGCAGTAATGAATGAATCTATGCAGGACGTACTGCAAATTGTATCAACTTTTTCGAAGACATAGCCTGGGGAGACTATTGGTTTCAATACTCCTTAAAAATAGTTGAATATTCAAGTTACAGGCTCAGTTGGTCAGGGAAAAATTATTCCACTTATATCTTATGTAAAGTCACTCACTTGAAAGAATTATTATTCATCCTGTGTGGTATATGTAAGGCAGATTCTGAGAAACTTGTAGTTTTAAGTGTCTCTCTCCCTCTCCCCCTGCCCATTTAGTTTTTTGAAGTGACGTGTCAAAATGATGTATTGGCTGCCATCATTAACAAATACATCACCTTTTCATTTTTTAGTGAATTGAGTAATGTGTTCCTTGAGGCCAAGTAAAAACAAATTGGAAGTCAATTTTTTGAGTTACTTATCTTTTTCCTACTCTTTCTTTCTTTCTCTCCACCACCAATTCTTGCATCCTTAACTGTTCCAAAGGTACTAACAACTGGGAATGTCCTAGTTCAGATTTATAGTTATTCCTTATTCGCAAGTAAAGAGTAGTCATTGTAGAACAATGTCTCCTTTCAGTATTATTGAAATAATAATTTATAATTGGTAGATATGATCAGTAAATAAAATATAAGCTGTTTTAGCATTTCTTCATTTCTGTGTTTCTGCTTTCCTTTTGTCACCTGTGAGTTAAAAGCAGGGGTGGGCAGACTTCAGGTTTGTGAGATCAACTTTGTATTTATTAGAACCCCAAGATTCACCAAACAGAGCCTGAGGCAAAATATATGCACCTAGAATTAAATAATTCTGCACTCAGGAATTTGTTCTGAGAACCAGAACTGAATGGAGCTCATAATCCTTCCATGAAAAAATCTATGCCTGGTTACCCTTGATTTCTTACCTGGATGGGTGAGAATAATTTTGTTGCTTCTTAAGGCAGTTGGGAGTCAGAAATCCTTGCTGATCTACTGCAAATCACCCAGAGATCTATCAGTAAACTCAGATCTACTGTCTGCCTAACCATGAGTTAAAGGCTTGGGTTAAGGTGAAATTATTTGGGCTAAATCTCTGGAAACAATTGTTGAGTGCTGGCTTATATAATTGCTATTTCCATTAGGGGGGTGGTCTGTTGCCTGCCAAGAAATCTCCCTTCTTCACTACTCCTGGAAAAGGGCCCAATAAAGACATTATGCTGCTGATTGGAAGCAGACCATGGGGGCTTTCATACACCCATGGGCTTTTATACATCCTCCTCCTCCCTTCCCTTGTTGGTGTTAACCATGGTGTAGCATAACATCTGCATAAAGGTTAATGCCAGCTATGAAACCAGACTTTAACTATGGTTTGTAAACCAGCTTCAATGTTAACCATGGTAGCATTGTTGCTTACTCATGTTTCTACACGGTGGTTAACAGTGACAAAAAAAGTACATCATAGAGGTGTACAAAATTATGCATGGTGTGGAGAAAGTGGATAGAGAGACATTTTTCTCCTCTCCCATAATACTAGGACCAGGGGCCATTTCATGAGGCAGAATGGTGGGAGATTCAGGACAGATAAAAGGAAGTTCTTCACACAGTGCATATGTAAACTATGGAATTCGCTAAGACAAGATGTAGTGATGGCCACTGACTTGGATGGCTTTAAATGGGGATTGGACAAATTCATGGAGGATAAGGCTATTAATGGCTACTAGTCATCATGGCTATATATTACCTCCATTATCTGAGGCAGTACACCTATGTACGCCAGTTGCTGGGGAACATGAGTAGGAGGGTGCCATTTCACTCATGCCCTGCTTGTGGTTGACCACTGTGTAAACAGAATTCTGGGCTAGATAGTTCTCTCTTCTCACAGATTTAACTACAACTCAGGGTAACATTAGCATTGGTACTAAAGCACAGTTAACACAAATCAGGTTTGCTCCTAGCTTGGTGGAGCATTTTTCTGGAGGACATATTTTCTCATTAGGAGTGGGTTCTTAGGATCATGGCCAGTGACTTCAAGTAATACCTATATATGCAAAATAGGACAGCAAGAACCCCACCTCATCCCAACCTGGGATTTTTGTAACATATTGGACCTCTCTCCATCCTGCCCTCATACTGAAAGGGATTTTGCTAGTTAATGAATAATTAGCAGCTGAAAGGGGATGTTGTGGCATGAAGCTAGATGTATATTTCTAATGTGCTACAGTTCTCAGTTCTATCTTCATTGGCATTTAACTTCTATCTGTTTTTTTTTCTTTTCCTTTGCAGTTTAAAACAGAGTGGGAAAGTTAATGGGAACCCCTGGCCTCCATATAAGAAACGAACACATTTGCACCCAAGCTATAAAGGACTCATGAGGCTCTTGCACTGCAAAACTTTACACATTGTATTGTTTACTCTACTCTACAAGGTACTGCTGAATAGACTTTGACCTGGTTCTCATGGTCACTGCAGTCCACAGTGGCTTAGTTAAGCCACAGTAGATTGCTGTGCATGCTGGGAAGCTTTTGAATATTCAAGCCGTGACTGCGGCTTTTTGTGTCATCTCAACCCAGTGGGGGTGGGTAGTGCGAGGTCTAAACAACCCTCACATAACCCATGACTTGCTTTAGGGTTATGCGAGGGTTGTTTAACCCTCACAGAACCCACCTCTGCTGGGTTTGGGCAACATGACAAGCTGTGGTTCTGGCCTGAATATTCAAAATGGCTACCTGCATGCGCTGCAGCCCACCGTGGCTTAAGTAAGCCAAGGTGGGCTGATTGATCATGTGAACAGTCCCTTTTAGGACTTTGAAATTCAAAGATCCTCCCAACTTTACCTAATACTGCTTTTGTGAAGGATGTTGCTTTGGGCATGTTATGAAATAGTAATACGTTTTTGCTTGTTTTTTGTAAGTGGGCAGAGCAGTCTTACTCTGAGGTGGGCAAGGGGAGAACCGAAGACGGAGGATTCGCCATATCCAAAGACCGGCCAGGTTCACACTGGCAGGGTGGAGGGGAGGGAGGAGCATCATTTTGCCTTTGGGGGCCATTTCCCCCCACCTTCCAGGTTCCCTCCCATTGATTCTAATGTGAGGAATTAATCTCCAGCAGCTCCAGGACTGGCTTAGATTTGCTATCAGTTTGGGTGCATCCTGGGGAATGGGAAGACTTTGGGTCCTGCGTACGCAAGCTTTCTTCTGATCCTTCCCTGATACACCCTTGGAATGCCCCCTTCTTGCTTCTACCAATGTCGCATCTCCCTCTCTGAGTACAGACCTCTTTATCTATCCTCGGAAAGAGAGATCCAAACCACCCTATGGCCCCTGAGACACCCTCCCATGGACCATAGGATTGCAGCCTAAGGTACTGCACGTAACATTTTCCCTATTTTTATTCTTCTTCTGAGGAGAAATGGAACATAAATGCATACATTTAAGCTTAAGTGTCGGGGAAAAATACTGTCCTAAAACCCTATTTAATCCTGTCCTGCTTGGTTAGACGAGCCTCCTATTTCTTTTTTCAGCTATACAAGCTGAAATTAAAGCAGCTAGACAGAATAGAATTTTTAAAAACTTCATGTTAAGTGTCATGAAGTCATCTTGTGTGTACTTTAATTAACTCTTTAAAAATGAAAGCTTACATATTCTTACAACATGGTTTTCTAGCTGTGTCTGTGAGGTGTGTGTGTGTGTGTCTAAATATTGAATTTTGAATGAGAAGTCCCCCCCCCCCGCTTTTTACTGTAGTTGATAAACAGTTACAGCTGCCTTTCTCTGAGATATTTTTCATTATTTAAGATTAGATGATATGGAAATAATGTAGACAAACATTATTTCCTTCCTTGTTTTGTTTTTCTAAGTCTAAAGCGGAAACCTTTGGAGGGAAATATTGGAAAGTAATGTTGACTTTTGATTTAGATATTGATGGACCATCAAAACCTGTCAGAACATGTCCTTTGCATGGTTTTATATTTGATTGAGTTGGGACTAGAGAACTCACCTGAACAAGAACCTGATGAAGAAGTAAGTGCTAACAAAAACCTTTTTGTGTGTTTTGTATATATTATAACTACTTCTTTATTTTATACATAAAAAGTGGGACCTTGCAACAAAACATTGCAGTGTGCAGTGTTTCTGTTCAGGGTTCCAGCCACTCCATTCCATTCTCCTCCCCTAAATTCTTCCTCCCCCATCACAAGCAGTCATGCAGCTTCCTTGCACTTTTTTATGTTTCACACTAAATAAGAACTGAGTTAGAGCAAGAACTCTCTTCGTTGCTTCTAACTTTTTGGTGGGGTTGGGTGGGTAGACATGCTTGTTCCAATCCCAGATACATTTTAATTTTTTTGCTTTCTCTGTTGATGTCTATGTTTCTAGCTACTCCATTCTGTTTCTCCCTCTCAACTGGTTCTCACTTTTCCCCCACTCAGCCAGCAAACATTTTGTGACACTGAGTTATTGTCGGGCTATTTGGGGGTGGGGGTGTTCCATCTCCTTAGGGTTTTTTCTTGAAGAGGTTTATTTTTGTATGTGTCATCAAATCTTGGGCTTTCCCCAAGTCTATGGATACTTCTCTTATGTGTGGTGTGGTTTTGGCTCCAGTTTCATGAGCACAGGAAGACTTGAATTGGGTGTTAGTACATATGATGATGATACACTTTTTTAGAGCTTTATTTGGATTTGTAAGTTGCCCTGGGTGGGTGGAGGTAGACTCAGAGGAATAACTTGGTTGGAGAGCTAATGTAGCATGGCAGCTACAAAATGAGCTGTGAGCCCAGAAGTCTCAACTCAGTCATGAACCTATTCAGTGGCCTTAGGCAAGCTCTCCCAGCCTCCACTCATCAGGTGTAATATAGGTATAGCAATACTTTACAAGGCTCTCATTGTACTGAGAGAATGTATGTGACATGTGAGTTGCATACGATTGCCACCTATTTTTATAGAGTACTTTCTCCAAATACTCAAAGTGTGCTATAAATTTCAGATAAATATGCATAGGACTGGACTGTAATTTTTACTGTTATAACTATATGACTGAAAGGAGACCTCCTTTTATTCTGAAATATTTTTTCTACATGTTGAAGTTGACATGTTAACTTTTGCTAGTGTGTTTAGGCATGTTCAACTCTGTTCTGGATGCGTCATCATTTGTGTGAATTGCGGTAACCACATCCTGCCATGTTGATGGCTTGCTTTTCTTTTTGTGTATGTAATGGCTGATCCACCAGGATTCTATGGGAGGACAAGAACGCTGCCATGATAGTTGGTTTCCAGGGAATAACTTGGTGTCTAACATGCGTCACTTCATTAACTATGTACGCGTAAGAGTACCAGAGACAGCTCCAGAGGTGAAAAGAGAACCACCTGCAAGTACGAGCTCTGATGGCTCAGCAGCTTCTCAGGTAAGGGTGAAGTCTCGTGTTGTGGATTATTATAATGGTTCAAGGTCTCTTAAGTCATTGTTGACTTTAAGCTTTTGCCTTTATCAGGTTGAATTAAGCTTTGCTACAGGTATATCTGTCCATATCTGATATTACATGTATGGTATATAATACCATGATTCTTAAGGTTTTTAATACCCTCCTTTTCCCTCCCAACACACCAGAATCCAAGGCGGTCTAAAGGACTTCAGAGAGAGGTAGACTTGTGTGTATCTTGTACTCTAATGGCAAAATGGCTTTCACTGTGCTGACCCTAACTTTATTGCATTTCCACAATCTTTTCATGAATATTGTTGAGAAATGGTAATCTTTGCAGATTTCCAATGATTGTGTTAAAAGGTATATTGCCTAGAACGTGACAATACTGTATTTTGGTTCCAAATTCCTTTTGCGATCTACCAGAGGTAACCCTCTTTTTTCTAGCCTATTGGTAGAATAAATATCAGCTTGCTTTGTTTGAGTGTGTGTGAATTTCTGCTGCAGTTATTGCTAACATTTAATAATGTTGCTCTTAGCTACACCATTCTCAGTAAGCTTAGCCCTTCAATCTTGTTTTTAAAAATTGGAATGATAAATGGCTGCTTGATTCATCTTTGTGAACACATAATTAACTTGTTTAAATGATTTATAGGTAATTTGTAATGGGGTTGCCACCTTCTTAGATGGAGAGATGGAGAAGAGCCTAGCCATGGCTCATTTTCACATATTAAATTGAGTACTACTATGTATTTCGTTAGCATAGAGGCTATGCTAAAAGAAAATTTTAAATGGAAGCAAAATACCTTAGTTTAGTTGCTTATTTTTTAAGACAGAGTGGCAATAAGGTATTCACATTCATCATGGTACAGGACTTGCAGTTGTGAAAGATGCACTACATGAAATGGAGCTTTCATATTCAGGTAACTGCTAAATATCTTGTAAAGCTCTAAAAATATCCTGAAACATCAGGCATGCAGTTTTGTAAGTAGTTGCTTTTTAACGAATGAAAAACATAACATGTTCTTCACATCTGGAAATACAGGGGCAGAATCCAGGGGCTTACACTCCCACCAATTCTCTTACGCCCCGCCAATTCCATTGCGCAAGTGGCCCCCACTGCTTGCACAACGTTGATATAGCGCTTCTGAGGCAACCCAAAATGAGCGGAAATGCTTATTTCTGGAAGGAGGCAAGTCGGTGGAGCTTGCATAAGGGAGCTCCACTGACCTGCTTCCTTCCAGAAATGAGCATTTCTCCTCGTTTGGGGGCTTCCCCTAGAAAGTGCTAAATCTCCCTTCTGTAAGCAGTGAGTCCTGCTTGTGCAATGAAATTGGTGGGACCCACACTTGCAGAAGGGAATCAGTGGGGTGGAAAGGAATCTGCAGGGATGTAAGCACTCTGTCGAATTCTTCCCCAGGTCACAAATTTATAAAAGTGCCCACAGTAAAATCTCTAATTCTACAATTGTTTACCAACCTTTGAAAGGGAGTCAAATTCCTGTTAAAAATAAAGTCTGTTACTTGTTTAGAAAAAAATCAAATTTCAGTTTGATGTTTGCTAAAAAAAATTCTGCATATGGGAATGTTAAAAAATATAGAACTCCCAATGACTTAAAGGTTAAATGATTGGGAGCAGATTGTGGAATTATTTGCTCCCTGCCTTTTAGAATACCAATTTCCCCCAGTTCTTCCTCCACTGGTCTTAATCATAGACAGAGTCCAGATCTGAAGGAGCCCTGGGTAAAGTGCCCTCTGATGGGCCTCTCTTCCACTGATGGATCCTGGTAGTCTTACCTGGCAGTGATAGTGGGCAGCAGCAACAGCAACACTCAGAGCAACACTGAGTGGCTAGCTCAGTCCTGGAGCGATGCTACATTGGGGAAAATTAAAATGATTGCTAGACGCAGCCACCTGGTGGCAGCAGTGGGCCCTGCAAGTTGCCCAAGAAAGCCAGATGTTGACTCTGGCCCTGAGACCATAGTTAACCGTTACACCTGCACTGATACTGACCATAACTTTAATCATGTTTAAGGCTAACCAAGATTTGAAATCATAGGAAACCTTGGTTAGACTTAACTGCTAATAATGGTTGGGATTGAATGTAATGCTAAACCATAGTTTGTTTAGCTTAACTCTGGTTGTTTGTATGTCCAAACCTGCCTCAGTCAACTAACTATATGCACCAGCCCTAGGGGAACATGAAGTTAATTTTTAATGTAGAAGTACTTTTTAAGTTGTCTAATTTTGTTTTACGCAGGTAAATAGGACATAACTAAGACTTGTTTTAAACAAGTTTCTTTTTTAGTGGGGTACTTTGGAAACTTTTTCGATAGCAGTTTTAATACATAAAAATTGGTTCCTTTATATAATGTAATTTTCTTATTTTTCCTTAAGAATTCAGGGACGGCGCAAGTGTTCAGTTTGGTTGCAGAACGTAGAAAGAAATTTCAGGAAATCATTAATCGCAATACTACTGAAGCCAGTCAGGCAGTTCGGCCCAAGACTTCGATGAAATGGTCTGCTCCAGGTGCAACTCCCCAGCTAACAACAGCCATCTTGGAAATCAAGGAAAGCATATTGTCTTTGCTAGTTAAGCTTCATCATAAACTGTCAGGAAAGCAAAACTCTTACTATCCTCCCTGGCTGGATGACATGGAAACTCTAATTCAACATGAAAACCCTAAGTATTTTCATGGGGATGGCATGACAGCTGTAGAAAGGATTTTATTGAAAGCAGCACTTCAAAGCAGACTAAACAAACGTATCATTGAGGAAATATGTAGAAAAGTGACTCCACCTGTACCACCAAAAAAGATTAGTCCAGCAGAGAAGAAAACTTTGGACAAAGAAGAAAGGTAACTTATAGGATGGTGGGAAGAATTATCTCAGTGCTTGATCTTATAGGAATGTCTGGCTATATTCTATTTTAGAAAGCTTCTACATTTATTCGACTTGAGAATTCTCTACACGTTTGGAACCTTTATGGATTCAGAGCTTTGGCTGGCAATAAATGGAACTTTGGGCTTATCTAGTAGGGAACACAGTGAGCTACCATGGATAATATTGGTCATATCTTAACTAAGGCTAAGAGATCAGGAGTCAGCCATGGGGTTGCATGCTTCCCCTTCCCTTTTGGGAGCAAATGTTACCCCTCCTGGCTCACTGCAATTTAAGGGATATGTTGGCATTGACCTGAATTATGGTTAATACTAGCCAGGATTTCCATTTAACCAGGATTTGCAAATTGTATAATAAATGTCCTAGTATTTATGAGCATTAATTTTTCTCATAATAGAAAAATCTCAATTAAAAAAAAGTATTGATTTTTTAAAATGTATCTCTACCACTAGAGCAGCTCTGTAGGATCTGAGGAGAACCTACTGAGTTTAAATTTCCATAAAATGGTAATTGCACACCTACATGGAATGTAGAACTTTGGATCTAAGATTAGTGCTGGTTATGATTTCTGTCCTCATACAATTGCTTTTAGTGGCTCTGGAAACTCCTGTCTGTTCTAGCCAAGAGAATTTAACATTTTGTAAATGGAACACTTTGTTGTGTGGTTCCATTGATAAGGAAAGAATTGAAAAATGTAGTGCTTGAAACGTGTAGGTTTTGAATGATGGAAGAGTGTGGAGCTGGGAATGGATTAGACCTGATCTTCTTCAGCTGGTGGGTTAGGACTCTACTACTGGGCCACACTGTGATCTAAGGTGCACCACTACCATGAAAACATATGGAAAGAGATTAAGGAATAGGCCAACAAATGCATGTTTGGGCTAAAGGCGAGTCCTGGGTCTGAAAAGGTTATTGAATGCTGGATTAATGGAGATGCAATACACATGTAGCATGTAGAAAGGTGTGTTTGTGCAAATTCTATCAGGCCTTATCAGGGCCAGGCTCTAGGCCATCAGGTTCCAGATTTGGGGCGCTGGATGTCCATCCAAATGGGCCAGAAGTGGGTGCATGGTTGAAATCAGGCAGAAGTCAAGGTCTAGAACAGCAGGCAAGGAATGGACAGAGCAGAAGCAGGTATGTAGTCAAAGGCTCTCTTCACACCTTGGTTTTTTAGCCGGATCGTTCTTCCTTAATCACTGGTTTTCACAGGAGCTTTAAATGACACTCCTACTCTCCTGCTGCTATCTCACAACTTCACCTCTCTCTTCCCGTGTTTTCTGAGAACAGGGAAAACCTGGCATTTTCTGTGGTTGCGATTGAAGTCTCCATTTTCCTCCAGTGTATTTCCCCTTTAGCGCTTTGTCCCACTTTGTGTGGGTGTGTGCTAGGGGGTGTTGCTGGGTGGTGTTGAATAACATTGTCATGACAACAAATCAGTGGGAGGGTGGGAGCAGGTCACTGACCACACTTCCAGTGACCGTATCTGCCTCTCTCCTAATCAGCTACCTGTGCTTGAACTGTAAAGTGATTAACCATCCCAAATGCTTCTCCGAGATCCCCCTGAACACAACAGTGCTTACTTCTGAGTAAACTAATTGGCTGTAAGGCTTCCCTTTCCTGGGAGTAAGTGCCATTGAAATCTGTGTGGCTTGCTTCTGAGTAGGCATGCATAGGGGTGCATTGTAAGTCTACTTAGAGTAGCAGTCTTAAGGTCTCCCATCCCCTTCAGTGCGTTTACTTTGAACCTCCCCCTCCCATTGACTTCACTGACTGCTTTTTCTCCCCTTTGCTCACCAGATTGATGGGCTTTTTTCCTCCCAGGGTGGATGGAGGAGTCTATCTTCTCAGCCATGCAGGAGAAAGGCTTGACAGTTAGGAGTTCAATGGGTATTAAAAGTTCCTTTTCTCCTCCCCTGAATAAATTCATCATGCAAAGCTTGGAATGGTAATTTTAATGGTTTCCTTTTTGGGTGTGGAATTGTTTTAGATAAGGTAGTAATGCTGAGGTGATTTTCCATAGTATTCCCTTCCACCTAGCCAGCCACTATCTCTTCTCCTAGCCCACCTTGCAGGGTCATTGGGAAGCCAGAATAAGGGGGGAGAGCAACAACAGTGGGGGGTGGGGAAGCGAGCCAGGTCTAATGAAGAAGGTTTGCCCTGTGAAGTGGTCGCCAGGGTTTGGGGGAGGGTGCTAGGGATGGCTTGGTGCATTAACTGTAAACAAGTCTGTTTGTGGATTTCTTACTTCTGTAGCTGGGAACCCGGAAATCGGTATACTCTTCAAACTCAGTAGCGCAAGCAATATACTGCATTGCTTGCGCTACTCCATCACACACTGACATATTTAGCAGAGAAGGACTAGCAGCACCAGCAACCTTGGGGTAAGCCACCGAGTAGACTCTCTCTCCCTCGCCACAAAGTCAGAAGAAGGAGCGGGGCAGGGGACCAGCTCCCATAGCCCACTATCCCGGTCACTAGAAGGGCTTCCGACTTCCTTCCTGCTGTGGAGGAGTGGAGGGCGGGCGGAGCCATCAATCATGTTACAGGAACCAATGATCAGGGGAGGGGAGGGGGCATGGGGCCAGCAGCCCCCTTCTCTCCTGATTGTTCCATGCCGCTCCGCCCAGCCATGAAAAGGTATAGAGCGGAGGGAATGTGCTATGAGAGATGCCTGTATACAGGGCCAGTGTAAATCCCGGAAAAGATCTGGAATCAAAGGGACCGGTTTGTAGTGGGATAAAATTCCAGGTGTGAAGAGAGCTAAAGGCATGCAGAAGCCAAACTCCAAGGTAGCACAGCTCTCGCCTTAGAGACGATTTGCTTAGAGTAAGGGACTGGCTTGGAGGCTTGGGCTTTATAGGGCTCACTACACTGGATTTGGCCCTTGAGTTATTCTGCTGGATCCTCAGTCTGGCTGGTACTTCAGCCAAGAAGTTGGCAATTAAGCCAGAACTTAATCTACAAGGCTTGCAGTTGAACAGAGTGTTGGTGGTACAGGAGGTAAGGTGCCAGAGCCTGGCTGCTGGGAGCCCTGGGCTGAGGCACTTTAACGTATATTAGTAGACAGCACTGCTCTGTTCATTTCTGTAACACTCCAAAAATGAGAAAACATTTCCATAATAACATAGAACTCATAAGTGAATAGAAGTGTGATTTTGGTTTTAGCAGGATATAGGAAATATGAAGCGAGTTAGATGTCATTTATTGCTGTTCAAAAATATGAGCAGATTTGTGGCAGGAATGAAATTGAAAATGTTGACTTTTCACTATGCTGACAGTGAAGCCAAATGTTCCCCCACTTCTTCATTCCCCTGCCATGCCAGCACTGTAGATGCCAAATATGAATATGGGGACAGCCACATGGTTCCCTGATTCCAAATGTTGTGGCCGAACATGGAGTGTTGCTACGCTGAAGCATTTTTTTTTGGCAGCCTCCACATTGCCCGTGAGGGCTATAATGTTTGAATTGGCCCTCAGTAAAAGATGTAAGAGGTTTGCAATATTAAAAAGAGAGAAATGAAGAAGGCCTCCTTAGTGTGCATTTGTAATAATATGTACAGATCCACATCAAAACATGACTAGTGAAAAAAGCTAAGAAAACCAGTGCAAAGTCAAGCAAGATGCCTAAGCACCTTTTGAACTGGCATATACTTGAAATGCAAAATTGGTATCTTAAGGAGTAGTCCCTGCTAGGTAATTAAGCATCCCCTGCTTCAAGAGGGGAGAGGCAAGCACAAATACCTCATCCCACTGACTAGCTGCTATCTTCATTCATTCATTCATTCATTCATTCATTTTATATCTTACCTTTCTGCCAAAATAGTTGCTGAAGGTGATTAGCAATAATAAAGCACACATTAAAAACAAAATCTTAATCAAAATATAACATAAAACACATTTAAAACACAAAAACACAACAATAAAAGAAATAAACATCAGCCAAACAATAAAAAACCCTTCAGCAACAGACCAGCTTACATGCCAAGGGCTTGCCCGAACAAAAACGTCCTTCTGTTGGCAGGGAAACACAACAGAGAGGCAGGCTCACTTTGCCCCCCTTGTCAGGCAGTTCCGGAGAAGTCCCTCTAAACATGCCTCCAGTGCTGGTGGGACCAAGAGAAGGGCCTCCCCGAAGGTCTTAAAACCTGCCCAGGCTCATATGGGAGAAGCCGGTCTTTCAGGTATCAAAAATCACCAAGAGGTCCAGCAAAACCAACAGGGACACACTCCGCCTGTCTTGTTTCCAGTGTAGATTGTCCACCAAGGCGACCAAAGCAGTCCCTATACTATAACCAGGTCTATAGCCAGGTTGAAATGAATCTAGGTAATCCACCTCAGAAAACCCTGGAGTTGAGAAGCCATCACATGCTCCAGCCCTTGCCCAAGAATGGAATTTTGGAAACTGGGCAGAAATTATTCAGTACAGTGGGACACAGGGAGGTTTTTTTTTTTAATCAGAGGTTTTACCACTGCCTCCTTTAGGCAAAACAGAATTACAACTTGCCATAAAGAAGCATTTACCACTACTCTTACCCACTCAGCCACAACTCCCACTGCCCCTACCACCTTTATAAGCCAGGAAGGGAAACACACAGCACACACACAGCAGGGCTCACCTCTTCAAGGATCCTCCTGTCTGGTTGTTTCAGCTGTAGCAATTGCCGCAGTTATTCCCATCAGCAGCAGTGTGAGGAATTTTGCATTTTAATTTCCTTGCTCTTAGTTCTGACACAGAAGCTGCAGCTATTGCTATAAACAGGGGGGCGGGGGGCTGACAAATATAAATGCCAAAGACGGAGAGCCAAGTGCTGTCAGCTGCCAGCCAGGAAGTTGGGGAGCTCAACTATTGCTGTTGATGCTAGAAGAAAAAGCTGGCAGGAGGAACAGGCCCTGGTGCATTTTCTTTCCCCTTGCACCCATGTCTCAAGAGGGAAAATGTTGCTGTTATAATCTGTATCATAGATTATACCTCCACAGTCTGACAGGGCTGCTGGTCCATCTGTGTCTTTATTTTTGTTTCCCTAAAACACATATTCCCCCTCTCAACCATACTAGCTGTGTGTGCTCAGTGTGGTAGCTGACCACAAGCTTTTGTAATAGAGAAGTCTTCTTGTTACATATATTTATAAATGTTAGCATAGAATATTTCTGTAATAACGGTTTATTTATTAATTTATTACATTTGTATACCGCCCAACAGCCAACACTCCCTGGGTGGTTAGAACAATTATCTGTCAGAATAACTTGAATGGGCAGGACAATGTGTCATCCTGAATGATCCCCATCTGTCCATATTGTGTCTACTTTTCTGTAAGAGTGTTTGTGACTTAGGGTTAAGGCATCTATAAACTCATCCTGGGCATCTGGATTAGTGTAAGTCTTCAGGTGTTTCCATGTCTTACTAGATTTCCTGGGTACTACTTTCTCTGCTTATGCCTGATCATTGTACTCTTCCCCTGCCCCCCACCCACTTTGCTGTATATTTCACATGTGCTTGTGTGATACTTCCCCCCACCCCCAGGGATATAGTGAAATTGAGACCAGGTATCTTCCTCCATACCCTTCCCACCTCCCTTATCTAGAGATATAGGTTAAGAACTGGAGATCTCATGTTTATTTGAATGGGGGATCTCACCTGATCATCTAATAATTCTAAATCTTGAATTCAGAATGTTTATGTAGCTGTCTGAGATGTGAAGCCCTTTGTTCTGAGCGCTTGGTAACTTGGCTACTAATTGGGTTACTGCCTGACCTTGGAATTTGGGTGTGTGTATTGAGGGGAGGGTTACCTGTATGTACTTTGAGAGCCAGAATGTTTACCTTCTTTTGGGCAAGGTGCTTGGGCTTCTCTCACCCTGCATTGTGATGACACTGTGTGTGTGAGTAGAGGAGGGGCTGTGCTGTCTCAACCGAATTAGTGTATTTCTTTGACTATCCTTTTTCTTGAATTGAGATCTTGCTTGCATTCACAGAATCCTTCAGTTTCTGAAAACAATTGGCTTGGATCCTAAGATAAGTTAACTTAAGGAAGTTCATGGAAGGAAAGTTTCTCATCCCTCCCTCCCTCCTGCAGCCCCCTAAAATGAGGGTCTGTGCCCCCTCCTGAACAATATGGGAGGGGGCTTGCTGTGTAAGGGGAGAATCACACAAAATTGGACTTGGATCCTAAGAGAAGATAACTGAAGGAAATTCACAGAAGGAACGTTTCCCATCCTCTCCTCCCCCACAGAAGCCCTCTGCACTCCATCCCACATTGTTTGGGACAGTCCCCCAACTCCAGAGCGGCTTTCTGGGGGACACGGGTAGCTGCAGGGGAGAGAAAAGGACAGGAAACTTTCCTTCCATCAGCTTCTTTAAGGGCATAATTCTGTGCATGTGTAGACAGAAAAAAAGTCCTACAACTCCCAGCCTTCCCCAATCAGCATAGGTTTAACATCAAAAGGCACATGGGAGGGGACCATGCTGCAGTTCCCCCCCCCCCCCAATCCAGCATTGCTCCTCCTGGAAACTGGGACAATGCTAGTATGGGGCAAAACCACACTGGCCCCCAATCTGTCATGTGGCTTCTGAAATAACACTCATGGTGCAGCTATGAATTGGGCTTCACAAAGGTATTGCAAGAAAGATTCTAAATAGTGAGAAAGCAGTGGAGTTGACACTGCAAAATTTTGTCGCAGGTTGAGTGCTGCTCTTCAGAATTCCAGTCATTCAGTTCCACCCCCCCATCCCCTGTTTTCCACCCCCTACCCCAAACACTCAGGTCAGCATTCCATGGCCACTGACAACACTCAGTCCCCACTGGGCAGTTTTGGGGTGTCATCCCTCTGCCCCTGCACTTAGATTTTTTCTTACGCACTTAAGTGTACTTCTGCAAACCTTGGAGTTTGCCCAAGTGGACCGCTACCATCTATGCATAGGAGGGAAGCGCTGTTCTGGCTCCATAAACAACAGCCTGCTCAGCCTTAGCGTTAGAAACAGAGGCAGTGAGGATGCTTGCAAAATCTTTGATAAGAGAGGACAGGGCGGGGAGTGGTGAGCTCAGTACATATGTTCTTGTGTAAGGCTGAAATGAAGACGGATCTAAATTAGTAATTAAGCTGTTTCGCATGGCCTCAGCTTGGAGGAGGAAGTAAAGTCCAGTCTTGCAGTAATGAAGATTGAGCAGGCTGGGAGCAGTCAATGCTGACCTATTTTCTAGTTTCTCCATCCTACAAAGGCAAACTTGGCATCACCCATGTCAGTCGTTGCCATAGAAACAAAGGCATAGAGCTGAAGAAGGATTTAGCAGAGCTCTTTCGCAATATCTTTCTGTTTCTGCGTGGAGCCCCTTGGGCCATTGCGGAATATTACTGAGCTGTACTGAATCTGTCAGTTTATGTCTCCTTATTAAAAGTCTCTATTTACCGTTAGCCTGGTTAACAAAGGCATAGCAGAGAGAGATTCCAGGGGGGAGGGTGTCTGGGGGGGGGGGGAAATCATTATGAAAGTTGCCTCACATATGTAATATATCCTGCCTATATGGGACTAAAATGTGCTTGGCTGTGTACTCATTTGCACTTGTCATATAGTAAGTGTGCTGTGACATGGATATTAAAATTACATTGAAAACTTGAAGATCAGCTCCTGGATAAGATGCAGCAGAAATATGATTTTTAAAAAAAAATTAACTCCATTAAGGAGAAAATGTAAGTGATCGAATAGGAATCAAAATAAATTCCCCAAGTTCTTACAGTAGTAATTTATTTATTGCTGCTTCCCCCCTCCCTGCAAGTGGATCAACCCTCTGACAACAAAATGTTATTGCATGTGTGTTTTATTTTAAATTGCATTGTGTGTTCTTCCATTATATTCAGAGGAGCATAGAATCATAGAATAGAATCATAGAATAGTAGGGTTGGAAGGGGCCTACAAGGCCATCGAGTCCAACCCCCTGTTCAGTGCAGGAATCCAAATGAGAGCAGCCCTGACAAATGGCTGTCCAGCTTCGTCTTGAAGGCCTCCAGTGTGGTAGAGCCCACCACCTCCCTAGGTCATTGGTTCCATTGTCGTATTGCTCTTACAGTCAGGAAGTTTTTCCTGATGTTCAGCTGGAATCTGGCTTCCTGTAACTTGAGCCCATTATTCCGTGTCCTGCACTCTGGGATGATCAAGAAGAGATCCTGGCCTTCTTCTCTGTGACAACCTTTCAAGTACTTGAAGAGTGCTATCATATCTCCCCTCAGTCTTCTCTTCTCAAGGCTAAACATGCCCAGTTCTTTCAGTCTCTCTTCATAGGGCTTTGTTTCCAGTCCCCTGATCATCTTTGTTGCCCTCCTCTGAACCCTCTCCAGTTTGTCTGCATCCTTCTTAAAATGTGGTGCCCAGAACTGGACACAGTACTCCAGATGAGGCCTAACCAGTGCTGAGTAGAGGGGAACTAGTACTTCCCGGGATTTGGAAGCGATGCTTCTATGAATGCAGCCCAAAATAGCATTGGCCTTTTTTGCAGCCACATCACATTGTTGGCTCATATTCAGCTTGTGATCGACAACAATTCCAAGATCCTTCTCATTTGTAGTGTTGTTGAGCCACGTATCCCCCATCTTGTAACTGTGCATTTTGTTTCTTTTTCCTAGGTGCAGAACTTGGCATTTGTCCCTATTAAATGTCATTCTGTTGTTTTCTGCCCAGCGCTCCAGTCTATCCAGATCACTTTGAATTTTGTTTCTGTCTTCCAAAGTATTAGCTAGCCTGTCCAATTTTGTCTCATCTGCAAATTTGATCAGCTTTCCCTGAACCTCCTCCTCCAAGTCATTCATAAACATGTTGAAGAGCACTGGGCCCAGGACTGAGCCCTGCAGTACCCCACTTGTTACCTCTCCCCAGTTTGAGAAGGTCCCATTGATAAGCACCCTTTGAGTCCGATTCTGTAGCCAACTGTGGATCCACCAGATCGTTGTTTCATCTAGCCCACTTTGAGCTAGTTTGCTCATCAGGATATCATGGGGCACTTTGTCGAAAGCTTTGCTGAAGTCTAGGTATATGATGTCTACAGCATTCCCACGGTCTACAAGGGAGGTTACTTGATCAAAAAATGAGATCAGATTTGTCTGGCAGGACTTGTTTTTGACAAATCCATGTTGGCTTCGAGTAATCACTGCATTATTGTCAAGGTGGTTTCAGATGGATTGCTTTATGATCTGCTCCAGAATTTTCCCAGGGATTGATGTCAGACTGACTGGTCTGTAGTTCCCAGGTTCCTCCTTTTTACCCTTTTTGAAGATAGGGACAACGTTAGCCCTCTTCCAGTCATCTGGCACTTCCCCCGTCCTCCATGATTTCTCAAAGATAAAAGACAGCAGTTCTGAGAGTTCTTCTGCCAGTTCCTTTATCACTCTAGGATGCAGTTCATCTGGCCCTGGAGATTTGAACTCATTCAAAGTAATGAGGTGTTCCTTGACCATATGCCTATCGATCTCAAGCTGCAGTCCTGCTCCTTCAGCTTGTACTTTGCCTTTGCTGGGGGGGTCTGATTGGGGTCAGACTGGGGGTCTGGGGGTCTTTGCTGGGGGTTGTGATTGTGCCTTGAGAATTTCCTTTTTTAAAAGCTCCCACCCATCTTGGACTCCTTTTCTCGCTAGCATCGGTTGCCATGGGACCTTACTGATCATTGTTCTGAGTTTATGAAAATCAGCTTTCCTAAAATCCAGGGTACGCGTTTGACTACACTCGGCTTTTGCTTCCCTTAGAACCAAGAACTCAAGTACAACATGGTCGCTTTCCCCCAGAGTTCCTGTAACTGCTACTTTATCCACTAAGTCATCTCTGTTGGTTAGGATCAAGTCAAGGATAGCCGATCCTCTAGTTCCTTCCTCTACTTTCTGTAGGAGGAAGTTATCCGCCACACAAGTCAGGAATTTCCTGGAGGGGCCATGTTTTGCAGAATTTGTCTCCCAACAAATATCGGGGAAATTGAAGTCCCCCATTACTACTACATCATGCCTCCTTGAAACATTGGCAATTTGCGTCTAGTTCTTCTTCTCTTAACTGTCACCCTTTTCCAAGGAGTATCCTCTATTCCATTTTTCCTCACCTCAGCATTTCCCACTGCCTCATCTTGCTGTTGCTCTTCAAGCTTCTGGTCTTCCTTTTGCTGCTGTAGTTCCCCCATTCTGTCCAAGAACTCTTCGTGTTCTCTTATTCCCCGGAGGGTCAACAGTCGCCACTCCAGTCCACTTACTTTTTCCTCCAGCAGCGTGATCAACTTGCATTTGTTGCAGGTGTAGGCCATGTTGTTCTCAGGCAAGAAAACAAACATTGCATACACCTTGCAAGTCACCACCACTGGAGAGTCTTGTCCTTCCATAGCCTCTTTTCCCTTTTTGTGTCTAGCTTTGTGATTGTTCTAGACTAGCCTGTGCCTGCTCCTCTACTCAGTAGAGGTTAAAAGCAGAGTCCCACTGGTGTGAAAGTGTGTGTTACAAGACAAATAAATGGAAAAAAGTTAGTTAAAATAAAAAATAAAAAATAAATGAAAAAAAAATGTTAGGGGCCTCCCCCTTGACCTCCCCTGCCGAACTCCCCTGGCCAACTCCTGCCCGCTCCCCCTGCTCGCTCGCCCTGCTCGCCCGCTCCCCGGGAGCCCACCTGCCTCTGTAGTCCCTGGACCAGCCGGAGCAGCCCGCTCTGCTCTGCTCCGCTCAGCTGGGAGGCGGGAAACAGCATGGGTAACTCCTGCTGATAAATAAGGCCAGGAGGCATAGTATAGCAGCTAAGAGGGTGAGCTGTGAATCTGGAAGTCCATGGTTCAGAACTCATAAAGGTGCTAGGTGGTCTCAGCCCCTCTAATAGGAACAAAATGATACTGACCCACCTTACAGGATCACTGTAAAAATTGTGCATTTGAAGCACCACATGGACACCAAGCACTATTATCATTTTCTTCTTTGCCAGCAGCCATCTGTTACAAGATGGGATGTAAACTGGTGAGAAATGGCTTGCAGAAGATAAAAGAACATACACCATTGGAATCAATTGAATCCAGTTGTGTAAATAGCTGTTGTATGAAGATGCCTTTTCAGTTGTCAATGATGTTATGCTTCCAATCATACCAAACTACACAGCAGTCTCCTCCAGGGGCTTTCCTTGAATGAAATTTGGTTCTTTTCTCAGTGTGAGCGTGTGGGTATTTTTAAAGTTTGGGATCATGGATACTAATTTGGTGGTGTAGATGCGTTTATATGAAATTTCACTGAAACTGCTATATTCCTACTGTAGTTCCATGTCATTACAAGCCATAATATGGGAAATTTGATTTAAGTTCTTGTTAAAGTGATGACAAATAACAATTGACAAGTCCTCATGTCCTTAGTGGCTATCGGCAGCTAATTATTTCATTGTTCTTAAATATTATAGCAGGGAAAAGGTAAAAAAAGAAGAGAGCATTGTATCTAGGACAGAAATATTCTGATGTGTTCTTGACCTGAAGTTTGTGCTGTCTGAAATAAAATTCCCACCAGCAACCTTATGTGAACATTACATTTTCTGTAGGCTTTTGTGCTATTTCTGTAGCATCTTCAGTGAAGTGTATATCCTTCTCTGAAATAGTAAATGGGTGATTTGCAGCTGGCTGAATAATCACGTTTTAACCCAGTCAGATTCCCAAGAATATCAGTATTCATTTTCTGTTAATATTTCAGGCCTTAGTGGTTGTGAATAAACATCCAAAGTAGGGTACATCTTTTTATAAGTGTAATCAACAAGGCCTTTTCTATAGTGAAGATGTTAAACTCTCATGGAGCATGCTCCTCTCCTCTCCCAGGTTATCTAGGATAGCTTTTCCCAACCTGATGCCCTCCAGATGTGTTGAACTGCAACCCCATAATTCCCAGCCAGATGGCCAATGGCTATGATGGCTGGGAATGATGGAAGTCGTAGTCCAAGGCTTCTAGAGGGCACTGGGTGGGGGACAGCTGATTAGGACTCAAGTTAGAAGGGAAGGAGGTAGAGAGAAAGGGATGAACTATACAGGGTTTGAAGGGACTTTGGGTATCTACAGCAGTTAAGCTTTTGGCCTTGGGAGATTGACATTTCATATCAGGCAAAAAAAAATACCTTTCAGATTTTATAAAATATTTGAGAGCTTCTTGTACTATACCAATCTAAAAACAGACCTTAGGAATAAATGCCAAGATAACTACTTCATTACTGTCTATCTTCTTCTCTTTCATCCTAGGCGACAGAAGGCCAGGGAGAGGCAACAAAAGTTGTTGGCTGAATTTGCATCAAGGCAGAAAAGCTTTATGGAAACTGCCATGGATGTCGGTAAGATTGTATTCTCTGTTTTTTGTGTAGTTCAGTTCTCAGGTTGATTGGTAATGAGGCTAAAATAATAAACTAAACATTGTACCTAGGGGCACATTTAATAAAGAAGATAATCTCTTAGATTGAAGGGAGCAAGAAGTAACCTCCCCTTGGACTCCATTTTAGGACCTCCAGCTGACTCATGTAACTTTTTTTAAACCTTGAAAGTAGGCAGTTTGGGTTGTATCAAGGATCTCCCTTCTGCAAGAGGAAGGGCTCCACTGGTGGAAGGTTCTCTCTGCCAGATTTTGGGGGACCCCTCTTTCCCCCCACATCACAGCTCACCCCATTCAAGTATGGTCTCCTGACTCATTGTAGCTGACCGCTGTGGGAAAGAGGGGGTGGGGAAGGTCACTTCCGTCAGCACAGTTGATTCAATGCAAATCTGGATCTGACCCTTTAAAAAAAGGTTTATGCTCAATCTTAGTTTGACTGAGGTATATCAGTCAAATGGTAGTGATGATTTTCCACTCAAAACCTGCATGTAAACTTGTGCAGCAGCTTCTTGTACATGTTAAACTAATATGGGAAGAGGTGGATAACATGATGGAGCCCTGGGTCCTCACTGAAGGTTCTGAGGGTATGATGAGCAAACACTGTCCCCCAAATCTCCTACTAGGAATCCGCTGACAGGTCCCTCAGTTGTGTTGCTTGCACTCCTGATCCTCAGAATAAACTATGGCTGGATGATTTAATAGGATTGATAGGATACAATTTCCTCTGATCTCTCCCAAGCATTAAACAGAACCACAGAGAAAGTATCATCATATCAAGTTACAGGCTGGCAAATGTCCAGGTATCTGATATTATCAGGTGTATCAGAAATGGGAGGTGAGAGATGGGCTTGTAGCTAAGCAGGGAGTTCAACAGGTGGCTTCTTGAACAAACACCATCCAGTCAACTTCCATTTCCTCTAACCAGAGTTTACCAGCCAGGATGGACATGGGTCCAGTTTTCAGGTGGTTACCCACACCTCTTGAGTTAGCATTTTGTAAATCATCCTGAGAATTCTATTAAAGGATGGGGTATAAGTACTTTATATAAATAAAATTTAAATAAATACATAAATAAAGATGGGCAATGGTGATTCAAATTGACCCATATAAGCCTGACAGTAAAGTGCTTTCCAAGCTCCAAGTTCTGTCCCATTAAATAACCTGGTAGATCCATAGTCTGATACCAAACAGAAGTGATTTTGAGAGTGACGTAGGCAATGCAAGGAGGACATAATGCATATTTACTGGGAGGCTCCCATGACACGATTCTTTGAAAATGCTGTGGTAGCAGTAAAGTCGTTTGTCATCACTATGGTCTTGGTCTCAGGTCTGTCCAGGACTGGATTTGATCATTGCCTGGACAGGGAACTGCTAGAGAAATCCAGGTACATCATCTTGGGTTCCTTGGGAAAAAGGCAAGATAAAAATTAAAAACAGAAATAATAAGTAATGAGTTTTTAGCTTATGTTCTGTTTTTGCCATGAATGGCATAAGGTGAGAAATTTGTGGCACTGCTTTTATCAGTGTATAAATACACATTCAGCCCAGAGTGGGAAACTTCAAAGCTGTCTGATTTCTTGCAAACAGAATTGCCACATCTTAGAATTTTATCACTTGTAATACTTTGAGAAACCTTTTTCGCCGACCTTGATATGGAATAATTTAGAATTCCTCAGAGAATTCATATCCTTTTGACAAGTGGGTAATATATTGTTTTTCCAATCTCTTATTAACACAATGCGATTCAGCAGACTACCTTTCAATTCTTGAAGCAAATGCCTTTTGAAGAGTTGTTGGGGGCAGGGCTGGATAAGGAAGAAGTGTATTCTTCTTAATAACAGAGTGACACAAGTTTTCCAGCACCTCCAGCTTCTGAATTTTATAGGAAAATAAATTAGTTTTAACAGATCTTCTGAGAATACACATGCTGGGTTAGGGCAAAAGATATTAACATTCTGATAGTTGCTTCGGTGCTTGGGGACTACCTTGACACACCGTGTTCTGCAAGAGCAATGTTGCTTCCAGTTACAGATTGTAAACTCTAGTTAGTATGTTGGGGTATTACCTGTTTCCAGTGTTTAAGTCGAGGAGGTGCAGAAACACAAAACATCAGATATATTGGTCAAGGTTAGTTCCAGTAATCCAGTGCTGGCTGGTATTTAGTTTGATTTTTTTTTTTTAAGATCATATATGCAAGATATTATCGAAAGCTGTTCTATGGGTAACCACCCATAAAAATTATTCACAATTCTTGATCATCTCCTTTTAGCTGGTTGAAAAGCAACCATGGCTAGTAGTGATAATTCTGTACATTTTTTTCCATTGCTTCTGTAAGAATGCCAGGTAGTCCTAATAATGGTACATGGCCAGTAATAGTATGACAGCAAGTTAAGTGTCTGTATTTGTGAACAACTGAGAATGTTCACCTCTCTTATAATAAGCCTGTACACAGAAATCATTAATTCCAGTTAATAATAATGCTTTTGAACTTGGTTTTTGAGTTGCTGTAGCCTCCTAGCTAGACCTCGATTATGTTCAGCCTTTCTGTGGTCTTTGTAATTTTCTAGCTGAACATGTATAAAGAAGGAGGTATTCAAGTTGTTCATTTAGGCCCGTTATTACTGTGGCTTTGAAATCTTGACTGGGGGAAAATGTTTTTTGGTGTAATTAAATAACACATGAATGTTGTTATCTACTCCAAAACCTAAATCTATAATAAATGTCAAGTAAGTGTGTTGCTCCAGTGCATCATAACAATAAGAACATTTCAATGGGATATGCCAGTTTTAGTTAAGTGCTTGATTAATAATCAATTTAATGTAGCTGTTGCAATTTCTCGGTAAAGGACATATTTTTGAGGATGCTTGTTTAAAGTTCAGGTTTCTTTCCTAGACTGAACAACAGAGATGGCTCACTTATTGCTGATGAAGCATGTATTCCTGTTACCACAGTACTACATACGTACAAACTGAGGCAGCATTATGCACTTTCAAATCCCATTGATTTCAATGACCCAGTTCACACATCATGGCCAGTTCCTGGGTTGTTTAATCCAGGAATTAGTGGAGGTGCATAAAAGTGCATGTATGCATGATGCTTGCCACTTCCATTTTCTCTTAACCCAGGAATGCCCCATTCCTGAGTTATTTCATGATGCTGGAACCCAGAAACTCTTAAGTTGTTTAACAATGGGCAATTGTTGGGTTAACTCTGGGTTGTTTAACCCCTAAGGAACCCAGAGTTCTGGATTTGGATGTTAGTGGTTAATTAAAAACAGATGTGGTGAGCAGATTCTCCAAACACTGGCCAAGTCCTGGGCTTCATGCACCATTCATCATCCAAATTAGGATGATGAGAGGTGCATGTAGCCACATCCCTGTGGTTATTTTCAGTCAGTCACTGGAGATAACAGTGGGGATTCCACTTAGCACACCACTCCACTTCTCAATAATTGATTGGAGATAGCTGTGGGGAATTCCTCTCTCCACTAGTCTCCAGGGGCTTGGAGCCTCTGTGGGCTAGATGGGGAACCTCCATAGTCCAGGCTAAGTTGCAGGCTGGAAATCTGCCATCCCTAGCTTAACATTTGATAGAGTGCATCCATTCCATTTATTGTATCTGTAAATGCCCAGTGCTGAATGCTCTTCCATATGACAGTAAAAACTATATATGAAAAGGTTAACTAGATTTAATGGTTAACACAAGAGCTTAATTGTTTTGTATACAGATATTTTACTATGTTTTAACAACATGAGTATATTCATTGTGTATGCTGATGACTGAGTTGTGTAGTGTGATTGGGTCTGTCACAGCAAACCTTAACATTTCAATTGATTTATTTTCAGTACCTACCAGAAAGCATTCACCATTCTATATGTTTTAAAAAGTATTCAGTAGGGGAAAAGAATAGTCTTCTTCGTGACATTTAATAAAACAAAACATGGTTACCTGGACACTTTTAACATCAAACATTACAGGAGAAGTTTTGCTTTCCTATAATAAAATTATGCCTAGTTTCTCTGAGAACAATGTATGTGGGAGTTTGGCAATGAGAAAAAGGAAAATTATTTTTTGTTCATGTATTACTTTAAAACAAACAAACCCAACTGCTGTTTTTTTAGCTGCCATTAGGTGGTGATAAAAGTTTATACACTGTCAGTAACTATTAAGCAGGAATATATGAGAATGTTGTTTCAGTTTGCAAATTACTCAGAAATGCCCTGTTTGCAATCCTGAACGCAATCCCGAATGGGAGCGCATGTTCTCTGAAAATGTTTGCAAATTCCTGAACTTATGTTTGTGTTTGCAAAGTTTGCACTTGAAAAATGCACAACTTTCTCAAAATGCACAAGTTTTGAAAACTGAGCAACTTTTAAAAAGTGCACAACTGAGCCAGCTGATGCTATCTTATCACCTAAATCTCAGAGAGCAAATTAATAGAAATATATGCTTGTATGTATGTATCACTTTTCCAAAATATAAAAATGGTGTAGGCAATTTTAAGGCAATGGTCATATTATGCATATCAAAAAGGCCTAGCTAAGGACTTCCGGTCGGAGCCAATGTCGCCCTGGTGGTGTTCTGCGGAGTCTCTGCGGGACGCTATCTCAAATAGCTTTTAAAAGGTTGAAAACCCTTTTTATCTTCCCCTGGATTGAAAGGGGGAAGCAAGAGCAGCATTCTGGATGAAGCCTTGGAAAAACAGCACTTTATGCAACTCAGTAGAGGGACTGGACTACGAGGCAAGTCTGCCAGAGCTTAATCACCGCTCAAAGTTGTGAAAACTCCTATCTAATTAGGAGGAATCAGGGCTGACATGCCCCAATGTAGTTTTTATGTTTATGGACTAAGGAATACCAGCAATATTTGGGGACCTACACGATTTGTTTAAAAAGAGGGATGGCAACACCAAGGAGGAGAAAAGTGCCGTCGACCCCTCCCACACCTCCCTTGGCAAAGACTTCGAGAAGCGATGAAAATATAGAGGAGTTACTTGCTCTGATAAAAGCTTTGTCTTTGCAATCTGCTGAAAAGGTTAAGAGACTGGATTCAATCCAAAATTCCATCACCACCCTGCAAGGGGCTGTGAATTTAATTAACAACTGTTAGAGGCGAAGGTTAACAAGCTGCAAGATCAAGTGGCAGCACAGGAGACCGTCCTGCAAGCTTATCATAATAATTTTCTTCAAGAATCTTGCAATTTGAGGCTTACACACACAGAGCAAATGTGCGTATTATTGGTATTATAAATTTGTTTACTTTTGTAGATAAGCTCCTGCATGAGATACTTCCTTTGTCATCTGATTATGTACTTGATATTGAGCATACATTCCGTGTGCCAAATGCTAAAGGAACTGACTATATGATTATAGTTCAATTTGCAAGAATCTCCACAAAAAATCATATCCTGCGTTTGGCAAGACAGGGGAAATCTTTTTTGGGGGATCAAAACAAGATAGAGTTATGTTATTTCCGGATTACACCAAAGAAGTGGTTGATAAAAGAAGGCTATTTACCAAGGCGAGAAATCTGGCAAAACAAATGAATCTACAATATCATTTAAAATATTATGCTACGTTTTGCATTTTCTCTGAAAGTCAGATGAAGAAGTTTCTAAATCATGAAATGGTGGAGGCGTGGCTAATTGGGAAAACACGCAAGACTTCTGCTCCAGCTCCATGAACTGGAATTTACAAACATGTTTTGTCAATTGGCTTTGTTTAGTCTGTAGGGCCAAAGATAGCTGATTATGTATATCCATTCTTTTTCTTTCATCCTTTTCCTTTTTTTCTTCTTCTTTTAAAATGGATATGATAGACTGTATTTAAATCTTCTGTGTGAGGGTGTACAGAAATGTGCACACTCATTTATATATTTAGAAATGATACTATCTAAAATACAGATAGTATAAAATATATTAGTGATTGCTTTATTTTTTGTTATTTTTTATTCTATATCATCTCTTTCTTTTCTTTTTAATTATTATTCTCAATATTATGATACTAGAATTAGTAAATATTTTTTGCTGGTTGTTCTTAAGCTTTATCATTATATAGTAGCTAAAAGGCATGATATGGCCAATGGAAATGAATTCTAAGCTTGCTTCTTTGTAATAAGCCTGAAGACACAATATTGAAATTGATTATTTCTGCTGTATTGACCTGTAAGATTGGTATAATCTTTAAGTAGAGTGATATTTGAAATTTATGTGTAACGTAGTTTAAATTTAAGTTTGTTATGTAAACTTCTGTTTATATTTTGCTTTGTTTTCCTCTCTTTTTGCGTTTTTTTTCTTTTTTGTTTCCTTCCCCTTTGCTCTTCTCTCTCCTTTTTATATTATCTCCTTTCTTCCTCTCCCCCTCCCATTTCATTATTGAGCGGTCCTCTTAAGAATACTGTAATGTTGGAAACTGTAGAAGATTATTATGTTGTTGGTGTTTTTTGGTTCATTTATAAAGATAAAAGTAGAATAAAAAGTATTAGGGGGAAAAAAGGCCTAGCTAAAAAGGCTGTCTGAACCAAAGTTTGATTTTGACCTATTACTGGCAGACAGTAATAGGTCAAACATTTTGGTCAAATCAAAGTTTGATTTTGACCTGGGGAAAAGAGAACATGAGAAAAAATCTTGCTTATTAAGTTTCATGTCTCAGGTCTAAACCACAGAGAACAAGTTGTGAAATGTCTATAGAACTGTAGAAGTAAAAACAAAGCGTCAGCAAATATGAATAAATATGAAGTGGTGGGATTAAAAGAGTACCAATCTTATCACATTTCATGGTCAAGTGTAAACCTATAAAAGTAAAGGGAAGATACTGGGTGGGTTGCTTCCAGCAAGGGATAACCTCTGCTAGCAGAAAGCTGCATATGTAATGTACGCATTATACTTCGTCTTGTTCTCTTTTCTTGTTTTAACCTTTCTCAACAAATACCATAATATCAGTTTCTTTCTATAATTGTCTAAAATACATTTCCTTGTTAATAAATGTTTTAAAATATAGTTTGTGAGCATCTGTTTGTAAAGTAACTGTGTTTTCTGCAAATCACTCGGTGCTTCTCAGCATCAGAAAAACCATGTCTTTCTGAACCCAGATATAGACAGGAAGTAAGAGCCTGTCATGAGTAAACAGGAGGTCAGCTTAATTAGATTTTTTATCCTTACTCCTACAGTGTTATCCTGTGATAGTGGTGCACATCAGATGAAAAACTCATTAATGTGATGGCAAACATACTGTAGGCTGTGTTGAAGTGTGAGGCCAAAACAGACATTACTTTAAATCTGTTTCAAACAGCTCCACCCTTTTTCATTTTTACTCTGGAGTAGATGTTGGGCCCCCATCCGGATCTTAAAGGCCCTCTACACCTTACCCTGGGGTCCAGATTGGGCCCCTATGCCTACTCTAGAGTAAAAAAGAAAAAGATGTAGCTTCTAGACACACCTGTTTTGGCCCAGGAGTATATATTTCTAAGACCAATCCCAGAATGTGTTTTCTTATGTCATCATATTAATACTAATGGCAGAAAAATAAGATGAGAAATTACCAACCCCGCGTCCGGCTTGCTTGGCTGTGGGGGAGGGGGCATTGTGAGTGGGCGGGGTGAAGAGGCATCCCAGGCTGCTGTTGGGCAGCACTTCGCGCCATTCACGAGAGGAGGGGCCAGAGAGATTTTTGTTCTTGATCAGCGCCCCTCCCCAAGCAATCTCTCGTTTGCCCTTTGTGAAAAGTGTTTAGAAGTGCAAAGTCAACATGAGTAAGAGGACATCTTCCTTAACTTCGCAGAGTTGAAAATGTTTGTTTGTAGAAATATAGCAAAATATGTTCCACAGAGAAAGTATGATATAGTTGTATGTTTACAGAGATGTGTCTGGCAGGTTACTGAATTAAGTGATAGGTCCTGATTTAATCAGTTACTGTTGCGTTATTTAACAAGCCAGACTTTAAGGAAGCAGAGTGGAAGATCTTAGCTGCAGTTTGCCTTTTTCTAATAACTTACATTGTTCAAACCAGTAAATAGATCATTGCGGTCTAATCTTACAAACATTAATGTTTGCTTTTTAAAAAGCAAGTAATATGGATGGACATGCATCTACATTTTTGTTTAAGATTTTATCTTTTACTGTAAGAGTAAGATTGCTGACAACTTACCTTCCTCCTTTGCTAATAGACAACCATGCATTCCAGTATCTCTCAGTGGGAGAAACATTCCACATTATGCTTTATAAATGCTGTCATACTACCTCTTGTTACCTTTGCAAAGTCCCAACTTTTCAAACTTTGGATTGAAAAGCAGATGTCAGATAAATAAGGGGCATTTGAGAGATAAAGAGATGGAACACTCCAAATAGAATAATAGAGTCAAAGAGTTGGAAGGGACTTTGAAGATCATCTAGTCTAGTGTAACCCCCTGCTCAGTGGAGAATGCAAGTACAGCATCTCTGCTAGATGGCTGTCCATAGAATGAGAACATAAGAAGAGCCATGCTGGATCAGACCAAGAGTCCATCTAGTCCAGCATTCTCTTCACACAGGGGCCAACTAGCTGTCGACAGGAAACCCACAAGCAAGACACAAGTGCAACAGCACCCTCCTGCCCGTGTTCCCCAGCAACTGGTGTACATAGCTATATGCCTCTGGTACTGGAGGTAGCACATAGCCATCAGGACTAGTATCCATCGATAGCTTTATCCTCCATGAATTTGTCCAATTTGCTTTTAAAGCCATCCAGAGTGGTGACCCTCACTCCATCTTGTGGTAGTGAATTCCATAGTTTAACTATGCACTGTGTGAAGAAGTGCTTCCTTTTTTCTCTCCTGAATCTCCCACCAATCAACTGTGGGATGACCCCGGGTTCTAGTATTCTGAGAGAGGGACAAAAATGTCTCCCTATCCACTTTCTCCACACCATGCATAATTTTGTATACCTCTGTCATGTCTCCCCTTACTCATCCTTTTTCTAAGCTAAACAATCCCAGCTGTTGTAACCCTCCCCCATAGGAGAGTTGCTCCAGTTCTTTGTTCGTTTTAGTTGTCCTTTTCTGCCTCCACCATGGTACAGCGGACCTGATACCTTTCGCTACCCCCTTGGAAAGGTGGTTATTGCTGAAGCTCATGAGCTTTAGTGTATAATTAAAGAGACTGGTGAATGTGGCATTGTTTACCTTTCATCTGTGCTTCTTTGACATCTTTTTATATCAATTTCAGTGAAAGAATTTGTAGCATCTAAGAAGTCTGAGATTTAGGTATGTGCTTAACTGAGAAAAGGATAATTTTTGCAGGTTGTGTATGTAATTAATAGGTCTAGTCATGGGTGTAGAAGACTTTCATTTATGTTTTCTTTTTATTTCTCTTGGGCTGCAGCCACACAGATTGCAAAATTGGTATATGCAGCAGCTTCCAAGTCTCTAGCTGCAGTTAAAAAAAAGCTTGTCCTGCCATCCAGTGTTACAAAGAACATGCTTATTTTAGCATGGAAATTAAGCTCTGTGTTGGTAAAATTAAACATGTGAAGCATTCACAAGTGGAAAAGTAATACACTATATTTTGTAATGGTTCAGATTACAGACAATGGCTTCAATTTAACCATTTCCGTATGAGGGTATTTCTTCCCCCTTATCCTTTTTCTCCTCTGTTCCTTAGAGTCACCAGACACAGACATTGCTATGGAGATAGCAGCAGCAGAACAGCATGTTTCTGAAGCTATATATGATTGTGTTATTTGTGGACAGAGTGGCCCTTCCACAGAAGACCGGCCAGCAGGATTAGTTGTGCTCTTACAAGCCTCTTCCGGTATGGCTTCAGAAATGGGTTTTCATGATATAAACAGTTTACTGAGCTGAATAATGTATCTGCATATTTGACAATATTTCAATGACAACTAGTGTTGTCTGCTGTACTTCAGCGGAGCTATAAGAGACTGGAGTGGGGTGTACATATGCCCCCCTCACATACACACACGGATAAATTCTCCAGCCTCTTGTTTTTGTATACTGGATTTAGTAAGATACTCCACAGTCTGTATTTTGAGGAATAGTATCCCTTTATTCCCATATCCCATGAGAATTAACTAAGATGGAGAGAAAGACATGCAATATTTGCCTCCTTTCCACCCCATTTCCTAACCATGGTAGAGATTAAACCACATATGGGTAACCTGCGACCTCTAGCCTCTCTCTATGTGGCCCGCTTTTCCCCACTGCCCAGCTAATCACCCATCAGCTGGTAGGCAGGGAACAGAATGGTGTTTTCCTGAACAAGAACACTGGGGAGGGGGAGTTTAACTCCCACCCACCCCATAACCCCATCCCGTGATCTCAGTGGGCAGAGAGAGAAGGTTGAACCACCCCATTCCTGTACACTGAAATGGGGGCGGGGGGGAAAGCGTGTCTTTCTGTGTGTGTACAGGTCCTGACTCACAATCTGGCACTGCGTGTGACCCTCAGGCCCAAAAGGTTCCCCCCCTCCCCCAGATTAAGCTACTGCCTGAGTATAAAACCCTGTTTGTTAAAGCAAAATGCAATATTTAGCTTCTTGTATAGTACAGCTAGCCCTTCAGATGGTTTTCCTAATGCATCAATTCTATGACCGCTTTTGACCATTAGTGGGCAGCAAATGCTTTATCTGACTTGCATGGATAAAAAGTATAATTAACTACTCGGGTGAACTTTAACTCTGCTTCCTGCTATGCTGCAAATATCTTATTCTTTCTCTCTGCAGTTTTAGGACAATGCCGCAATATTACTGAACCTAAGAAGCTGCCAATGTCTGAAAAGGAGCAGATATACCCTTGGGATACATGTGCAACAGTATATGAAGCTCGACTTGCGACTTTACAGCAGTTCTTTAAAGATGTACGTTGCTTGCAGCATTAGTGTGATAGTATTTCATTTATTTGACTGTATTTAATTGTATTAGCAGCTACTTTTTCTGGTCATATACTATGATTTTTGTTACAATTTTGTTGAATCAAAATGGTACCCCGGATGTATTAAAAATGATAACAACGCTATGAGGGTTCCACAGGGATTAAGGATTTGGATAACATCTCTGCTTCTGAAATAGCAACTGTGAGAATCAGTGTCATTGTTCTCATTCTCAGCCATGAGAACCAGTGTCGCAACGTTCATCTTGGGAAGCGTAGGTTCAAATGCTTGCTCAGCCATGAATTTAACTGGGTGGCCTTATCTAAATATTTGTAGGTGTCACTCTGGCAAATCAGTGGTTTGACCTCCTAAAATAGGAGTGCAGTTGTGCTTACCAGAACTCTCCTCTTTTTCTTTTAAAAACTGTTTAAAAACAACTGGCTTTGTCAGTAGCTTCAGCAATGATGAAGTAGAGCTCTGGCTCACTGTGCATTTCCCCTCCAGAATGCACCCGGAACAATGCTTGTGTATGTGTGTCCATGTTTTTAAACAGTTTAAAAAGAGAGAGAAGGGAAGACACCGCTGCCATGGGAAGCACCCTGAAACTGTTTCAGGGCCCTGAAATTGGCCTCCTGAAAAATTATTGAAGCCCCTCTCCCAATTCACCATCTGCAAATGGGGTGGTAAATTTGGGGGGCATTTTTACTCACCACTAAACCTACCACAATGTTTGCAAAATGGATATACTGATTATGGGAAATTTAAAAATATATATTTGTTTGAAGCGACATAAGAGATTCCTGCACAGTTCCTGCACAGCTGAAACCTGTGCACAATTTTCACAAGTTTTGCATCTGCCACGAAATGGGAATTCCTTAGCACTCATCCCCTACGCTACAAATTCCACTCTTGGTGTAGTATATGCAGAATTGGGACAGTCAGACGAACCCACCATAGGAAAGATGCATCCTGAATGCTAGGAGAAAGGAAAGGCAAAAGGGGAGTGGAAACCAAATAGCTCTTTAGGCTATGGGGATTTCAGGGCTTGAAAATGAGGCAGAAGCAGAGAAGAAAAGTCTTTGCTGCTAGAGAGCAGAGAGAGAGAGAGAATAAGGTCAACTGCACCACTGTTACCTCTGCATCATCCTGCTCCCAGTTGGCACTAGGAGAAGGGGAGGGCAAAAGAAGAGAAAGCAAACAGCTCTTTGGGGCCTCAGGGATTACCATCACTTAGTATCCAAACACCACAGCCCTTAGAACAGGGCAGAGCAGGACTAGAAAATGAGACACAAGCACAGAAAGAGAGAGAGAGAGAGAGAATCAGCTCAACTATGCCTGTTCCGCTGCTGCTTTGATTTCCCCTTTATGGGTGAAGGCACTCCTTGGCCAGTTTTACTTTTGAAACAGGGATCTTTCAAGTGGAGTGGCAATGTGGGTACTGCATCTCTCTCTCCAATTCAGAGTTCTCCTCCTCCATAGGATAGCTGCAGGAGTAATGGCTGCTCCTCTCAATGATGCTCCAGGGAGAGCACTCCACGGCTGCCTGGCATCTTGCTTCTGCTGTGATTGAATGGTGAATGGCAACAGGAGGTGGTGGTAGTGGGAGGGGATAGGGCTTGTTCTGCCACTGCCCCCCAACCAGGTGCCTGCGGCAAGAGTCTCACCTTGCCTCATGACAGGACTGACCCTGGAACTTTCCATCATCACCACTTCCCTACAGTGTTTCCTGTCTGGTTGTTCTGGAGAGCAGGAACAAATCTGTGAGCAGTATACACTACAAACTTCTTGGGCTATATTTTGTAATATTGGTCCTCTAAAAAGATACGGTTTTCTATCGTACTCCTTGTCCTTGTAGTATTCATATAGCACTCTTTGTCATGTTTTGTCATGTCCAGAAGTGTGCTTTTGCGAACATAGGTTTGGTTTGCTTTCCTTTGTCAGAGCACCTTGTTACTACTGGAACATTCCATCTTTTTATAAAAAATAGATACAATGACCTGGTTCGCACAGCACAGCAGCCCACTGTGGGCTAATTAACCCTTGGGATGCTGTGGCGCATGCTGTCCACCAATATGAATATGCAAGCCCCAGACAGGGGGTGCCATGGCTTGCATATTCATAATGGCAGCTGGCACATGCCACAGCTCCTTGCAGGTAAATTAATCCACGTTGGGCTGTTGTGTCATGCGAACTGGCCCACTGTATGTTCTGGAATGGCAAATATTGGGAGAAGACTTTATGCACAGTTCTTATTCTTTCTGAAGTGCAGTCACTTGTGTGATTAGGGGTCCTTTGTAAAATAACTTTATATAATAACAGTATTTCTGTTTTAGTTTGAAAATAACTAGTCCAATTCAGATATTAATTGAAGCAGATGTTTTTGCTTTCTTTCAGCTTTCTATATCATTACTGTGCCAAAATGGTCACAGTAAGAAAGAATTAATCCTTAAATTTCGCTTGGCATAAAAATAGAAATCTTTGTTAATCCCCTGAATGGTTTGTTCAGCTGAACTAAGCAATAAAAAAATACTGTTGTTGATCAGCACTACCTTAACTGTAGGCATTACTACTAAAGTGGCAATTATTACAGAAGCGTTTAAGGGATAATTTTACATAGTTGTAAAACATTTTTTGCATGAAATAAAATGGAAGCCATATACATCGCTGAAAGGAAAAGATAAATTCTGTTTCCAAAGAAGCCTATTCTATATTCAGTGCATATAGTCTCCAGCAAGTCCAGAAAGGGAGATATTGACTCCCTCCCATGAAGCAAGTAGCCACAGCAGGAGCTGTGAAAAGGGAAGGAGCCAATATCCCCCCTTTCTGGGCTTGCTGGAGACTCGGGAAAGTGTTGAATGGGAGGAGGACACTGACAAGTGTCAGTTCAACACTTGATAGCGAGAGGATTTCATTGCCAAGTGGGAGATATTGTTGTCATCCCCCCCTCCTCTGTGTGGTGCACCCACTACTCTCGCTTTTTTTTTTCCTTTTTGGTGCTTCTGAATTGCACAAATGGGTTCCTCCTCTCCCTTAGTATTATCCCCACCCCACCCCGCCACTGCCCTTGGCAACTTGTGGGCAAATTAGCCTGTCTGCAGGCTTGCCTTGTCAATTTCCTTGTATGTGACCTACTCCACTTCGAATGAAAAGGGGCAGTGATCCGAGCGGTGAGGGTGCTGGGGCAAGGAGACAAGCTGGGTTTTGCTGCAGAGGCACCTGGGATACATGCCGGAGCTGGCTGGTGAACTGAGGGGGAAGGAGGGGGAGAACAAGCCATGGGAAACCCGATGGTTCATTGGGTGTACTATGGCTTGTCTGTGAACAACCAACCCACTGTGGCTTATTCACCAGGTGGCTTAGCATGTTGAATGAACCCAGCCATTATGTCCACAGCATTTCCACAATCTACTAAGGAAGATACCAGATTGAAAAATGAAATAAGATTAGTCTTATTTCTAAGACTAATCTTATTTCGCAGCCAATCTCCCACCAGCAGCCCTTCATCCAAAAACTGGAAACCATGGTCCAAATCTGTCCCAGTGACACCAACTTCATAGCCAGTTGCTCACCTGAAGAATTCTTCTTTTCCTTTCTAGTCTTCCATGAACCTGAAGGATGGATGATAATACCACTTGAGCCCCAAAGGTTTTGAGTTTTCTTCCTAGAGCTTCGTAGTCTGACATGATGCAGTCATAGCTGCGCTTGGCAGTATAATTCTTTCTCATGTAGATAAGCAGGAGTGGATAACTAATAGTGGATTTGATAATTGTCGGCAGCCCCTCCATGACATCTCCAATCTGTGCTCCTGGGAGACAACATACTTCTTGAGTCAGTGGCTCTGACCGGCACACATCCCCTTCTATTCCTTGCATTTGTTGTTGTTGTTCAGTCGTTAAGTCGTGTCTGACTCTTCATGACCCCATGGACCATAGCACGCCAGGCCTTCCTGTCCTCTGCACTCTCCCGGAATGTGCTCAAATTCATATTCATTGCATCGGTGATGCTATCTAGCCATCTCATCCTCTGCCGTCTCCTTCTCCTTTTGCCTTTGATCTTTCCCAACATCAGGGTCTTTTCCAGGGAGTTTTCTCTTCGCATTAGGTGGTGAAAATATTTGAGCTTCAACTTCAGTATCTGTCCTTCCAATGAGCACTCAGGGTTGATTTCCTTTAGAATTGACTGATTTGACCTCCTTGCAGTCCAGGGGACTCGTAAGAGTCTTCTCCAGCACCACAGTTCAAAGGCATCAATTCTTCGGTGCTCAGCCTTCCTTATAGTCCAGCTCTCACAGCCATACATTACTACTTGGAAAACCATAGCTTTGATTATATGGACCTTAGTCAGCAAGGTGATGTCTCTGCTTCTTACTGTGCTGTCTAGGTTTGCCATAGCTTTCCTCCCAAGGAATAAGCGTCTTTTAATTTCATGGCTACAGTCACTGTCTGCGGTGATCTTGGAGCCCAAGAAAATAAAATCTGTCACTGCTTCCATTTCTTCCCCTTCTATATGCCAGGAAGTGATGGGGCCAGATGCCATGATCTTTGTTTTTTTAATGTTGAGTTTCAAACCAGCTTTTGCACTCTCCTCTTTCACCCTCAAGAAGAGGCTCTTTAGATCCTCTTTGCTTTCTGCCATTAGGGTGGTATTATCTGCGTATCTGAAGTTGCTGATAATTCTCCTGGCAATCTTAATTCCGACCTGTGATTCATCCAACCCGGCGTTTCTCATGATGTACTTTGCATATGAGTTAAATAAACAGGGCGACAATATGCAGCCTTGTTGTACTCCTTTCCCAATTTTGAACCACTTGGTTGTTCCATGTCTGGTTCTTACTGTTGCTTCTTGACCCTCATACAGGTTTCTCAGGAGACAGGTAAGGTGGTCTGGTACTCCCATCTCTTTAAGAATTTGCCACAGTTTGTTGTGATCCACACAATCAAAGGCTTTAGCGTAGTCAATGAAGCAGAAATAGATGTTTTTCTGGGATTCTCTTGCTTTCTCCATGATCCAGCGAATGTTGGCGATTTGATCTCTAGTTCCTCTGCCTCTTCGAAACCCCGCTTGTACTTCCGGTAGTTCTCAGTTTACATACTGCTAAAGCCTAGCTTGTAGGATTTATTCCTTGAATTAGGGAGACATATTTGTAATGATAGTTAATCTCAATGGCTTGAAGTTGGCTTGTTTCAGTAAACCATATTTAAAACTAAACACAGTTCGTTCTGGTTTGGATATAATGCTAAATTGTGATCAGTTAAAAACAAAGCCAAAGCTTCCAACCTCCTCCTTGTAGCCACCCAGAGGTGGCTACAAGGGGAGGGGAAAGCTGACAAGCTGAAGGCTCATTCACATAATGCTTAACCGCAGTTTAGCATTATGTCTGAACATTAGGCTGTGGCTGATGTATGATGCTAGGAGGCTTTGAAAATACATGCAGATTTTGTTTCCTTTGCTATCAAGAGTATCTCTTTATAGTTGTACTTATTCTAGACATTGATTTTTAGAGTTAGCAGTGTCAACTTACACCACCCATTTTTATTCAAGTCACAACGAGGTTATCTTAGTGAATCTAGTATAAGAACAGCATCCTGTATTTTGAAACAATAGTGCATACTTGTGAATTATCTTAAATCTTATGCTTTTAATTTTTAGAGTTCCTGTCTGCAATCTGTATCAATTGGCTGGGAAGGAGGTGTGTATGTGCAAACCTGTGGGCATACATTACACATAGATTGTCATAAATCCTACATGGAATCATTGCGGGTAGGTTAAAATGGAATTTTTCAGTGATTGATCTTTTACTCATTAAATAGGTTTTGTTGTTGATGTTGGTAGAATCCTAATGTACTCATAATCATTTTTAAAGTACAAAATGGGAAATTTGTGTTTTTAAATATATTTCAGTGCTTTATTCCCCCCTCCCTCCATTTAAATATTCTAGTGTATAAGAATATATATTTCAAATTTCCTAGAAGGGTCAGTGCTGTGATTACAATATGCTCCTGACTGTGCAATTACAGAAAGAACTTGAGTTAACTCCAGTCCTAGTGCTAACAAGGGAATCCCCTGGCATGTGTCCATGTGTGTTCATGTGTATGTGCACAACCGTATGGCATCACCCGATGTGACTCTTGGGGCCAAAAAGATTTCACACCTTCCATCTAACTGATTCTGAGCTTATGTTGATTCTAAGCTTATGTTGCATATCTCTACTTTGAAGCGCTTTACGACACCATGCCGTGGTAGCAGGGTGTGGGATCCGAGTTACCATGCAGCTTGACAGTTCACAGAGTGGGCTAGGCCAGCTCAATGGTCTTTAAAAACAAAGTGGGGCTCTTGCCAAACAACCGCTTGGTGCTGACCATGCTGAAAGCGAACAGATTGCCTCACCCCCTGGGTCTGCATTGGTTCCTTGAAGAAGGGGGTGGGGCTTCATAAAAGGTATGGCTGCTATGACAGTTAAAGAGCAGGGGAACGAAGTGCAGTCTGAAGCCCCTCACTAGTATGTTTTAGCCACCGATGTTGGAGGTCCATGGCTTGTGTTGGAGTTCCTCTCCCTCCAGTGGTGTAATATGTCATAGGTTTCGACTTGTTTTATAAGACTGAGAGAATTAGAATTGGGGAGGGGGCCTATGTCCTGAAAGTTTTGTGTTGCAGATGTTTCGGATGTCTAGGATAAGAAAGTGTTGCTTCAGTTTTCTCTTTCCATTTCTGAAGCTTTGAGGTTGATACATCTACAGAGAATTGAACATTACCCAACTAGAAGTAAAAGTGTAGTTGATTTCATTGCACTCCAACATTGAACACGTGCTTAGTTTAAGACTTCTAATTATTTAAAACACTTTTATTATGGAACTAATCATGGTGAAGCAAATGCACAGATCCCAACTTGGTGTTTGCCTCATAATGCCAATGAGGGGAAGGGAATGTTTGTATGGGAGAGCCAACAGGCAGAAGAGGGGTGTTTAACCCTTCCTGTGCCTGCTGAGTACCCCCTGCAAACTCTCTCTGGATATTTTTGGGTTGTTGTTTTTTATTCTGTTTTTCTCCCTGCTGGCCTGCAACTCCAGGAAATGACCTTGGGAGAAAAAACTATGCAGAGTAGAATCAGAAAAGGACAGAACTCTAAAGTACTTTCCACCTACTAATTCTCCTCTGCAAATGTCCCCACATGTGTTTGCCTTTACAACATGTAGTTCCAACTTGAGGAATTGACTAGACTGTTAGGTTTAGAGATGGGTGACACAGCTATGAGACTCACTGTATGGTCCTTTGGCACGTGACTATGGGTGCTTTCAGATGAGGCTTTTATTATGCCATTGCTCTGCCTCATTCTTGGAATTTTATGGGGGTTTGTGTGTGTCCAGATGCTGTTGTCTTCTGCTTGTAAGCCTTCCATGTTTTTCTACCAATTCCTCCATCTTTTTTCTTACTGCAGAAAATTTGTTAAGGAGAAATGTCAGAATAGCTGCACAATGCATTCTGACTGTTAGCACTAGGACCCGTCTGTCTGGAAGCACCCTGTCTCTCTCCCAGTCTCTCAAGGGTTTGAGGTTAAAGATACTGCTTTGAAAAGGGGGTTGCAAATGAATAAATATTTTTCCTTAAATCACATGAATATGTAATTTGTATGCATTCTGAATTGTTAACAGATTTGGAAGGAATTAAGAAAGAAGCATGTGGTTGGTGTTATTCTTTTAAAGCTTCAAAAGAACCTTTAATTGATCAGTAGTGTCTGTTCAGCTTCTGTAAATTGTGGCAGTCAAATTTTCTTTTTTTTCCTGACCTTGCTGTCTCTGGAATTGTTAGGATTATAATTGCTTGTTGGTTCAGAAATTCATGTGCATTTTTATTTCTTTTAGAATGACCAGGTTCTCCAGGGCTTTTCAGTGGACAAAGGGGAATTTACTTGTCCTCTGTGTAGGCAGTTTGCTAATAGTGTTCTTCCATGTTATCCTGGCAACAATGTGGAGAGAAGCCTTTGGCAATGTCACAGTAACAAGAACATGCAAGATCTCATAAAGGAGGTGGAAGAGCTTCAAGAGCAGCTGGGAACTTTCCCAGTAAGCATCAGTGTAAGGCAGAAAGATCCTTGTTAATTTGTCTCTACCTTTCCACCTCCTTTTTCATTCCCTTTCTCTCCCTCCCATGACTCATTTACATTTTATAGAATTTTAAAAGCTGAATATTCTCTCATTCTCTGTTAAACACTGAAGAGCTTAAATAACATTAACATTTCAGCACTTAAGTTCTGTTAGATCACCTTAGGATATGATTATGTGAGCATTTTGCTGCATTTCTCTGTTTATTTATTGGTCATTAAATTCATGCACAGAACTGAGCTGTATTACTTGGAACTCATAATTTGTCTATGGTATAAAGCCATAGAGTTGTAACTTGAAGTCACTTGTAACTTGAAGCCATTTAACATGTGCCATTCAAGAGAATATTTAAGAGTCTGAATTATTCATTTTACTATGATTTTTACATATAGTTATGCAATTTGCAATTTTACAGTGACATTCAAAAAGCTGTAGTTAAAATTATAAGCTTTAGACTGCAATCCTATCCACACTTACCTTGGAGTGAGTCCCATTCAACTCAGTGAGGCTTACTTCTGAGTAGACTTGTATAGGATTGCATTATTAGAGTACTGTAGCCTTAGCAATGAGCTTGCTAGTTAGAAGTGTGTTAAAATAGTACTTTCCTTATAACAGATTGGCACATTAAAACATTCTGTGTTGTAGTTCTAAGTAATTCAATGCCTAATTGAATAATTGTAGAATGTTACAAATTAGGTGTGCTTTGTCCACCTCCATAAGTGTTTAGATGTAGTTTAATTGTATAAAATCGTATAATATTTCAGCTTCTGTTATATAATCTGTAAAAGTAATTCTTTCAGTGAGTGTTTTATTCTGTAGTCACGTCTTACTGTAGCTAAATGAAATCGGCCATTTATAAAATCTTTTATTTTATTTTTTTTGCAGTCAGAAACCAATTTAAGCAAAGAAATGGAATCTGTGATGAAGGATATCAAGAGTACTACTCAGAAAAAATACGCGGACTACAGCAAGTCTCCTGGATCACCAGATAATGACTTTCTTTTCATGTATTCTGTAGCCAGGTGGGTAAGACACCTATTCCACAGATCCTTTTTGTCTGTCACCTGCTAGTTACCTCATTGTTCAAATAAACTGAATTGTAGCTATTTTTTCCTGTATCTTGGCACAATTTCCTTAACTAGTTGGGTTTGGGGGGAAAGGTAATCTGATGGTGTCACACACAGAGTCAGTGTTCTTCATATCTTGTGTTGCATTATGCTCCTGAGATCCAGAATACCACAGGACCTCCAGTCTGAATGTGGAACTTTCATTTGAGCAGGCCTTCCCATTCTCTTCTCATTTGCAACGTGCTACTGAATTGCTTTGCATGGGATGTGATCCTCATCACATTGAAGTCAAGAGTAGAACTCCGATTGTTTTTTAATTCCTGAATTCTACTTCATTGCCATTTTAAGTGCATACTCGACTCACTGAAGCCAGAAGTGTTGCGTCTAGATTCTATTTCTTGTGTTTCTGTTTTTTTTCTTTAAAGTTCTATAGTGAAGTTAATGCAGAAAAGATCACTTGGTTTAGCTATGATATTCAACTTCATTTATGGTCATGTTGGACATCAGAAAAATATAAATATAGATTACATGTGATTACATATGATTACATATAATCAAGGCATTTGAATAACTAAGGTTCCGACTATAATGCAAAGGTAAAGTAGTGGAAAGTACTTCTTAACCATTGTTAAGAATGGCTTAACCCTGAGCCATTATGAGCCAAGCTCAAGTGTGTGTGTGTATGTGTGTGTGTGTAATTCCTCCTAACACACTGAGAATAAGCAATAAAAGGACTACAGTTTCCAGAATTAAGCAGAGAGCTGTTTGGAAGCTGTTCCTCGCTCAGCAATAAAAACTTGGAAGCCACCGAGCATGCCTGGAGTCATGCTGACCGTAGGAAGTGTCTGTTTTATTTTATTTTATAAATCCTGATTAATTTACCAGGAAAAATAAAGAACAACACTTCCCAGAGTTGCCAATGGATCATTCAAGCATGCTCCAAAGCCTTCATTGCAGAGACCTGGAAACTTAAGAAGAGTTCTTCTGCTTTTCAAGTACTCTTGGTTGTAATTTTCCTTCTCCCCTCTCCTCCCCTGCCCAGTTGTAACTGTGAGAGATGGGGGGTGGGGGAGGGTAACTGGTAGGTGAGAGGGCTGGTGATAATGGGTTTTTTCCCCTGGGTTTTCATTTCATTTACAATTCATTTCTGTCAAACAGTGCCAGGTGCTAGTACTGTCTGCATGTCACTGCTTCTTGCGAGTACTTGTCCAAGTCCCTGGTTTCATCAAAGAGGTATTAACCTTTCCAAATTTCTTGTGATGCCCATCATCCAGGTTATTGCTTGCCTGCCCGCCCCTCCCTCCACCCTCAGAGTCATTTTAGATTTTTAAAAAATGTTTTAAGTTGATATTGTGCACATGTACCCATTCACCAGAGGTTCCTTAATCATTCTTCTGCAGCTTATTTCGATTTAGAGAACTTTTTCTTGGCACTTCTTTTTTTGATAGGGCATCAAAGTTATTGGTGCATGTGGATTTTTCAGGAGGACGAGCAACCTTTTCTTGAATCTTCAGGAAGCCATTCTGTTTTGACTAAACCGATGAAGCTATGAAGGAGAGCAGTGATTTTTTCCCCAAGTTGATGAATGACTTTATATCTTGACCTTTATAAAAATACTGGGAACTGAAGTCAGTTGAAAAATGCATGCTGCAGTCCTCAGACATCTTGTTCCAGAGTTAGGGCACAATCTTATGCATGTTTAGACAGAAAAAGTCCTACAATACCCCACATTCCCCATGGCTGGTTGGGGAATGCTGGGAGTTGTGGGACTTTTTTCTGACTAAACATGCATAGGATTGTGCCCTTAGATATTTATTTCTAAATTTGGCTTTTTCTTAAGGGATTTCAGGACTATGGTCTTTATCATAGCATCACAGGATTTAGATCTCTTAAAGGTCATATAGTCCAATCTTTTGCAAAGAGGAAGAATCCACTGTGCAAAAACACCCATAATCAATGTTAGAGTAGGATTTGGCTGAAATAACTTTGAAAGCAGTTTTTTATGTGTATCCAAAGGATAAGCTGAAAACTTATACTTACGTTAGGGGTTGGTACTAGCCCAGTGGAATTTTGACTTTTTTTTCATTGAACAGTTGTTCCTGTGTCATATTAACACTGCTTTTGAATTGTTTCTGAGTTCTGGGCCAGCTCTAGATTTCTGGCGGTAAGAGAACTATAGTGGCTCCTGGGATGCTGTGCATATATCAGGTGATGCTGAATATGTGAGCAATTGCTTGCCTTTTTTCAGCATATTCCTGTCCATTTCAGCCCAGTAGCCAGACATTAGTGAACAAGCCAGGAGGTGAAACTATGATTTGATCCAGGCTTGTTCTTTCTTACTAGAGTTTAAAAAAGCCACAGTTTTATGAGTTTGGACATAACAGGGAACTGTGATTTGTTCAAAAGTAGAACCAGATGCTCACACCCAGAAAGAAAACCAATGGGGAGGAGGGAGCGTGCGTGTCCAAGGCTTGCTGCAACTTGTTCACACACCTAAACCAGGCCTACAAGTGTTTATTAATAACGATTAAAGAAGATGCAGACTAAGCAAGGCTTGAAATTCTTGTTGATAAAAGCTTTTGTATAATTTTCCTTCTGGCCTGGTCATTCAAATATCTGCCAAAATACATTTCTTCCCAAAACATCTTTTTGGTAAATTGCTAGGTGATTCCATCGGTTTGATCCCAAATCCCTGGATCTGTGTACACTAGGCTGCCTTGATGATAATGGTCAATAGAAACTAAATCATTTGTGTGAAACAGCTATACTGCAGCAGATTACTGACTGTAATATTTCAACTTTGTTTCTGTCCTCCAATGAGATATAGCTGCAGATGTGATAAACTGGGGACCTTTCCAGAAACATTGTTTCTCCTGGGGCTCTGACAACCTCAAAGTGCTCCTGTTCACTGAAAGTCATGGTGTCCTGTAATCAGACTGTTAGCAGTAAGTGTTGAGCAACAGCTGTCTTTAGCAGAGCAAGTGAGACTCTCTTGCACAGTTTCCTGTGGAGGACACTGGCTATGTTCATTGAAGGGTGCCTATGACATCACTGACTGGTGTGTCACTAGTTCCTCCCCCTGCCTTGCCATACCATTTGAGATGCCTACCGAGTTGACCCTTTCCTCCCCATCTTTTCTCAGAGGCAGGGTACTCCTCTCTTAAGTTCTCAAGCCAATGCCTCCAGCATTAAAAGGGGGCAAGGGAAGCTTCCCTCCCTCCACAAGACAGCAAAGTTATCCGGTTTCCTGGGAGGGTATGTAGATATGCAATTGGTTCAGTATAATATTAAGAAAGGAGTGTGTTGTGCCTTCAGGAGAAGAAGACTGTCGAGAAAAGCCCTGGAACTATAGGGCAGTTGGAGGCAGGGAGGAGAATATTGAGAGAGAATATCCTAAAGGTACATGTATTTGCATCCAGTGGAGCAATCAATACTCTTGACTGAGATATAGCAGGAATGTTTGCCTCTGTTAGAACTGTTGTAAACAGGAGAGCATCTTTGGGAAGGAGAGTAATGTCTCACAGTAGAGAATGTGTTCCTTGCTGTAAAGATTGAATGCTTTTGGAAGGTGACCCGAAATTGCTTTATGGGAAGACCATTTTCAGTAGCCACCTCTGGCATATCAGCAACAGGCATTCTTTTGTAGCTGTTGTGCCAAGTACATCATGTTCATTTAGAATATCCCTTGAGGTTGGCATGCGTGTGCTGAATGTGTTGCATTAGAAATATAGGTATTTTCTGCTGAAATTCAAAGTTATCTGACATACTGCTTGATATCTGACATACTAGACTGTTGAAAAGATTAATAACAAGCTGATATGCTGACCCCAGTTAGACTATGTTTTCTTGGGGTGGTAAATTAGTGACATGGCCATAGAAGAGGTGCAAAAAGAAAGCAGGGCAACCATAAGCCTTTCACCAGGCTTTGCCTTTTCCCAATGGTCATCCAGCAGCCAATCCATCAGGCTATAGAAGGAGAGATAGGAAGCAGCACCACTCCATCAGCTCAGCTGAAAGACCAGCCATTTTTGGCCCCTCCTCTCTTTAAGTTATTTAAATTCTAGCTAGTCACAATAAAACCAATAATGTCCATTTGCATTACAGCTGGTCATTATAAGAACTGTATAATATTAAGAGGTGGTGCTTGAGTTTTCTTGTTTTCCTTTTCCCTCCCCATCCCTTTTTCCTTTTGTTTCATGTCTTTTTAAATTGTAAGCCTGAAGGCAGGGACTGACTTGTTTTTATTGATCTGTAAGCCACTTGAGAAGCCTTTCCAGCTGAAGAGCAGGATATAGAAACTTCAAATAGTTAAATAAATACAATTAAAAGGTTGGTGAAAATAAACATTGGTTTCATTAATATTCCCATGGTGAGCTAGCACGTGATCTGTGTTTCCTATTTTGTCCACTAATATGAAATCTGTGTCCCAGCTTCTTTGCTGGTAGGTTTTTAGAAGTTCAGCAAGCACTGCAAATCGCCTGAAGAGTGGAAAATTCCCTTGTCATGCGGATGGCCTTATCAGCAGCAACCAGATGGAGCTCAGAGCCCAAACATTATCAATGTTAAATTGCTTTTTTTCGGAAGTAGGGAGGATTAAAGCATTTCTTCAAAAATTGGTGACAGAAGCAGCAAACTTAGGGATATTAATATATCGAAATGTTACTATTTTAGAAATGTGTGAATAAATTCTAACAAATATTCTATACAAAAAGAGTCCTCTTCTGACTGATGCAGCTGCCATCTCTGCTAAATATTTTATTTTGACTTAAATCCTTCCCAGTTCCCTGCTTTCTTCTGATTAGCTCTACTCTGTCTAATGCCACAATTTAGTGACTATCCTAAAGGGTCTATTTAGTGAGGAGACTTGATCTTTCCTTCCCTTACATTGAGAGGGGAGAAAATAACAAATCAACTGGGCAGTACCACATTTGCTGAAATGTTGAAGCACCCATGTTTTGGGGAACAATTGGGCATTTGGCGGGCTTTCCAACTGTCCCTGGAAAATATAAGTAGTTTAAAATCAGGTGGCCATGGAAATATTGTCAAATACTGTACCACTCATACTTCTTTCTCTTCATGGCGAGTGTCATATGCCTATTTGAAATTCATACTAAGTTGAAAGTTCTCCCCAAAATGCAATACCTAGTGGTCCCTAATAGGGCCTTTGTCACTTAAATACATTTATAGCAACCTCATCTGCTCTCCATGGTAAGCTATTTTTGAAAGTTGCATACATGAACAATACTTCTCTGTTTCTAATTTACATAGCTGTCCTGGTATTAGTCATTGGTGTATGGGATGAGAGCCCCTACCTCTACCAAATTTGCTAGTTGGAACATTAAATGGAACATTTTTTAAAACAAGGGAAGTGTAAAAAGTTGCAACAGGCCCAGCCAAGGTGAACATAAACTTATAGGGGCAGTTTTATTTCTTTAGAACTTGCAGATCATTTACATATAAGCTGTTCCATTCTTTTTGTATTCAGGACAAATCTGGAACTTGAACTGGTTCATCGGGGAGGCAACCTGTGTCTAGGAGGTGCAAGCACAGCTGGAAAGAGATCATGTTTACGTACGTATATTAAGACTTAATACACGTTAGAAGAATTTAAGTAAGAGCTTCTTACAAGGTCACACTTAAAAGTACTTTGAGGAATCTGTGTACTATTTTCTGCTTGTGTTTTCTCCACCGGAATTGTGGTGCACTTTGTACTTAAGATGTTATTTGCAGTAGCCTGTGCCTGCTGGATTACTATATGGAAGGTGTGAGAGGGCCTTGGGTTGCTGAGAGTAGCCGGAGTATGTTGCATCATGTGTGGTGTGCTGGGGAGTAGAGCGCTTAGCTGTATACCTATAAGGATTCCTAGGAACATAGTCCTACTGTGTCAGACTATTGGTCCATCTAGCCCAGCATAGTTGACACTGAGTGGAAGTAATGGCTCTCCAAGTTTCTGACAGGAGTTCTTCCAGCCCCACTGGGAGATGCCGGCGATTGAACCTGGGACCTTCTGCATGCAAAGCAAGCACTCTTCCACTGAACCACAGCCCCTCTCTCTCCTTCCATGGGGAGAAGAGGGAAGGCCAAGCCCCCTATTAACAGAAAGATAAATCTGGAACTAGAGGTATAAAAGTCTTTTCAGCCCAAACTCCTAGCCATAAACTGTAAACAGTCTGCAAAAGAGGTTGTTGGTTTTAAAACACTGAAATCGGGTTTAAGTTAAAAAGGCCGACAGAAGAAGAAATTTAAGTTGGCACCAAAAATGATGAAGGGAAGTTGTCAGGTGAGCTTCTTTGGGGAGGCTGTTCCACAGTTGTGCTATCACAGAGAATGGCCCATTTCAGATCCCGTGAATGAGCAGGGGTGTGCCTTGCACTCATACGCTTCCCCTTCCCCTCCTGTCCAGCTGGGAGGAGGAGATCTGAATCATCTGTTTTAAACTAACTGGAAGTTATTGTTATGTCTACATTGGAGGGGACTCTGGTTAGTTTAAACTAACTTGCCCCAACCTGCTGAGTTGTAGTCGAACCTTTCTGGAGAACACCATGTTGGAGGAAGGCTGGTTTAAACTGTGGTTTGTTGAAACAAGATAAGATAAACAATGGTTTATTATCCTGGGTTATTAGCAAATCATTGTTTAAACTGACCAGAGTTTCCCAATCCAGATGTAATGATAACCTCCAGTTAGTTTTAAATTGGAAACTGATGCTTTCAACCTCTTCATGGTTGCCCCAGAAGGGGTGGGGAGCACACAAGAGCAAGGCTCACCCAGGCCCATTTGCATAGGACTAAACTGGTTTAACATTTAGGGTGGCCACTATGTCACCCCAAAAAAGAAGATAGAAGAGAACCTAGTTTTGCATAAGATTTACATGTACTAATTTATATGTATAGAAGCAAATTTAGAAATAATTTAAATAGAAATATAATACATCTCGCCATAGTTTGGAAAACTTTGACCAGGTGATCTGTATGCCTTGCTCAGTCTGCTGTCCAGGTGCTCACTGTGGATGGGCAACTTCAAGTCCCTTTCCAGGCTCTCCCTTCTTAGGATTTTTTGTCTTTAAACCAGACTTGGACTGCACATCCTTTCAAATAGAGGACGCCTTGAAATAGAGGGCTGTTCTCTGTAAAGTAGGGCGTGTGGCCACCTTATTCACTTGCGTCTGAGGCAGGCCAGCACCTTTCTCTGTGTTCTCACAGGGCTTACCCTTTGTGGGTCCCAGGGCAGGGGCTCTCCAAAAGGTCTTAAAGCATGAAGAGGTTTGTATGGGTGCTCCCTATAGTGAAGTAACATATCTAAATTTGGTAGTTTGCATAAAATCTTAAGTTCTGATAATTTCCACAGTAACTATTTGTTTCAATATATTCTTGTTACGTAATGAAATGAATAGAAAGCTTAAATTTGACTTTGTGAAATCACTTCCCCACCCCCATTTAAAAGCTTTAAAAGATTTGTTTTTCCCTATTTCTAGCGTTTTAACCCAACATTTAGGTTCAGATCTGTAAGAGACATCTTGTATTTACTGGTGTTGAGCTGATTTGTTTGTTATGCTGTCTCTACCGCCCTTTAAACATGCTTCTGTTCAAGTATAGTTCAATAAAAGCTCTTGCAGGTCTTCACTCCCATAGTTCTTTCTGTCATTGCCTTGAATTTTGGGTAATGAAGTGTCTTTCTTGTGACTGAGTACAGTGTTCTGTATTAGTCTTGTAGGAATTGTAAAGTTTGTTGATTAGATATGGAATATGGTGTCCCAGGTGAGCTGTTACAGCAGCAAGTGTCACTGAAGATGTGGGAGCAAATAGGTCAACTGCTGTTTCAGTAGATTGCACCGAGGGGGCAGCTAGGTGTGGGGAAGTAAAATTAGGGATGATTAATGTCACTGCTCATGCTGGTGGCTGAGACAGTGAGACAAGAACAGTGAACTAAATCTAGCTATTTAAATGGTTCCTTTTAAGGCTCAGACACAGTCTGCAGTACAGATGATCCTTATCACCAAAGACCATATAATCTTCAGAAGATCTTTAATGGTGTCAGGGAAGCAAGCAAGACAAAAAAATACCTATTATCTGAAGGAGCAGGTGTGCAGCTTGTGGGGATACTTCTAAACCCAGCATTGCTCCTAAATTCTCAAGTTGCAACTGTGGCCAGAAGTGCCTTTGTCCAGCTTCAGCTGGTGCGCCAGTTGTGCCCTTTCCTGGAGAAGGTGGATCTTGCATCAGTGACATATGCCTTAGTTGCTCCACATTTAAGCTATTGCAGTGCGCTGTCCGTGAAGCTGCTTTTGAAGGATGTTCTGAGATTTCTGTATACTTTCCATACACTAGGAGTGCGCAACCCACGGGCAGCGGGCTGCCCTCAGTTACTCCCAGTGCATGCCGTGGGGAGTCCATCAAAGGATTTCTTCGTTGGCGCTAGTGCTAGCTAGGGAAAGAATGGGATTTCCCTTGCTAGCACTGGTGCTAGCAAAGGAAACCCCCGTGTGCACATGTGTATGTGTATTTGCACACGTCACATATGCTCCCCCGCCCCGTCTGGCCTTGCTGGATGCAGCCCTTGGGGCCAAAAAGGTTGTGTGCCCCTACTATATATAACGGAGCGTTTTCATACTTCTAAGCACCCTCCTCTTCATGTTCTGGTTCAGTGAAGGGCACTACCCCATGAGGAGGAGCACAGGTTCTTAATTTTCAGCAGTGGCACTAGCATGTTGTGTAAGGATCTATCCTTTTACATAAGACAGATAAGTAGGGTCTTCCATTCCAATTAAAAGGTGTTTTATCTGTGCTAGATGCTGCAACATCCATTATCAAAAGTTCAAAACTAAAAGTGTGGAAACGCTATTCTCCAGGTCATCGGGGAAAGTATCAGTAGGCTGGAGTCAGGCAGTGCATTTTTTTCAGAGCCTTGAAGCCCTGAAAGAGGGATTGCTGCTTGTGATGTGTGCATGCATCCCACTTTCACTCCTGGTAAACAGATTTGTGCATTTATATTGCTTGTATTGTTAGACCAGAGGTGACACGATGTACACTGAAGTACAAAGACCAGAGGTGTTGGTCTGTTGTTAGACTAGAGGTGACACTGTATACAAAGATATATGTGTACACTGTGCAAAATTATGCCAGTCTCAAATCAATTTCACCTGTCTCAAAAAGTGTCAATTACTTTCCCAAGGTTGCAGTTATTACAAGAAAGAAAGTGCTATTGAATTCAGCAAGACATACCGCTGAATAAACATAATTAGGACTAGCTTGTACACACCATATGTATACATGATGTGTGTTAGTCAGGAAAATGCTTATAAATGCCTATGATGATGATGTTCACAATAATCAATTTCACTAGTTTTTTTTTAAATAATTCAATTGTTAAAGTTGGAGTAACTTGTCAGTATCAGCACAGTTCAGACAATATTGCAGAGGTCTGATCTAGTCTTACTCATGGAGTTAGTGCACCAACCCTGCCTTTGCCAAATGGGCCTGCACATAGGGCCAGAATTGAACTCAGAGAGATATCAACTGAACTGGTCGATAATCTTGAATACATTTCAGTGATTCTCCCCTGTCCCCAGTAACTGTCAACATAGAACATTATGTATCACAATTTCATTTTTTTACTTATGGTCCATCCTATTCTAAAGGCTTAGACCAGTTTGAAGGAATTACGTAGAGAAAAATAATGAGACCCCTATCCATAAAGTCTAACATCCATGTATCTGACTGATTTCTCCTTAAATAGTTGCTAAGAAACATTGTGTTCTTCTTATAAAATATATCAGTACAAGTTTTGTATGAGTTTAATTTTATATAGTGCCCCAGCCAGCATGGCCAGTGGTCAAGAATGCTGGGAGTTGGAGCCCAAAACTTCTGGAGGGCACCAGGTTGGGGAAGTAAGCCCCACTGCACTCAGGAGAACTAAGGTCTGAGTAACCATGCTTAGGATTACACTATGAAGCATTCATATTTATACATTTTGCTTTCCACAGCCCCCCGCTATATGCATGACCTTTCAGATTTGCCCCCTTTGGCAAAAGTATGGTATTTTTGTTTGGGTTAGAGAAGACTTTTATATAATGCCTCCCTGGATTTTGTATTTGATTCAAATATGTATAGCTAGTTGCTATGTTTATCACACAAATGTAGGTTTGTCTCTGTTTTGGCCTGCTTAAGAAGTTCTGTAAAAAAAAATTCAGGTCACAACTTATAGCTATTTCAGGACTTCTTAACAACAGCATGGGCTTGCAGTACTTAGTTTTGTCCCATGGAGTCATAGATATGCATACATCTATATGCATATATAATCTTAGTAAGAATAAAGGCATTGTAATAACTACAGTTACTATTAATCTAGATGTGTCTAATCATTCTGTTGTCCAAAACATCTCTCAGAGTTTCTGAAGTAATGTCGGTATGCTTTTTTTAGCTGTTCTTTCCAAACTGCTGACTCTGATATAATTTGGATTTTCAATAGAGTATCTGAAAGAAAGTTCAGCATTTGGGACTGCTAAAAAGGCTGTGCTGGTAAAATATCTTATAATTAAACTTCTTGTTAGGTAGTAAGTGCCATTTGGACAAGATCTGACTGCCTTCTGCATTTCTAACATATTGTGGTTTTCTGTTCTGTCTTGTGTGTGTTGCGTGTGTAATGCTGGATACTATTTTATTAAAGTAAGCTGAAAACCTTTGCAGAGTGTGAATTAGGAGCTCAGCGCTAGAACTGCTAGACGTCTGTGTTTTGTAAAAACACAAATGTTTCTTTAGAACTGCAAACACTTTTAAAGGGCCAGGGCCAGTTCTCACCCTTTTTCTTTGTTACTGTGTTCCCATTAGGGGGCAATGTTAGCCTTTTTGTTTCTGTCCAGTGAGAGAAGCAGAACTAAATTCTCATACAGAGAATCATTTTTGTTCATAAATAATAGAAAATACGTTTTCTTTTTAGAACCAAATAACTTCACCTTGGGTCTAGCTAGCCGTTATGGTTGCTGGTCCTAGATTGTATCCTAGATAAAGCCTATTTAGTACTAAAATAACCTTAGTATGAGAAAGATTGGTTTCTATGCAACGTTTCATATTTTGTCATGCTGCCAGGACACCAAAATGTGTCTGTCTTCACGTTAATTCTTCACTACCTTAAAAAAAGGGAAAAGGTATGATTTCTTAGGATAATGTACAAGTAAAGGGAATTTTACACAAGCATAATTAAGATAAACAGAGGTTCTCCTGGAGCAATGCTTGTTGGATGGTATCCAAATTATGAAGTGCCAGATAACATCTATCTGATTAACATGGCAATTCTGTACATGTCTACTCAAAAGTAAGCCCCATCAAGTTCACTGGGATTTACTTCTGGGTACATGTTTACAGGATTGCAGCCTCAATATTCATTTACAGATAACGTTGGGGAAAGTAGCTGTTATTTAAACCGTCGAAAGGCTTAATTGAGATGGATTTGTGTGTTTTCTTTATGTACCAAAGTCTGGGTTTCTTTGGCAGCAGTGCTTGTTGCTACAACAGGCACCTGAGTAAGAGGTTAATTGCATTTCTTTCCAGTAACATGTCTACAGATAACATCATAGCTAGAAACAGCTCTGGTGTGCTTTTCCCTAGTGTGTAATATTGCAACACTTGCCTAAAGGAACAAACTCTGTACAATCATCACAATATTTATAGATGTGGTCCTGAAATATTTTGTCTCCCCAAGTCTAAGAATATGCTCTATACCATACAGCTTGTTATGAAAACAAAAAGCATCAATCAGGAGAAAGAGGTTCAGGGTAGATCTAGATCTGAGAATCCAGATGTAAGATAAGAAAACTATAGCAAGCAAGGAGTGCGAGTGCAACACCTGTGCATGTTATACCAAAGCATGATTTGTCATAACATCTGAAGTAGTACTAAGGGTTGTATCCAGTTGTGTCCCCTTACTGACAGATGGCTCTTTGAACCAGCAAGGGTTTCCATGAATAGAAAGGAAGAGAGGCTATCTTTGCTGATCTCCCCCTTTCCTCTGTAGCTCGTTGTGCGCCCACCCCCATACTCCAGAGAGTTGGGGAACCCTTTGGAAACACTATGAGAAGTGGCTTGGGGGTCTGCAGAGGCAAGGGGGAATTTGTGAAAATCACCAGCCCTCCTTCTCACAGAAGTTTCTGCTGGATCAAAGGGCCTTCGATCAGTCGAGGGATACCACTGTAACAACCCTAAGTTCCAAAAGGTCTGCATTTTTAGTATCTTCTGTTGCCATCATATGGACAAGCATATGAGCTGAGGGTTAACCTGCAAACATTTTCATTGTAATTTAAAGAAGAAGATTTTTTCCTGAAAGCCTGGAAAATAAAACTTGTGGAGAGGGAAGGGCTCTCAGTAAAACATTTTATCTGCTAGGATCTTTTGCCAGGAGAAATGGGAATTTGGTTTGTCCTCATTCATTGCATCTGATTCAGAAAACAGGTGACAGCAATCAGTTCCAATATCATCTGTGCCTTCAATTATTTCACAAACCCCAGGAGCTAATTACAGCCCTCAAGCTCTACTAGAAGCAGCTGACTTCAGCATGAGACTGTTCTAGCCTCCCAAGTGCCTATGAATAATTGTCTATTTGTGGAAAATAAATTAATTCCTTCTGTGATTTATATTTAAATATGTTATCTCTAGGAGTCAATTCAGGTGGTAGCAACTTCAGGGAGAAAGGAACAGGGATGAGGGATAATAAATAAAATAAGTGTGGTAAATCATGGATTTCCATTTTGTAACACAGATGGAAATAGAAATAATTTCATTTGGGTATGGAAAAAATAGACTCACTCTGAATTGATACAAAAATTATGGTATCTCCTACTAAGAAAGAGTCAGTAAAACACTGAAGTAAAATGGAGAGGAGGAGGAATATGTAAGCCACCTTGGGTTCCTTGCAAGAGGAAAAAAAAAGGCTGGATATAAATGCAATAAATGAATAAATGCTTTTTGAGCATTAAACCTGAATGCATTAGAAATTGCATCAACATGTATATAGTTTTACTACAAATTTAATTGCAAAAAAACACATGAGAAGAAATGAAATACATGGTAGGGGATCCCAAACTATGGAGCAACTCTAATTGTATCCTGACATTGGAGGGATGGTGGCCTGGCTTGAATAGGAGAGAAACATTATGAAGGATTAGAGTCTGGATTAATTTTGTATTATTCTTCCTACATCAGCCTGATTCTGTGGATCCAGAAAAGATGTAAACCTCAGCAGTCAGGTTTCCTTTAGTTCACTATGAAATCACTTATTCTAAATGGTTCATTTTGTTCCAGAGAATCTCCAAATGGAATTAACTTCCACTAGCACTGAAATACAGCCAGGTTTATATTACAGAGTTCTATATACAACATTATATGTACCAAAGGTAGTGTAGGAAAATTCTGTAGTAATATCTGTGGTCACAATCCAGTCACACTTTAAGTTTACACAGAGTTAAACACATCAATTCAGGGGGAGAGGTTAGCACATGTTAATATCAATTGGATTGTGTCCCATGTTGTTTTCAGTGTCCTTGAAAAGAGAGGGCTTTAAAGACTTCATCCAAAAGATAACTCTGTGTTTTGGTAGTCTCACAAACAAACAAATAATCACATTCCTGGGGAACTGACTTGGCACTGTTCTGATTTGACACTTTGGCTGCATTGACACTGAGGATGTTCAAAGGAATTGTAGAACACAAAATCATCATCATCTTCATCCAGATGAGAGAGAGAGAAGAATAAAAACTTCATTATTATAAGAATGGCTGTATATCATAGATGGTATGAGCAACATTAACTGCTGATTACTAGACACTAGTTATTCTGCAACTTTCTTTAGTAATAAGTTGGCCCAGTTCAAACAAAACAGCCGAACTATTAATAGGCTTTGTGCTTATATGCTCTGTGGTTTCCAGTTTTGCCTTGGAGGCCAACTATGGTTTGGTTGAACCAGGAAAAGAGGAACTGGGAGGAGGGAGTGTGCAAGCATGAAACCTATTCACAGTAGTCATGGTTTGGCTTGGTCATTATATCTGAACAAAGAAGTCAGTGTAATAGGAGAGCCTAGTTATGGCCTCCATAATCAAATTAAAATCTACATCTCAATTCTATATGCTGCTAGGCACTGAAAATAATTATAGCATTTGCCTCCTGAGTGGATATAGAAACAGTTTTTGGCTCTGCGGTAACAGCACTCTAGAGAACCCTTTGTCTAGCATGTACAGAGCAACCCAGTCTCACGTGCAAAATCATGTAGCAAGGGGTAAAGCCACGCTTTCCTTACGGTGTCCTGCCTTCCATTGGGGAAGGCCTGTGCGCAGCAACCCCCCCCCCCCCCCGGCCAAATCACCAGATGGATGATCTATCTGGTGCATCTGCCAAGACCTGGCTTTGCTGCACGTGCACTTGCCCCCATTGGGTAGGGGAAGCCAAGCTGAGGGCATGAGGCAGGGGAAGCCAAGGTGAGCCAATCAGGTGCCTCTTTTGCATGCTGACGGAAGGGCCTCAGCTAGCACTTACAAGAGCTTCAAATGTGCTGCTTTCCCTCTCAACTGTGGAATCATCTTGTTATCACCGATCTGCTAGGTGGGACTCAGGGAGGGGCCTGCAGAGGGAACCCAGGTTTCTGCAGGCCGGATGGGGAACCTCAGTAGGCCAGAAGTTCCCCACGTCAGTTCTTATATGGGTAGCACTTTAGCTATTGCAATACAAACTGGTAAAAATGTATTGCATTTGTATCCTGCCCCTTTCTCCAAAGAGCTCAGGGCAATAGACATAGGGTTATCCCATTTTATCCTCACATCAGCCTATAAAGTACATTGTGCTAAGAGGTAGTAACTGACCCAAGCTCATCCAGTGTAGTTCATGGCTGATCAAGATTTGAACCCCTGGCTTCCTGGTCTGAATCCCACACAGTATCTGCTATACAAGACTGGCTTTTTGTGCATGGCAAAGCAGCAGCAGAGGACTGAGTTGCACTTGTCTTAACAGCTGGCCAACCAGTGAGGGAAGTACCATCATATAAATAAAGAGAAAATTAAACAAAGAAATAATGGCAAAGAAATATGAAGTATTTTAATTCCATCCAACCAAATCATTAACTGACCAACTATTTTCTTCTGTTTACCTGTGCAGATCAGCTGTTTCATGTGCTGGCTATGCACATGCGACTCTACAGCATTGATTCCGCTTATAACCCGTGGAAGAAACTGACACAGTTGATGCTTGATGAGAACTTGCAGTAAGTACAGTTCTGTAGACAGATTTCTCTGTGAAGCTTAAGTGTTTTAACCTTGTGAGACATCAAGTGAAGCTATATATTTCTGTTCTTTTATATCATTCTAAGGAACTGAATTTGATTACAATGTTATACACTAGAACTCCCTAACTTAGCCCATCCAAATACATTTTATACTCAAAGACAGTTCCACACAACTTTTCAGCCAGTGAAGACTGGAAGTCCCTTTTTTTTTTTTTAAGTCACATGTTTGTTTATATTTTGTGGATGACTTATAATCAATTAATCATAAAGCCAAACAAAAACACTGAATAGTAAAATCAATAGCAGTAAAAATTACCTGAAAGTAATTCCCCGGAAGTGTAAACTTTCAGGTCCATGCAGAGTTTACCCACAGAGGATTGTATTTAAACATCTAAATGCTTTCATGGCTGACACTAAAGTGAGATGGAGATATCTGCAAGCAGTTCCATTTATTGCTAAGCTGTTGAGAATGCAGAAGACAAGCAGGAGCAGCTCAAGTGCAAAAGCCATACAAATTCTGTTGGCGGCACAGTTGTGTGCATGTTTGCTCGGAAGTAAGTCCCTGAATTCATTTTGAAAGGTGGGGTAAAAAAATACCTAAAATAAATATAAGCACCGTGCCCTCTGATAGCATTTCTTGAAAATGTTGAAGTTACGGCAAAACTTTTTATGAGATGGAAGAAATCGTCAGCCCTGGATAAAAAGAAGAAAAGGTTACCTAATTTGTCAGTAGCTCTGAATAAAGTATGGCTTGTGGAGCTACAGGCTCTTTAAGTGCACATGGTACACATTTTAATTCACTTTACAATAATTTTGCTTCAGACATTACATTTGTTTGCTTTTTATTAACTTCTTCTGTGGCAGCGTTTTGGAAAGACATGCTTATCAGCCTCTTTCATATGCATTGAAGGGATTAGCAAGAAGCATCGTTTCCATACTCTAAACAGACTTTATAGAACACAATTTTCAGTGTCACCATGAAGAAGTTGCTTAGGCTTTTAATGAATGACAGAGCAGTTTTTAAGTGCTTGATGTACTCTAGTGCTTGACGTAAACTAAAGGAGCTTATCTAAACCTTGGCATTTGATAGAACTTTACTTTGTCAGTTCTTGCAGAATGAAATACATTTAACCGAATGGTTCACTTGTTCCCACAAGTCCCCCATATTTTTGCAGTATTCCAGGCATCCTCATATACTATATACATTTAAACATGTCACGTGCATCCTGTAAAATTGAATTCTTTTTATGATGCCAAGAGAAGGAAAACAATTTGTATTTGTTGGAATACAAATATTGAAAGTTAAACATCCCTTTTCCAGTTGAAAACTGAGAATTCATCTTTAAAGTCTTTTTTGATTTGAATAAAAATGAGTAAAAATCATTGTTCCAAGTTTAAGCAGCTTATTAAAATGCATCTGAAAATTATCTGAATCTTCCATGAGAAAAATAAGATTTCAGCTATTAAACATAACATTGTCTTGGGCTAATTTTATTTGTATTGGGTTAATTTAAATGTTTTTATGTCTGTTTGTGTCCATGAACATTTAATATAAATATTTATATGCAAATGCATGTACATGCATGAGTGTGCGCATTCATGCATACACAAACATATTTAATAAGTGTGTGTAGAGTTAGGGAGCCAATTTCATACACTAGTAACCTGAACCTTCAGTTAATTTTTTTTCCATAGCAGCTTTGGCAACTCAAGAGGCAAGCCACTTTTTAAACTAAACAATGACTTGCTTCTTCAACAGTGAGTTTATCTCTTGTCACTAAATAAAAGAAAATTAGGGAAACCTGATCAAAATTATGTGTTATTTGATAGAAAGCTTTAAAACTGCAGAAAATAAAAGAATAGTAAGCAAAGATCTTTGGCAAACCCATTTGATTAAATCACTCTGATTTACTTGTGTCTAACATCATGTGATAACTAGGGTTTTTTTATGTTTGTGGGAGGTGATACGTAATGCCATAACAAAGCCTGGACCTTTAAAGGATTTCAGTTAACGAAAGCCCCATTGTAACCACTCACACATATATTGGATTGGGTCCAGATCAAATTAGTAGCACTTACATTCCACTGAAATCAATGAAATCAGTAGGACTTCCATTAGTCATGACTAACATTTCACATAAATGTGACCTAAGTGTAATTAACTTGGTCCAGATCCACCCCCTTTTCAATAGAAATGGTTATTCTTCTGTGAGGGCACTTTCTTCTAAATACACTTTTAAACTGCTAAATATATGCATTTATTATCAGCGGATGTGGGTAAATACTAAGGTTGCAGTTCCAGTTCACCAAATCCAGGCAAGCTAATTTGCGTATTATGAATATTATTTGCTAATTATGCAAACCAAGGGTTAACCACCGCTTATTCACCCCAAATCACCCTCTTCCAGTGCTGCTTCATAGCAAGGAGACATACTTACGTGGCTTCTCTTTCATACATTTTCATGCAAGCCCTGAAAATAAAGATAAAAACTATGGTCACCTACCTGAAAGTATTCCCAACGAACATGTTAGGGCTTACTTTTGAGTAAACATATTTAGCAGGGGTGGCCAGACTGTGGCTCTTTGATGGTCAGTTGTGACACTTGAGACAAGAAATGTATGCATGCATTTTTGGGTCCTCCATGAGATGCTACTTGGGCAAGCAGCAGAGAGACTAAAAAGGAGATTGCTGAAGAAGCATGGAGTGGTAGAAGATGGAAGCAGCTGCTTGAGCAGTGTGGAAATCATGGAAAGGAGGAGAGAGTTGTGGGCTGCCAAAGACAGTTGAAGAGGTGTGACCAGTGTGGAAAGGAGAGGGAGCGGGCTCACCTCAAAGGAACAGACACAAGCTTGGCTGGAGAGAAAAGACAGGAGGCTACTAAAGCCTGCAGAAAAGTGAGAGGTATCTGAACACCTGATGCCTGGTTTTAAGGCATAGGCTTCTGCTTCAGCAGATACTGGTGTGATCTGATATGCCTACAATATAATGGTATTGCATCAAGAAACATTTTAAAAATCCTAAGGAAATTAAGGTGGGCTGGGTGACAAATATAATTGTTTCCATGATTTTTCAGGGTGTGCAGTGAAGAGCAGCCAGAGGTTCCAGTGCTTTATAGAGATGTCTCGTCCCTTTTGCTCATCCAGATTTTAACCATGCCACAGCCATTGTGCAAAGGTATGTTACAAAAATGCATAAATAAACAAGGGACAGTGGGTCTCCCCATGCCCACCCTGTGGCTTTTAAATAGCAAATAAACCTTGTCTGCTGTGTGTGCTCAGTTAATGACTTTGCCTTATCTTTAGAAGTTGTCATTGAACAGATTTTTTTGTTGTGGTTTGACGGGCTTATCTATGGCTTCTGTCTTCTCACTGTTATCAGGCAACAGTACAGTAAAACCATGAGGCCTGAGAATGACTGTTAAATTCCTTGAGTTGCGGGGGAAAGGGGAGGTCCTTCGGTTTGACCTTCATTCGTTTTCTCTAGTGGGACTGCTTAATATTTCACATTGAACAGTGAATGCCTAAGGGTGAAAGAGAATGATTTATTTTAATTTAACTGTGCAAATTGTAGCAATTGTGTCACACACGACAAAGATAATTGCTATAATACAGTATCTGTAATGATTGCTGCATATATAAATTTGAGCATGTTACTGGAGTCCCAAGACATTTTTGAAGCAGAAATGATTTATCGCTGCTTATTTTGTCAGGTTTAAAGCTTTTAATTTTATGATTTTAAAAATGCTAGCCTAATTCTTTTTCACTTCCAATGATACAGGTTATGTTTGGAAAAAGTGTTACTAGAGGCATTATATGATAGCATTCCTTTTTTGAACACTTGTGTAACTTAAATTGACTGGCTTCAATTGCTACTAGCTTCAGTTGTGATTTTTTTGACACCAGGGGTGTTCCATCAAAAGGCATAATCAGCTGTATTGTCCTTTGGATGCATGAAGATAAATATTTTATTCACCTTAAAATATGTTATCTTCATGCATCCATAGGACAGAAGAAGCCAGTTAGGTTGAGCGTGCTAACAGTTCACTAGAGCTAAGTCTAAAATTGGGAAAGCGTCATAGGTTGCATATATCTGTCTTTAAAAATTACTCAGCAGGATACAGAGAGAGAGACTTATTTTACTGAAAAGTGTTTTCCACTGGTATGACAAATCCTAATAAATTATAAAGTGAAATAAAAAATGGTAAACTAACTACATATCTGTGAGCCAGCATGGTGCCTAGAATAAAGAGGCAGGATTGGTGCTAATGGGTGCTTTCCTCTCAATACAAGTAGCAGCTTCAGGAGTGGAGCAATCCAGATTAGGGCTGTGGTGGGAGCAGAGGGTTAAATCTCCTCCCCTGCCATGCTTTCATGTACCTCCCTTCCCCCACAACTGCTGTTTACTAAAACAAACAAACTACTCAGACAATTTCTAAAGGTTTGAATAATATCAAATTTAGCTTGACTTAAATCAGATGGGTTTGTGGCAGTGAAGCCTCTGACACTGACTGGTGGAGTTGGTGAGGTGGCACACTATGTTCAGAGTTGCTCAGGGAACTAAATAGATTGCAGCCCACTTTCTTTGAGAAAAGAAAATTGTCACTTTGGCTGGGATTAAAACTTGACACAGGGCAGGTTGAGGACTGGGGAGGGGTTTCAGATTGTGGGGAAACTAAGGGGTATGGAGCACAGAGGTGAGGATGCTGAAGGAAGGATACAGAGTGTGGAATGGACTGAGAAATAAGAAACTTGAAGAAAGCATAGGTGGCTTGAAGAAAAGGGCAGAAGAGAAAGTTAGTTGAGGCAAAAAAGGGGATTATCAGGGAGAAGACTCTGATGATGTTTTGCAGCACTTTAGGTAAGGAGGGGATGTATTTCTGGGGGTGAGGGAGAGAGACAAGAGAGGTAGGGAGGCTGCCAAGAGGCAGAATGTATCTCAAGAGGCAGATTGGCAGATCAATATTTTAGAGGAATTCTGCCAATGGTGGCTTCTTCTGTCACTGTGACCTGGCAACCTAAGAGGGAATGAGGTCCAAAAATGGATTTAAACTAGAGTTGCAGCAAACTCAGTCAAATCAACAATTCTGGCTGAATATGCATGTGTGTGTTTTGTAGCGGTCCAGGGGAAAAAACATGCTCACAGCAGCAGTGAAGGTAGTTCTTTTTTCTTCTTCTTAAAACAATCCCACTGGTATGAAAGGCTGGTTGTGGGGCAGGGCCATGCAACCAGCTTTTCATTTTTGGACCATTTGAGGAAGAAGAAATGAGCTGCTGCCACTACAGTAAGTACAGCCTTGCACCGAACTGCTATGGAATACTTTGGGGGCCAAATAACAGTTTGCCGCAAAACATACACACACACCCCAATCTGCCACCTGAGGATCAAGCCAACTCTTGGCTTCAGGCTTCTAGTCTACTGTTACTGTAAACTGCACCTTTCAGACATATGAAAATCATACTTTAGATGAGTAAATAGAAACAGAGTTATATGGAAGCAGAAGCGGCATTCTTGACAAAGGCACCTTCCTTGAGATTCAGGTGTTCACCTCATGAAAGCCAGTATTCAGTCTTGCCCACCACCGCTTTTATTCTGTGTGCGGCCAGCCCTGCCAAGTTGGTTGCGCAAGCAGCCCCCACCGCTTGCACAGCGGCGATTTAGCGCTTCTAGGGGCAAGCACTGAAACGAATGGAGACACTCGTTTCTGGAAGGGGGCAGGCCGGCACAGCTCCCTTATGCTTGCACAACAGAACCAGTGGGACCAGCTGCACACATCCAGTCACCGTTGGATACTGCCCCTGGTGTTCCAGCCCTGACTGCGTTCATGGTATTTGTGGCTCCCCAGTGATAAAATGTTGTGAGAAGATTACTAAAAGTATTGTTTCCCATACAAACTAAACACAATATATGAGGCATTAATTGATAGCGAAAGGAGGAAGTTGGATAAAACTTGGATTCCTGCACTGAACAGGGGGTAAGACTCGATGGTCTTGTAGGCTTCTTCCAACCCTACTACTACTATTCTGTGATTCTATGAAAATATAATTAGTTTCATGAAGTAGAAGTATTGGAAAATTAAAGGAATTCAATAAAACACCTGTTTTAAATGATGCCTGCTAAAATGACTGCATATTGGGAGTAAAGCTTTTACTATGTATGGATGCATTTACGTAGGGTTTTGTCTGGTTGTTTGAGAAGTTGTTTTTGTTAGTAATTATTCTTATACCATCTTTGTCCATGGAAATGTACAGAGTAACATCGGATAAAAGATTTCTGCCCCAAAGAGCTTACATCTAAATTTAGGCAGTGGGGACAGATGACAAGGGGAGGGAGAGCCTTTTCCAGCTACCATAGCACTGTGAAGTGATACGTTTGCATTTGTGTACAAACATCCACTCTCCCTTTTTTTGGCATTACTGGCAAATTTAAAGATGCCAGGTAAAGTACAGCTCTTGTTCTAGGTCTGTGAGACATTATCTTAATATCTCTAGGGTAATTTTATACTTAAAAAAAAAAATTAATCTGGTAGGCCGTCATTTTGAACCAAGCTCTCTTTGTTTTAAAGAATACCTATATGGTATTCCTTGAGAAAATTAGCACTTAATAAACAGTGTCCTAATAGCCTCTGTTGCCCTTCAAGCAAGGCCCTGGGAATTGTATTAGCTATCTTATTACCTGTTGAATGGCCTTCGTTATCTTTTTCAATACAACATTGATTAAGGCAAAGTAAATGCTGTTACACTGTTCAGTCTCTTCTTTCTGAGAGGAGAAATTGATCTGAATCTCCCTCAAAAGAGAACACAAATTAAGTATTTGATTGTAGGGAAACAGGCTAGAGGTCAGTGCACTTGCAGTCAGTAGTTCCATTAGTTTCAGAAGACTCAAAAGGGTATAAGCATTCTCCGTGTTGCATACACCTACTCTGTGACCTGAAAGGATTATCATAGAGTTTAATATAGTTGATTTTTTTAAAAGTATTGATAGGCAGAAAGGATACATGTTTAAAATGGAAACGAGAGATTTTTCAACTCACTGTACACAATTGTGTAATAATGCTAGTTTATCTTTATTTTGTTGTTCATTGTGCATTTATCTGCTGACCCACAGTAAAAGTGCTAGTAGAGTATTTGCTCTAGAATCATAGAATCAGAATGGTAGGGTTGGAAGGGGCCTACAAGGCCATCGAGCCCAACCCCCTGCTCAATGCAGGAATCCAAGTCAGAGCATCCCTGACAGATGGCTGTCCAGCCTTGTCTTGAATGCCTCCAGTGTGGGAGAGCCCACCACCTCCCTAGGTCATTGGTTCCATTGTCGTATTGCTCTAACAGTCAGGAAGTTTTTCCTGATGTTCAGCCGGAATCTGGCTTCCTGTAACTTGAGCCCATTATTCCGCGTCCCTCACTCTGGCCTTCCTCTCTGTGCTGGCCTTCCTCTCTGTGACAGCCTTTCAAGTACTTCAAGAGCGCTATCATATCTCCCCTCAGTCTTCTCTTCTCAAGGCTAAACACACCCAGTTCTTTCAGTCTCTCATAGGGCTTTGTTTCCAGTCCCCTGATCATCTTTGTTGCCCTCCTCTGAACTCTCTCCAGTTTGTCTGCATCCTTCTTAAAGTGTGGTGCCCAGAACTGGACACAGTCCTCCAGATGAGGCCTAACCAGTGCTGAGTAGAGAAGAACTAGTACTTCCTGGGATTTGGAAGCTATGCTTCTGTTAATGCAGCCCAAAATAACATTGGCCTTTTTTGCAGCCACATCACATTGTTGGTTCATATTCAGCTTGTGATCGATAACAATTCCAAGATCCTTCCCGTTTGTAGTGTTGTTGAGCCACGTATCCCCCATCTTGTAACTGTGCATTTGGTTCCCTTTTCCTAGGAGCAGAACTTGGCATTTATCCCTATTAAATGTCATTCTGTTGTTTTCTGCCCAGCGCTCCAGTCTATCCAGATCACTTTGAATTTTGTTTCCGTCTTCCAAAGTATTAGCTATCCTGCCCAATTTTGTGTCATCTGCAAATCTGATCAGCATTCCCTGCACCTCGTCCTCCAAGTCATTAATACAAATGTTGAAGAGCACTGGGCCCAGGACTGAGCCCTGCAGTACCCCACTCGTTACCTCTCCCCAGTTTGAGAAGGTCCCATTGATAAGCACTCTTTGAGTCCAGTTCTGTAGCCAAACTGTGAATCCATCGGATCGTTGTTTCATCTAGCCCACTTTGAGCTAGTTTGCTCATCAGGGTATCATGGGGCACTTTGTGGAAAGCTTTGCTGAAGTCGAGGTATATGATGTCTACAGCATTCCCACAGTCCACAAGGGAGGTTACTTGATCAAAAAATGAGATCAGATTTGTCTGGCAGGATTTGTTCTTGACAAATCCATGTTAGCTTAGAGTAATCACTGCATTGTTTTCAAGGTGCTTCCAGATGGATTGCTTTATGATCTGCTCCAGAATTTTCCCAGGGATTGATGTCAGACTGACTGGTCTGTAGTTCCCAGGTGCCTCCTTTTGACTCTTTTTGAAGATGGGGACAACATTAGCCCTCCTCCAGTCATCTGGCACTTCACTTGTCCTCCATGATTGCTCAAAGATAATAGACAGCAGTTCTGAGAGTTCTTCTGCCAGTTCCTTTATTACTCTAGGGTGCAGCTCATCTCGCCCTGGAGATTTGAACTCATTCATAGTAATTAGGTGTTCCTTGACCATATGCCTATCGATCTCAAGCTGCAATCCTGCCCCTTCAGCTTGTACTTTGCCTTTGCTGGGCGGGTCATAGACCCTCTTTTGGGAGAAGATTGAGCCAAAGTAGGAATTGAGAACTTCTGCCTTTTCTTTGTCATCTGTTATCATTTTGCCATCCTGATTTAATAGCTGAACCACCACTTCTTTCCTCTGTCTTTTACTATTCATGTAGCTGAAGAAAGCCTTTTTGTTGTTTTCAGCATCCCTCGCTAACCTCAGCTCGTTCTCAGCTTTAGCCTTCCTGACGCCATCCCTGCAATTCTGTGCTACCTGCCTGTACTCTTCCTTTGTTGCTTGGCCTTCTTTCCACTTCCTATATGTGTCCTTTTTTGTTTTTGGGTCATCTCTAAGCTTTTTGTGAAGCCACATTGGCTTCTTCTGTTGTCTTTCACCTTTTCTTCTTGTTGGAATTGTTTGTAATTGTGCCTTGAGAATTTCCTTTTTTAAAGCTCCCACCCATCGTGGACTCCTTTTCTCATTAGAGTCACTTGCCATGGGACCTTCCTGATCATTGTTCCGAGTTTATTAAAATCAGCTTTCCTAAAATCCAGGATACGCGTTTGACTACACTCGGCTTTTGCTTCCCTTAGAACCAAGAACTCAAGTACAACATGGTCGCTTTCCCCCAGAGTTCCTGCAACTGCTACTTTATCCATGAAGTCATCTCTGTTGGATCAAGTCAACATCTTAGGATCAAGTCAAGGATAGCCGATCTTCTAGTTCCTTCCTCTGCTTTCTGTAGGAGGAGGTTATCCACCACACAAGTCAGGAATTTCCTGGAGGGGCCATGTTTTGCAGAATTTGTCTCCCAACAAATATCGGGGAAATTGAAGTCCCCCATTATGACTACATCATGCTTCCTTAAAACATTGGCAATTTGCTTTTCAAAAGTTTCATCCTCATTTTCTCCTTGATTGGGTGGCCAGTAGTAGACTCCGACCACCAGGTTCCTTTTATTCTTTGCTCCATTTATTTTGATCCAGATGCTCTCGATGGGGCTACCAAGCTCATCCTCCTGTATTTCTGTGCAGAAATATGTATTTTTCACATACAGCGCAACCCCACCACCTGTTCTTTTTGAACAAGTTATATCCTTCAATTGCTGTATTCCAGTCATGAGAGTCATCCCACCAAGTCTCAGTTATACCTATCAAGTCATAATTTCACTTCTGTATTAAGAGTTCAAGTTCGTTCTGTTTGTTTCCCATACTCTAGGCATTAGTATATAGACATCGAAGACCATGTGCTTCATAGTCTGGCTTTCTTCCTACATGTGTCTGAAGACTATTATTGGGCGCTATTAGAGCTGTTCTCTCTTTTGCAGTGCATGAGCCTACATCCATTGTTATCCCCAACTTTACATCTCCCTTACACATAGGATTCAGTTTAAAGCCCTGCTGATGAAGTTCTTCATGCTGTGGCCAAACACATTCTTCCCATCCTTTGTGAGGTGCAACCCATCCCTTGCCAACAGCCCATCTTCCAGGAAGTATAGCCCGTGGTCCCAGAATCCAAATCTCTCTCGTCGGCACCACCTTCATAGCCAGTCATTCACCCGGAGTATTTTTCGTTCCCTTTCTATCCCTCTTCTAACTACTGGAAGGATGGATGAGAAAACTATCTGGGCCCCAAAGTTCTTGAGTTTCCCTCTCAAAGCTTCGAAGTCTGACGTGATTTCTTTGTAGCTCCGCTTGGCTGTATCATTTGTTCCTACATGGATGAGAAGAAAATGATATCTGTCAGTGGGCTTTATGAGTGCAGGCAACCTTTCAGTCACGTCTCTAATCTGTCCTCCTGGGAGACAACATACCTGGTGAGTCCACGGGTCTTTGCGACATACTTGGGACCTGGGTTTCGATCCCAGGCAGCAAGGAGTCTCCCACTACTACTACTCTTCTTGTAGACAAGCATAGCCTCTGCTTGACTGACATTCAGCCTCTTGCTCACTCTCATGCAGGTTCCCCTGTGATTCTTCCTCTGCAGGCTGTCCTCCAGTCTCACCCTCAAGTACCCGGAATCGGTTCCACAGCTCCACTGCTTCCACTGGTGCAGAGTGGCATCTAGTTCTTCTTCTCCTAACTGTCACCCTTTTCCAAGGAGTATCCTGTACTCCATTTTTCTTCACCTCAGCATTTCCTCCTTCTGCCTCCTCTTACTGTTGCTCTTCAAGCTTCTGGTCTTCCCTTTGCTGCTGTACTTCCCCCATTCTGTCCAAGAACGCTTCGTGTTCTCTTATTCCCCGGAGGGTCGACAGTCGCCGCTCCAGTCCACTTACTTTTTCTTCTAGCAGCGTGATCAACTTGCACTTGTTGCAGGTGTAGGCCATGTTGTTCTCAGGCGAGAAAACAAACATTGCACACACCTTGCAGGTCACCACCACTGGAGAGTCCTGTCCTTCCATTGCCTCTCTTCCCTTTTTGTATCTAGCTTTGTGATTGTTCTAGACTAGCCTGTGCCTGCTCCTCTACTCAGTAGAGGTTAAAAGCAGAGTCCCACTGGTGTGGAAGTGTGTGTTACAAGACAAATAAATGAAAAAAAAAGTTTGTTAAAAAAGAAAAAAAATGTTAGGGGCCTCCCCCTTGACCTCCCCTGCTGAACTCCCTGGCCAACTCCTGTTTGCTCACTCTGGTCGCTCGCTCTCTGGGAGCTTGCTTGGTTCTGTAGTCCCTGGACCAGCTGGAGCAGCTTGCTCTGCTCTGCTCTGCTCTGCTCAGCGGGGAAGCGGGAAAAAACGCCTCTAGAAAAGGAGGTTATATTCCCAAGGCAGGCTTCCATTTAATCATGTTCAGCATGGAGCCAGCATTATGTCTGCCCTGGCCCACTGTGGAAGAGAAGATCAGTGCCATTGTAGCTTGTACCAACAGATGCATCACTTCACAGAACAGGGGGGTTGCCGTATGGCTCTACTCATACAGTGTTCAGTTCTGGCCATCCTAGTTTAAGTAATAAGTTGCCAAGTTAAAAAGGATTCATACATGAGCCAGAAGACAAGAGGAGGTCCAGAAGGCAAATTTTATAAGAGGGAATAGAGGAAAGCAGGTGTGGTTAGGCTAGAGAAAGGAAGGGGACGCAAAGCTATTTTGATCATAAGTAGTGACCAGATAGGAAAACTACTTTCCTAAATGAAGCACCTCCTGTTCTCTGAATTTGGTCCTGGGTACCAATATAGCAACATAAAGCAATTGGTTCATACCTGAATTTCTCATCCATCTATACCCAGCATATGACTTTCCAGTGCAAAATCTTCAGTACACATGTGCCCTGAGCTGTTCTGGTATTGTGCACTCCCCCTCTCCCTTGGTAAATATTTAGTGATATATTGGCAAAGTGACCATTTCCAGATTAATTGAAATAGCTTTTCTTGTTCCTTCTTTGCTTACTAGACAAACTCTTTTACTGAAGGTGTAGCCTTCCAGCACATGACATTTAACTTGGTATTTAATGGCAGCCAGGCAGGAAATGCTGAGTTGTTAGATGTGGCATTATCTGAAAGGGAACAATCAGAGCACTGGTAAGGTTAGGAATTTTTGAGGGATACACAACAAGTTATATTTGTTTGCCAGGTTTTCTTTAGACCTGTACCACTGCAATAAATGTTCCTTCCCGGATTGTTGAGTGTGGTGTGTGTTATATTAACTTGGCCCAGCATAGCACTCATGATAATCAAGGCAAATGACCCCTTCTCTTTTTATTGGGGTCTTCTAATCTACTTGGGCACACTACCTAACACCCCAGGCAAACCTGAGAATCTAATTATGATTGGATTACAAAGTAGTGAATACTTGGCACTGGCTTGCAAAGGAAGGCCTTGTGTTCTTTTTTTAACACGATCCCATGGTTCATGGCTGTTCTAAGCTAGAACAGCTTAGAGCCCTGTTAAAGTGTCCAGACAGTGCTAAGATTTCTATAAACATATCTACACATTGTCTCACTCTATTTGCTCAATGTGGCTCACAATCCAAAATATAAAAACATCAGTAAAAACAAAGCAATAAGACCCTACATTAAAATAAATAAAATGAACCATTGCAGTAATAGTAAAACATTGTTTTAAACCAGCAGGTTTAAATGTAGGACTTTGTCTTACAGGTATGATTATCCCGAGGTATGTTTAGCTCCTTATAAAATATAACTTGGTGCATTTCCAGTTTTGGATTACTCATTTGGGGAAAAATATTTGCAAATTTATAGACTGTACAATTGGTGTATAAAAATGTGAGACCTAATTTAGAATACCTGAATGACAATGCCCATTTTTGTACTTTTTTAGAACACTTTATCTGTATCATAAAGGTGCTCTTCACGTTATTGTATATACAAGCACTTGTTGCACTTTCCGTTAAATGCAGCGCTGAAGACAGGATGACTTGGATGAACTCAGGAGCTCTGAAAAAGGTTTGTTGGTTTATCAAAAACTGTAAGTAGACTGCAGTTTTGTCCCCAGTTCTATACGTTTTAAATCCTGTTTACCTCCTTGGAATATAGATGAGTGCAACTTCATACTGCACTGCAGCCTAAAGCTGTCATTCACTCTTACAGATGTTCAGTCTTTTTACATCTTGGTTGAAATGCAGGGACAGTCTTTACCAGAGAGAGGAGCTCCCCATCATTGCAGAACTACACTGTCTTTGGGGCAGTACTCTGGGGTTGTAGAGCTCCTCGGATCTTTTTTCAGCAGACTTTTAAAAAAAACGTTATTTTCATTTTTTCTAGCTTTTCCTCTCCCCCTCCCCCTTTAAGGCAGGGGAGGGCAACTTCCAGGGGCTGCACCCTCCCATCACTGAATTTGCCACCATCGCTGGCTTTGCTGCCACTGCACCAGCAAACATTGCTTTCAGTGGGAAGTCTTTCAGTGGAGCCTCCTTTGCTCACCTCCTCCAGCCTTCTACACCAGCCTAAAATCCTGCTTTTAAAATGGCGCTTTCTGCTTCCGTTTTAAATGTAGGATCACAACTGACTCGCTTCACACACGGTTCTTCCCCCACTCCCCGTTCTCCCCCTGTCTGAGTCTTCCATTGTCTTTCATTGATCTTGCTCCTCTTCGTGGCACTTTAACTCTTTTCAAGGAGGGAACTCAAGCGGAACGAAGTGGGGTAATTTGATAGCTCATTATCTGCAATCTTTTAAAAAATGGAACAAAGGGCATTTAGTGCAGGAGACTCCTTGTATGACCACGGCGTCCTGTAAAGAGCCCACAAACCTCCATGAAGGAGCCATCTCAATCGCAGGATAAAAGCTCCATGTGATGAAACCCCCACTCTGGCAAGGGGTTGAAAAGCAGGGACTGCCACCCTGCAGATCACATGAGCTGTCTCCCCTCCCCCCACCCCCAGTTCTTGTAGTTGAGTGCGGTTGTTTCCAAAATACTATTTTCTCCATATTCTCCCTCCCTCCCTCCCTTGTTCTCACACACACACACACGGGTGTGTGTGTGTGGAAATTATCTGCTAGAGAATTGCTGGCAACTATGGAGGCCTGTTCCCATCCAAGCGGTGATGCTGGAAGGCACAGGGTGCCAGACCAGAAGGCCTGGAGAAAAGGCAGGTCCAAGCTCAAGAGAACTCAACTCCCTTGCCTGCTTCCTGTTGTTCAAATCAGCAATTCTGCAAGAGGATGAGAGTCTTGGTGTTCAGGGAGAAACCACCCTAGTATATCCAAGCCCCTCAGGGCTGGCTTAGATAACAGGAGACATCCTAGGGAAAACATCCCCATGCTTTTTTATGGGGTTGGGTGGAAATTGAACTGACTACCCACAGATCCACTTCATCCAGGGCTTGACTTGATTTGACCCAGAGTGATCTGCTTAGTGTGGAGTTTGTTCTGTCCATGCATTGTCATCTTGTGGCTGGGCTCATCTGTTTGTGTTACATACTTGTTCTTGCTTTGTGTTTGTGGTGCAGTGGGGGTTTGGAGTATGTTACAATTCTGTACACACTTACTGGACAGCAAGTCTCATGGAAATAAGTGGCATGTACTTCTGAGGAATCAGCATGGATAGGATCAGGCTGCACAACTAAGTCCTCACGGGCAAATGCAACAAAAAAGTGTTGAGGGCAACATATGCATAAACTGATAGGATATACTACAGCTCAGACTTCTCCAACCTGGTGCCCTCCAGACATATTGGACTACAACTCCCAGAATTCTGCAGCCAGCCACGCTGTTTGGATTATGTTTGCTCTACGTACTGATCAGAAATAAAATGTTCCTTTAAAAGCCATTCTGATTGCAGTTCCAGATAGATCCTGGTCTAGGCACTTAGGTGGAAAAGCAGGAAACAGAGAACAGGACAAAGTGCTAAGTTTAGTACTGGAAAAGCCTTGGGCTGTAAGAAAATTGCAAGGACCTGCTAGAGCTCACCTTGAGATTATCCTCCCTAGATCTACTGAGATCTGAAATAAAGGAAGAAAGTCTTGATTACCCTCTTAGAACATTTGTCGTTTCATTATGTGGCAGTTTGCCCTTACTTGAATGATATCAACTGAAAGAGAGCCAAGGTTCAATCCATTTTGTATTTTATTTGCAAGAGAGTCTCAATAAGGGCCTCAGAACAAGTATGTTAAAATACCACATTTCAGCTATTGCCCATTTCCTTAGTTGTAAAGAGGGGAAGATCCATCTCGTAATATCCACATGTTCACAGATTTCTTAATCTGTTCCCAATCCATATGTTTCCTGTCTGGAAGAACCTAAACGTTCTGTCTGATACATCTCGTTGAGCCCTTAGTTACTTCTTTGCCTAGGAAACTGACTCTGAAGAACCACTTTTTAGTGGGGATTACATTTCCCCACAGGATTTCAGAACTTAATGCCCTTTCAGTCAACAAGAATATATGGCTTTTTTAAATAGTAATCCTTAGAATTGATCCTTCCTGTATTCCCATAGTTAACTTGCTTTTCCACAGTCCTGAAGAGATTGTGCTGTCCTCTTTTTTTTCACAATAAGGATGCATGAAGGGCTCTTAGCTTCTGCATTACCAAAACACACATCTGCCCTATTCTAACACCACCGAGACTGTGATATGTGGCCTTTAACATTCTACTTTACTGCCACAACTACTTCTACAAGATCATGTTGTACTACTATTACTTCAGGATTTATGTTATAGAAGCTGTCAGAATGTCATGAAATCTAAGTTTCACACACATCACTTCTGCATTACCTCCTCAGTTGTTTCTTTAAATATGATAGGAATCAATAGACACTTCAGTGGTTATATACTGGAGACAGTAAAGTTAAAGTAGATACAAATACTGCCACTTTATATTCTTTCACAGTCAATTTGATAAATATAGCCTACCATTTTTTACCCCTGATAAAATAAAAATAGTGGAATAGGTCAGATTCCACTATTTTATTTATGGTCCAACTCCTATCTACAATGAAATACATTATTGCATGAAAATATGGCATAGTTGTGAGCTGGCTTCTTTAAATTAATATGAAGATGCCTTGTGATAGCAATATAAAATTTATAGAATATAAGGCACAATTCTCCCTGTGCCCACCAGCATGGTAACATAGGCATGGACACACTTTTGAAATGTTTTGAACAATTAGCTGTAGTTTATTTTTAAAAATATGCACATCTCAACATGAAGCCTTACAAATAAGAACAATACTTACTATGGCTGAGAGCCAGAAAGCTCCTAATATTACCTAATGGCTTGTGCATGACCAGTGGAGTTTTTGACTTTGTTTTTCTTTGAGCGTTTGACCACTATGCCATTTTATGCACCGCTTTTAAAAGTTTGACATGTAGCCTGAGGCAGGGGTGAAGAATGGTGACTGGTGGCATTCAACAACAACAAATCTAAAACCCGTTGGGATGCATCAAACTAGTTACATTGTTCTTTGGATCTTGACCATTGAATTCACCTGGCTGTGAAGCACAGGCTGCATTCGCGCAAAATGATAAATAATTCTCGTTTACCATTCATGAGCAAGCGTGCAGGTGCGTGCTGCTTGATTGCTCCAACTTGAGTCCTCCCATCAGTGGGAACAGCTTCAGTAACCAGGAATTCGCTAGCAAGAAAAGGCTTAATCCACCACCAACCAATCCAGGAATCATCAAAACCTGGCTTCAGGCACTGGCTTGATAGGTGAGCGACAAACCAGGAGTACCCAGCTTGGAAGTAACGCTAAGCTTTTTCCTCCTGGTGAATTTCTTGTTATTGAAGCTGTGCCCACTGGTGGGAGGAAACAAATGGGAGCAATTGGCAGTTACCCAAGTGACAGCACATCATGACATACTGCTGCTTCCAGGTCATTTTCAGAAAGATTTTCAACCTGTGTGGAAGTTGCTGTTGTTCCAATCAGCTATTCCAACCATGCTTTGTAGATGTTCCAAGCCGATAAGAACTGTAACACACACATAGATACATACATACATACATATTTAAGGAAGTACTTGTGTACATTTTGGGAGGAGTGCTGATATCAGAGTGAACCACATTTCGATGTGCAACTATATGGGAGTTGTGTAGGTTCTCTCTAGAACCAGGATGCCCCAAATTTCTCAAGTATTCCTATGAACGTGTGATCATATTGATTAAGGAGTTTCAGTCCTTAACACATCTCTCAATTAAAGCGAAAACTAATATCCCATTGAGTTGCATTTAGCTTCAGTAGTATCAGTTTAGTATTTTAAAAACTCTGCTGATGCCCACTGTTGACTTTTCCATAATTTTGCTGTACAAAGTTGGTGTGAACATTGCACCCCCTGCCCCCAAACAGATTTCTGTCCCTATCAGGAGCATTGGGTATGCTCTGATGCAAAAAGTCCGCTTGATTTGTCTTGGTACAGTGCATGTATACATGCCAAAGACTGAAATTCCTCCACTGAAAAGTGTCAGGAAACCCTTACTGACAGCGTACTTCATTCATGCATTGGAGCTTTTATACCCCAAGAAAATGCTGGATTGGAGTAACTGCATTTACTTATTTTTCTGATTTGATTATGGTTTTCTTCTTAATCACAGAATATATCCAATGCAAAAAAGACTTGGGAAGTATTACAGAGCCATGTGATCAGTGAGCTTTCCAAAGGGAAGGTCTATGAGCAAGAGGAAACTGAAGATACAGCCATGGTATAGTTTATGTATTTTGATTGGTTAACCATAGCTTATTCTAATGCTAACTATATCCGATAATGAAGTTTGCATTTGTCTTTCTCCATCAATACTAAATAGCATTGTTGGAGAAGAAGGCTATCAATGGCTACTAAGCATGATGGCTGTAGATTACCTCCAGTCTCAGAAGCAGTATGTCTATGTATGTCAGTTGCTGGAGAATACACGTGGGAGAGTGCCATTGCATTCAGTTTCTGTTGTGGGCTTCCCACAGGCAGCTGGTTGGCCACTGTGAACAGAATGCTGGACTAGATAGGCCTCTGATCTAGTATGGCTCTTCTTATATTCTTATGTTACACTAATCAGGATTTACTACTTTTTAAAAAATCCTAATTCAGGACAGCACTAGTGCTTGGTGCCCACACTCCATAGAGACATATTTGCAGCACTTCTGCCTGCCTTTCCTCAGGATAACCAGCCTTCTTCAGCACCATCTTTTTGGAGGGGAGCTACCCAGCTGTCAGGTATTATGAAAAGCAAATTTATTTAATTATGTTATAATAATGTAGTGTACATCTAGCGACATCACCAATCCACTGTCTTGTGCTATCCAGGAAATACATACATGCAGAAAATCTTGCAGATGTATTTAAAATATTTCACTGAGATGCAAGGGTTAAACTTGGTAATTTTTATTTGAAGTATCACAATAGTATCACAATAGTAGATGCTATATGAATCTGTATAATGACGGTGAATTCATGCAGTCAAACCGACAGCACTGTTCTTCATGAGATGCATCATAATGGATTGTTGCCTCTTACCACTTCTTGGTTTGGCCCCCATTTTGAATTTGACACATCTGACTCTTCCTCCTTTTATGCTTAATAGGAAGATGAAGAGTTTACTGTCCTTGCCAACTGCCTGGGCTTGTTCCCGTCACCTTTTCAGTCCTCCCAGTTCGCCAGTGCCTCTTGTCTTGATTGGCCAGTGCCAGCCTTTGACATTATATCCCAGTGGTGCTCAGAATTGGTTTCATTTGCAGACAAGCATCCAACACAAGTAAAGGTAGGTAAAGAATTTTCCCACATCTTAATACAGTACTCTGCCAATTGGTTTATGTAGCACTGTTGACCCTTATTTGCCCCTTTAGATTCAATCCCATTAGAATGTATTTTAAAAATTATTTGTAACAAAATAGCACATAGCAGCACAGCCATATGCACAGGCAGTCGATTTTCAACAAACTGATTTTGTTTGGTCTGTGCTGTCACATTGTTTTCTACAAGGTAATGGACTTGATTGGTTTTTTTTTAAGTTTTATTTGAAATGGGAATGGCTGTTTAACTCAGGATTACACACAAGAGAATATCAAGTGAACTAGTCATAAACATTTTCTGGAAAGAAAGATGAGGGCATTGCATTGTAAATAGACCTATGGGAAGCTGAATAAGTGATTTCAGGGACTGGGTAGTGTGAAAAGATGATAAAATTGAAATCTTAATCTCTCTGATAATTATGATTCTGAGAATTGCTCTGTTTCTTTCCACACTGTCGCCTTCTGCCCTGGGTACCAATGGAAAACTAAGATTGAAATAATAATACTAATACTAATACTACTAATAATAAACATTTCTATACCACCCAATAGCCGAAGCTCTCTGGGCAGTTTACAAAGATTAAAAATATTAAAAATACAGTATACAGAGATTAAAAACCATTTACATAAAAAAACCACATGAACAGACAATATACACAAAAGAAACATATATCTAAAACAACTTCAAACAAACAATCTCAGAAGCAAACAGCCATAACCATAAGAAGGTAATAGGCCAGCTTTGGTCCATTTGTAACTTACAACTCAGAGAAATCCCTCAAAGGTGCTATCCTATGCATGTTTAGAAAAAAAAAGTCCTACAGCTTCCAGCAATGTGCCCTAAATTACAGCAGAGAGGGGCAAGAAGACTAAAACATCAAAGAATCTTGTGGCACTAAAGCTAACAAAAATATTATAGCACAAGCTTTTGGGGGCACTGTCCACTTGTTTCTCTGTCTTTATGATATATCATCAAACAATAAATCAGTTCTAGGCTTTGTTTCATACTAGTTTGCATTACTTCAGCATTCATGGACAAGCCACAGCTCACCTTCACTAAAACATGTTCGCTGGGTCTATGGCCAATTCAGCAGCAGTCAGGCAACCATTTACCTAGTAACATATACATTAATAGTATTACTCTTCCTTATGTTGCCCCTGCTGTCAGATTTTTTGTCTCTAGGGAGTGTGTATAGAAATAAAATGGAGTGTGTTGTATACTGAAAGTTCAAACCACATAACCAGGTAGCTGGTTGGCCACTGTGTGAACAGAATGCCAGACTAGATAGGCCCTTGGTCTGATCCAGCAGGGCTCTTCTAAGTTCTAACTACTTTAAGATTAAGAATCTAAAGAAGGCAATATAGTCTAAAAATCCAAAAGGGGAAATGCAAAAGTATCTATCCCTAAGAACATAAGAAGAGCCATGCTGGATCAGACCAAGGGTCCATCTAGTCCAGCATTCTCTTCACACAGGGGCCAACCAGCTGTCGACCAGGAAACCGCAGGCAGAACATGAGTGCAACAGCAGCCTCCCGCCCATGTTCCCCAGCAACTAGTATACATAGGCATATCACCTCTGGTACTGGAGGTAGCACATAGCCATCAAGCCTAGTAGTCATTGATAGCCTTCTCCTTCAGGAATTTGTCTAACCCCCTTTTAAAGCCTTCCAAGTTGGTGGCCATCACTACAACTTGTGGTAGCGAATTCCATAGTTTAACTATGTGGTAAACTTGAGGTAGCGAATTCCATAGTTTATGCGTTATGTGCAGAAGTACTTCCTTTTATCTGTCTTGAATCTCGCACCAATCAGTTTCATGGGATGACTCTGAGTTGTAGTATTATGAAAGGGGGGGGGGGGAGTCTTCCTGCATTCTCCAAACCATGCATAATTTTGTACACCTCTGTCATGTCCCGCCTTACCCTCCTTTTTTCCAAACTAAACAATCCCAGCTGTTGTAACATTCCCTCATAGAGGAGATGCTCCAGCCGCTTGATCATTTTAGTTGCCCTTTTCTGCACTTTTTCCTGTTTTGCAATGTCCCTTTTTAGGTGTGGTCACCAGAACTGTATACAGTATTCCAAGTGTGGCCACACCAAGGGCAGTATGATATTGGCCATTTTATTCTCAATTTCTTTTCTAATTATGCCTAACATGGAGTTTGCCTTTTTTACAGTGGCTGCACACTGGGTTGACACTTTCATCAAGCTGTCCACCTCAACCCCAAAATCTCTTTCTTGGTTGGTTACCGCTAGCTCAGATCCCAATTGAAGTTGGGATTGTTTGCCCCAACATGCATCACTTTAACATTTGCTTATGTTGAATCCCCTCATTTCCACTGCTCTTGTAGACAGTGAGTTTGTACTCTGACTAGTTAGGAATCAGACTACAAAATAACTTCACTGTGAGGGTTTAGAAAGACTGAGCAAGTTATTTCAACAGAAAAAAGTTAAAGGTTAAGTTCTTTGTGATCTCTCTGCATCACACATATGGGCTCTGCACCTGCATGGAGCCCATTCAGGAACCTTTTATAGCTGAGGAATTAGTGATGTTCAAGCTTTCTACCCTCAGGAGATGATTTCTATGTCTATTTGTCACTGAAGCACTCTGTGTATTTGCCATGGAATCCTCCCATCTTGCAGACAACTCTGGGGTGTGGTCTTACGTGCGCTCTGTTCTTCAATCACACAGGATACTAACAAGGCCCGTTGGGGCTAGCTATCGCCTACTTGAACTGAGTGCCTAGAATGTACTTAGCGCTCTTATATAGCAGAATTTTGCAGGGTAATGTCATTCAGGAATGGTAGACATGTGTTCTTCAAGCAGCTTGTACACCATTAATCATTTTCTTCTTTCAGGTAGCCCAGGAATAGAGTTTGGAACCAGCTGCATTAGAAGGACAGCATAATTTAACAACACTTACTAGCTTGATGTACATACAATATGTTTGACTAGTGCTTCATTCAATATAGTCATTTCCATCACAGTAACCTTTTTCAGAATCTGTTAAAATGCTGGATTTTACAGATTAACCTGTTCAACCACAAACAAACCACCAATAATGCAAATAGCAGCTTTGCATAAATAAACAATAAGATAGGACCACCTGATAACTGAACCTGAATTAGCAACAAAATGATAGTTGCTTGCTAATGACGTCAATGTTTTAGTGCAGACCAAGCCAAACTTTCTTCTTTGCTGCCTTTATTCTTTTCTTCTTCTTTTTTTTTTTTTAGGAAAAATACTTGTGAGCTTTTATTCTTGACAATGCTAATGGATGCAAGCTTAGTTTCAGAAATAAACTGCATGGCACACATGGCATATTCAGATCATGTGAATTTCCTCCTACAAAAATATATAATTTGACTTCTTGAGAAATATGTAAATATTGTAATTATTATTTTCTTTTCCTTCCTTTCCCCCCCTTTTTATAGATTTTACTTGTACAGGAACCTAAATGGGACTTACCACGCCTCCTACAATTGCCTGAAAATTATAATACTATTTTCCAGTACTATCACAGAAAGAGTTGTTCAGTCTGCTCCAAGGTTCCTAAAGATCCTGCTGTTTGTCTAGTTTGTGGCACTTTTGTATGTTTGAAAGGACTTTGCTGCAAGCAACAGAGCTACTGTGAATGTGTTTTGGTAAGAGACGACTAATAACAATTATCTGTGCCAAAAAATGAGCCTTTGCTTAGAATCACACAAGAGCAGCTTAGGTCTGAATCAAAAAGAATATTTAAAATACACAGCTAAATTGTTATAATGTTACCTAAAGTCCAAAGCTGGCATATAAGTTGGAGAAGCTACAATAGGTTCCAATGAATCTCTTGCATTGAAAAACCTTGTATAATCATCATAAAGCAAAAGCCCAGTTCTGACTGCTTTCAAACCTGGTGGCATTGGGTTATGTAATTTGGATTACTTCCAGAATGGAATGAATGACCATACCTGTAATCTAAGATCTGTGTCAGAAATGCTTATGTGCCAGCCCATAAAACTGGTTAGGTTGACAAGCACACAAGACAGGGTCTTTTTGGTGGTGGCCCTGTGGTTGTGAACTCTCTTACGGTTAACATTTACTTAGCCTCTTCAGTATTGGCATTCAAGAAGGCTTAAAGACTTATTATTACATTTCCTTAAGCGAATTGTGTAATCTAATACAGTTGACCTTATGCCTCCATTTAGCTGTGTCCACCTTATGTTTACATATTTTACTTAATGTTTGATTGTTTCATTTTTTATACATCACTTTGTGAGGGCTTGGCCCTGAACAGTGACTAATAAGTCATTGGAATAAATAAAATCTTCAGTAAGTCTAATTCCCTATAGCTGAAAACTTAAAAGGCGATTTTTAAAACATATTTCTTTCTTTTTTTTAAATGCGAAGTCTTGTCTAGTAGTTGGGGAGATTCCAGTCTGAAAAGTGGCTAAGAAATGCATTAATTAAATTAAATAAATAGAGAATGGTTTGATAACAGACTCTGTATAGGAGATTGATCATTTCTACAATAAATACTACTTATTTGGCTAATAAATGCCTCTGTTGTTTAAGTAATAGAAATGAGTGTTCTTAAAGTAAAGAAAAAACAAGGATCAAACTGCTAACGTGACTCTGAATTTGCATCATTAGCCTGATGCAAAACCTGCTTCGTGTTTGTTGTAAAGCTATTCACAAGAAATTTTACCCCTTTCTTCTCTTTTAAAATAAAACTAGCATTCCCAAAACTGTGGTGCTGGAACAGGCATATTCCTTTTGATCAATGCATCTGTCATCATCATCATTCGGGGTCATCGTTTTTGCCTTTGGGGTTCCGTTTACTTGGATGCGCATGGTGAAGAAGACAGAGATCTCAGGTAACTCCCACCCACCCCCTTTTTAAAAGACAGCTTAATATGTACTTGCGCCTGTGTGAGCCACTCTCTTATTTGTAAACAGAGCTCCCACTTGAACAGTTCTGTTGTATAACTGAGGTTCCTGGTACAGAGAGGGAAAGAATTGCACATACAGGTACCACCTGTCATGTTCCTTCGTCCTCTCCCTTCGCAGTCAACACACTCCAAGATACCAGGCTTCGGGCTCACTAATTTATTGTAAGGACCAGGTTCCTTACAAATGCAGATTCTCCAGAACTTTCAGGCTACAAAGGAAACCGCTACTCCACACAATTACAAATACCAACAGTGGAAGTTAGAGAAGTTGCCGGCAGTTTGAACAAGAACTTCCCGGCCGGACTAGCTTAGTGGGGACACCCGTCCCTTACATTTGCTCCCTCCTACGTAGGCTGTCACGCATAGCCAAACTGGAGGAGCGTCTGAGCTCTGCCTCTAAGTTTTCCCACTTCAATCTGCAATGGACCTTAGCATCCCTGAAGTCATGCCCCTCACTCGCCTCCTCCCCCAAGACCTGGGTTCTCATGGAGGAGGAAAGTGGGGGGCCCTTCAGGTCGAGCCATCTGTGTGCCAAGGTCCTGAGAAGAACGCCTTGCCATATCTGAGCTCACTAGGGACGGAGCCTCCCCCGGTTCTGGCTGTTCCCATTCCGAGTCTGAGCTGCTAACAACCTCCACATGCTCAGATTCATTCCTGACGCCACCTCCCCCTTGAGAAGCTTGAAGGCCAGATCACCAAACTTTTTTTTTTAATATAATAATTTTATTTTTTATAAAGTGAAAACAACAACAACATAGACACACAATACACACACACTAAAATATTTCTTAAGATTGTAAATATCTACCTTTGGCTCCCCTTACACAACAAATGCTTATTATTATTCTCTACTTCTTATCTTAGTTGTATATCATACATTGAGTTCACAGATATTATCTCATTTCTCTCCTAATTTTTAACCATTTCAGAGTTCAAAATCCACATACATAAATGTCATTTTTCTCTATTTCTTGTACAAATTCTATAAAAGGTTTCCAATCTAACATAAATTTAGTTGCTAATCCTTCTTTAATTATAATAGTAAGTTTTGCCATCTCTGCCAGTTCCATCATTTTCATGATCCACTCGCTCACAGTTGGTATTGTTTCATTCTTCCACTTTTGTGTATACAGTAACCTTGCAGCCATTGTCATGATCACCAAACTGTTTTTAAAAAACAACAACTCCTCTTTGGATTTAAAGGGGACTTGGGAGCTTCTGTGGGGATACCTACTGAGAGGAAAATTCATGTGTGGAGGGTGCACACATGAATTTCTTCTGGTCAAAGAAAGATTGAAACTATTCTCAAAGTTGACCTAGCTGCATGAGCAACCCAAGCAATTGCTTAGGGCAACACACGACATGGGGGACTAAGAAGGACACACACTATCTGAGTGGTCCACTCCGGATCCTTTGTAGTGCCCCAGGGGACATTTAGTGGTCCATTAATGCAGATGCGTAAAGTAACACATTATCTTGGGCCAGCTCTCACTACTGTACTGACTGTTGTTTTTTTTCCTCTGTAGGCGTGGCAAACCTCTCTATATATGTAAAGAAAGATACAAAGTGCTTGAACAACAGTGGGTATCGCATACCTTTGATCACATCAATAAAAGATGGGGGCCACATTATAATGGTTTATAGATCACTAGCCATAATTTGCACCGTCACATCGCCTTTATTATGAATGCTACATGATTGGCGTTAGCTTTAAGTGAATGGTAATTCAGTTTCTTCACTGGGAAGGCGTGAAGCCACGCCATTCTATACAGCCCTACTTCATTTAGGTGCTGGTAATGAGAAGTTTATTAATTAAAAATACAAAGCAATTGGTCCTTCTAATTTGAGTGAAGAATCTAAATTCATTTGATAGGTGTTGGCTTTCTAATCCACTAATAAACAAGCACAAATTGTACTTTAAAAATGCTATTGAGCATTTTATTTTTCCCTGGTGGGGACTGTTTATGCTGAAGCACTGTATATGTGTAGTACACCTGCTAAACATACTGCTTTTTTTCTTTGCCTTTTTTGTGTTGCTTTAAGATTTTGCTTTATGGATCTGTAAGTATACAAGAGTTGTAACACTTTTGATTTGTGAGATTGTATAGAAATGGTCTAAAGAATTTTTAGAGAATATTTCGCTTATTGCCAGAGAGCTATTGAAATAGTTTCAGGCATTGCTGAAAACCTTGTTCATTCTCAGGAATTTCATAGATATACTCCAGAGATTAGTAAAATAGATGTAAAATAGGTAGCTTGCTGCTCTTAATGTAATACAATACATATACAGTATTCTGTCTGACATTTCACTTAGCTTTATTTACTAGTAAATACTAGCACATCCATTTTATCGTCTGTGTATATACAACAATCATAAAATGCCCAGAATGGAAGATCATAATCCCAGCTAAACATGCCATATCTCTCATTTCCATCTAGCTGCATGCTTCAGTTTGGTGGTCATGGGAGACTTGCTGCAAATGAGGCATAATTTGAGAACTTCCCAGTGAGTTCAAGCAGCTTCTTTCTGTTGTATTTAAAAGCAATCACTGCCCTTTTGGCTTGAGTTCCTTAATAGGGTAATAGAGGGTGGGGGAGTGAAACTGTGAGGTGGCAGTGGGTGAATTAATTCTTTTCCCCATGCCCATCTCACATGAGGAATGCCTCTTTAACAGTCCATATGGAGCAACCAAGGCTGCACATGCAGAGCTCCCTTTTTGAACGCTGAAATCCTGCTGATGAGTTGCTGGGGAAGGAAGGGGGAGCAGCGCATGGACTGAGTCGAGCCCCCAGTTCCCCCCTCTCAAATAGCTGATTGTCATACTTGATTGCTGTATCACAGAGGGGAACCGTGTGCTCTGCAGTCCTGTTGCACAAATTTGTCTCCTGCAAGCTAGGGATACGCATGTGGGACCCGCTTCCCACCCACGTTATGGCCCCGGTAAGGTCAGGACACTTGGGAATTAGAGGGCTTTGAAATCCACAGGGGCAGCCTCCATTGAGGAAATCGCCACACAGGCAGAGAAGTTGATACATCCATACTGATATGTTGCTGCCAAACCCTTTTTCTTCCTTCTCACAGAGTAATCAAACATCTGTTGACGCTTTCAGACAGTGCTGTCAGGCACTTCTGATACTTATGTACTTTGACTTACATAGCTTATTCTGTAAAGAAAAGTTTATACATGCACACTAATTTTTTTAAAGTTGTACTCATAAAACCATGTATTTGATTGGAAGCTCTGATAAGACATCAGCTGCTGAAAATCACATAGGAAATAATACGAACAGTAGGAACATTCACATAAAGAGCCTCATAACCTACAAGGTTTTTACAAAAATATAAAGTAAAATACATGGCAATGGTTTCCTGTTTTATATAACATTGTGTGCTAATGCACATATACATTTGGATTCTTCCTACGGGCCTACAGTTCCTTCACCAAGTGAAACATTGACTTTACCAAAACATTGCTACATTTTTAAGATTGTATCAAAAGTTTAGCTTATAATATTTTTATGCATTGCTCACTTATGAGTATCAGGCCATTTTGTAAGCTCAGTGGATGAGCAGAAATATTCTTGACATCTCCCAGCATAACACTATTACAGGGCTCTTGAATTTGACTGCTCTGTGTAGTTTGAAACTTCACAAGCGATGATATCTCCAACAATTGAAGAAAATGTGTTATTTAAAATGGAATGTTTTTTTATTGTGTATATGGGTGTGAAGTAAAATTATTAGCCTTAACTTTAAAATCTTTGTATTTCATGGTGTTCATTTTGATACTGGTGAATTAGTCACTGGTCAGTTTTAAAAAGAAAAGAAAAAAAAGCACTTGTTTGGGAATCCTACTTGAAATACACCTGCATGCTGCTGCCCTAGAAGTTTGATTACTCCCATAAGTTTTTGAAAATCTGCTTCGTTAAGCTTACTTTGAAAAATAACAGGTCCAAACTAGAAGGGGGGGGGTGCGTGTGCTGCTGCTGCTATTCCTCCAATGTACTGGTGTGGTATCTTGTATGAATGATCATTTAAGTACAGTACATTACTGTAGAAACAGAATCAGTCTGACACATCAAAAAGCAAAACTAGAAATACCATAATCAACATTGTAAAATATGTTAATAAAAGTCTACTGTCATTATGTGTGTTTTGACTCCATTTATTGCAGTAGGATATTGGGTTTACATGAAAAAGCAAAACAGCTTGTTTTGGCTGTAGGCCTTGCGTTAGGTTATGACTTCTCCATGTCCAGACACAGGATTCTACCTGCAAGTAATACCCATTTCTAGATTTTATGTACATGAATGTGTTTCCCAACACTTAATTATCATGTTTGTAAACTACCATTCTTCTAAGACAGGATGGGTTCCAGGGGTGGGGGTGGGGAGAACTTTTTCCCCCTCAAAGGCTACATTCCTTCAAAGGTGATCTGTTGGGACTTGCATGTGGGTGATATGTGGGGCTGGAATTGGCAGTCAGTAGGGCTGCATGCTGGTGGTGGGCAGAGCTGGAGCAGAGGTGGGCGGGCTACATCCTTTTATCTGGCTTTTCTTTCTGGAACCCCCTTCTCTCTCCTTTTCTCGCACGCCCTTTCTCTTTCTTGCTGAGTGAATCTGCTTACTTGATTGAACCTGCCTCTCAAGATGATAGAATATTTGGGCTTTTTTGACTGATTGGTTGAGTGGGGCTGATTCTGTTTTTTGGATTGGCTGAAGTGCCACCTGTTGCTAGGTAGCTGTGAGGTGAAATCCAGCAAGGGACTGATGGACTTCAGAACGTGAGTTATGCATTTTAAAATGAAAAAAATAGAGAACTGCTTCTGGTGGTTCCTTGCAGATGGCTTCCCTTCCCCCAGCCTCCACTTTTTATCCAGTATTTTTAAAACTCAGGCTAATTGCCCCACTTTTCCTCTCAATTCCAACTGTTTCCACTCCCACACAATCTCCAAATTGTACGTGCCTCCCCACTTTCTCACTCACTCACTCATACTCGCACACACTTGCACAGAAGAAGAAGCACTTGCAGCTAGATCACAGAGGAAGAGCCTGATGATGCTAGGGGAAATGAAAATGGAAGGAACACAACAATGGGGAAACAAAGGAACAGGAAGGTGAGCTAACTTTGGGGACCACATAAAATCAAGCCAAGAGCCATGTGCAGGCTGGAAGTTCTTCACCTCTGCTTGAAGGAACTTAATCCTGCATACATTGGGTTATCCAATATTATCTTTGCAACAATCTTGTGAGGATACTAACTGCCAGCCCTGAGTTTGAGCATATTGTAACTATATAATGGGGAAGGAGAGAGGTTTGGAGAGTGGTAAAGGAAAAAGAGCCTTTCCCCTTTCCTTCCTACTGAAACATCCTCACAAAGCTAAAGATGTCAAAATTGAGCAACTTGCCTTAATGTTAGCCTACTTGATGTTTTATGGCAGGGGTGGGCAGCTTGTGGCCCTCCAGATATTTTGGCCCACAACTCCCATTATCTCTCACCACTGGCTATGTTGGCTAGGGCTAATGGGAGTTGTAGGCCAAAACATCTGGTGTATCACAAGTTGCTCTCCCCCACGTTCTGGTGGAAAGTTTATGGCCTCAAGCCCCTCTGGCCCTCTTTGTCAATAGGCAATCAATCCAAGTAGCCAAGCTGTGGGTCTGCCTGCCTGCCCAGCCTTCTTCCTTGATGCTTTGATGCAGTCGAAGCAAAACAGAGAGGGATGGTAACTTCCAGTGTCTCTGCTTTCAAGCTGAAAATCATTGATGATGATATTGGAAGGACTAATACTTGAAGGATATAAAGCAATCGTGCTAGCAATCACTTCTTAAGCATATTACCTATTTTAAATCCACTATCTGTTTATACAATAAAATATTGTGGCAAAATCTGCAGTAATCAAATTGAGTACAGTTTTTAGAGAGGGAGCATACAAGTTTTTAAAATGAATCGTGCCAGCAGCGTGGAGCTGTGTGGGAGCAGTAACTACTTGTAGGCTGAAGAAGGCTACAAATGGCCTCAACATTTATTGGTTAAAACCTGGAGAATTTGGTGTGGCATAAGGTTAGGATCCAGTTACTGAGCAGCCTCCTGTTTGCTAACTGCCCCAACTTGCATGCTGGGGATAGCAGTGGGAGTGGCAGGAATCGCAGTCCCATCACAGTACAAACTGATGTTGTGGGTCCATCCCCTGACCTGAGAGTGTTCCAGGTGTGCTGGGCTGGGGCTTTAAGTGACACCCCAAGACCCTTCTGGAGATCTGCCGGTGGGAAAATGAGATCCCACTGCCCATTTAATCCTTCTTTGGATCTGGCCCAATGTTTCCAGTGCCTGCAACAAGAAGTGACATATTTGTGACAGAAGTGTTAATGCAATTAAGTGACAACAAACTACAGAAGATGTAGGGCAGATACAAAAGCCCCAACACATATTTTCAGAAAGAGAGTTTGAGGAATTGAGGCAAATACCGGTGATGAGAGTTGAAGTTCTAGACTTTACTGAGAAACTGAAAACAATAAGTTCCAGATGGTATCCATTCAAGAGTCCTAAAAGAACTCAAATGTGAAATGGCTGATTTTCTAATAAATATGTAATATGTGCCTAAGATTGGTCTCTCTACTGGGAATTAGTCAATATAATGTCCATTAAAAAAAAAAGGATCTTGGGGGCAGGGAGGAGGAATCCAGGAAATTACAGGCTGGTTAGCTTAATGTCTGTCCTGGGTAAATTGGTGGAAAGTATTATTAAATATAAAATTCTCAAGCATATAGAAGGACAAGTCTTGCTGAAGAAGAATCAACCTGGCTTCTGCAAAAGTAAGTCCTGTCTCACTAACCTTTTAGAGTGTGTGGATGGGGTGATCCAGTAGACGTTGTTTACTTGGACTTTCGAAAAGCTTTTGACAAAGTCCCTCACCAAAGACTCCTGAGCAAACATAGCTGTTATGGTACAAGAGGAAAGGTTGGCTTATGGATCAGTAACTGGTTAAAGAACTGGAAGCAGAGAGTAGAAATAAATGGCATTAAAATGGCAAACAGGGTTCAATGTAAGTATGTCTAAAGTGATGCAATTGGGGCAAAAATTCTAAATTCACATATACACTGATGGAATCTGAGCTGGTGATGACTGACAGGAAAGGGATCTTGGGGTCATGATGGATAGCTTAAAAGCATAACCCAGTGTGTAGCTGTTGTGGAAAGGGCAACTTCTATGTTGGGGATCATTAGGAAAGGTATTGAAAATAAAACTGCCAATATAATGCCTTTACACCAAGCTATGGTGTAATCACACTTGGAATACTGTGTTCAGTTTTGATCACTACACCTCAAAATGAACATTGTAGAGCTGGGAACAGCGCAGAAAAGGACAACTAAAATGATCAAGGGGATGGAGCAACTGCCAAATGAGAAACTTTTACAATTTTGGGGGGATTTTAGCTTAAGGGAAGAAGGTGAGTAAGTGGGAACATGATAGAGGTAAATAAAACCATGTTGTGGAGAAAGTGGATAGGGAGGAAAATGCCCCCCTCTCTCATAGTAGAAACTGGGGTGGAGGTGGAGGGAGTGCTGCCTTGACAGATACTGCTTCTCTTCATTACATTTATACACCATGGGAGTTCCTGTGCTCATGCTTAGTTCTTAGATTCTGCATATACATTGGATTTCCTTAGAATTTGCCATGTGGATAAATTCTTCTTGCCTTGTTACATAAGGACATGTCTTAATTGAGAAAATTTCCATGGATTTCAATGGCGGCAATGAGTTAAAGTCTCAAAATAGGCTTTAACTGATTGGGCATCTCTACACCAGCCTAAAATCCTGCATTTAAAATGGGGCTTTCTGCTTCTGTTTTAAATGCAGGATCACAACTGACTCCCTTTACACACACTCCCCTTCCCCGCTCCCCTTCCCCTCTCCTTTTCCCCGTATCTGAGTCTTCCATTATCTTTCATTGATCTCCCTCCTCTTCTTCCTGCTTTAACTCTTGTGACATAGGAAACTGAAGCGGAACACAACAGGGTAATTTGATAGCTCATTATCTGCAATCTGTTTAAAAACAGAACAAAGGGTATTTATGCAGGAGACGCCTTGAATGATCATGGCGTCATGTAAAGAGCCCACAAACTTCTGTGAGGGAGCAATCTCAATTGCAGGATAAAAGCCCGGTATGAAGGAACCCATTGTTACAAGAGCCAGGAGGCAATGTATACGGGGCATTTACTGTGGTACTGCTGTAGCTCACAGATGAGAGTGATGCATGACACAACCCCCACCCCTCAGCAACCTTGTGATATCCTGCTATAAAAGCTGCATTTTCACAAAGACGTTTTGTGACCCATTTTTCTTTTATGATCCATGCGCTGGTAACCTCACAATTAGACTACAGCAATATGCTCTATGTGGGGCTGCCCTCAGGTGTGGTTCAAAAGCTGCAGCTAGTGGAGAATGCAGCAGCTAGGGTGCTCACTCGGACACCTACCTATGCTCACGTAACACCTGTGCTAAAAGGTTGCCTATTAGCTACCAAGCTACATACAAGGTTATGTTATTGTCATATAAAGTCCTAAGCAACCTGGGACCAGGATACCTAGCAGACCGCCTTCCCATATACATACCCAAGTGACATTTAAGATCAGCAGAGGGGGCCTTGCTGGTCATTCCAAAACTAACGGAGTGTGCCATGAAGTACCCAGAGGGTGGGGCCTTCTCTGCAGCAGCTCCCACCATCTGGAAAACCCTCCCTTGTGTTCAGGAAGCAGAAAATGTGACTTCTTTTAAATGCCTCCTGAAAACACACTTGTTCATCCAGGTTTTCCCTGGGCTGCACGTTAATTATGCCACTCCATTTCACTGCTCCTTGATTTTTTACTGTAGTTGGTAGTGTTTTTAATGGTGTGTTTTAATGTTGTTTTTAATATTGCATTTTAATATTGTGAACCACTGATTTTATTATATTCAGCAGCATATAAATACCACAAATAAATGTTTAACACGACTCCCCTGCAGTTCTGTTCAAGTGTGCCCCGTATTCCCAAATGAAATGCATGTAAGTGGGTGTGGCTAGGGGTGTGTCTGTGCCCCAACATTGCAGTGTTTTGATGTTGCATCAGCGTTATGTGGGCTGTGCTTTTTAAATATATTTTAAATATATGCGTTTGACTACACTCGGCTTTTGCTTCCTTAAGAACCAAGAACTGAAGTACAACATGGTCACTTTCCCCCAGAGTTCCCGTAACTGCTATTTTATCCACAAAGTCATCTCTGTTGGTTAGGATCAAGTCAAGGATTGCTGATCCTCTAGTTCCTTCCTCTGCTTTCTTTAGGAGGAAGTTATCTGCCACACAAGTCAGGAATTTCCTGGAGGGGCCATGTTTTGCAGAATTTGTCTCCCAACAAATATCGGGAAAATTGAAGTCCCCCATTACTACTACATCATGCTTCCTTGAAACATTGGCTATTTGCTTTTCCAAAGTTTCATCCTCGTCTTCTCCTTGATTGGGTGGCCGGTAGTAGGCTCTGCCCCTTCATGGATCACTGCCTTGTTGTGGCGAAGGGGCTTGCGTAACTCAGTGAAGCCATAAGCTATGCCGTGCAGGGCCACCCAAGACGGACAGGTCATGGTGGAGAGTTCTGACAAAATGTGGTCCACTGGAGAAGGAAATGGCAAGCCACTCCAGTATTCCTGCCAAGAAAACCCCATGGAACATATCACAAGGCTAAAAGATATGACGCCAGAAGATGAGCCCTTCAGGTCGGAAGGTGTCCAATATACTACTGGGGAAGAGCAGAGGGAATTTCCAAGTAGCGCCAGAAAGAGTGAAGCAGCTGGGCCAAAGCTGAAAGGACACTCAGCTGTGGATGTGTCTGGTGGTGAAAAGAAAATCCGTTGCTGTAAAGAACAATATTGTTTAGGAACTTGGAATGTAAGATCAATGAATCAAGGTAAGTTGGAGGTGGTCAAACATGAGATGGCAAGATTGAACATCGGCATCTTGGGAATCAGCAAACTAAAATGGACAAGCATGGGTGAATTTAATTCAGGTGACCATCATATCTACTACTGTGGGCAAGAATCCCTTAGAAGAAATGGGAGTAGCACTCATAGTCAATAAAAAGGTGGGTAAAACAGTACTGGGGTACAATCTCAAAAACGATAGAATGATCTCAGTACGAATCCAAGGCAAACCATTCAACATCACATTAATTCAAGTCTATGCCCCAACCACTGAGGCTGAAAAAGTTGAGGTTGATCGGTTCTATGAAGACCTACAACGCCTTCTAGAACTAACACCAAAAAAGATGTCCTTTTCATCATAGGGGATTGGAATGCTAAAGTAGGAAGTCAAGAAATCACCGGGATAACAGGCAAGCATGGCCTTGGTGTACAAAATGAAGCAGGACAAAGGCTAATAGAGTTTTGCCAAGAGAACACGCTGGTCATAGCAAACACTCTTTTCCAACAACACAAGAGGCGACTCTACACATGGACATCACCAGATGGTCAATATCGAAATCAGATTGATTATGTCCTTTGCAGCCAAAGATGGAGAAGCTCTATACAGTCAGTAAAAACAAGACCTGGAGCTGACTGTGGCTCAGATCATGAGCTTCTTATTGCAAAATTTTGGCTGAAATTGAAGAACGTAGGGAAAACCACTAAACCATTCAAGTATGACCTAAATCATATCCCTTATGAATATACAGTGGAGGTGAGGAATAGATTTAAGGGATTAGACCTGATAGACAGAGTGCCTGAGGAACTATGGACGGAAGTCCGTAACATTGTTCAGGAGGCAGCAACTCAATCCATCCCAAAGAAAAAGAAATGCAAGAAAGCAAAATGGCTGTCTGATGAGGCTTTACAAGTAGCTGAGGAAAGAAAGGAAGCGAAAAGCAAGGGAGAAAGGGGAAGATATATCCAACTGAATGCAGAGTTCCAGAGAATAGCAAGGAGAGACAAGAAGGCCTTCTTGAATGAACAATGCAAAGAAATTGAGGAAAACAATAGAATGGGAAAGACTAGAGATCTTTTCAAGAAAATCGGAGATATCAAGGGAACATTTTGTGCAAAGACGGGCATGATAAAGGACAAAGAAGGCAGGGACCTAACAGAAGCAGATGAGATTAAGAAGAGGTGGCAAGAATACACAGAAGAACTATACAGGAAAGATCTGAATGGCCCTGATAGCCATGATAGTGCAGTCACTGAACTTGAGCCGGACATCCTAGAGAGTGAAGTCAAGTGGGCCTTAGGAAGCATTACTAACAACAAAGCTAGCGGAGATGACAGTATTCCAGCTGAGCTATTTAAGATCCTAAAAGATGATGCTGTTAAAGTGCTGCACTCAATATGCCAACAAATTTGGAACACTCAACAATGGCTGCAAGACTGGAAAAGGTCAGTTTACATTCCAATTCCAAAGAAGGGCAACGCCAAAGAGTGTTCAAACTACCGTACAATTCTGCTCATTTCACATGTCAGCAAGGTTATGCTCAAAATCCTACAAGCTAGGCTTCAGCAGTATGTGAACTGAGAACTACCGGAAGTACAAGCTGGGTTTCGAAGAGGCAGAGGAACTAGAGATCAAATCGCCAACATTCGCTGCATCATGGAGAAAGCAATTCGAGAAAAACGTCTATTTCTGCTTCATGGACTATGCTAAAGCCTTTGATTGTGTGGATCACAACAAACTGTGGCAAATTCTTAAAGAGATGGGAGTACCAGACCACCTTACCTGTCTCCTGAGAAACCTGTACGAGGGTCAAGAAGCAACAGTAAGAACTGGACGTGGAACAACCAATTGGTTCAAAATTGGGAAAGGAGTACGACAAGGCTGTATATTGTCACCCTGCTTATTTAACTTATATGCAGTGTACATCATGAGAAACGCCGGGTTGGATGAATCACAGGTTGGAATTAAGATTGCTGGGAGAATTATCAACAACCTCAGATACGCAGACGATACCACCCTAATAGCAACTGAAACTCAACATTAAAAAAACTAAGATCATGGCATCTGGCCCCATCACTTCCTGGCATATAGAAGGGGAAGAAATGGAAGCAGTGACAGATTTTATTTTCTTGGGGTCCAAGGTCACCACAGATGGTGACTGTAGCCATGAAATTAAAAGACGCTTGTTCCTTGGGAGGAAAGCTATGGCAAACCTAGACAGCACAGTAAGAAGCAGAGACATCATCTTGCCGACAAAGGTCCACATGATCAAAGCTGTGGTTTTCCCAGTAGTAATGTATGGCTGTGAGAGCTGGACTATAAGGAAGGCTGAGCGCCAAAGAATTGATGCTTTCGAACTGTGGTGCTGGAGAAGACTGTTACGAGTCCCCTGGACTGCAAGGAGGTCAAATCAGTCAGTCCTAAAGGAAATCAACCCTGAGTGCTCATTGGAAGGACAGATACTGAAGCTGAAGCTCAAATATTTTGGCCACCTAATGCGAAGAGAAAACTCCCTGGAAAAGACTCTGATGCTGGGAAAGATAGAAGGCAAAAGGAGAAGGGGACGGCAGAGGATGAGATGGCTAGATAGCATCACCGATGCAATGAATATGAACTTGAGCATGCGCCGGGAGAGAGCAGAGGACAGGAAGGCCTGGCGTGCTGTGGTCCGTGGGGTCACGAAGAGTCGGAAACGACTTAACGACTGTACAACAAGTAGGCTCCAAACACCATGTTCCTTTTATTCTTCGCTCCATTTATTTTAACCCAGATGCTCTTGATGGGGCTACCAAGCTCATCCACCTGTATTCCTGTGCAGAAATATGTATTTTTAACATACAGTGCAACCCCACCTCCCTTTCTGTTCCTCCTGTTCTCTTTGAACAAGTTATATCCTTCAATTGCTGTATTCCAGTCATGAGAGTCATCTCACCAAGTCTCAGTTATACCTATCAAGTCATAATTTCACTCCTGTATTAAGAGTTCAAGTTCGTTCTGTTTGTTTCCCATACTCTGGGCATTAGTATATAGACATCGAAGACCATGTGCTTCATAGTCTGGCTTTCTTCCTACATGTGTCTGAAGACTATTATTGGGTGGTATTAGAGCCGTTCTCTCCGTTGCAGTGCATGAGCCTTCATCCACTGTTACCCCCAACGTCTCCCTTCCCCATAGGATTCAGTTTAAAGCCCTCCTGATGAAGTTCTTCATGCTGTGGCCAAACACTTTCTTTCCAGCCTTTGTGAGGTGCAACCCGTCCCTTGCCAACAGCCCATCTTCCAGGAAGTATAGCCCGTGGTCCCAGAATCCAAATCTCTCTTGTCGGCACCACCTTCGTAGACAGTCATTCACCCAGACTTTTTTCTTTCCTTTTCTATCCCTCTTCTAACTACTGGAAGGATGGATGAGAAAACTATCTGGGCCCTAAAGTTCTTGAGTTTCCTTCCCAGAGCTTCAAAGTCTGACGTGATTTCTTCGTAGCTCCGGTTGGTGGTATCATTTGTTCCCACGTGGATGAGAAGAAAGGGATACCTGTCATTGGGCTTTATGAGTGCAGGCAACCCTTCAGTCATGTCTCTAATACATTCCCCCAGGAGACAGGATACCTGGCAAGTCCACGGGTCTTCGCGACATACTTGGGTTTTGATCCCACGCAGCAAGGAGTCTTCCACTACTACTACTCTTCTTGTTGTTGTTGGCCTTGGTTTCATCACCTCTGCTTGACTGACCTTCAGCCTCTTGCCCGCTCTCATGCAGATTCCCCTGTAATTCTTGTTCTGCAGGCTGTCCTCCAGTCTCATCCTCAAGTACCTGAAAATGGTTCCATAGTTCCAATGCTTCCACTGATGTAGAGTGTCTTCTAGTTCTTCTGCTCCTGTCGCCCTTTTCCAGGGAGTCTCCTCTACATTTTTCCTCACCTCATCATTTCCCTCTTCTGCCTCAGCTTTCTGCTGCTCTTCAAGCTTCTGATCTTCACTTTGCTGCTGTAGTTCCCCCATTCTGTCCATGAACTCTTCGTGTTCTCTTATTCCCTGGAGGGTTGACAGTTGCCGCTCCAGTACTCTTACTTTTTCTTCCAGCAGCATGATCTACTTGCACTTGTTGCAGGTGTAGGCCATGTTGTTCTCAGGCAAGAAAACAAACATTGCACACACCTTGCAGTTCACCACCACTGGAGAGTCTTGTCCTTCCATAACCTCTTTTCCCTTTTTGTGTCTAGCTTTCTGATTGTTCTAGAGTAGCCTGTGCCTGGTCTTCTACTCACTGGAGGTTAAAAACAGAGTCCCGCTAGTATGGAAGTGTGTGTTACAAGACAAATAAAGTAAAAAAAAAATGTTTTTAAAAAAGTTGTGGGCCTCCCCCTTGGCCTCCCCTGCTGAACTCCCCTGGCCAACTCCTGTTTGCTCGCTCTCTGGGAGCTTGCTTGCTTCTATAGTCCCTAGACCAGCTGGAGCAGCAGGAAGGCCAAATCCGATATGATGATAATGTGGTTTTAAATGGAATTGACTCAGAAAGCATCTCTGTGTAGGCAGGTTTGATCAGCATTTCCCAAGATCGGGTGTTGCAGTAACACATATTTATAACTGGGGTGGGGAGGATCTAGATCATCATTGTAATGACCTTCCAGTCACTGATAAAATAAATAAATAAATCCAGAATAGCCTACCTTCACTTCAACTGACAAATGCAAAATTAAGAAAGTCAGGAAATCTGCATACACTTATTCCCATCAAGACTGTCAACCTAGTGAAGAGATGATTTTTCATAATTTGCATACTTCAGTGGGCTACAGAAAAGGATACAAAATGCATACAGGAACTGTCAGAAATCAATAGTGAACAAGGCATATGTATAGACAAAGTGTGTGTGTGTCTTACTCATGAACTCTTAATTATATACTAAATGTGCCTTTTTGTTGATTTCTTGCCCTTCGTCCTTTAACTCTGCATATCAGTTAATTGTTCTATTTGCTGCAGTGTGTGTGTGTGTGTGTGTGTGTGTGTATCTTTGCTCAATGCCAAAAATATAAGTGGAACGGGCATGCTACAGTCATGAATACCAAAGAGTGGTTGTCATGGCAACAATAAACAGGAGAGGGCTGGCCCCATTTAGGTGATATACCTTTCAGAGTCCTCTGGGCAGCAGAGATTAACTTGGATAGGAACATAAAGTGTCCACCCGCCCCGTGCTCTGCCACTGCCTACCATTCTTGAATATCTGGGAATAATCCAATACAAACTTAAAGCATGTTATAATGAAGTCTACTGTTGGTTCAGGCCCATATCTCTCCTGACACAGTTCATTTGTGATTATTTCCTAATCCATTCCAGAGGTATGACATTCCACCCTTCGTCGTATTAGGCTTTCTCTGCAGTCATGGTATTGATTGCAGTGTGTTGTGTTGCTGCCTGGCTGGAGATGAAACATGTCCCATAGATGCAAAATGAAAATGATTCAATGTTGAGGCCACACAATAGGAGCAAATCTCAGGTGTGTCTGTGTAGTGCTGAGAAACCACCAGTCAATTAAAAGTCTCAAAAGCTGCCATTGGTGCGGACGCCATCCCTCTCTTTAGTGCCTTCCTGAGTCAGCCTAGGTGGGGAGGGAAGCCTGTTTATAGCCCCCCCCCCCCGGTAGGAGCCCAGCCTGCTTCTAGGCTCAAGGCCAAAAAGGAGACAAGCAGAGTGGGGGGAAAAGGGTAGCTCACCAGCACCACCATTCATCCTCCCCATCCTCTCATTAGTGTCCAGCGAAACATCTTCCATTAATGCTTTAAAATCAGCATTGCTCATCAGGCTTAGGCGAGTGCACATTTTATGCAAAGTTTCAGAACTTTTTAAAGTTCAGCACATAATCTTCTGTATATGAAGGAGGAATATCATTCTTTCTGAACAAAAGGGAGCAATCAGCATATTTCCTATATCTTAAAGGAGGCAGCACACAATGCTAAAATTAGATGATTATTTTTTAGCAAAAGGTCCTTGACCCAACAAAGCAGTCTCATGCAAACAATACCCCGACCACTATCCTCACTGCTGGTTCTGGGAAGAGAAACAATCCCATTTATTCACAAAACACCAGTTTCCGTAGCTGCCAGTAGGCGCCCCATGTACATTCACATAAATCCTAGTGAAGATCTTTTCCACGAATGCTGTCAACAGATAACCTATTCCTGTAAATTGCTACGCAGGTGAATTAGTGTTTATATCGGAAAAGAACTGGTGAGCCAGTGCAAATGTGAAGCCTTTATGAAGAAAGGTACGCAGTGGGTATTTCACTGTGTTCATTTCACTGAACATATGTATAGGGGGAGTTTCAAGGGACCTCATATCCCTCTTCATGTGGGCATACAGTGAGATAAACACTCTTTATCTGCCTTGCACATTATGGGTCACATAATGCATATATTAGATGTGTAAAAATTTGAAACTGCTCTATGTCATTGTAGAGGACGAGAACTTCACATAACGTGTGTACATTCAGGTTATTACAACCTGTGCATTTAATTGTATAGCAGCCTTCCCAACCAAATGTGTTGGACTGCAACTCCCAGAGGATGTTAACAATTATAGGCCAGTGGCCAACATCCCCTTCCTGGGCAAGGTGCTTGAGCGGGTGGTTGTAGGACAGCTCCAGGCACTCTTGAATGAAACGGATTATCTAGATCCATTTCAATCGGGCTTCAGGCCTGGTTTTGGAACGGAAACTGCCTTGGTCGCCCTGTGGGATGACCTCTGCCGGGAGAGGGACAGGGGGAGTGTGACCCTGTTGATTCTCCTGGACCTCTCAGCGGCTTTCGATACCATCGACCATGGTATCCTTCTGGATAGGTTGTCTGGGTTGGGAGTTGGAGGCACTGCACTACAGTGGTTCCGCTCCTACTTGGATGGCCGATTCCAGAAGGTGGTGCTGGGGGATTATTGCTCTGTGCCATGGCAATTGTGCCATGGGGTTCCACAGGGCTCTATTCTATCCCCCATGCTGTTTAACATCTACATGAAACCGCTGGGGGAGGTTATCCGGAGGTGTGGGCTGAGGTGTCATCAATATGCGGATGACACCCAGCTCTACCTCTCGTTCTCATCAAAACCAGGTGAGGCAGTGGCTGTTCTGAACCAGTGCCTGGGCACGGTAATGGACTGGATGAGGGCTAATAAACTGAAACTCAATCCAGACAAGACGGAGGTACTGTTAGTGGGTGGTTCGTCTGCCCGGCTAGGTGATATTCAACCTGTTCTGGAGGGGGTTGCACTCCCCCTAAAGGATCAGGTTCGTAGTTTGGGGGTGCTCTTGGATCCAGAACTGTCACTTGAGGCACAGGTGAACTCAGTGGCACGGAGCACTTTTTATCAGCTTAGGCTGGTATACCAACTACGCCCTTATCTGGACAGAGATAGCCTAGCTACAGTTATCCATGCTCTGATAACTTCTCGACTGGATTACTGCAATGCGTTACACGTGGGGCTGCCTTTGAAAACGGTCCGGAAACTTCAGCTGGTCCAAAATAGGGCAGCAAGATTGTTAACAGGGACTGGCCTGCGAGCTCATATTACGCCAGTACTTTTCCAGCTGCACTGGCTGCCAGTCCATTTCCGGGCCCAATTCAAAGTGCTGGTGTTAACATTCAAAGCCCTTAACGGCTTGGGGCCAGGTTACCTGAAGGATCGCCTCCTCCCATATGTGCCTGCCCGGACCTTAAGATCATCATCAGCGGCCCTTCTCCGTGAGCCCCTGCCAAAGGAAGTGAGGCGGGTGGCTACTAGGAGGAGGGCTTTTTCTGTTGTGGCACCCCGGCTCTGGAATGAGCTCCCTAGTGAGGTTCGCCTGGCGCCTACATTGTACTCCTTTCGGCGCCAGGTGAAGACCTTTTTATTTTCCCAAGCATTTTAGCTTTCTAAATTTTTATCTTTGCTGTTTTAAATCTGTATTTTAAACTACTGTACTGCTGCTAGGTTTTATTGTGGTTGTATTGTTATATTGTGGTTTTAATGTTCTATATATTTTAAATTGTTTTATTGTGTGTTGTTTGGTTTTAGTTTTTGTGAACCGCCCAGAGAGCTTTGGCTATTGGGCGGTATAGAAATGAAATAAATAAATAAATAAATAAATAAATAAATAATTCTAAGCCCACAAAGTCAATGTCTGAGGAAGGCTGATGTATAGAAAACAGAATGGCAGCAGGTGCAACTTTAGTTACCACTAAGGGAGGAGCTACATCTGCTGAAATTCCCTTTTCTATTCTTCCTGGTCAAATAAAGATCCAAGTACTTGTGTGAAATCTACTAATTGTAGTAGGTTATAAATATAAAAATATTGTCTATCATTTTTAAGCTAATAGGTACAGGAGAAAAGCCCTAAGAGCCTGTTGTGATATGCCCCCTCCTTAATATGTGTGTGTGTGGACATCTATTGTGTCTTTTACCCCAGGCATCCAACCCAATATTGAGTTTGTTCTGGTTAGCTCTAGAATGAGGCAGAATGGCATTACATGGCTTGACAGCCAGATAAGTGTTTGATCACTAAGCACACTGACAAGAAGAAAAAAAGAAAAAGGAAATTGTTATTGAGAAACCCAATTTGGCTGCAAATGTTGGCAATAGTCCAAGAAAAGGAGCAGGAGGGAAGAGGAGATGAGAACTAGAAAAAATGTGATCTTTCACAAAGTCACCTCAAAGAAGTTGTCAATGCAGTTGAGAGAGGCTGTGATGCCTCACTTCTGCTGGACTTCATAAGGGCGGCCTCAGTTAGTGCATTGGATTCATTCTCCAGAAGAATTAATGCATGCACGCACGCACGCACACACACACACTCCTGGGAAATAAAGCCTGGTTTATACATCACCTGGAATGGTGCGATTTCTTGTACAGAGAAGGGGCCGCAGCTCAATAGTAGAGCACATGCTTTGCGTGCAGAAGGTCCCAGATTCAGTCCTCAGCATCTACAGGTAGGGATCAGAAAGACCCTTGTTGGAAATGCTAGAAAGCCACTGCCAATCAGTACAGACATTATTCAGCCAGATGGACCAGTGGGCTGGTTTGCTGTAAGGCAGCTTTAGATATGTTCCTATGACTGCCTCCATCATTATTTAATGTTTATATTTTCTGCCCACAATGCTCAGGTGAATTGTGTAGTTACATTTTCATGCATGATACCCCCTAATAGGACAGATGTCACTAGCAGCTAGATAACCATGGATCGGCAACCCAAACCATGGCTAGATGTGGGCAATCAAGTGGCAGCTTATCATTGTTTGCCTATATCCCCCTGATAAGTTGGTCATGTGTGCCAATTTGCCCAACGTGAAGGAGAAATATCAAGGCATCCTGCATAGCTGGGTAGTAAAATGGGCTGCAGTCTTGTGAAGGTGCTGAGGATTTTCTGCCTTTAGTCCTCTCACAGAAGTAAAGTTCCTCAGCTTCCTCATGTATATGTGTGGGGTGGAGAGAGAATGAGAGCAAGGATGCCATCACAGTAAAATCAACTTAGGTTCATAGAACAGACATGTCTTGAGATAATATTAGGTAGAAAACTGTCTGGGATGCTTTAAATATCTAATATTACGATGGGTTGAGGTTTGAGCTAGATACTGGGCTTTCTACACCAGCCTAAAATCCTGCATTTTAAATGGGGATTTCTGCTTCTGTTTTAAATGCAGGATCACAACAACTCCCTTTTTCACCCGCTTCCTCCCCCTCCCTCCCCGTATCTGAGTCTTCTTTCATTGATCTCACTCCTCTTCTTGCTGCTTTGGACTCGATGGCCTTGTAGGCCCCTTCCAACCCTATTATTCTATGATTCTATAATTCCTCTTTTCACGGAGGGAACTAAACCGGAACACAACAGGGTAATTTGATCGCTCATTATCTGAGATTATTTAAAAATGGAACAAAGGGCATTTAGTGTATGAGATGCCTTGAATAATCACGTAAAGAGCCCGCAAACTTCCATGAAGGAGCAATCTCAATTGCAGGATAAAAGCTCAGTGTGAAGGAGCCCACTCAGTTGCCAAAAAAACCCAACAACCCTTGGCCAGGCTTGGCTACTATGCACCTTGACTTGCGGGGAGAGGTGCCATTTGCTACTCTGCCTCAAGTAGCAAAATGTCCTGGGCTGGCCTTGATTACATTGTTTTGGTCCCTTCCTGTGCTGTGATTTTAAAAGTCACATCCATGCAACTTCTCCCTGCCCAGAGCTTTAAAGAAGCAAGAGTCCTTTAGTTTTCTGAACAACCTTACATGGCAGTGTGTGTGTGTTGACATCGTCAATTTATGATAACCTGAACTTTTTGTAAGTCTAGAATGATCAACACGTGACTGTACCTATTGGTGCTCTTGAAACATCATGGCACAACTTTCAGAATCCAGCACAAGGGATGATTTTAAGGAACATAAAAGAAACCAAATGGAAAATATCAGGAGTCCCCAAACTGTTTGGACGTATGGGCACATTTGGGAATTTGAGAAACTGCTGTGGGCACAAAATGGCTCCCGCAGAGGACATGGCTAGTCACATAATGGCTGCCATGGGGGCTTGTCTAGTCAAAAGTGAGTTAAAGAGGTGGGGAAAGAAGCAAAATACCGAGGCTAGAGGGGCGGGGGGAATAGCAAGACAAAGGGAAGAGAAAGAGCAAAGCATGGAAGGGAGAGAAAGAAGACGTCTGGGGACAGGGGAGGGAGAGAAATAGTGAGCAAAGGGGTTAGGGAGTGGATAGAGAGGGGAAAGATCTGTGTGGATGAAAGAAGACTGGGCAGGGCCAAAAAAGCAAGTCTTTCCTTCTCTGCCTGCCTGCCAACAGCTGATCTGAAGCAGGTGCAGGAACAGGAAGAAGAACCTGGCAACCCATTTTTTCAAGTTTTTTACAATTAAAAATAATTTGTTGAAATGGGAAGGGACAGCTTAATGAGTGGTGTTCCAGGTCCCTACAGGCACATTGTGGACCCCTGATAGCATGGCTTGGGGCAAGTAATATCTGAAAAGATGGAAGGCTTGTGAGGGTAAAATTGTTTGTCCAATTTAGGTTAACAGACCACCCCCTTTGGACACTGTTTGTGCTGCGGTTAGTAACATCGGCATATGGCCTGTGGTAATACATACAAAAGGTGACAAAACAATGATTTATTTCTACTTACTTTCAGCAGGCATTTCCTCTGGCCCAGCACATTCAATTATTTGCCAGCCAAAATAATGAACTGCAAGCATGCACGGTTTGTATGTCTGACTTTCCTGTTAACTGTGTTAATAAGTTTTCAGAAGACACACTGTCATTGTCTGGCTAGTTGAGAAAGTGCCAGAGAGTTGTGTTGTTTTCTGTTTTGTTTTGAGCTGTTGCCAGCTGAAGATGGTAGAAGAAAGGTTCATTAGACAGAGACAATGAAGACCATTCCTACAGTGTAGGATGCTAGCTCTTACAGAGGCTCCCTCAAAGGGGGCTCCTGAACTCAAGCATTGGAAAGCTACAAGAGAAAGTCGAGTTAAAGAAGAGAGAGGGGTGGAGGCGCACTCAGAGAGCATATCGAGAATGATATCCTGCTCTCCCCAGGAAAGGCAAGCACTGAAAATACACTTTTAGAAAGGAAAATTAGAAGATTTGGATGGGCCCTACAACTGTTTTGATGTCTTGTGTTAGAGATGTCTTCTCAAACCCAGGAAAACTGCTAAAAATCAGAAGAGAACAGATCCAGATTCATAACAATGTCTAAATTATGTCTTAGTGTAAGTGTTTCAGCTAAAAAAAAAGAACGAAAACAAATGGGGAAAAGAAATCAGACAAAACAACAAGGGGAAAGAAATGAGAAACACAGTGTAACTGTGTCAGTTTCACATGCCAGGGGATCAGGTGAGTCTTAGTATTTTAATTTAATCTTTTGGCTATTTTTTAACTCACTTGTTGCAGAAGGCCTTTCTGTTTTCATGATCTGTTTACTGCACCATGTGCATTTGCTTCTTATTTGTTGCAGTCTCCTTGTCAGCCCATAAGGCTGCACATCCCATTTTCTAATTGTCCGTATTGGATATCCAATTTTCCCAACATTCTGCCTGCAATATTTTTACATGGGAAAATGTAATGACAGTTACAGACAGCTGCATGGAATGTAGTTGCACAAGTATCATGGATCTCTTGTTTACTTTGGAGGTTATGTCCCCCCACCCCCTTAAAGATGGAAATTCAGTTGCATAATTTTTCTGCTTGTCCTGGAAAGGGGTGAGAAAAAGAAGCAAAATGAATGAAGATGTTTTTAATTTATTCAGGTTGCATTCAGAATGCTGAATTCCATGCACTGTATCACTTTTTACATTCATTCTAGGTGATTGCAGAATGCATAGTACGCATAGCCCATGGCCGTGATGCTTTATGATGCAGTGAGGGCTGTGATGCTTTATCAGGGCGGGCCCTACCATTAGGAAAAGTCCTACCTTCAGGCAGAATTACCTCAGGTGGTAGATGCTGTGGGGCAGGGGACAGCCAGATGCCTGAGGACAGAACTGTGTCCAACACAGCCTGCATTGTGCCCCTTAAGTTACCCTGCTGTCCTGAGGTAAGGTGGAGGACATTGTCCTGTTGCCAGTTTTGAAGTAAGACTCAACTGTCTGGCTGGCTTTCATATATGAAGTGGGTGGGGTGGGGGGGGTGCACACGGACCATCTTGTCCTTCACCCCAGGCAGCAAAATGTCTTGGGCTGGCCCTGTGCTTTATGATTGTTGTGTTGCTTTATGATTGCTCACCTCAAGAAATCTGGCTGTTCCATGAGCTGGGTGGAGGGAGAGGAATGACTTTCATAGTGCATCCACTGAGACTGTTCAGGAAAGGCTGTAGTTTTGAAGCATCATATCCTCCACACCTGCCCCGGAAGGTCATCATTCCAATCAGACAGACATTATGCATCAATGTTAGAATTTGCGGAATCATTAGAGAAAGCCTGAAGATGGAGCGAGAAGCAATGGGTTTGATGATCCTCCTGGCTTCTAAACTATGAACCTTCGGAAGATCTATGAACTTGCTATGCGCTGCTACTACTGGTATCCTTTCTAAGGCAGCTACAGTTTACTAGGCATTGTACAAAGACAGTCCCTGACTGCAGATTTATAATGTACAAGCCATGACACAAAATACAAAAGGGCTGAGAGATGAAAGCCACTAGTTCTTAAAGTGACATAGTTCTTATAATGACCAGCCTGAATGGAAACAATTCAGGGGGGGGGGAAGCCAGATGGCGGCTGATCTCTCAGCCAACTCATTGTAGATTTCATGTGGAGGTTTAAGACAGTACAAATAGCTGTCATTTTCTCTAGAAAGCCACCCGGCTATTTTCAGCCTTTGTTCCCTTATGTCAGGAGTGGGCAACTTGTGGCCCTCCAGATGTTTTGGCCTACAACTCCCATCAGCCCAAGGCAGCTCAGCCAATGGTGAGGGATCACGGCAGTTGTAGGCTACAACATCTGATTTAGTGTCAGAACCCTCTTCTGATTTAGAAACTCTGAGCAGATTCAAATGACCAAAATAATTAAGCTTATAACATCCTAACATACTTCTTACAGATGTTTAAGTCTAAATATAGCTGATCAAGAAAGCTATTGCTCACTATTTGTGGCTATCACAAAGAAGTCTCTTGTCTTCTTATAACATATCCAAGAAAAGTACAATATAATAATTTGTGCCAGCTGTAACATTGATAGCCTACACCAGTCAGATGAAACAATAACTGGTATATTTCTTCATACCATCCCCAATTTGGCATCCATCTTGGAACCACACTCAAAAGCACCAGCCTGGAGCATGATCAGTTCCAATTTTTCTAAAAGAGACATTTTTGCTTTTTTACCTCTAGGTGGCAACAACATAAACATAAATTACACCAACAGGCTACATGGGTGTATATACTTGTGTAGGGAAGAGTTGATTTAAAAAATGCCTGTTCCTTTAAAAACCTAACCCAGCCTTCCCCAACCAGGGCTAGGTCTACATTAGTGCTTTTTATTGGTATTATGCATTCCATATACCACTTTTCTAGTGTTATTTCCTGCTTTTAATTCCGAATTATCCAAAATACTGCAACAGATGTCATTGTGTGCGTTATGAGGTATGAATGCGCAAGAGCATTCACCATGATGGGATTGTATTGATATGACACGAGGTGTAGATAAGGCCCTGGTGTCCTTCTGATGTGTTGAACTACAGCTCCTATCACCCCAAGCCAGCATGGACATTGTAACACAAATTGGTGTCCTCTTCTGGCCTCTTTTTGATGATGCAATTCCTCCTTTTTGTCAACGGCCATCTTACTTGTGAACATGCTCACAACCATGCTATAAAATCAGATCCTTTTGATGAGAGCAATGGAGAGTTGAGAGAGCACAACTTGCTTGTGGGCACATAATGGGTTCAGGGATGAAGTGGAGCAGTGAGGCTGGTGGCTCTGGTGTCTGTGGGGTGGTGAATCAGCTCCAGGTTTCAGTCAGAACCAGTCAGAACTCCTTTAGAGTTCTGACTGAAACCCGGAGCGGATTTAGCGCCCCACTGACATCAGAGCCACCAGCCTCCATTGAGGCGGAGCATGTAACCAGGGTTCCTGGGCCTCGGTTGAACACTCCTGTTTGGTAGACCACAGTGAATTGTAGCTGTGGTTAGCAACAATGAGTTAAATTTAAAAAACAACAACACAACTTTGTTAAAACCATTGCTTGAGTTGAAATGAAGACAATTTCCCCAAGGCACTCTCTTTTCAATTAACAGCTTGCTTTCAGGTTGATACATTGTGTAAGGTCATGCTGACCTTCCTTGCAGTGACAGCATCCGAGCGAGAACTGAATCACTGCACTCCTGCTAGGCTGACATTACTGCGGGATAATCCACTGATAATTTTAACGCTGAGCTTTCCTTTTTAAACTCTTCACCCGTGGATGGGAGGCTCAGTCTGATGGTGTTAAACTGAAATTGCTCCTATGGTAACGCTGCAGTGAAGATGACCAGCAAGCCTGTTGTTCTTCAGTTTGGCTGCTTCAAGGAACGGCTGATCACGGTAGATATCAAGACACTGTTGAAAGGTTTCTATTGACTCGTTGATGAACAGAGGGGAGTACCAGGTGTATATTCAGTGTACCATGAGATAACTTCCTCTAGAATTTTGTGGACATTTTGTGGAATGCAGACACATTCTCAAAAACATAGTTTGTTCCAGATTGGTTAATCCAGAATAAATACCACCCACTGATCCTGTTCTCACATTCTGCAAAAGGAATCATACAATTCCACAACTGGGACACTTACTCAAAATCAAAACTATAGTTTGGTCCACACTTGTAGTGACCGCTCCCCTGCCCATGTAAGTTCATTAGGAGCGTTCGGGTGAATGGCTTTTAAAAAGCAAATGGCAGGAGATTTGCCTGGTAACATTTCTCTTTGTGGAGGGAGGCAAGCATCAATTTAGGAGCCTCTGAAGGATGTTTGGACAAGAAAGCTAACCACATAAACTGGCCATAATTTGATTGCTTTTGTTAGTGAGGGTGGCCATGGGTTCTGTGCCTTTTGACATCGGCTTCCCAGTATGCTGGGGAAAGCTACACCTGTTGAATTTCTGTCCTTAATGTAGTTATTAAAGGCAATAATTCTCTGCCAGGTAAATGGTGGTAACCAAAATATTAATGAATATAATCAAAGAGTTGGTGGGTTTCGCTCGGTGCAGGAAAGCCAGAGCTAGGGGATCCCCAACAGATGGCTGTCCAGCCTTTGCTTGGAGACTTTCAGTGAGGGGGAGCCCACCACTCCACTTGGTAAATAGTTCCTGTGAAGGTTTGAGGCCTACAGAGGCAAGGAAAAAGGTCAGGCTAGAGGCCTGCAGGTTTTGTTGTTGTCGGGAGGGGGTATCTCTGAGAGGAGTAGTTTCATTTTCTCAGTTAAGTTTCAGTTTAATTTCCCCAGTTAAGTTTCATTTCTTCAGGTCTGAAACAGTACTTTCACTTTTCAGGGAGGAGGGTATATAAAGAGAGTGAGAGACCCAGTAAGAGCAGAGTCAGGGAGACCAGAGCCTGAAGAGAGAGCAGGAAGAATGCTCTTTCCATCTGTAAGCACCTTGAAAACAATGCAGTGATTACTCAAAGCCAATATGGATTTGTCAAGAACAAATCCTGCCAGACAAATCTGATCTCATTTTTTGATCAAGTAACCTCCCTTGTGGAATGTAGGAATACTGTAGACATCATATACCTCGACTTCAGCAAAACTTTTGACAAAGTGCCCCACGATATCCTGATGAGCAAACTAGCTCAAAGTGGGCTAGATGAAACAGCAATCCGGTGGATCCACAGTTGGCTACAGAATCGCACTCAAAGAGTGCTTATCAATGGGACCTTCTCAAACTGGGGAGAGGTAATGGGTGGGGTACCGCAGGGCTCAGTCCTGGGCCCAGTGCTCTTTAACATGTTTATGAATGACTTAGAGGAGGAGGTGCAGGGAATGCTGATCAAATTTGCAGATGACACAAAATTGGGCAGGATAGCTAATATTTTGGAAGACGGAAACAAAATTCAAAGTGATATTGATAGATTGGAGCACTGGGCAGAAAACAACAGAATGACATTTAATAGGGATAAATGCCGAGTTCTGCACCTAGGAAAAAGGAACCAAATGCACAGTTACAAGATGGGGGATACATGGCTCAACAACACTACAAACGAGAAGGGTCTTGGAATTGTTGTAGATCACAAGCTGAATATGAGCCAACAATGTGAGGTAGCTGCAAAAAAGGCCAATGCTATTTTGGGCTGCATTCATAGAAGCATAGCTTCCAAATCCCGGGAAGTACTAGTTCCCCTCTACTCAGCACTGGTTAGGCCTCATCTGGAGTACTGTGTCCAGTTGTGGGTACCACACTTTAAGAAGGATGCAGACAAACTGGAGAGGGTTCAGAGGAGGGCAACAAAGATGATCAGGGGACTGGAAACAAAGCCCTATGAAGAGAGACTGAAAGAACTGGGCATGTTTAGCCTTGAGAAGAGAAGACTGAGGGGAGATATGATAGCGCTCTTCAAGTGCTTGAAAGGTTGTCACAGAGAGGAATGCCAGGATCTCTTCTCCATCATCGCAGAGTGCAGGACATGGAATAATGGGCTCAAGTTACAGGAAGCCAGATTCCGGCTGAACATCAGGAAAAACTTCCTGACTGTTAGAGCAATACGACAATGGAACCAATTCCCTAGGGAGGTGGTGGGCTCTCCCACACTGGAGGCGTTCAAGACAAGGCTGGACAGCCATCTGTCAGGGATGCTCTGACCTGGATTCCTGCATTGATCAGGGGGTTGGACCCGATGGCCTTGTAGGCCCCTTCCAACCCTACTATTCTATGATTCTAAGAAGCAGCCCGGAGAAGTCTAAGTACAGCTAGGGTAAAGGAACTTGCATTTTGCATCTTTTATTTTCTCTTAATGCCTTTTATATCACTCAGCTCTATTTTGTAAATACCTTTAGTTGTGGTTTGCTTGTTTTAATTTACCAGTAAACAATTATTGTGATTAAGCCCTGTGTCTAGAGTGTCAATTACCCCACATCTACAGCCTAAACTCCACGTTATTGGAAAGAGGAAGGTAAAAGAAGGAAGGTGGGACTCTTAAGGAGGCAAGAGATCCTTAAGGAGTTGCTGAGGGGGTCCAGGTCATAAGGGGAACCTTGACAGTTCCATTGTCCAATTAATTTTACTGTCAAGATGTTTCTCCTAATATTCCAACCACAAACCATCTTCCTATAATTTAAGCCCATCAGAGCTTTTCTACTTGAGGCTGTTAATTGCTGTATCTGCTTTTAGTTTCATCACAGAATTGAGATCCAAGCTGTACACAAAGAGCTTTTCCTTTCCTGCTTTTCCACTACATAACCTTTAGGTGGCACTGTGGTATAGCAGAATGTCGCAACTACACAAGTAGGAAAATACATTTTCAATTTCTTTCAGAAATAATACTCCATTTTCCCCACTCTAAAAGCCCTCCAGTAAAGTGCTCTGAAAAAAACAGAAGTGAAACTGGAGGATCATGGCAGTGTCTTAAGAACCTGTAAACAACCATGAGTGAGGAATCACAAGGATACAATAAATGCCTCATGTAGAAAAGCTCTTATTTGCCCTCTTAGATGTGACAGCCTTTTTGATATTTGAAGACTACTGTCATACCCCCCTCCCCCGCCACCCTGTTCTTCTTTTCTCCAGGACAAACATACCCAGTTCTTCTAACTCTTTTTCACAACACTTATTTTTCATATGGCTGATCAACTTTGTTGCCCTTCTCTGAACCTGCTCCAAATGTATGAAAGATTAAAACTGTCTGTGAAGTAGCACTGAGGATGGTTGTTGTTTGTTTTTAATCCCCAGCTAAGAGACTCACCAAATCCACTCAGGCTGTTTTTAAAACACTCAGGAGAATAATTACTGGGAAGGAACACAGGCACAAATGAAAGCAGCAAACTAAAGCAATAAACAGAAAGGGCTGCACCAGACGTTCTCTGATTTCAACGGTTGCTTTAAAAGCTACAGATCTGATGCAGTCAAACCAATTTCTCTAAGGAAGGGCTTTAGCTCAGTGGTAGTAGAACACCTGCTTTGCAGTCAGAAGGTCCCAGGTTCAATCCCCAGCATCTCTGGGCAGGGCTAGAAAAAATCTTGCATGAAATCCTGGAGAGCCACTCCAATCAGTGTTGACAATCCTGCACTAGAAGGACCAATGGTCTAACTGTGTATAAGGCAGCTTCTTATATTCTATCCCCCCTCTCCCCCAATATCGCTGAATGTTTCTGTTTCAATGTTGTTTGGCACTCTTTTGTTCCCCTGACTGCCGGAAAACAAAAGACTGGGGCTAGCCTTCACGGCTACACACTGAGATGCGTTTTCAGCTTCTATCTGCTTTTTCCTGAAATTGGCTTAGCTCCATCAGGGGTATAGAAAGCAAGAAAAAGTAGACTATACAACTCCCAAACAAACTGCTTTCACAGGTCACACTGCCTTTTATCCGCTTTACTCTGCGGTCACTTGGGGGGAATCCTGTCATTTGAAATGCTGTCATCAACCACCTGTGAGAGGCATGTTACCTGCCCCCCTTGCTCCCCAGGTGCATCCAGAAAAAGCAGCAGAGCATTCTGACCCGAAAATTTCCTTCATTCCCACCCAGTGTAAATATGTAACCAAGAGGTCTACTTGTCTGCCTTCTTTCTGCACAGAAATAAGCTTTCCACAGCTAGGAAGAGCCATACCACAGTATTGCCTGTGTGGAATAGCTCTCTAAATCGCGATAGTGCTATAGCGGTATAGCGACACAACAATTTAGAGCTATTCCCTGTGTGTGAAATCTCTATCACAGGGCTTTGAAACTGTGAATGTGGTTGTCTTTAGGGTTTCATTAGTATTTTGTACAGTTGTGCTTCAATGTTTCCCATTTTCTCCACCTTTGATTCTCTGCCTTCTTAAGCCTCTGAAATGAAAAGGTGTTGGGATAGCCCCGATCCCCCAAAGCACACTGTAATGAGACCTTGTAGTAGTGTGATTTCAATGTCGTGCTATGGCACAAGGTCGATTTACCGGTTCAGCACTTTCAGGAGATTTGGGGGACTAAGCTTGGAAAGACTGTAAGATAGACGGGAACAGCAGAGACGAGAGCTGCAGGAGAAAGTCCCACTGGCCTTGATGCCCAAAGGACACACCACAGCCCACTAAGGAGCAAAAGGAAAGGGGGAACACAGCCGGCAAGCTCCCAGTAAGGAGAAGCTGTAACAGAGCAATTTCGACGCTGCGGCATGTTGCAAAGGCAATTTAGTGATTTTCCAGGATTTAGGGGTGTGGGATTACAGGGTAAAAAAAGACAATCAACCAGTGGATGGGGGATAGTTTAAGGAAGGTGCAGAGAATGACTCCTCCAAAGAGAGCTGCCAGAGGTGCAGTATAGCAAGATAGTGGGGAAAAAATGAGTTAAGGTGGTGTTATTTCAAAGCCGTGCTAACTTGGGACTGCAGTCTACCATCAAAGAAAGAAGACATGAAGTACAGTGAATGGCAAAGCAGAGAGCGCTACTGCAAGACAGAAACACCAGTTGGGCAAATAACTACTATGGGGCAAGGAACCAGATCTGTCTCCTCCACACGCTAGTGCAGAATGGTGGCAAATCAAAACAATAGTGGGAAAAGGGAGGGTACCACCCCTTGACCAAAGTCACAGCCAGGTGAAAGACACACCCCTGGCAAGCCCATCAGGTCAGATTTAATCTGGAGGAATGACACACACTGCAGCTGCTGAACTGCTTGGGAGCCGCGTTAAAAAAAGCGCAGTAAAACTACTCTGCAAAAATGCAGAGCTTACAGAAAGAAGTAGGGGTGTTGCTGCGGAATGGTGATGATGTCATGTGTTGCAAACTACCTCAAACTGTTTCCCCTCTGCACTAAATCACACATGAAGATTGTCCCCAGTGCCATTTTCTTTTTTCTTATCATGGTCTTTAGCCTAATTTTTCCATGTGGCCATAGAATCAGATTGACTGTGGCAATGCACATGATTTTGTTTCTGTATCACTTCAAATGTGACTTCATCAAGAGAATCCTAAGGGTTACCACAGCCAATTGGGTTAAAGGGTAGTGTTTGCAAACGATGCCAAGGACAGTGAGGACAAAGAAAGAAGGGAGGTTGTGCAGTAGGGAAAAACAGCATTGAATCACTGCAGTATGTTTTTCGACTTGCTAAAAAAACAACAATGAAAATTGGAAGCAATTTTCAAAAGAAAAAAGAACGTAAGTTCTTTCAGCTTATTTCAAGTTCAATTCTGGGCAGAGCCAGGCCATCATGCAACCCCTACATGTTTACTTGAGTGCCACAATGTGAAACAGAAGCAGTTCTGTAACAGGGTAGAACAGGGCCAGTCTGTTTTGGTAAAATGGCAGTTTCACAATCAGAGTATCAATAAATCAGGAAACAAAATGGTTTGGCTTCAGTAACACGAGCTGTAATTCTGGAAGCACATTAGCTGCTAATCAATGTAGAGAGGAGTGACTGATGAAATGGAATCTTGTAAAAAGGAGAAAGAGGTCATAAAAATGGAAGCCTTCAAAATGGTCTAAGATGTGAAATATGATCAAGCTTCCTAATTGGCTGGCATGCAAAATTATTCTCTGTGTGTGTGTGTGCGTGTGTGCCCCCCCCCCCCCGTTGTGCAAAGATTCAGTCCGGACATATATCTCTCCACTGCCATGTCAGGTTTCTAATGCTTTCAAATGAGTCAGTTAATGCTGCAAACCTATGGCGTTCATTTGAGAGTCCCCTTGCAGTAAAGCAAACAACTATACCATGCATTTCATCAAACTGCAAACCATGTCATCATGATCTTGGGAAGCCTTTCTGAAGCCCCTGCACAATAGAACTGGAGTTATTTTTCCTCCAGTTTTGGGTGTCACCCTTTCTTAACTGCACTGCACACTCAAGTTCCTCCTCAAGTTCTTGTTAATTATTAAATCTTTATCTGTTCTAGGATTATTGCTTTGAAGAGACAATACCTCTTGTTTAGTACAGCATACGGCCAACAAGGACTATGGCAGGTAGGAAGCGTAAAGGGGAGTGTCCTTTTCCAAAACCATCCATATTTTTCTCCTGTTGTGGCTCTGCTTGAGAATGGAAGTGTCATGTATACAAGGAGCCATGTGTCCTTTGACAGCTGTTGGGTTGGAGAGACTGCTGGAGTGATGCCAGAGGACTCTGATATCTTGAGGGTGGTCATGTTCTCGTTTTCTTCAGGCTTGCTTTCTTTTCTTTTGTTTTTGTTGCAGCCCCATCTGAGAACACGGGAAGCCCTGAAGCAAATCAAAGCGGGTAAGATGGAATTATGAAAAAAAGTGTATGATCATCTGACATTTGGAAGGGATGAAAGCAAAGGAGCGCATGGCCTTTACAAAATGTGTTAGGCAGCCCTATGAGCCGACGTGCTTGCAGAACAAGGAGGTGGGGCGGTGTGTGTGTGTGTGTATGTCCATGTTTGATTCAGCTAACAAATTCTGGTGAGATCCAGATCAGATGAACAGCTAGTAGCCAGTGAATTCTTCCTGCAACTAGCAAGCAGCTGAATTTATTAACCTCCCCAACTCAAAGGCTGCAGTCCTGTGCGCACTTACTTGAGAGTTTATCCTACCGAAGTCCGTGGGATTTACTATTGCATAAACATGCATTTGATTGGGCCCAAAGAGTGAAAACAATGCTATAGAGGAGTGGGGAATAAACAGGTGATATGTTTCATATCCTACCAGGTACAGAGGAAGAGCACTTATAATTTATTTGACTGGGTTCTCTGTCTCCTCTATTTCATTTTATATAGTAGTATGCCATATTCTTTGTTTTGGGGTGCTTCCAGATGAGGCATTTAGGGCACCATCACCTTGTCTCATTCATGGAATTTTACAAGGGGTCCAGACACAATTGTCTTCATTTTGTAATCCTCACATGTTTTCCTACCACTCCTTCCATCCTTTCACTTAATGCAGATAACCTGTTAAGAAAAAAAAGATGGAGTACCTGCATGAGACCTTCTCCTTGACTGCGCTAGGAGCCCTCTGTCTGGAAGCACCCTTTATTGCTAGATCTGTCTCTTTCCATTCCCTTTGGTGACATGCCTGAATTTGCTTGGCAGAATCTGAGACTGAAAGAAGTGGCATCACTGCCCATTTTATTAAGGCAGGGCTGCTTTTTGCTATGGTAGGGGTGTTCAACTTGGTTAAAATCCAACTTAAGTTCTACTTAGAGTGGACCCATCGAAATGAATGGGATTTCAGTTAGTCATGACTAACTGAAATCCCATTCATTTCCATGGGTCAACTCTAAGTAGGATTTAATCCATAGGGGCTGTCCAGGTAATGTTGGACTCATCTTCCCACACAACTGGCTATGCGAGCTAGGGCAGTTTAGCAACATCTGGAGGGCCACAAGTTGCCTGTGCCTTAGAGGCAGATCTTGGAAAGCCAGTTCTTCCTCATGCTAGAAATCCCCATAAAATGTTGACAAGTGGGTGAGAAAGATACTTCTACAAGGCCAGTGAGATGCCCTTAATTATGATATAAGGGTTTTATTTTAGCTGACCTAATTTCTAGGTAATACTTAGCAATAATGCTCCTGCTCTTCACCTTTATCACTGCAATATATGACAAATTTGATTTCTTTTACTTATTAGCATGTCCTGGGAGATGCTGCAATGGAATTATTAATTCTTTTGTATATTATCTGATATTTGGTAGGGCTAGAAATAAAGGAGTCAATGGGAGTTAAGCCGTCTAACTGTGCATAGGATTGCAACGCAAATCTTCACAATGAGGATTGTAGAGAGAATGGATTTCCACTATGTGATATCTTTTCTAGTGACTTTAATTGCTCTTCCAAGATCTGCTCTTCCAGGAACTGAGTTCATTGCTCTTCCAAGAACTGCTGTGCCAAGAATTGATTTCATTTTTCTATTTCATTTTAAACTTCTGCCTTGATAGTGGAACCTTATTTTCATTGTCCTGGCAAAAACCGAAGGCCCTCACAAAGCTGATTCAGACTGAAGGAAATGCTTTCTCTGTTCTGAATTGGCTTCTTGATGACACCGCATAGCTAATGTTCTTTGAGCTTTTCTAGAGGCTATTAATCAGCTGTTAATCCACTGTATCTCATTTCAGTTTCGTTGCAGAACTGAGATCCAAGCACTACACAAAGAGTGTTTCCTTTCTGCTTTTCTGCTACATAATGTCTAGGTAGCACTGTGCTATAGTGGGGTACCACAAATACACAAATAAAAAAGCAGGTTCTTTTGCTTTCTTAACACATACCTTATTTTCCCTGCTCCAAAAAAACTCACTGGAAATGTTCTTTAGACACAGAAGCAAAACTGGAGGGTCACAATGTTGTCTAAAGAACCTGTGAACAACTGTGAGCAAGGAATGACAAGCAAATGATAAATATCTCATGTAGAAAAGCCCTTTGGCTACGTGATGTCCTGCAGCTCATTTAGACCGAGGTCAATGCTTCTTGTCCTCATTCTGAATGGGTAAATACATTTGATCTTGTTCAAAGCTGCTGCTCTTGAAAAATCACTAGAAAGGACATGCTTTTCATGGGTTGCAAAAGTGTTTGTGAAAAATGCTCCCTCCCTTTTTGGCTCAGCTGTAGTTTAGAGTTCTGGGTTCCCTTTATCATTCCTGTCCAAACACTCAGAGGTGGGAAAACTAATTTCTCACTTTTATTGTGTGCGTTGCATTGAAGTAAAGTTGTTCTGCTCCTCGCTTGGCCTTTAGTCCTTGCACATGTCCTCTACATTCAACATCAAACTCATCACACATACGCCTGGGGACTAAGCAAACAACTCTGTGGGAAAAACAATTCTTAAGGAGCGCAACACTCACGTACATTCTGCTTACAACAGTGCTTTAAAGTCTGTGTGCCTGAGGTTGTTGTAGCAGAGGGAGGGGTCCATTAGCAGGAATAGTGAAGAGGCTAGATTGGTTTCCACCTCAACACATCAACACAGCTGAAACCACGACAGTTGGGGCTGTTGCGCTAAGGTGAACTCTTCATTCTTGCGAGGCAAAATGTAGTTTAGATTAGCACATTTTTACAGGGCTAGGCAAAGTTGTTCATCTGTGTAAAAGATCTGAGTCCTGTTAAAGAAGCAGATGTCTACGCCCTTGACAAAGTGCTCTTTTCGAGATAAATGCGAATATCAACTGTGCCGTGACTCACCATGCGTGCAGGAGCCTCCATCCTAAAAATGCTGAGTGCTGCGGCCGTTGGAAGTATATGCAAAGGGGAAAGGCAAGAACAGGTTCCCACAGTGTGAAGTAGACGTGGAAAGAAACCTGTGGCATTTTGACACCCGTCCTTTTCCTGGCATGACTTCCTCATCGAACATTTCAATTTTTTTTCATTCTAGACATCAGCCTTCCCCAACCTGGTGCTCTGCAGGGGGTTTTGACTACAAGACCCAGTATTCCTGACAATTGGCCATGCTGGCTGGGGCTGATGGGAGTTGAAGTCCACAACACGTGGAGGGCGCCAGGTTGAGGAAGGCAGCTCAGCAAAATGAGCTGTGTTTGAAAAGGTCACAGTATCTGGTGGTGTGACATATGAAAGGGAGACAAATGATGGCTGCCCCCTAAATGCAAAAAAACCCCAAACTCTTTATTTCGAGAAGAAGGGCTTGGGTCATTTCAAGAGGGCGCACAACATAGAAAGTTCCTCGCTGCAAGGTAACAAGAGAAATAGTGGTTCGTCAGACGAAATGTTAAAGACTGTAATGGGCGATGTAATCTCCACAATAAGAGGAGCTAGACCACAGCGCCATCTAGTGGCTGTATAATGAAACATATGGAAGATTCCAATAAGGCGGAAAGGGAGGGGGAAAGGGATGAAAAGGAAGCATATGTAAAGGGATTCTGTCATGATCCTGCATTTACAACAGAAGCAGAAAGCCCCGTTTTAAATGCAGGATTTTAGGCTGGTGTAGAGATGCTCTTAAGATTAGGGAGGCTCACTGAGAACTCCTATTCCAGACAAACAAGGGCAGAGGTTCAGAACTTCAGCCCCACGGGCCAAATGCGACCCACCTGGGGTCTCAATCCTGCCCTCTGCAGATCCCCAGATGGCCATGCCTCCTTTCCTGGACTCACCCTCTGACAACTGATGGTTTCTTGGCTTTTGTGCAGGTTTTTCCCTATTCTAAAAGGCTGAAATGCCTCCCCTAGGGCTCATGTACTGGCAGAAAGCGTAAAGCTACAATATGCTGATGTTTGGGGTATTTTGGCTCTGCCTGGTTTTATCTTTGGCCCTGCACATCACTGGAATGTGGCCCCTGGGAGCTTCTCCAAAATTGCATCCAACCTTCGGGCTGAAAGAAGTTCAACACCCCTGAATTAGGGCTCCTAAAGCTTTGCTGATTAGAGGCAAGACAGGGGAGCCTTCAGAGCAATCCTTCCCATGCTGTTCAGATACTTGGAGATTCTAACCTGAGGAAGGCCACAGGGAATCTCACATGTCTGGTGTAAAGCTTAATTGGTCTGGGCATGCCCAGTTCAAAGTTCCTGTGTTGACTGCAGACCTCGCCTTGATAACCCTTGTATGGGTTATCACAAACTATTTCCTATTCTACCTGTGAAACAAGGGGGAATGCAGATATAGTATGCATTCTGCAAAAGTCAGCACAAGTGTATGAGGATTCCCACACATGTTTGCTAGTATACCAGCCATCTGCAAAATATAACTTGGGAATCTACTTGGACAGTTTTATCAAAACGGCCAGCGAATTTCACATTTTCGGGGGGTGGGCCCCAGCAGCTCTATATAAGAAAGCTGAAACCCGTTTCCAGGCTTACTTGTCTCTTTTGTAGTAGATTGTACCATAATTTTGTTAAATATAAAATTGGCATAGTGATGGCATACTGCCTTCTCTGCTATGCAATGGAAAGAGACAGTGTTTGTCCGTGGGATTTCATTGTTACTGTATGGCAAGGAGAACTGACAGTGCAAGTGATATGAATCTCAAATGGCTTCTGTTGGCTAGGAGCACCTTTTCCCAGCTTTGCCTGATGTGCCATTTGCATCCTTTTCTGAGTAATATGGATCTGGCCACTGCAGAGCTGGCATCAAGGATAGGCACGAGCGGGCACCTGCTGAGGGCCCACACCCTAGCAAGGGCCCACCAACAAGACAAGACACCCTGGCGTTGTTCCTCCTCTTCGCCATTGCAACTCGCTTGTTCACTTGCCTCTTGCTCTGGCACAGACAACAGAGGTAGTGAGGGGGAGGAGCGGTAGCTGCCGCTGCCTGCTTGCTCACCGGGTCTCTGCCTGTCAAGCAAGGAAGCGGCAGCAGTGACGAAAAGAGGAGGAGGAGTAAGAGCAGCTGGTCACAATGCTGGTGAGAAGGAGGCCAATGAGGGCCCACAAAAGCCTGGAACTGGCACCGGGCCCCTGTAACACAGGATGAGGTAATCTCTACCTTCGGTTACTGCAGTGTGCTCTTGGCTTCCTTTGAAGAATCACCAGAAACTGCAGCAGGCCCCGAATAGCTGACGAGATCACATTCTCAAAAAAGTACACTGTTTATCAGTTTGTTTCCAAGCCTAGTTCAAAGTGCAGGTTGTGACCTTAACAGGTATTGACCTTAAAGCCTAAACCACCTGGGTCCCAAGTACCTGATCAAATGCCTCCTTCAGTGTGTTCCCTCACATGCCTGGAGCTAATCAGTTGATGGTCTGCTTTGCAAGCTCATTGGAGGTTTAGTGGGTCGCTATGAGTTCCAGGGCCTTCTTTGTAGTGACACCCTCATTGCCCAGGGAAGCCCATCTGGCCAGTTCACTCTGCCTTTAAGAAGTTTAGTTAAAAACGTTTTTATTCAATAAGGTTTTGAGGTTGCCAGGAGGCAACTGATGTTGTTGTTCTCTAATTTTCCTTTTGTATTTGATTTCTGGTTGATTTATAATGGAACTTGTAACATTTACTGTATTTTTGCTGTATATTTCTTGATTTCCCCCCCCAGCAATTGTGAACTGCTTCGGAAGCCCGCACTGCTAGTAATTTGTATAGATTTTAGAAAGAAATACAAAGATGACATGAAGGCAGTTTTGCACTGTTAAACGCTTTAAAAGTTTTCATGACCTGTAACTACTGGAAGAAGCTTTGGGTAGTTTAGGGCGCAATCCTATGCATCTTTAGACGGAAAGAAAATTGTACAACCCCCAGCCTGCCCTGGTCAGCATGGCTGGCCGGGGCAGGCTGGGAGTTATAGGACTTTTTCTGTCTGAACATGCATAGGATTGCACCCTTAACATTTTGAACCCAGCAGGACAGGATGGCTTGCTGCCTTCCCACATCATATAGTTCATGATTGTTGTTGGCAAGAAGAAACAGCGTTAGATAGCAGTTTTGTTGCATTGCTACTTCTTGTTATTGCCTTTGAGCAAACCTTCACCTCCCTGCTACACAACCAATCTAAAGAGAAGAGTGGTTATTGATTAATTACGTTTGTCTCTTTAAAAAGGCACATCTTTTCAACTTGTGCTTGGGTTCTCTGGCAATAATGACACAAGTGAAGTTTACACCTTTGCACAGTCTGAGCAGTGGATGTAAAGAGCTGTCAGACACCTTCTCCAATTCATTTTCCTCCAAGGAGGCAAAGCCTAACTTAAGTGTCATTTAGTGTACTACACACTGTGGCACTCTGAGAATTGTACTAATGACTCTGTCATGGGACAAGACAAGGGGAAGGTCACAAAAGATAAATGAAGGTTGCAATTCTATACACACTTACCTCAAAGTAAGTCCTATTGAACTCTGTTGGGCTTGCTTCTGAGCAGACACATATAGGATTGTACTATTAATGAAGGAGTTGTTGTTATTATGCTGTTGCTGTACTGTTTTTATATCCTACCATTTTTCTCTCTTCCAAGAAAGTCAAGGTAGCTTACATGGTCCCCCTCTCCATTTTATCCTCACAACAACCCTGTGAGGTAAGTTAGGGTGAGAGTCAGTGACTGGCTCAAAGTTACCCAGTGGCCTTCATGGCTGAGTGGGGACTAGAACCTGAATCCCCTGTGTTCAGGTCGAACATTCCACTACACCATACTGGCTTTCTTGTTAAGTGATATTGACAATCTGTATCTTACCTGCATTTCTTTTAATCAGATCCTTTGGCTAGGTTTTATCTATTACACATACATATTTTTTTAAAACTGTACAACTCTGGAGACTTTTAAGCTGACTGATACTTTAAAAATTATTCTTTATTGTTTATGGGTGAACAGAATGGCTGAAGTTTCACATTGGGAGGTAAAATGACTTGAATGACATTTGCAAAATTTGTAGCAATTGTCATTTGCATGATTTATCCTGTCATGTAGTCCCAGTTTATTGAGAGCGAACTCTCAAAATCTGCTGGAAACCCTTGAGCCTAGTCATTGAGAACTCCTGCCTACTAAAATTCAATTTTAAATTGCCTCTGAGACAGCTGAAAAATTGTGATAATCAGAGTGATCAATCGGCATGTTCAAGGTACGCAACACAGGGGCTACATCAGTGGCACACAATGAGTATGAATATTTAGGAGATCCAATTTTTTTTTAAAAAAAATACACGTTCAGATAATAGGATGGCAACTCTACTTTCCAAGGATCTTTCTTTCTTTCTTTGCCATATGACTGCATGGCATAACAGAGATAAAAATTCAACAAATGTGGTTGACTGTTCTCAGCTGGGTTCAATTTTTTTATTTTTAATGGGAGGGGGGGCTGTTGAGACAAAATTGCTACTGAATTACAAAGTCTGCATTTTAATACAAGCCAAACAAAAAAGAAAGAAGGAAAAGAAACACTAACCTCTTGAGAAAGGAAGACTAAGAAACTGCACTGGCGAGTCGCACAAGCAAGATGAGGCAGGAAGCTGCCCCTGTCATCTTAGCCCCAGTGAGACTGGGAATCTCCTGGAAACAAGGGCCTGCAATCAGCACCATGCTGCAAAACAGCAGGAGCATCACAAATAAAATTGTTGAAAGCTGGGATACTGGCAGGAGAGGTTTCAGCTGCAGAAGCAGCTGGAAAAAATGAACCAGCAATCAGCACCATATAACAGAGCAGCAAGGGCCCAAAGAACAGTTGCTTTAAAAAAAAAAGAAGAAAGTGGAAGCTTTGAGAATCTTCAGTTGTTCTGTTCATCTGATACATAAAGGAAGGCTTTCTTTAGAAGGCTGAAGAATTTCTGCTATGCTTGTTTCCCCATACTTCTGCAGAACTAGCTGCTTATGACAGGCCCTTACAAATAAGAACCAACTTTAATTCACTTGTTCCCCCTAACATTGGTTCTGGTCCTCCCAATGCACACATGCTACATCCTATTAAAATCCACAGCAAAACTAATTTATTTTAACAGAGCTGGATTGCATTCAGTGATCGGCTGGCTAATGTCCCAATCAGCACAAAAGGGCTTTTGCTAACAACACTGAGTGGAATCTTCCTGACTACTTCCCTGTCTTTAGTAATTATCTGAATAGAGTCCTACTGATTAAGGCTACTTTGTTCTTTAGTCAGTGTTCTTTGTTTTAAACCAGACTTTGCATTAGAAGTGTATCCTTTCTTTGGAACCCTATTCCACAGGTCCTCAACCCAGTGGGCACATTTGGAATTCTGAGAGATTGGCAGGGGTGCTCTTATAAAACGGACGATCTTGCCCATTCACAAAGCGGCTCTCATGGTAGGTGTGAACCGCCTGTTTCCCAAACAGCAAACTGGTGAGGCTAAAAGAAAAGTAACTTACCCAAGAATTTAAGTACAATGCAGAGGTGGAGTCTGAGCTCCAAAACACAAAACCATTCTGTTGAACCCACAGTATTCTGCTCCCAACATCTATTTCACAGAAGGCAAACTGATGAGGCTCAGAGACAAGTTACTTGGCGAGACACTGAGTACAAAGCAGAGGTGGGGCCTCCACCCTAAATACCAGATACTATGTTTGCCCCCACAAAGAACAATCTACCCCATCACCCATGTGAAACACATGCAGAAAGAATTGAGAAAGCCCCGGAAAACCCCTAACCTTAACGCATGGGCAAAACCCCGAACCCAGGCAAAATACACTGCACGGAAGCAAACAAACCACCACAAATTGTGCAACACACACAGACACCGCCCCTCCCCACCACAGCACAGGTAAAACAGCCCCACCCTTGCTCCTCACCACCCTCTTTAACTCCCTACTATCCCCGAGGTTACATTTTTATTCTTTTCTGGGTGGCTGGGGGTGCTTCAAATCAAATTGCTGGTCTGCAGCTGCGCAACATTTTTATAGAATGGCCCTGGAGCCTATGTGGGGACCAGAGGCATTATTGGAAATAAAGGTGGTGCTGGAGGCTGGTGCTTCACTTTACAGCATGCCAGCCTCCCAGTTGTTATTTTTTAATATCTAAAACATGTTTTAAAAAATCAGGAGGGCCAAGAAGCAGCCAGGAAGGCACCAAGGGAGGTGTCCATGGACACACTGGTGCTGAAGGGCACCATGTTGGGAACACTATCTCTATTGGCTTATTCTCAAGATTAGACCAGTGTAATGATAAAAAGGAGTTAATTAAGGTTCCCCCCATCCCCTGTGCTGCCCTGGTTTTTGTGAGCTCAGTTTGAATGGAACAGACAGGTTTAAGTGCATGTTGTTCTCAAGTTAAATCACAAGTTCAAAAACCCCTTGAATGAGTGGAACTAATTACAGAGCTCTTTGGATCCTACCCATGACATCCACTGCTGTCTAATCATGGGATCTAGTGCATGATGATATATGTGATACACCTTTTGGAGGGATTAAGTTCCTTTGGCCTCCCACAGTCATAGTTTCTATAAGAACATATTTAATGGATTACAAAATCAGTGCATTCACTCAGTCCCTTTCTTACATTTGAAATGTGTTACCACTGGCTTAGCATACGTTTAAAAAAATCAGGCCATATTGTTATTAAATGCTATTTGTTCTTGTGCTTGCATTCTCAAGATGTTACCAGTCCAGGATCTAGGAGCCATTTTGATAGGTGTTTATTTGAAATATTTTTATGCTGCATTTTGAGGCAAAACCTCTTCAAGGTAGTTTACAAGATAAAATTATAAAACTGTAAAATTTAGAATACAATTTAAAACAACAGAATAAAACATTTCTTTAAAAAAACGACCACAGTAAAAATGCCAGCGTATAAAAAGATCAGAATCTGTTTATTTAAAAGTAGACTGGAACAACCAGGTGTTTAAAAACAGTCAATTGTATCTTCCAGTTGTGGGGGATTCTATCAGGGTGGGGCCTCCAAAGAAAAGGCCTTATCTCCTGTTCCCACCATCCTAATAAATCTTACTGGTGGGCACAGGAGAAGGACCTCCATGACCAATGTTGGTGCCTGGGCAGATTAATACAGGTGCAGCTGGTCCATCAAAATAACCTAGCCCCAAGCCAGCTGGGGCTTTAAGGGTGATCACCAGCAATCAGAATGAATCCCTGTGATTTTGTCTGCAAAGTACAGTGAGCCTTTGCGGATTCCATATGATCTCCTGATCCGACAGAGAACAAGTCTGTTCAACACTCAAAAAAGCTCTGCTGGCCAATTCTGAGCAGTTGTAATGATGGCAGAGAAGTAAGATTTCTTCGCTGCCACTAAGCCCTAAGAAGGTTTCTCACCTGGGTTTGACTGTGCTCATCATGAGGTGTGTGTTGTTGTTTTTTACCACGTGTGCTTTAGCTGTGAGCCAGCCCTTTCATAGTCCTGAGCTCCTTCGAATACCAAGGAGATGCTATGGCTCTATAATTGGGTCAAGAATGTTTGGGAGTGGTTATATTGATGGCCCAGTTCATCTCCCCATTCCTTAGAATTGGAAAAATCATCACCTAAAATTGCAGTAAACTCCCCAAGAGACATCAACAACCCATCTGTATCCATCAGCCTCTGGGGGTTGCCTATCAAAATTAGTCCTCTACCCCTGCAAGGGCTAAAAGTGGCCAATAGGTCAAATTCAATCAGATATCATAGGCACATCTCTAGAAAAGAGATATATAAATATGAATAGATGTAGCAAGACTCTCAAAATTTCTTCAGAAAATTATAATTATTTGCTATCTAATACAATTTCAGGATATACCTTGATTGGCTTCAGAGTGTGCAATATATTTAACCTGTGATTAATATAAAGTTGGACTTAAAGTGCAATCCTATGCGTGTTTAAACAGAAAAAAATCATACAACTTCCAGCATTCCCCAACCAGCCAAGTAAAAGGATATAGGATTGCAGCCTAAAGCTCTTCCTGGCCTAGAACCAAGATATCTTAAATATCACCCTCTCTCATGTGAACCATCTGTACATTAAAATGCTCCTTGGGGTACTACTCAGTGTTCCCATTTCACCTCACCCCCGCAATCTGATGTATGGTTGGCAGACACTTGGAACAGGGCCTTCTCCATGATGGCACTGACATAGTAGAACTTCCTCCCTAAGGGCAAGAGCTCATCTTGTTTCACTCCTGCTGGCCTTAAGGTACAGCCAAATGAAGTGTTTTTGTAGACAGCCTCTAGAATTAATTGAAAAGCATTTTCCATTTGTAACCTCAATATTGTTGTTGGTGGTTTTACTGATAGTTAGTTGTGTTGATTTATCCTGACTATGTGTGTGCGTGTGCTTAATTTGTATTTTCTTTTTTTTTAAATATTGTTTTTATAGTGGGCAGTATAATGGGGTCATTCCGTAAACTCAAATAGCTGCTCAGATATCTCTGCTGAATCTTTCTGTTGCATGAGCACTTGTGCATTACATGCTTGAACAAACTACAACTTTAGTTGGATAGTTGCACATAGTTCAGAACTTAGTTTCTGCTAGTGCAACATCATTTGCGCTAGCAGAATGACAAAGCTGGATACTGCCCAGTGTATTTTAAGAATGTTTTTAGCTGCCTTTTGGGATCTGTGGATTGAAAAGTGGGCTGTAAATATTTTAATGAATACATACTGACATAAATCTGTGATTTTCAGAACTGGAGACTGAGAACTTCTAGTTAACAGCATTTTAATGTAATAAAAAAAATTCATGTACAAATAACAAGTTTATAAGTCCCAGCTCACTCCCACCACCACAAATAAAATATAACATATAAGGTGTAGAGTGCAGTCGAGGCAGCTTGTGACAAAGATTAAAAGCAGCAGCATTAGAAACACAGCATAATATACAATTAAAAGCAGTTGTGATTCTATGAGGAGAAAAGTTAAACTCTTTAATAAAGCTAAACTTCAGTGGGGTCCTTGGAAGAACCTGTGATAAAGTGGTGCATGCTTTGGTGCGTATTATTCTCCTATTATATTGGGAGAGCCTTTGCTGAAATAGTTATTCATTACAAAAACTTTCAGCAAACCGTGTTATCCCTTGATGGCAAATTAGTATGAATATTTTATCAGTCAGGCATATATATTGTTACACTTCAGGCTGAGAATCAGTGTAGCCCTTATGAGCTTGCATCAGCTAAATATCTCAAGTCTTTTGTAATCCGGATGAGTGTAATCACCAGCACATAAAGTAGAGAGGATTCCCCCATGGCTGCATAACACCTGCTCAATATAAAGAACAACCAACAAAATTGAAAGGTAGGTTGATGGATTTCTTGATTTCTGGATTGGAATCTGCATTTGCATGTTAGTGAACTGACTCCTTCAAAGAACAGTGTTCTTTATGTAAAACTCTTGGAAATGTTGCCCAAAGTGATCCCTTGGCATTGGCTATGTGACATTTCTATATAAGCCCTAGCAAAGTGCTTTCTGTTAGAAGGTGAGTGTGTGTGTGGTGTGGAAGAAGGGAGGGCTTGTACTCTGCAAGTCACCTAGGGTGCATGAGCAGTGTGTTACTGCATGCAGGGATGAAGATTTTTGCCTTTCACCACAATAGTGCAGCACTACATTATTTTCCCATAGGAGTGAATGGCAACTGCTCATTTATATAAGACTTCTTTTCTGTATACTTCTTTATACAGGAATAAAGGGCTATACTCTCTGGGACACTTTTGGGATAAGTCCTAAACATGCTTCCTGAACTTGGTGATTCCCCAACCATTGAGAATCAAGCCCGCTTCTCTCTGCCAAAGCTCGATCCTGAGTTCTGTTTCTTGGCTGCACTGGAGTGGGATGGACATTCATTGGCTTTGACAGAGAAAATGGATCCCATTATTTGCAGCATCCACCAATAGTCGTTAAGCTTCAGAGCAATGGCTTTAGCACCACTAACACATTGACCCGGCAGGTTTATGGCAGCACAACAAGGTGGGTGAAGGGTCACCACCGTTGCTGGCATGAAGAGCAGGATTAAGGGAGCCAGGGGTGGGGTGGGGGCCAGCTGACCTGCACACCATCATGAAGGGATTTGGGTTGCTACAGAGCAATTATGGTTGGCAGGTTGCTGCTATGTAACAGTAACTAACTACTGTAACTTCTAATAATGTGATTGTAACTTACCCTGATGGATTTTCCTCAGAAAGAAGGCTGATTCAAGCTACTGTGCATCTTTATCTGTACACTTACTTTTCACATCATGGTGCAAAATTATCCTAGCTATGTAGGCATGCACTCCTGATCCTCTCTTCAAGCTTATTGTTCCTGTTGCCCTTTCTTTTACAACCCTCTCTAAAGAGACTTGCATTCTTCCATCACTTACATAGTTCTGTGCAAGGAGACCGGCTTGTTGTTCTGCAGGACGGGCTACCTGCTACAACAATGGACATCATTGTAGCATTCCTATCAAAACCACTGAATATCCAGTGTCCAGCAATTGAAATCCACTACTTTTGAAATCATGGGCTGGCAGTCAAAAGGAATAATAGGAGTGGTAAAGATAAACTACTTGCCATCTGATGAGACTTCATGAGGGAGGAAATTATTATCATTTCAGTTCTTTCTTTCTTTCTTTATGGAAATTGATCCAGGGTAAAGCTCCTACCTGTTCTGTGACCTATGGCTGATACCAGAACTGAATTCCAATCACTTTGAGCATATTGCTTGGCTATATATATTAAAAAGCAGACATTAGTGTAAGCTATTATTCAGGACTCTGAGGGAGCTTATCTTTTTAAAGAATCCATTCACTTATCATTAGTGAATTAAATGGCTCTCTAAATATTTTAGAATATATCAAATGTCACAATGGCACAGAATATGAATAATTCATGGAAGAAAATTACCTTTGTGTGGTTTGATACATAGGGGACAGAAATACCAAAACCAATTACTAAAAATTGTAGTTCACAGAAAGCTATTCTATGAAGAGGCACTGCAAAATAGCCAGAATATTCTGTTTCCCTAAAATTCTCTCACTCTGTGTGCATGTGCAAAAAGGTGATGTAATACTGTGGTGCTGATGGGGCTTTTTTGACCACCTTTTTCATTCAGGAAAGGCAAACATTTCTGACTGAACTCTAAAGAGGCCCTTTATGTTCAACCACTTCTGCACATACACTTTCTTTTTCCCCCTGAAAGAAAGATAACGAAAAATCTACCACATATTGTGTTAGTTGATGGACTCCCCCCGCACCCGCAATTATAATTATATATATTGTGCATTCTTCATTTCCTAGATATTGCCCTCTCTCCCCTGGGGAGTGTTGTGTATACAGATATGTGTTGCTCTTTTAAACTTTGTCTCAAATGTTTTATTTCTTAGGAATTTGTAATAAGACACGATTGTATTGAGTGTTGATGATGTACTATAACTATTTTTCAGTGATAGCCCCTGAGCAACAGTGAGAACATGAAACGTGCAGGGTATCAAATTTATATATCTTACATGAAACATCCAGCGGCTTCCACACCCTCTTCTTTCAGTTGGTAGACTCCTGCTGCATAGAAAACTTACTTTCTTTCTTTCTTTCTTTCTTTCTTTCTTTCTCTTTCTTTCTTTCTTTCTCTCTCTCTCTCTCTCTCTCTCTCTCTTTCTCCCCCAGCTTGTTTCCTCCCTAAGCATAGCTCCTTGTGCCGCATCCTTCTCAAAATTCCAGAGTTTCATGAGTAGTTTGCCAGCTGGGGTGGGCTGCATTCCAAAGGGAAGCTTTAGGAGACCTGGTGCATGCACAGAACATGCTATGCAGCCTTGTGCATGACAGCCTGGCTTATAAGAGGGAATGCAGCATGCTGTGCATGAGAGCATTGATGGGGTAATTATATCTTCGATTTCCTGGTTTGTGCTTTAAAAGGAGGTACTTATTTATTTAATGGCTGTCATTAAAAGGGCCTTTGGCTTAGGTATTCTCTGCCAATATGTAGCCTAAACTTCATTTTTGGGCCAGAGATGGTTGGCCTTGCTTGCTTGCTAGGTTCACTTAATCTTTGGTTCTGTGGAGGCTGGTGGCTCTGATTTTGGTGGGGCTGTGAATCTATTCTGGATTTCAGTCAGAACCAGCCAGAACTTTAAAGGAACTATCCATGGTACTGAACCCTATCCCCAAAACAGGTTCAGTACCTTGGATAGCTCCTTTAGAGGTCTGGCTGGTTCAGACTGAAACCCAGAATGGATTCACAGCCCTACTGAAATCAGAGCCACCAGCCTCCACTGCTTTGGTTCAACTGTGAGCATCTCTACACCAGCCTAAAATCTGGCATTTAAAAAGGGACTTTCTGCTTCCATTTTAAATGCCGGATCACAACGACGCCCTTTTTTCACGCGCTTCCTTTCCCCCCTTCCCCCCTGTATCTGAATCTTCCATATCTTTCATTGATCTCGCTCCTCTTCTTGACACTTTCCCTCTTTTCATGGAGGGAACTCAAAAGGAACACAAGGGGGTAATTTGTTAGCTTATTATCTGCGATCTATTTAATAACGGAACAAAGGGCATTTAGTGCAGGAGATGCCTTGGAGGTTCACAGCGTCATCTAAAGAGCCTGCAAAATTCTGTGAAGGAGCAATCTCAATAGCAGGATAAAAGCTCCGTGTGAAGAAAGCCTGTGTCTTGTAGAAGATGCACATTCCTTTATCTTCTGCGGATTTTTCACAATGTGGTCAAATGATACAAGGAGGCTCTTGCTTCCCTTCTGTTTCCTGCTAAGAATCTAGTCTCTATGCTAAAATGCCCTTGCCGTCGTCAGGGATGTGACCAGTTTCCTGGCTGGCTGCAGAGCCACATGGGCTGTAAATCTGACGAGCTGGTCAGGGGCTCACACATGTGGACTGTAGGAAGGGTAGCCAGGTGTCCTGTTTTAGAGGGCAGTCCTCTGTTTGTTACAAAATAAAGGGCCTTAATAAGAAGGGGGAGTAGAAGCCTTGATGTTGCCCATCCACTGTTAGCACCTGGGCAGCAGATCAAGCAGACACACAGCGCACCTGGTCACAGTCTTCCCCACTGTGGTGAGAGCGATCGTATTTTTATTTTAATTATCGTAAGTATTTCTAAATGTGCATTTATACATACAAATCAGCTTATGCCAATGTTATGCAAATCTGTGTCCACTTTTGCCCTCCATTTTGATGATGTTTCCCCCCTTTTTTGGTGCTATGTAAGTGGCCACCCTAACTCTAGGTAATCCTGATTTGGTAATGGACATGTCATTCCTCTTTCCCACCCACCCCTTTCCCCAGCTGTGTCAGAGCTGCACTTGCTCCCATATGTCAACACTTATGGGATTTTCCTGTGTTTCTTCTGCTCATCCAACCATGCCTCCCCTATAGCTGTAAGACCTCTGAGTTCCTTGCCTGCCCTGCCCTCCTGCTACTAGGTCCTTTTACCTGTTTTCTGGACCTTCCTTCAGTTCCTTACAACATCAGACTCTTTTTATCCTTCCTTCACTACCATACCTGTTAGGAAAAGGTAGGGCTTTCTCTACTCTCCTGCAGCAAAAGTGTTGTTGAGGATCAATTAGCACCTAGGCTGGTCCTGATGTTCATGGCCCCATCTACATGGTGCGAACTTGGTCCTTCGCATCATCAGAGCTGCGCAGCTCTGTCTGTCTGTTCTCCAGCCAATAAACCACCCAGCATCTATTCAATCCCAACTTAATTTAATTTTCCGATTCATTGTTGATGGAAGTAATGATTGGATATTGAATTTATTTCAACCATTCCTACAGGGATAACCTGTAGGAACCACTTGCTCAGGGAGTTGCCTTTGATCTTTTCCAAATTACACTCCAGCTCCAAAACGGTCCATGAAAATTAGAATATATTTATAATGTATGAATCTTAACCTGAGGTTTCTTTTGATAAGTCACTCCATAATGATAGCCGCCAAAGTAACTTCAAAATTAATCGATTCTATCTCGCATGCCTATTATTATTGTTTGAAGCCTCTCGGAGAAGAGAAATTATGTAAATTGGTGTTACGCTAGGCTACCACATGCACACTGGGAATGCATAACAACTAGCTTGATGGGGAAATATTTCATCTTGAGCAAGAACAGTCATTGGCATCTCAGGCTCCAAGAGTCCATATGAACCATTATTTATTTATTTTATGACCCAAGACTAATGACTACTTTTTATGAAAACCTACTTGAAAAGGAAAACTAATAAATCTGCCACTTAAACGTTCTGAAAGATGACCGATTGCCCTTCAAAGCGAAAGGCACATTGGAAAGCAATAGTCGAATGCATTAAGACATGAATAAAACAGCCGGTGGTTGTTCCTGGTCAGTTAATAGCTAAGTGGCTTTTATTCTGTAGCCCAATACGTGCAAAAGACTCGTTAAATAGATCAGATTCAGGACCAATTAGTGTCACATTAATCTATAGCAATAATGAAGTGAAGCTGCTGGAGGTTGCACCGGTTTACCTGTACCCTCCATGACAAGGATCTTAAGTTAGCAGCTGTGTGGTAGAGGACACACTGGGAAGCGATATGAAGCCTGCATCTTTTCCGGCACTTAGAAAAGACATGCTCGGGGGAAGGAACCAACTGCTTAAGTCCTGAAGAAGTCAGATGCTTTGAGGGACAGAAATCCGACACAATGTAAGTTGGTTTTAGAAAATTAGCTGAGGGTAGCCGGAATAAATGTGTTAGTCTTTAAAGTGCCATAAGACTCTTGGTTGTTTTAGAAAATCAGATCAGATGCTTCTGTTAAGTTTGCTGTTCTTTCAAGTTCCTTCCTGCCCTTGCCTCTTTAGATACCTTTTCCCCAAATGCCTCCTCAAACGCTCCCGAGTCAAATGTGGAGAGAGACGGATTCTGCTCGCAAAGGGCCACCGTTGGGTGGTAGTCTGCCATCCTCACATCTTACATTTAACTGGCACATGCGTTTTGTCCTCGCTGTTAAATTGCTGCCAAAGGAGGTGTCGTGAAAACCTTCTCGGCTATTGATTTTCACATACAAGGAGCATAGTTCAGTCAGAGTCATTTGATTTGCCACCTGCCGTTTGTAACTGAACAGGCTCAGGAGATGGCAAACTTCTTTTCAGCACCAAACCTAGGGCAAAGTTGAAGTCTCCCAGCTAATGCCAGCAATTATTCCTCCACCTCCAACATGCTTCTTTTTCTTATTTACCTTATAGAAATTTAGCTCAACTATCCAAACAAAAATTTTCCTCAACGGAGACTGTGTTCTTCCACTGTACAGTCGTTTGAGTCTGGCTGCAGAAAGATCTCATTTGTTTAATTGTTAGACTAGCAACCGTTACTTCATATTCAGTATAATAGGAAACATATTGCTCCCAGTATCGACCACTGACTTCAGGATAATAACTGTCAAGGCCAATGGTTTTATTGTTCTGTTTCAATATTTCTCGTGTTAATTTCTCAAAATGGTGGACAGTTGATTTCTCAGTTTTGTGGTAGAATAATGTTGTCCATTGGCCATTTGACAGTCAAGGTCTCAATGTGTGTATTTGCAAAGTACATGGAATCACTGCCTTTGTCAGCGATGATTCTAAAAGCTCCTGGACCTTCAGGTTTTCTAACCATTAGTTCCTGCTGACTTATTTCTTGATGGATTTATTTACTTTACAAGAAACAATCCCCTTGCAAATTGATCACCATCTTGAGCCATAGAAATTACTTAATTTTTTCTTACTGAACACACTGTTCACTGAGAGAAACAAGCACAGGAATTAAAGCAGTACATGTGTAGAGATTATTTATTTATTTATTTACAGGGTGTGTGTGTGTGTGTGTGTGTGTGTGTGTTTACTTTGCTCGTCAGCCAAAAAAGGCTTTGTAAGACAAGCTTACAAAGATTAATAATGAGACAGTCACTGCCCTCAGGCTTACAATCTAAAAGAAACGACACAAAAGGAATGACACAAAAGGAAACGGGATTGGGAGGGAAAAAGGGCGCAGGGGGTAAGGAAGCAAAACTCTTAGTTTCAAAGTTCTTATAGGTGTTCTTTCTGGCTGGGAAGGGTGAAACAAGCTCCCTGCAGCTACTGCCTCTGTGGCTGATGGTCGGGATGTCAGAGAAATCTGTTTTGGGGGTGGAGTTTGAGGGATTTTCCCAGGCTCCTCCCCTCGACTTTGCTTTGGTTCCTGTTGCGATGCCTGACTTGACCTGCAGCAAGTTGGGCCACTTCATGGATTTTCATGTATTTTGCGCATTTGGGGGGGGGAGAAATTCCACAATTTGCACAACTTTTTGAACAATTCATGCAAATTATGACAGCATTTGCACAAATTATGGCTAAGTTCTTGCAATTTGTGCAAACTCAGCTGTAATTTGTGCAAATTGCTCAGAAATTTGAAAAATCCCAGAACCTTCCAAAAATGCATCAAAATGTTCCTGGGACAGTCTGCAGCTTGGCTCGCAGATGCAAAGTGAGTCATACATGCCACAGAACTTCATCAAGCCAAAAAAGAACCAAATTTCCCAGTAACATACATCCCTAGCTGATGGATGGGGCCAGGTTGGTCTCCTCCTTGCTGTGATGCAGTCTCCTGACAGGAGGCAGGGGGTGGAGTTTCCCAGCGGCCCTTGATTCTCTGGCCTATGGCAGAGGCCAGAGTCTGCAGTCCCAGGGAACTTTCCATTGGAGTTGTGTGCCGGGGTGTTTCTGAGTTCAGGGAGTGGGATAGCAGTTCAGATTCTGAAGGAGAACTGCCAGACATGTGGGAGGTGTTTTCCCAGGCTAGTCCAGATATGAGTAGGCTGGCTTCCCAGGTTACAAATGCCCAGTTGGCTGAGCTTGAGGGTCTCTCCTCACTCCCGACCCCCCTGTGAGAGGCAGCGAACTGGAGGTTGACCTAATAGATGCCAGGAGCAGGCGCAGAGCAAAGAGAGAGGAGTCTGGGGCAGAACATAGACGGTCTACCCAATTGGCCTTGCGTGAGAAGCTGCGCTCAGAGGCATCACGAGAAGAGAGGGACCTCTCCCCATTAAGTTAGGCTAGCGAGACCGCCTCCCTCTTCAAACGGCGGGAAACTCTCGTAAATTCCATTTGGATCCCCTGAAGGCATTCCTTGTAGATGGAGAGTTCTGTAAGAACTGGCATCTGTATAACCCTGTGAAGTAACGGAATAAAAGCTGTAGACTGAAGCCTCTTGTCTGTGTATGTTTGGGCACTGAAGTGAAGTGGGGGCTGAGGGAATCCTGACAGCATGTGTTCCTTCTTACCTTTACATATATGATTACATTTATTTATGAAAGCTGAGAATCACCACTAATTTCATCTTTTTGTTAGTGGTAAGAATAATGTAATTTTAGGGTACCTCACCTCCAGGTCCATTTCACTAAATCTCTTAATATTGGAAACATCATTTTCTGTGCTCGAACATTTGTACCCTGAGCCACCCAGGAAGATCTGCATGCAGAAGCAGGGCTCTGCGAATCAGCCTTCATGATGGATCAGGGCCTGCAGATGCAAGATGGAGGTCGATGTGCCTCCAAAAGCACATTTGTGTTGTGATGCGTGTCTGGAGACAAAGCAACCGGTGTGACCCCTGCGTGAAGCACAGGGTGTAAATGGGAATGGCTGTCACTGTCTGTGTTGCAGAATGCCTGTGGATGCCCTTCCCCTCCTGCTGGTTTGGCCTGCTACTCACGTGCAACGGTTGTTCATGGCTAACTGTGGATCAGGGCTTTGGTACCTACGTTAATAAAAATAGCATTTAAAAATGTTAAATGTGCTTCACACACCTTATGGGTTGTATCCAATGGTGTCGTTCCACCAGCAAGAAGGTGGTGGAATGACACCTGGATTTTCCCCACCCAGCTACAGCCCCCCCCGCCCCCCAAATCTGCTCCATAGGGTTGGGGGAGCCTCTGGAGCAGATTGAGGGCATACATGGTGAGGGCTGTGGGGAGCGATGGGAGAGGATGGGGAAATCCCATTGTGCGGATGGACTTCCGCTTGCACAAGGGTTGCATCCAACCCCATCTTGCTAATTTCACAGGAACCCTGTAAGGTATTAGTATATCCATATTGCAATGCATGGGTAGGCTTAGGGCACCATCCTATTGACTGCACCTCTGCTGCTCAGAAGCCTCTAAATATGGAGGCTTCCAAGATTCCTGTGCCCAGCTGGGCTGAAGCCAGCAAGGCGGGAGGAGCAGCAGAAGCGATCTTATAGAATCATAGAATAGTAGGGTTGGAAGGGGCCTACAAGGCCATCGAGTCCAACCCCCTGCTCAATGCAGGAATCCAAGTCAGAGCATCCCTGACAGGTGGCTGTCCAGCCTCGTCTTGAATGCCTCCAGTGTGGGAGAGCCCACCACCTCCCTAGGTAATGGGTTCCATTGTCGTATTGCTCGAACAGTCAGGAAGTTTTTCCTGATGTTCAGCCGGAATCTGGCTTCCTGTAACTTGAGCCCATGATTCCGTCTCCCGCACTCTGCACTCGCTTGCCATGGGAACTTACTTATCATTGTCCTGAGTTTATTAAAATCAGCTTTCCTAAAATCCAGGGTACGCGTTTTACTACAGTCGGCTTTTGCTTCCTTTAGAACCAAGAACTCAAGTATAACATGGTCGCTTTCCCCCAGAGTTCTTGTAACTTCTACTTTATCCACTAAGTCATCTCTGTTGGTTAGGATTAAGTCAACGATAGCCGATCCTCTAGTTCCTCCCTCTACTTTCTGTAGGAGGAAGTTATCTGTAGGAGGAAGTAGGAGGGGCCATGTTTTGCAGAATTTGTCTCCCAACAAATATCAGGGAAATTGAAGTCGCCCATTAGTACTACATCATGCTTCCTTGAAAAATTGGCTATTTGCTTTTCAAAAGTTTCATCCTCGTCTTCTCCTTGATTGGGTGGCTGGTAGTAGACTCCAACCACCAGGTTCCTTTTATTCTTTGCTCCATTTATTTTGATCCAGATACTCTCGATGGGGCTACCAAGCTCATCCTCCTGTATTTCTGAGCAGAGATATGTATTTTTCACATATAGTGCAACTCCACCACCCTTTCGTTCCTCCTGTTCTTTTTGAACAAGTTATATCCTTCAATTGCTGTATTCCAGTCATGAGAGTCATCCCACCAAATCTCAGTTACACCTATCAAGTCACAATTTCCCTCTTGTATTAAGAGTTCAAGTTCATTCTGTTTGTTTCCCATACTCTGGACATTGGTATATAGACATTCTCCTCGACCTCTCAGCGGCTTTTGATACCGTTGACCACGGTATCCTCCTGGACCGCCTGGAGGGGTTGGGCATTGGAGACACTGTATTGCGGTGGTTCCGGTCCTTCCTCTCCGGCAGGTACCAGAGGGTAGCACTGGGAGAGGAGGTTTCGGACCCGTGGCCACTTACTTGTGGGGTGCCACAGGGTTCCATCCTCTCCCCGATGCTATTTAACATCTATGTGAAGCCACTGGGGGCTATCATCAGGAGGTTTGGGGTGCAGTGTCATCAATATGCGGATGACACGCAGCTCTACCTCTCATTCAAATCTTCACCAAGGTTGGCCGTAGAATCCCTGTCCAAATGTCTGGAGACGGTGAGTGGCTGGATGGGGAGGAATAAGCTGAAGCTCAACCCTGACAAGACCGAGGTACTTTTGGTGGGAGACAAGAGGAGGCTGGGGGATGTTGACCTGGTGTTGAATGGGGTACGGCTACCCTTGAAAGACCAGGTCCGCAGCCTGGGGGTCATTTTGGACTCCCAGCTGTCCATGGAGGCTCAGGTGTCAGCTGTGAGCCGGACAGCGCTGTATCAACTCCATCTGATACGGCGGCTGCGCCCCTTCCTTCCCGACCATCTGCTCCCATCGGTAGTACATGCCCTGGTCTCCTCTCGTTTAGACTACTGTAATGCGCTCTACATGGGGTTACCCTTGAAGACGGTTTGGAAGCTGCAGCTGGTACAGAACGTGGCGGCTCGCCTGATTAAAGGCAGCCGCCGGCGAGATCACATCACTCCAGTGCTGAAGGAGTTGCACTGGTTACCAGTTGTTTTCCGGGCCAAATTCAAGGTGTTGGTTTTGACCTTTAAAACCCTATATGGTTCCGGCCCAGCCTATCTTAACGAGCGCCTCCAGCAACACCAGACAGGCTGCTTAACAAGATCAGCCTCAGATGGCCTTCTCTCTGTCCCATCAGCCAGGACAGCTAGACTGGTGGGGACGAGGGAGAGGGCCTTCTCTGTGGTGGCCCCCACTCTGTGGAACTCCCTCCCTAGGGAACTCCGTCATGCCCCCTCTTTAATGAGCTTCCGTCGTGCATTAAAAACGTGGTTGTTCAGGCAGGCATTTGGGGTGGGTTAGGGTATTTAAAAAAAAAAATTATGGTAAAATTTTATTGTTTTAGATTGTTTTATGGTGGGTTGTACATCGCCCAGAGTGGCTGGGTGACCAGTCAGATGGGCGATTAATAAATTTAATAAATAAATAAATAAATAAAACATCAAAGACCATGTGCTTCATAGTCTGGCTTTCTTCCTACATGTGTCTGAAGACTATTATTGGGCGTTATTAGAGCTGTTCTCTTCATTGCGGTGCATGAGCCTTCGTCCATTGTTACCCCCAACTTTACATCTCCCTTTCCCCATAGGATTCACTTTAAAGCCCTCCTGATGAAGTTCTTCATGCTGTGGCCAAACACATTCTTTCCAGCCTTTGTGAGGTGCAACCCGTCCCTTGCCAACAGCCCATCTTCCAGGAAATATAGCCCGTGGTCCCAGAATCCAAATCTCTCACGCCGGCACCACCTTTGTAGCCAGTCATTCACCCGGAGTATTTGTCTTTCCCTTTCTATCCCTCTTCTAACTACTGGAAGTATGGATGAGAAAGCTATCTGGGCCCCAAAGTTCTTGAGTTTCCTTCCCAAAGCTTCAAAGTCTGATGTGATTTCTTCATAGCTTCGCTTGGTAGTATCATTTGTTCCCACATGGATGAGAAGAAAGGGATACCTGTCAGTGGGCTTTATGAGTGCAGGCAACCTTTCAGTCACGTCTCTAATCTGTCCTCCTGGGAGACAACATACCTGGTGAGTCCACGGGTCTTCGCGACATACTTGGGACCTGGGTTTCGATCCCACGCAGCAAGGAGGCTCCCACTACTACTACTCTTCTTCTTGTAGACAAGCATAGCCTCTGCTTGACTGACATTCAGCCTCTTGCTCACTCTCATGTAGGTTCCCCTGTAATTCTTCCTCTGCAGGCTGTCCTCCAGTCTCATCCTCAAGTACCTGGAATCGGTTCCACAGCTCCACTGCTTCCACTGGTGCAGAGTGGCATCTAGTTCTTCTTCTCCTAACTGTCACCCTTTTCCACGGAGTATCCTCTACTCCATTTTTCTTCACCTCAGCATTTCCCCCTTCTGCCTCCTCTTGCTGTTGCTGTTCAAGCTTCTGGTCTTCACTCTGCTGCTGTAGTGCCACCATTCTGTCCAAGAACTCTTCATGTTCTCTTATTCCCCAGAGGGTCGACAGTTGCTGCTCCAGCCTCTTACTTTTTCTTCCAGCAGTGTGATCAACTTACACTTCTTGCTGGTGTAGGCCATGTTGTTCTCAGGCAAGAAAACAAACATTGCACACACCTTGCAAGTCACGACCACTAGAGAGTCTTGTCCTTCCATAGCCTCTTTTCCCTTTTTGTGTCTAGCTTTCTGATTGTTCTAGACTAGCCTGTGCCTGCTCCTCTGCTCACTAGAGATTAAAAGCAGAGTCCCACTGGTATGGAAGTTGGTGTTACAAGAAAAATAATTTTTTAAAAAATGCTAGGGGCCTCCCCCTTGACCTCCCCTGGCCAACTCCTGTTTGCTCCCCCTGTTTGCTCGCTCTGGTCGCTTGCTCTCTGGAAGCTTGCTTGCTTCTGTAGTCCCTGGACCAGCTGGATCAGCTTCCTCTGCTCTGCTCAGCTGGGAGGCGGGAAAAGATCTTCATCTCCCCATCCTCAATCTTCAGTGATTTTGATTAGACAGGCTTTTCCGTCCATCTAGCAAGGGTAGGGATGTCAGAGAATTTCGCCATGAATCTCGGGGAGGCTGAATGCCAGCGCATTCGGCCCCCCGAAATCGGTGGCAAAACGGTCTGCTCCCCCCCGGACGGGACTTACCTTCGGCGAAACTTTCGGGTGGCGGCTGCTGCCGCCACCATTTCCAGTAAAAAAAAACAAAAAACAAAAAACCGTGATAGGCTACGTAAAGATTTACGTAGCCTGTCACGGCTAGATTTTTAAAAAACACCGTGATAGGCTACATAAATGTTTACGTAGCCTATCACGGCTGATTTAAAAGGAAAAAAAACACCCGTGCATACGCAAATGGCGGCACCCATGGGCGCCACCATTTGCATTCCTTATTTTGGCACGTCTTAGTCTACATAAACATTTACGTAGACTAAGACAGCGAAAATAAGGGGAACGCAAATAGCATAGACGCTCATGGCCATGGGCGCCGCCATTTGTGTATGCGCGGGTTTTTTTTCCCTTTTAAATCAGCCGTGATAGGCTACGTAAACATTTACGTAGCGTATCACGGCTGACTGCAGGGATGCAAACGGCGGCGACTATGGCCGCTGCCATTTGCGGAGCCGGCCGGCCAGGATTCGGGGGGGGGAGGGACGGAGCGCCTCCCCGCCGGCCAGAATTTCAGGGGGAGGGACGGAGCGCCTCGCCCCCACCGCAAATGTCACCCTTCGAAAAGGTAAGTGACTTTCGTACATCCCTAAGCAAGGGTGCTTTGGAGGGGGAGGGAAGGATGCTGGAAGAGACTCAGGATATCTCATGTCTCCTCCCCTCTCCGGCCACCAGAACACCCCTTTTCTTGAAGTTTCGAGGTCGCTTTTCCGACCTTGGAGGGAAGCATGTGCGGTTCTTTCTGTGTCGGCTGCATAGGGTGTGGTAGAGGAGTTAGATCTTCAACTCCCCCTTCCAAGGTCAGAGTGCTGTCTCCGACCTCAGAAGGATTTTTCTGAGCAGGGGTCTCCTGGTTCATAGTTTGAACTTATGAAAAAGGATTGTCGGGCATCATTTTAATGTAGATATTGATTGGTGACCATCTCAAATGTTTTGATGAGAACTGATATTTTAATCCTGCATTTTTTTTGATCTATGAAAAGGGTCAACAATGTATGGTCTTTGGGGTACATCTAATAAATTTAAGCTTTGATCCAGACACACACACCCATTATTTAGATGATTTTCTGTTTGCTAGGAGAGAGCGATCATCAGTTGCTAGCTTTGTATCAATCAACTGAAGAGATTGGGGTTCCTAAAGCTCACGAGGAGGTGCAGGAGCCTGTAACGAGGCTCACCTTCCTGGAACCTATTGAAGGGGTGTTGTGTCCTCCATAGGACTAACTACAGATACTGAGGGATCTATTACCTGTGAAGAGGGATCATAAGAAAGCCTCACTCAAGGAGGTAACAAGTCACCTGAATTTTGCATGTATGGTTGTAGTTCCTGGTTGAGCATGTTGCTCCTAATTGGATGATGCTACTGAAGGCATTATTGCCCCACATCACTTTCTGTGTGTAAAAAGGGAGGTGCATAAGGATCTGGTGGTATGGGAAGGTTTCCTGAAAAACTACAATGTTGTTTCCTTTTGGAAGAAGTGGTTGAAATTGGAAGGTAAGCTTCAGGTGCATTCAGGAGCAGTTGAAGGAGATGGGCTAGACTTATTCTGCCAGGGATAATGGTGTGCTGAGCCATGGCCTCATGTTGTGCCCTATTAGAACCAATCAGTGGCAGCTGATGAAGTGGTTTGCTAGGCAAAACCAACGGTAGCTGCCGTGTGGCAATTGTGGGTGGGTGGGTGGGTGGGTGGGTGGAGGAAATACCTGCCTGCACCTTTAGGTGGTGGTGGAGGCGGGAAGGTTCTGTGGGAGTTGGCAGTGTGGAAGCACATGGCTGCTGAAGGATAGTTACCAGCCATCACTGAAATCAAGTCCCTTCTCTAACTGGTGTGTCAGGTATTCTGCAGACAGACAGAGAAACACAGTGGAAGTAGGCAACATTTTGACAGGTAAACTTAAGTATTTGTCTGTGAACTGTTCTAATGTTTTTACCATGTTTAGGGCGCAGTCCTGTGCATGTTTAGACAGAAAAAAGTCCTACAACTCCCAGCATTCGCCAGCCAGCCATGCTAGCTGGGGAATGCTGAGAGTTGTAGGACTTCTTCTGGTCAAAACATGCATAGGATTGCGCCCTTAATGTCCTATTTTCATTGTTTCATGGCTTTATTGTTTTAAATTGTTGTACACAGCCTTGACTGCTTTTTAGGAGATAAGGTGGTACATAAATGCAAATAAATAAATGAAATGTAGTTGCTGCTGGTGGCCATAAAGCAGAGAGGAGGACAGGTTGCTGAGACTGGGATGGAATGTTGTGTTTACGATATGCAGATGAGAAAGGAAAGCTCCTCCCACACTGACTTCTTGCACCTTTTCAAGCGGGCTACTTTCCACTTTAAGAATCCTCAACAGTTTGATTTCAGCTCTTTTCTTTGAGGAGCAGCAAGCTGAAGGACAAGGTTTAGTCCTTCCTTCCTTCCTTCCTTCCTTCCTTCCTTCCTTCCTTCTCTTTCTTTCTTTCTTTCTTTCTTTCTTTCTTTCTTTCTTTCTTTCTTTCAGAACTAATCTTTGGATTGCCCCTTTCCTGCATCTATCTTGCATAAGGAGCACAAGACTGCTACATATCATGTGCCATTTCCCCACCCGCACCCCTGGTGAAACCATTTAGCTCAGGAAACAGCCTCCCCAATGCCACGGACCAAAATGCGAGCCTCCAAAGTGGCTGCTTTGAACTAACAATAACATTGCTGGGAGATCCAGCAAAAATTCTGAACACTCATAATTGTTTATTCCTCAGAGTCAGATGGTGGAGATAGTCTGGAAGAAGACCTGGGGTGCAAGAATTGGAGGCACTAAGTTGTCTTCTTTCTTCTAGAGGTGCTTTCAGACAGAGGACTCATAGCACTTCCAATCAGAAAGGTCTTGTGTAGCCATTCTATCTTTTCCCCCCCTCAATGAATTTTCTGCATTAAGAAAAAAGATGGAAGAAGTGGTGGAAAAACATGGGAGAATCATAGAATCATAGAATAGTAGGGCTGGAAGGGGCCTACAAGGCCATCGAGTCCAACCCCCATTTGGACTCGAAACCCATGGGAGGGTTATTAGCAGAATATGAAGATATCTGCCCCCCCCCATAAACTTCCATGAAAGGGGCAGGGTGATGGCACCATAAAAGCCTCATTTGGAAACACCCCAGAACTTTAAATGGGTGCTTCCTTTAGGGTGCACCCCAAAACTTTATGTTTGCTGTCTGGTGGCTGTTTTCACAACTTGCTGGATTTCTGAGGATACCCCCTCACAGACCGGGTTCGCACATAACAACAAGCTGCGGGTTGTTGGGAGTGAGTGAGTATACTGTCTCCTGTCCACCCACTGCTTCTGCTTCATTTCTGCTTTTGTAAGCAACCCAGGAATGCCCCATTCCTGGGTTCATCATGATGTGCGAACCTGGAACTCTGGGTTGTTGAGGGAAAAACAGCCAGGAATTTTGACCCATGGTTTATTGTTGGGGTAAAACTCTGGGTTGTTTTTCCTTCAATGTCACAGAGTTCCAGGTTCACATGTCATAAGGAACAAAAGCGGAAATGAGTAGGTGATTGTGCAGGAGGCAGCTGGCTCCTGCATGGTCCTCCTCACTAACTATGGTCATAATGTGCGAGTCTTTACAGTGCCATCTGGAGTATATTTTACACAAGAAGTATAGAAACCCCTCACTGTGCAAGAGCCCCATGTTATTTGCAAGACAAAAGATGTTCTTAGGAACAGTACACCCCAGCTCCTCTTCTCCAAAAGGCATAACGAGTATCTGAGTACCCTGTTCTTCAAAGTTAGCAGTAGAATTCAGGCTACCTTTAAAAGTACCTTTAAAAAATCAGATATCTGAGAGAGAGGCTCTCCTGTATATACAGGAGGCCAAAAATTACTGCAGCTTTTGTTGCATATGGTGCTCCCATACCTTTCCGAGGACAGGGCAAACTGCTAAAAAGCCCTGCTTCAGGAAAGATAGAATGTGAGGCACAGTAAAGATCTTGCACAAGCCCCAAATACTGGATTGGCTGAAGGCACAGTGGTAAGAAGAAGAAGAAAGAGAAATGTGACTTTCACCTGTCCCAGATTTAAGCAAGAATCATCTGCAGATGCATCTCATCAGAGCATGGCTGGAGAAATGGCTTGTAGCCTGATATTCCTGGCCTTTTCAGTCCATACTTATTATTTGCCATGTAGAACAACTAATTTCCATATGTTATCGGGGGAGTGGGGGGAATGGCTGGCAAAGATGTATGAAGACACTGTGTTTTATTTTACTTGGAGTTAATTCATACAGCCTGTGTTGGCTCACTGTCAATCAAAATTGATGGGTGGGTGAAGTCACTCCATTTTGAATGTGGGTGTGGTGGAATGTTTGAGTAATTATCAGCTAGCCCAGAGCATTTATGAGTGTTTCAGAATTTTTCCACATGGCATCCCACACACGGGATTTACAGTGAACAGCTCAGACAACTCTGTTGACCACATTGTGGATTGACTTTTTCTGTCAACCCCGTCTGAAAACAAGCTCTCCAAATGAATGGTGTATTGACTGAGGTTTTAGTTCCAAAGTCCCTGGGACACAGTGCAGCTGTGTTTTGGTCAATGGGCACAACTCAGCCCAATGGGCTTTTCCTGAGCAGGGCCCAAGGAAATATATGGCATGTGGAATACTGTGCTGTTGCTCTGCGCCCTTTAATTTCTGTGGGGGCCTGTGTGGGAGGAAGTTATCATTTGTTCCATTTAACAGCACTGTTTTTCCCCTCATTTTTTACATGTTGTGGCCTCCCCCTCCTGCCAAATTTCAGGATTGTCAGGAGGGGGAGCAGAATTCACAACAATGATCATTTTGCCCTAGTCTGCTCATGGTGTTAATGAAACAACCCAATACAGACAGACAGACAGAAACTAAAACTTATCTGACCTCCACCTCCAGTGTCCAGGGGAAAGTACAAACAAAAGTTTGCATCCTCCTTGTGGTGACCAAACGCCAACAGCTACATAATATCTGTCAAGTTCTTTTGTACCTTTTATTTCCCAGTATTGACATCCTCTTTGTGCTCTCTCTGTTTTCAACCAAGTCAGAGGAGCAGAAACAGCATTTTTGTTGATTGATTCCCCCCTCTCTTCCCCCCTCCCATCCTGCTTTTGTTCATTTGCTCCTCTTCTTTTTTGTTTAGCCATTGACTGGGTGGGAATGTGAGTTAGGCAGTGATGTCCACGCAGCCCTGGATTCATGCAGGAGTCGCTGAAAAGACTGGTGAAAGCAGGAATCTGAGGGCATCTCTACACCAGCCTAAAATCCTGAATTTAAAACAGGGACTTCTGCTTCCGTTTTAAATGCAGGATCACAACTGACTCCCTTTACACGTGCTCCCCTTTCCCACTCCCCTTTCCCCCTCCTTCTCCCCATATCTGAATCTTCCATTATCTTTCATTGATCTCGCTCCTTTTCTTCCGGCTTTAACTCTTTTGACAGAGGAAACTGAAGGGGAAAACAATGCGGTAATTTGATAGCTCATTATCTGCCATCGCTTTAAAAATGGAACAAAGGGCATTTAGTGCAGGAGATGCCCTGAAGGGTCATGGCAGGGTCACGGAGTCATGTAAAGAGCCTGCAAACGTCCATCAAGGAGCCATCTCAATCGCAGGATAAAAGCTCAGTGTGAAGGAGCCCTGAGACTGGACATACTGGATCAGGATATAGCAATAAAAATGGATCACTGAACTCTCTCCAAAACTGGTCAGATCCACACACCCTCTGGGTTCCCGAGAAGCCCTTCTGCTGTCCTCACCTCCTTTTCCCCTAACCACTGAGCATTTGGTGGTTCCGTTCCCTGGCTTTTGTTCAGTTTGTTTCCCCATTCTAAAAGGCTGAAATGCCTCTCCTAAGGCTGAGTTACCGGCAAGAAGAGCTTGAAGCTGCAATATGCTGGGATTGGGGAGGGGGGCATTTTTGGCCCTGCCCTTTTCGCTTTTGGCTCATCTCCCGCCACTGGGTTGTGGCCCCCAAGAGCTTCTCCAAGACAGAATTCGTCCCTCGGGCTGAAAGAGGTTCAGCACCCTTGTTTTTAGTGCCACACACTCTGCTGACAAGAGTTCTCTGTTCTCTGCCATCCATTTTCAGTTTTGGGTTTTTAAAACCTCTCTTTATTAAATACACTATTGGCCATTCACCATTCATCTTCCTGTTCTTCTAAGCAACTCCTTGGTCAACTCCCTCATTGACTACTGCATCTGTCTTGGCTTTCCTTGGCTACACCTCCATCTTCTCCCTTGTTCAAGATTTCCTCAGTCAAAATCATCCTTTTCTCAGTGTTGAGACAGTGATGCTCCCATTTCAAATCCTGACACTGGCATCCACATCCTTTCCAGCTCAAACTACTTAAGTCAGCCCTGCACTAAACCTCATCTTCCCCTCCCCGTCTCTCTTTCTCACAACCTCCAACCATCACTCCCACACTTCTATCAACCTGAGCCACTTGTTCTCAAATCCAAAATCCAGGGTAGTGGGGGGAATTCAAAATTTGCAGTTAAGTAATACCTTTGTTGGGATCAGCTAAAACACCACAAAAGATTGTGCAAGCTTTCGAGTTCTCCAGAGCTCTTCATCAGGCTAGGTCAGCCTTTCCCAATGTAGTGCCTTCCAGATGTTTTAAACGTCATCTTCCAGCACCCCCAGCCAGCATGGCCCATGGACAGGAATGCTGGTCCAGAACATTTGGAGGGCACCAGGTTGGCCAAGGTGGTACAAGAGACAGGGGATGGGGGAAGAAACAGAAAAGTTCCAAAATTAGGCCAGAGCCTGTAGCCATGAGTTTTGTGGTATAGACTTAGTTTCAAAATGGTGACTGCAGAGTGAACGAATAACTGGTAGGTGTTGCAGGTAAAACATATCCACGCATTCTTCCTCAGCTGTTCCATTCTGTTGTGAGACACTGGTAGTCTGCAGCCAATAATTCCACAAAACCAGCTTGTCTACTCAGTTCCATGTGGTGGTGAACAAAGATGTGCCAGAGCTAATTGCGCATGCAGATGCTCTTAACACCATGTGGAGTTGTGCATATGGAACAATAAAAAATACATATTTTCTGCTTCACTGCACCAGTATATGTCTTGGGATTGCCTCCACCAGCCATTTTAGAGTCCAGAATAAAGTTTAGCACTTTACATCATGACTCCCCAATAAAGCATCAATTTGGAGCTGAGCCTTAAACTCATTTCAGGGCTGTGGCAGACCCATCCAGAAGACTTACATTACTCAGGACTGGATAATGACTCCTGGCTGGAAGGCAGTGAGTGTTGCTGAGTGAAAACTGTAAAGATCTTTACAGTTTCGGAGGGCTTGTGCTGGAAATAACGTGATCCTGAAGGAGCTGATGTGGCTCTGTTATCCTTTCTCACTGGTCTGACACATCCTATCCTCTTATGTGTCACATTAACAGTGAGAACCAGTAACATAAGATGTAAAGGAAAGGGACTCTGACCCTCCTTTGGAAACCATTGCTGCTTCTGAAATGCTGAAGCAATTCTGCACTTGCTTGCTTATTGGCTAATTTAATTACATCTGGCATTATGATTCCAGAAGTTTTTTTGATGGATTGTTCAGACACCCCCAAGGCAGACTTTCCCAACCTAATGCCCTCCAGATGTGCTGGGTTATATCTGTAGTCCAATGTATCTGCAGGGCACCAATTTAGGGAATCAACCTAAGGGTTGATTTAGACCTGGTTCACACATCACACTCAATTCCTGGGTTAAACAAGGAATTGGGGTGTTTGCATGGGAAGGAGAGAGCGCACTGTCTCCTGCACACTTCCCATTTCCACTTTCCAAAACAACCCAGGAACGCTGCCCCGTTGCTGTATTGTTTCATGACGCCCCGACCCAGGAATCCATTGAAACAAAATGAACAAAAATCCATTGAAACTGGAAACAAAGCCCTATGAAGAGAGACTGAAAGAACTGGGCATGTTTAGCCTTGAGAAGAGAAGACTGAGAGGAGATATGATAGCACTCTTCAAGTACTTGAAAGGTTATCACAGAGAGGAAGGACAGGATCTCTTCTCCATCATCGCAGAGTACAGGACACGGAATAATGGGCTCAAGTTACAGGAAGCCAGATTCCGGCTGAACATCAGGAAAAACTTCCTGACTGTAAGAGCAATACGACAATGGAACCAATGACCTAGGGAGGTGGTGGGCTCTCCCACACTGGAGGCCTTCAAGGCAAGGCTGGACAACCATCTGTCAGGGATGCTCTGACTTGGATTCCTGCATTGAGCAGGGGGTTGGACTTGATGGCCTTGTAGGCCCCTTCCAACCCTACTATTCTATGATTCTATGATTCTATGAAACTCAACAACTGCCCAGGCAAAGTCCTTTTCATTCTCTTGGCCCTTTTAATCCTCTATATTTCTGCTGCTATGCAGTGTTTTTTAGTAGTTTTATCCTTGATAGTTTTAGTCCTCCTTGTTTGGTGCCTGTTTTAGTCTTTGCTGCTTTTAAGAGATTGCTGCTTTTAATTGCATGTTTTATTACTCTTGGTACGTGTCTATGTGGTTTTTGGATGTTATTTTTGTTTTTATTGTATGAGGCCCTGAGAGTTATTAGCTATAGAGTGACTAATACATTTTAGGAGTAAATAAAATAAAAATTAATAATTCGAAGTGCATATCTGACACAAGATGGCTGGGGGGGGGAAATCCCCCTACCAAAAAAGGGGTTGTGTAAATTCAGAAATGAAGACATCCAAACACCAAACTGACCTGTTGAAAGACTTGGATGCATGTACGTTCCTTCATGAGAACTTGCCTGAAAACATAAATTCCTGCCAGAACCAAGTAGCTCTGTTTTGAGATATTCAAGGATCAGGGACAAACAGCCATAACTTTAAATCTGTATCTAGTAGCTACATTGCTTCTTCTTTTACTCTAGAGTAGGTGCAGGGGGCCTGATCCAGATCCTAAAAGCCCCATCCCCACCCCCATGCTAGGATTCTGATCTGGGCCATGCACCTCCTCTAGAGAAAAATGAAAAAAAGATGCCGCTGCTCGATAACGATTCAAAGTAATATCTGTTTTGTCCCTCACACTGACGTGTGTAAGCAGTCAGATACTTTCTAAGTAAAAAGAACAACTAAAATCTCTCTGCTTATTGCAGTCTTACTTTGCAAATGTTTTTGTTCTATGGTGGACATCCCCCTCATTTCAACGTCTGTGGTATAGGGAGAGGAGGCCTGAAGCGAGGTGGGAGGTATGTGTGATCAGCAAGTTGGGGCTACCAGAGAATGTTCATATAGAGTTAAATCCACAACTGCAGGAGGAAATTAGGCAGCTGGCTTCTCCCAACTATTCCTTCCCAGTCCTGTCAACTGCCCGTTTCCTCACACTGCAATGAACAGGTCTCCAGGTGGTGTTCATGGGAGGTGGAGGAGACAGAGGGCGTTTCTACACCAGCCTAAAATCCTGCATTTAAAACTGGGCTTTCTGCTTCCGTTTTAAATGCAGGATCACCACTGACTCCCTTTACACACACTCCCCTCCCCCCCATATCTGAGTCTTCCATTATATTTCATAGATCTCACTCCTCTTCTTGCCACTTTAACTCTTTTCATGGAGGGAACATAAGAGGAATACAACAGGGTAATTCGATAGCTTGTTATCTGTGATCTATTTAAAAACAGAACAAAGGGCATTTAGTACATGAGACACCCTGGAGGGACACGGCATCATGTAAAGAGCCCACAAACGTCCGTGAAGAAGCAATCTCAACTGCAGGATAAAAGCCCAGTGTGAAGGAGCCCAGAGCAGACAACATGACCAAGGAGCGAACTAATGGGGGAAGCCACATCTGCCTTGCCTCCTGCTACATTAAGAGATTTAAAGGATGGGGTGGGTTCCAATTAACTTCTCCAGCTGACAGGACAGCTTCCACCAGTGGAACTGGGAGGGAAGTGATTTCCCCTCCCCCCTGCAGCCCCCCTCAAAGTCTGATCTGGAGGATTGGGGGTCCCCCCAGCAGATTGGGGGGCAGGGGAGCAGTGGGAGGAGAGGAGAGAAAAGCCCCATTGCAGAAGACTGCTCATTCTGTGTTCCACCAAATGAACATTCTCCATGTTGCAACCAGATAACTTCAGCCAAGGTGTGCCATGCCACAGGGACCTGTAGGTTAATGCATACATTTTGTGAAGTGCATCTAGGCTACTCAAGCACATAGTCCCCATGATGGATGTTTCAGGTGGGAGCTCTGCTTTCAGCTTGCTGTGCCTGAAACAGAAATGAGGGTTCTGTGAAACACGGTTTATCGAGATAATAATTTTGATTCTGGGAATTGTGTCTGAATATTGCCAGTTACATCCTTCATAAGGGTGATGATGTAGAGGTTTGCAGTAACTTTTTTATGTGTGTGCTATTCATTTTATGGATGATCCTCTATTGTCAAGTTAATGTTTAGGATTATTAAAAACACGAGATTGACTTGAAGTTCTCCCCCTCTCTCTCCACAGCAGTTTGAGCACAGAGGGTGCAGCTATGCAATAATTAATGATACCTGTATTCTCATCTTTCTTAGGCAGGGCACTGGCTTTCTCTCTAACTGAGGTTAAAAATGTGTTCTGGCTTGTATTTTCAACTTTAAAAACACCATCATGCCAGATCTTGGTTAATTTGTCTTGACAGATAAAAGATAAAAGAGGACAGACGTTGCAAGTTTTTTTTTAAGCACCTCATCTTAATGGAAGAACAAGAATCATGTACAGAAATTACTGAGATTATCTCCTGTTCATCTTGTATCTGGAAGCTATAGATTTTGGTGAGTGACACCCATATCAAGCTTGTTGCCTCGGTAGGCCGAAAGCCATATTCGGCTGTAGTCTGAAAGTCAGGTGATGTGCTGCTAATATTGCCCTACTAGAATCAAATTGTGGCCCTGTGGTATGCTTGACAACATGTCACTCTTTCAACGGTCCCTGCAGATTACAAGAAGACACACCAAACAAAGCTGTGTGGATAAATCGATCACTTTCAGTATTTATTTATTTAGTAACATTTATATCCCACCTTTTTTGTTGAAAAGCCATCAAGGCAGTGTACAACAGTTGTAAAATAATAAAACCTGAGCACAACAAAAAAACAAGAACATTAGCAAAAGTAAAACATTAAGAGAGCTACATAATTTAAAAGGCTAAATTGAAAAGATGTATCTTCACATCCTTTTTAAAAACCAGAAGAGTGAGGGCCAATTGTGGTTCTTGAGGGATCACATTCATGTCTTAAATTCCTCCACAGGGGTAACACAGAACAAAGCCCTTTCACACGTGCCTGAGAAATGGGCCTCTGCAGGTAACGGTGTTCTCAAGAAGGCCCCTCCTGCAGATCTTAACAACTGTGTAGGTTCATAACTCCAACAGCACAAGAGACGACTCTACACATGGACATCACCAGATGGTCAATATCGAAATCAGATTGGTTATGTCCTTTGCAGCCAAAGATGGAGAAGCTCTATATAGTCAGTCAAAACAAGACCTGGAGCTGACTGTGGCTCAGATCATGAGCTGATTCTTGTAAAATTTCAGCTTAAATTGAAGAACGTAGGGAAAACCACTAAACCATTCAGGTATGACCTAAATCATATCCCTTATGAATATACAGTGGAGGTGAGAAATAGATTTCAGGGATTAGACCTGATAGACAGAGTGCCTGAGGAACTATGGACGGAGGTCCGTAACATTGTTCAGGAGGCAGCAACTCAATCCATCCCAAGGAAAAAGAAATGCAAGAAAGCCAAGTGGCTGTCTGATGAGGCTTTACAAGTAGCTGAGGAAAGAAGGGAAGCGAAAAGCAAGGGAGAAAGGGGAAGATATATCCAACTGAATGCAGAGTTCCAGAGAATAGCAAGCAGAGACAAGAAGGCCTTTTAAAATGAACAATGCAAAGAAATGGAGGAAAACAACAGAATGGGAAAGACTAGAGATCTCTTCAAGAAAATCGGAGATCTCAAGGGAACGTTTTGTGCAAAGACGGGCATGATAAAGGACAAAGAAGGCAGGGACTAACAGATGCAGATGAGATTAAGAAGAGGTGGAAAGAATACACAGAAGAACTATACAGGAAAGATCTGAATGTCCCTGATAGCCATGATAGTGCAGTCACTGAACTTGAGCCGGACATCCTCGAGAGTGAAGTCAAGTAGGCCTTAGGAAGCATTACTAACAACAAAGCTAGTGGAGATGACAGTATTCCAGCTGAGCTATTTAAAATCCTAAAAGATGATGCTGTTAAAGTGCTGCATTCAATATGCCAACAAATTTGGAACACTCAACAATGGCTGCAAGACTGGAAAAGGTCAGTTTACATTCCAATTCCAAAGAAGGGCAACACCAAAGAGTGTTCAAACTACCGCACAATTGCGCTCATTTCACATGCCAGCAAGGTGATGCTCAAAATCCTACAAGCTAGGCTTCAGCAGTATGCAAACCGAGAACTACCGGAAGTACAAGCTGGGTTTCAAAGAGGCAGAGGAACTAGAGATCAAATTGCCAACATGCAATGGATCATGGAGAAAGCAAGAGAATCGCAGAAAAATGTCTATTTCTGCTTCATTGACTACGCTAAAGCCTTTGATTGTGTGGATCACAACAAACTGTGGCAAATTCTTAAAGTGATGGGAGTACTGGACCACCTTACCTGTCTCCTGAGAAACCTGTACGAGGGTCAAGAAGCAACAGTAAGAACCAGACATGGAACAACCAAGTGGTTCAAAATTGGGAAAGGAGTACAACAAGGCTGCATATTGTCACCCTGCTTATTTAACTTATATGCAGAGTACATCATGAGAAATGCCGGGTTGGATGAATCAGAGGTCGGAATTAAGATTGCTGGGAGAATTATCAACAACCTCCGATATGCAGACAATACCACCCTAATGGCAGAAAGCGAAGAGGATCTCAAGAGCCTCTTGTTGACGGTGAAAGAGGAGAGTGCAAAAGCTGGTTTGAAACTCAACATTAAAAAAACTCAGATCATGGCATCTGGCCCTATCACTTCCTGGCATATAGAAGGGGAAGAAATGGAAGCAGTGACAGATTTTACTTTCTTGGGCTCCAAGATCACTGCAGACGGTGACTGTAGCCATGAAATTAAAAGATGCTTGCTCTTTGGGAGGAAAGCTATGGCAAACCTAGACAGCATAGTAAGAAGCAGAGACATCACCTTGCCGACAAAGGTCCGTCTAATCAAAGCTATGGTTTTCCCAATAGTAATGTATGGCTGTGAGAGCTGGACTATAAGGAAGGCTGAGCGCCGAAGAATTGATGCTTTCGAACTGTGGTGCTGGAGAAGACTCTTACGAGTCCCCTGGACTGCAAGGAGGTCAAATCAGTCCATCCTAAAGGAAATCAACCCTGACTGCTCATTGGAAGGACAGATACCAAAGCTGAAGCTCAAATATTTTGGCCTCCTATTGCGAAGAGAAAACTCTCTGGAAAAGACCCTGATGCTGGGAAAGATTGAAGGCAAAAGGAGAAGGGGACGGCAGAGGATGAGATGGCTAGATAGCATCACGGATGCAATGAATATGAACTTGAGCACGCTCCGGGAGAGAGCGCAGGACAGGAAGGCCTGGCGTGCTATGGTCCATGGGGTCACGAAGAGTCGGATACAACTGAACGACTGAACAACAACAAGGTTCATAACATGACAGGCCATCTCTTAGACAGCCAGGTCCTAAGCTGTTTTGGACTTTAAAGGTTAAAACAGCTCTAAAGTAGTGTAAACAGTGCCAAGACTTTTCCTTTCCCAGCACCATGTAGGTCAGTCTTCACCAACTGGGTGCCTTCCAGATATTTTGGACTACAACTCCCATCAGCCACTCAGCCAGCACAGCCAATGGTCAGGGATGATGGGAGTTATAGTCTAAAACACCTGGAAGGGCACATTCCCTATCCTCGCTTTAAAGGTAATAACCATCACCATGACTTGGGCCCAGGAGCAATGGAAATGCAATGACGACCCAAGTTGCAGAATTTTGTACCAGCTAAAGTTACAAGTTTCTTGTAGTTTAGAGAGTCAGCTTCAAGGGTAGCTACTTGTAGAACACCTTGCACTAATGCAGCCTGGAGATTGACTAAAGCATTGGAAACTCTCTTGGGGTACCTAGAGAGGTTCGCTTAACGCCTACGTTGCACTCCTTTCGGCACCGGGTGAAGACCTTTTTATTTTCCCAACATTTATCACTCTAGTGTTTTAGCACTGCTGTTTTAAATCTGTATTTTAATTCTCTGCATTGCTGCTAGGTTTTATTCTGGTTGCACTGTTATATTGTAGTTTTAAGCGTTTATATTTTATATTGTTTTATTCTACGCTTTTTGGTTTTAATTTTTGTGAACCGCCAGAGGGCTTCTGCTATTGGGTGGTATAGAAATGAAATGAAATAAATACATCCCAATTTGTACGCTCAACCAAGAGCACCATCTTGGCTAAGAAGCTGCCTTATACCTAGTCATAGAATCATAGAATAGTAGGGTTGGAAGTGCTCTACAAGGCCATCGAGTCCAACCCCCTGCTCACTGCAGGAATCCAGGTCAGAGCATCCCTGACAGATGGCTGTCCAGCCTCGTCTTGAATGCCTCCAGTGTGGGAGAGCTCACCACCTCCCTAGGTCATTGGTTCCATTGTCGTATTGCTCTTACAGTCAGGAAGTTTTTCCTGATGTTCAGCCGGAATCTGGCTTCCTGTAACTTGAGCCCATTATTCCGTGTCCTGCACTCTGCAATGATGGAGAAGAGATCCTGGCCTTCCTCTCTGTGACAACCTTTCAAATACTTGAACAGCACTATCATATCTCCCCTCAGTCTTCTCTTCTCAAGGCTAAACATGCCCAGTTCTTTCAGTCTCTCTTCATAGGGCTTTGTTTCCAGTCCCCTGATCATCTTTGTTGCCCTCCTCTGAACCCTCTCCAGTTTGTCTGCATCCTTCTTAAAGTGTGGTGCCCAGAACTGGACACAGTACTCCAGATGAGGCCTAACCAGTGCTGAGTAGAGGGGAACTAGTACTTCCCGGGATTTGGAAGCTATGCTTCTATGAATGCAGCCCAAAATAGCATTGACCTTTTTGGCAGCCACATCACATTGTTGGCTCCTATTCAGCCTGTGATCTACAACAATTCCAAGATCCTTCTCACTTGTAGTGTTGTTGAGCCACGTATCCCCCATCTTGTAACTGTGCATTTGGTTCCTTTTTCCTAGGTGCAGAACTTGGCATTTATCCCTATTAAATGTCATTCCGTTGTTTTCTGCCCAGTGCTCCAGTCTATCCAGATCACTTTGAATTTTGTTTCTGTCTTCCAAAGTATTAGCTATCCCGCCCAATTTTGTGTCATCTGCAGATTTGATCAGCATTCCCTGCACCTCCTCCTCCAAGTCATTAATACAAATGTTGAAGAGCAGTGGGCCCAGGACTGAGCCCTGCGGTACCCCACTCATTACCTCTCCCCAGTTTGAGAAGATCCCATTGATAAGCACTCTTTGAGTGTGATTCTGTAGCCAACTGTGGATCCACCGGATCGTTGTTTCATCTAGCCCACTTTGAGCTAGTTTGCTCATCAGGATATCATGGGGCACTTTGTCGAAAGCTTTGCTGAAGTCGAGGTATATTATGTCTACAGCATTCCCACAGTCCACAAGAGAGGTTATCTGATCAAAAAATGAGATCAGATTCATCTGGCAGGATTTGTTCTTGACAAATTCATGTTGGCTTAGAGTAATCACTGCATTGTTTTCAAGGTGCTTACAAATGGATTACTTTATCAACTGCTCCAGAATTTTCCCAGGGATTGATGTCAGACTGACTGGTCTGTAGTTCCCAGGTTCCTCCTTTTTACCTTTTTGAAGATAGGGACAACATTAGCCCTCCTCCAGTCATCTGGCACTTCCCCCGTCCTCCATGATTTCTCAAAGAGAATAGACAGCAGTTCTGAGAGTTCTTCTGCCAGTTCCTTTATTACTCTAGGATGCAGTTCATCTGGCCCTGGAGATTTGAACTCATTCAACATAATTAGGTATTCCTTGACCATATGCCTGTTGATCTCAAGCTGCAGTCCTGCTCCTTCAGCCTGTAATTTGGCTTTGCCGGGGGGGGGGGGGTCATAGACCCTCTTTTGGGAGAAGACTGAGCCAAAGTAGGAATTGAGCACCTCTGCCTTTTCTTTGTCCTCTGTTATCATTTTGCCATCCTTATTTATTAGCTGAACCACCACTTCTTTCCTCTGTCTTTTACTATGCACGTGGCTGAAGAAAGCCTTTTTGTTGCTTTTAGCATCCCTCGCTAACCTTGGCTCGTTCTCAGCTTTAGCCTTCCTGACGCCATCCCTGCAATTCTGTGCTACTTGCCTGTACTCTTCCTTTGTTGCTTGGCCTTCCTTCCACTTCCTATATGTGTGCTTTTTTGTTTTCAGGTCATCTCTAAGCTTTTTGTGAAGCCACACTGGCTTCTTCTGTTGTCTTCCACCTTTTCTTCTTGTTGGAATTGTTTGTAATTGTGCCTTGAGAAATTCCTTTTTTAAAAGCTCCCACCCATCTTGGACTCCTTTTCTCGTTAGAGTCGCTTGTCATGGGACCTTACTGATCATTGTTCTGAGTTTATTAAAATCAGCTTTCCTAAAATCCAGGGTACGCGTTTGACTACACTCAGCTTTTGCTTCCCTTAGAACCAAGAACGCAAGTATAAATGGTCGCTTTCCCCCAGAGTTCCTGCAACTGCTACTTTATCCACTAAGTCATCCCTGTTGGTTAGGATCAAGTCAAGGATAGCCAATCCTCTAGTTCCTTCCTCTACTTTCTGTAGGAGAAAGTTATCCGCCACACAAGTCAGGAATTTCCTGGAGGGGCCATGTTTTGCAGAATTTGTCTCCCAACAAATATTGGGGAAATTGAAGTTCCCCATTACTACTACATCATGCTTCCTTGAAACATTGGCTATTTGCTTTTCAAAGGTTTCATCCTCGTCTTCTCCTTGATTGGGTGGCTGGTAGTAGACTCCGACCACCATGTTCCTTTTATTCTTTGCTCCATCTATTTTGATCCAGATGCTCTCGATGGGGCTACCAAGCTCATCCTCCTGTATTTCTGTACAGAGATATTTATTTTTCACATACAGCACAACCCCACCTCCCTTTCTGTTCCTCCTCTTCTTTTTGAACAAGTTATATCCTTCAATTGCTGTATTCCAGTCATGAGAGTCATCCCACCAAGGCTCAGTTATACCAGTCAAGTCATAATTTCCCTCTTGTATTAAGAGTTCAAGTTCATTCTGTTTGTTTCCCATACTCTAGCCAGGTGTGTTAAGGCTGATATAGGTTATGTTGTGTACCACTGATCATGGGACACAGCATGTAAGCTTAAGAAGTCTCTCGCCGGGTGTCTCAGTTCATGATCCAATGGGTTGTAAGCAGGATGCTTGTAATTTGTTGGGAGCTGCTTCCTATGAACAAATGGAGCTGCCTTCTATTGAGGAAGACCATTGATCCATTGGGCCTGGCATTGTATGCTCTGACTGATTGATTCTCTAAGGTCTCAGGAAGGATTCCCCTACTGAAGATCCTTTAACACAAGGGTGGCTATGCTGGCTAGGGCTGATGGGATTTGCTGGCCAAAACATGTGGATGGCCACAGGTTGCCCAGCCACCCCTGCTTTAGCTGAAAGTGCCAGGAGTTGAACTTGGGACCTTGTTCATGTACACTTGTGACCCCTGTCTCTGAGCTATGGACAATAGGTTGTGACGAACCCAGATCCCCTGTGAATGTAACTTGTAACTAGCTTTAATCAAGCTAGGAAGACTTCTGGGTAGGCTTCTTGCAATATGCACAACTCCTCTTAATACTAACATGGCCAGTTGGAGGACACTGTCTTGTAGCCTGTATTGTCAGGGCTGAGCTATGGCACCTGTTCTCAACACTAGGGTAGTTGTGTCTTGGAATATGTGAGAAAAATCACCTTGGATTGATTATGAGCAAGGTGTCTTATAGCTACAGCATTTCTCTTAGGAACACAGGGAACACCTTATACCGAGTCAGATCATTGGTCCAACCAACCCAGCATTGTTGACACTGACTGGCAGCAGCTCTCTAAGGTTTCAAGCAGGATTCCTTCCTAACCCTATATGGAGATACTGGGGATTGAACCTGGGACCTTCTATATGCAAAGCACGTGCTCTACCACTGAGCCATGGCCCTTCTCTTCATACAGAAAATGAAGAATAAAGTGCAGGGTGCCATTTTCAGTGATAGTACATATTCAATCAGCAAGACACTTCTGTTTTGTTTTGTTGTTTTGGTATAGATCGTTAGCCCTTTTCAAGTTGATGGGAAATTAATTTGATGGTTTGGAGATTGCTTAGCATAGCTCCTGCATAATGAAACTCTGTATTTTGTTTACTTGAAGTTGTTATTATACCCTCCAACATAAATTTCCAGGCTATTTATAAATAAAATACAATACAATCAAAATATCAAAAAAGCGATTAAAATCAGTTTTTCGAAACACCAACACAGATCTACAAGTCATTTGTGAGGCTTTTAAAAAGCCTTGGAGAATACAAAAGGGTCTTCTGGTGCTGAAAAGATAACAGCATAGGCATCAGGTGAGTATCCGTGGGGAGAGAGTTCTAGAGGCTGGGCACCACAACAGAAAATACCTTCTCTCTGGTTGCTGTCCACCTCACTTCAGAACCTGGGTGGTCACTCAAAGGAGGGCTTTAGCAGATGATAATCTCCACATACGGGCCATGCAGCAGCATACAGTCTCCGCTTTAGAGGACTGTGGTGAAGTTCCTTCAAGATTGTTATCAGAGAAATAAATACTTTGCATTTTTAATTATTATTAGTCATTGGCCTGGTTTGCACATAACGCTAAACCATGGTATAGTGTTACAAGGACAGGACACAGTATTATTATTATTATTATTATTATTATTATTATTATTTACATTTCTATACTGCCCAGTGGCCAAAGCTCGCTGGGCAGTGTACAAAGATTAAAAACATTAAAAATACAGTATACAGAGGTTAAAAGCCTTTTACATTAAAAACACACGAACAGACAATATACACAAGAGAACATATATCTAAAACAACTTCAAGCAAGCAATCTCAAGCAATCAACCATAACCATAAGGCTGGTTGATTGCCTGTGACTGCTTGCTTTAATCAATCCAGGATCGATTAAAACTCATCATATGCTGTCAAATGCCTGGGAGAAGAGAAAAGTCTTAACCTGGCACTGAGATGATAACAATGTTGGTGCCAGGTGGGCCTCATCGGAGAGATCATTCCACAATTGGGGGGCTTCCCTGGTTGCTATCCTCCGAGCTTCCCTCGGAGTAGGCAGCTGTAGGAGGACCTTAAATGTTGAGCATAGTGTGTGGCATGGCTGTGAAAAGGAGACTGGATACTTCTACTTCCATTTTAGGTTAGCCACAGTTTAGTGTTACATCTGAACTGTGGTTATTCTTAACAATGGTTAGTAAAAACAAGTCAGCTTTGTGAACTATGGTTTGAAATTGGCTTGTTCTCACTAACTATAGTTGAGACTAACTGCAGTTTGTCCGGGGTCAGATGTCATGACAAGCTGTGGTTAATCTAAAGTGGAAGCAAGAACCCTCCTTGTGGCCCTGCCAGGGAAAGGGTGGGAGGTAGGATTGTGCAAGCCCAAGGCTTGCTGCAGCTCATTTTTGTAATACTAAGCCATGGTTTAGTGTTACATGAGAACATAGCCATTGACTCAAAGAACTCTTACATTTAACTTTGTAGAATTTGCAGGTGTCTCTACAGTGAGTCATTACTAAGGAAGGGAAGAAATAATGAAAAATGGCACTTTTTTTTTTTTTTTTAAAGAAACAGCATATGTATCATTACTTGCCCCACAAGGTGAAGACATAATAAAAAATTATGTTTTGGTGGATACATAGTGTGTCATGTATCGTGTGGTGGTGGTGGTGGGGAGTCTAGTTGTTGTGTTGACAATGAGCAACTAATTTTAATCTGCCTGGACTGAAACAGTTCACATTCTACTCTTCTTGCTTGTTTAACCTTCCATGAGAACATTTCCAGTGTTGCAAATAGGAGCTGAAATATTAAAAGATCCACAGTACTAAACACATTCTGTTATCATTAAAAGAATGATGTAGAAGGAAACCAGTATATAACGCAAGAAAAAAAGGATATACTGGAGACCAGTGTTACTTAGGAATATCCTAAGTAAGAGACCCATGACCCTTGTTCATATCTTTGCCTCTTAATCTGGCATTACATTGAAGGAATCATCCCAGCACCTATGGTGGCTGCCTGACCATAAACCAGCCTTTCCCAGCCTAGTGTCCTCCACATATTTTGGACTACAACTCCCATCATACCAGATCCCTGGCCATGCTGACTGGGGCTGGTGGGAGTTATAGTCCAAACATCTGGAAGTCACTAGGTTGGGAAAGCTACCATAAACCATGAAAGAGAGCCTCCTAAGACCTGTGGTGGCTGCCAGACCACCAACTCAGCTGTTGGGAACCGTGCCTCCAGAATGCCATTCCACCCCATTCCTAGCTCTGAACTACAGGCAAGAAGCCACTCTTGCTACACGTTCACTTTGTGGCACAGTCCCTTCCTTTTTGCTAGAGGTATCCAGAGAATCCTAGTCCCAGTCTGATTTCCTTGTTGCCTCTAGTAGAAATCAGAAAGGTGTTGCAGCACCTTGAGGATGAGTGAGCATGGGGTAAAAAGAGGGCTGGGAGGATGATCTTGACACAACTCACTATAGCTGCTTTTGGAATTAGCAGGCTTTTATTCACCCAGTGCTTTATTAAGAGGCGAACATATCAACTGCGCCAAGTCTATCTTCCTGTAATGGGCAAAAGGCAGGTGCTGGAACTGGATTTGGTACCAAATCATGGAGTTTTATTGTTCTCCATTTCCTTGAGCAGTGGGAAATTCAGTATCAACACTACAGGTTTCAATTTCTTTGGGAAGAGAGAGTAACAGATATGTATGGTATCTTTGTAATATCTGCTTTATTTACAAATATACAAGCATTGCATATTGGAAATAAGCAAGCTCCTAAAAACGGGCTGCAAAATTTCTGATCCTGCACCAGATTTCCAGAGAGCAGCAGTGTGGCCCCATCATGGGGATGGGAGAAAAATACACAGGCCCCCATCTCCCAAGAGCTTACAATCTAGCAATGGGGAAAACAGCTGAGGGAGTGAGAGACAAGGGTAGGGAGAGGTGAATGTATGCAATAGAATGGAAACGTTCTTAAAACCTATGTAGACTTGGGAATGAGATGAACCCATAGGACATAGAGAAAAGGTGGTTTTGAGGAGGGATTTGAAGAAAGAGAGAAAGATAATGCCCTTCACATGTTCAGGGAGAGAGTTGCATGCATAAAGTGAGGGAGAATGGTTAGAGTATTTGAGGGAACAGGAGACCTCCAGCCTGCTGGGGGCAGTTGAGCTGAAGGAATAGAGGTCCTGGTCAAGGTTATGATGAGAAACAAGGGCTGAGAGATAGGGCAGGGCAAGACTGTGGAGAACATTAAAGGCAAGGACAAGGAGTTTGGGCTGGATAGGGAAGAGGATGAATACCAAGATGTTGTTTGCAATAGAATGTCAAATTTAGAACTGATATCTAGATTGTATTGATTTTCCTGCAGATGTCATCAAAAGTTAGCCTCCAGACTTAGCAAAACAACAACAACACCCCTGTTAATTAACACAATTTTATTTCCAGTACAATTGCTAAGTTATCTGTGCAGAAAGTTGGTTAAGTGAAATCGAGTAAACAGATTTCTTACCATTTCCCAACCCCAACCCCCAGGAAGCCACTCTATGGATTGTTTCAGTATAACCAGAATATGATTGGATTGGAATCTTTGGCTGATCCTTCGGATACCTGGGAAATTATCGAGACCATTGGAAAGGGAACCTACGGTAAAGTCTACAAGGTTGCTAATAAGACGGATGGGAGTCTGGCAGCAGTAAAGATCCTAGACCCTATCAGTGTAAGTAAAGAGCAAAATTAACCCTTTTTAAAAAGTCATTTGCATATTATAGGCACAGGTGTGAAGCTCATTCTCAGTGATTAGGCAAAATGGAAGCATTTTGGAGTAAATGTTCAGGTAAACAATCACACCGGATGGCAGAAAGCAAGGTAGCTGTCCCAACATTGCACTGAGCCCCAAATGAACACAAATATATTTTTTGGTTTGCAGTGCCAACTCCAGGTTTCAGAGGGCCCTTGGCAAGACACCTTCAATGGTCCCCCATCTTCAGCGAATCTTCCTTCTCACTGTCATTGTCCCCAGCTGCTCTTTTTCATCTCTGCTGCCACTTGCAGAGAGCCAGAGAGCAAGCAGACAGTGGCAAGTGCTGCTTCTCCTTCTCACCATGATCGTTGTCTGGGCCAGAGCGAGAGGCAGGTGAAAAACCTGGTTGCAAAGGTGAAGAGGAGGAGCAACTCCAGGGAGTAATTGCCAGTGGGACCCTGCTGGGGTGTGGGGCCTTCGGCAGGGGCCTGACCATACCTACCCTTAACGCCAGCCTTGGCTGGGCTCCAGTGTCCTGTGCCTAAGCAGGATTTTACATCCTGGGATTTGGCAACTTTGGTACTGCAAACTGAATCAGCCATTTTTGATTATACACATTCAGAGATATCTGCAATTGCAAAGAGAAAGGAGTTACTCTGAAGATAGCGATGGTGGTTCTCAGGTTTCAACATATTACTGTAAAGAACCTTGTATGTTTCACTGTCTCTCTGCACTGAAATGCTACAGGTTATCCCAGATCACTGAAATATCTTGTGACATAGGAATATAGGAATCCGCCTTATATATTGTCTATTGTTATATTGACTAACAATGGCTCTCCAGGGTTTCAAGCAGATTCTTTCCTAGCCCTACCTGGAGATGCTAAGGATTGAATCTGGGGCCTTCTGCATGCCAAGCCTGCGCTCTCCCACTGAGTTATGGCCCCTCCCCATTACATACGCCATGCTACAAATGCATGTGCATAACTTTCATTGTATATATGATGACAATTAAATTGGCCTATTTATTTTTAGGGTTAAGAATCCTGACTTAGCTCTTTGGTATTTTTGTGTTCTTTTTCTTGCTTTGGTACTATCTGTATATTTATATAAGATATATGTAGGATATCATTATTATTTTTAAAATAATAACATTTTAACAAAAAGAAAGAGGCACCATACCAGAAAAGGCTGTAGTCAAGAAAAGGTTTGGTAAACGAAACCTGGACTGCTTAAGATAGGGAGAATTTTATTACAGTCACAGCATAAACTGAAACATGCTAGCTCAGATGTAAGTCCCATTACACCGTAAGTATCTTTAAGAATGTAGCCCTAGCCCTTTTTATATTTGTAAACCGCTCACAAATTGTCATGTTTCTATGATTGCTGTTCACAAGTAATCTCAGATGTTTCAGTCTTGCACATAATGAAACTTCAGAGGGATTTAAACTGCCCAACTGCAAGCAGGACTACAGCTCACATCAATAAGATAACTTGAGGTACTTGGAGTAGACCCATTGAAATGAATGGGACTTAGATTAGTCATGACTACCTAAGTCCCATTCATTTCAATGGGTCTACTCTAAGTAGGACTAACATTGGATACCACCCTTAGGATGCAATCCTACGCTGGGAGTTGTAGGACTTTTTTCTTTCTAAACAGGCATAAGATTGCTCTTACTTCATTATATGTTTTCTTTCTTTTTGTGTGAATAAAATCCTTTGATCTGATGGCTTTCAGTGCACCTTTCTGTGTGACAGAACTCTGAGGTGATAAAGTTGTGATATTTATAAAGTGTACATCGCTGTGTGTCTCCCCATTAGGATGTGGATGAGGAAACTGAAGCAGAATACAACATCTTACAATTTCTTCCAAATCATCCCAATGTTGTTAAATTTTATGGAATGTTTTACAAAGCAGATCGATATGTGGGTGGACAACTCTGGCTCGTTCTTGAGGTAAGATAATTTGGGCCACTACATTTTAATAGGAGAGCCAGTGTGGTGTAGTGGCTAGAGTGCTGGACTGGGAGTCGGGAGATCCGGGTTCTAGTCCCCACTCAGCCATGGAAGCTCACTGGGTGACTTTGGGCCAGTCACAGACTCTCAGCCCAGCCTACCCTACCCTACAGGGTTGTTGTTGTGAGGATAAAATGGAGGGGAGGAGAATTATGTACGCCACCTTGGGTTCCTTAAGGAAGAAAAAAGGCAGGATATAAATGTGATAGATGATAGATAGATAGATAATTGAAAGACTCAACCTTTGCGGGGAGAAAGCCTACTCACATAGGGTACAATGCACATAGGCTTTCCACATGCAGGTGTCCACACCTAGCACAGAGACACTGGGGGTAGAGCCAGGGGAAGCTACTATCCTTTGAATGGACCCCCTTTATGCATGTAACACATGAAGGGGGCTTTATTTAGAAGGAAACGTGTTAGGATGGCAGCCATAGGAACCTGGATCTGGTTTTTCTCTGGATCTGGCTTTTCTCTAGGATTGTTTGTTTTCACTATTTGATGTAGCCTTAAACACATACAGAAAGGCTCTCTCATATACCTTTCAGACTGGCTGTTAAGTTAATCTGAAATGGGGCTACACTGGGGATACATTCCACACAGAAAATTCAAAATAAAGCTCCATTGTGAACTGCCAGCACTCGGAATTTGGGAACTGTACTATATGCTTCAAGTCTGGGCTATGAGGGTACTTATTTATTAGGTGAGAATTTGAAATAGGGGACTATTTGAAGAACATGACTGAGCCACTGCAAATGGCTCTCCTGAACTCTGCGCTGATTCCAGTCTAAACTTATCCACTTTCCGAAGTTTATTCCATTCTTTCAATTGATCTGATTGGCAGTGTAATCACATAGCATCGTGTTTCCAGGGATATCAACTGCTCAACAATTTCTCACAATTATTTTTAAAGACATGAATGCAGGTTCTTGAGTTTTTACCCTGTTTTAGCATGAAAAAGAGAGATTTGATGGAAGGTACTGTACACTGGTTCATCTACACCTGCCTTCTCCAACTTGCTGCCCTCCATGTGTTTTGGACTACAACTCCCATCATTCCTGACCATGGGCCATGCTGACTGGGGCTGATGGGAGTTGAATTCCAAAACATCTGGAGGGCACCAGGTTGGGGAAGCCTGATCTACACTGTTCTCCAGTGAAGCCTGCCCACTCCTGATTTAGATCAGGAAAATAGGTTAAAGGGGAAACATCCCTCCTCCTCTTGCACCATCTCTTTGATCCCGTGGCTACCTTGGTCTTAACCCCCCTCCCCGCAAACAAATGAATCCTGCAGGAGATCATGTTCGTATATCTAATGCATCGCATCTATTTTGGCCTTCAAGAATAATCCAGATGTGGTTGTGCCCCTCTGGATTGGAAAGTTAGGCACAATAACAGTTTTTTCAGGCACTTAAGAATATTTCTCTTCTGTTTTTGGACACATAAGTGCCTTCCCTTCTTGCTTTTCCCTTTCCTCTGGATTGCAGCCATCAATCGGGAGTGGGGGGGAGTTAGCATTATTGACTTAACTGAAATACCTTGTGCTTCAGGATTTGCCTACCAATTTTGTCTATGTGCAGCAACTACTATTTATAACACTTGAATTCAGTGAAAGAAACGCCATACAAAAGGCTCATACATTATCTATTTTTATTTATTTAATTTCATTTCTATACCACCCAATAGCTGAAGCTCTCTGGGCAGTTCACAAAAAATATATCATTTTTTTCTTTGATGAAACCATATATTCCTTGTGATGTGGCTAACTTCTGGGGGAGGGGGTGTAATTAAAAGTACTTTTTTCCCTCATGGCAAAGGGCTGGATGTGCCCAATCTCATCTGATCTCGGAAGCTAAGCAGGGTCAGCCTGGTTAGTACTTGGATGGGAGACCGCCTGGGAATCAGGCTTCCTGCACTGAGCAGGGGGTTGGACTCGATGGTCTTGTAGGCCCCTTCCAACCCTATGATTCTGTGAGTCTATGAGTCATTCTGCCTTTGTCATTATGAGCAACACCTTTCTGAACCATAGTCCCTCTGAACATTTGGACCCATCACAACTGAGCTGCTGTTATCTAAAGATAGAGAGAAGCTAAATGAACTCCTGGAGCATATTTTTATTATTGGGACACAACCCAAAGCAGGCGGACAGCAACTTTTTTTCTTTTGTTTTTAATTATTATTTCAAATAATAAGATGCATGAAGCAACAAAATAGTAACAGTAATATAATCAATAATAAAAGTAACAGTAATAACAATAATAGTGATGACAGTGCTGATGCTGATGCTGATGCTAAGAGATACTATATATATCTATACTATATATATCTATACGATATATATATATATATATATATATAGAGAGAGAGAGAGAGAGAGATCAAATTACCTCCCACAACCATATGGTTGTGCTTCATCCTGAACCCTATAGGTTCGATATGGTTGTGCTAAATCCCCCTCTCCTTCTCACTGCAGCCCTCCCCACCGCTTGAAACTCTGCTCTGGAGGATTTCCCAGCCTTCTGGAGCAGGTTTTGGGGTGTGTGCAAGGGGCTGTGGGGCGGAGAAGGCATTGGCTCCTCTTGGTTCTGCTGATGGAAGCAGTTCCATCAGCGGAATTTCAGCATTGGCTCCAACCCTATAATTCCAATGTGAAATAGAGTTGCTATTAGAGGAAATGGTACTGATGCCTCATCTTTTATTGGGTTGTTGTGTGTAGTAGCAAACATACTACCAGTGGAGTTCTGAAGTGATATGCTGGTCAGTCTGGAACTATATTGCTTTATATTTCAGATTTTCTACTGGTAAATATAATAACAGAAGAACAGGTGTAGAAGGGCAGCCACAAAACAGCTGCAGGAGAGATATGGGTGATGGGCTAATAATATGGTTAAAATACATTTAGAAAGGTTTTAGTTTTACTTTTTCTCCCTTCCATTTAATGTGTGGAAAGCTATTAATGGGAAGATGTTTGCAAGAAGCTGGGTTTTTCTAGATCAGAATGTTTCATCTCGGTTGTTGGCAGAACGGGCCATCAAGCCCGAGAGCATAGAGAGATCTGTCTGCTGTCTATTTTATATTGCCTGCCAGCAGGAGCCTTGATGGAGTGAAAGTTTGAAATGACTGTAATTTGTTGCCTCCCAGTTATCAAGTGCATCAATCTTGTCCCCAGTCCCCCCTTCTTCCTCTTCTTTTTAACTCCTGGACTTTCTTTCACACAGTTTTGGAAAAGACAGGTTCATATTAGTATAACAATATGCTACTTATGCTATATGTACAGATGCTTTTTATTTTGAAATTAAAGAACAACCTTTTTAAAAAAGTTAAATTTTAACTCACTTTGGGAAGGGGACCATAGCTCAGTGGTAGAGCACCTGCTTTGCATGAAAAAGGTCCCACGTTCAGTCCCAGGCATCTCCACTTCAAAGGACCAAGTAGCAAGTAATATGAAAGACCCTTCTCTGTCCAAAACCCTGGAAAGCCCCTGCCAGCCAGAGTAGACAATACTGGGCCAGATGGACAAATAGTCTGAACTGATGTATTTGTTTTATTATAATTTCGTTTTATTGTAAAATTTCAACAAAACCAAACAAAAAAGAGGAAACGGAAAAACTGTAGCAACATAGATTTGAATATATCACTTTTAATGCATGCATATGAAGTGTGTGTGTGTGTGTGTGTGAGAGAGAGAGAGAGAAAAAACAGCTTTCTAAAAATTCTACATAAACTTTATCAAAAGCAGACCACATATCCCTATAAGTAGCCATTCGCAAGTGGCATCTATACACCACCCGTTCAAATGCTGAAAGCGTTCTTAACCCCTCAATCCATTGCACTGTAGGAGGTGGGCATTTATTCTTCCAGTGTTGTCATATCAGTCTTCTAGCTGTCAAAAGGGTGCAGAGAGTCCATTTGCACTGACTGTGTGTTAACTTCCAAGAAGCAGGTAGATAATTTAAGATGACATGTACATCAGTAAATATTAAAGAGTGTTCCAATACAAGGTTTATCCATATAATAACCTCCTCCCCCAAAGAGGCAACTATTGGGCATTGCCAAAACATATGATTAAAAGAAGCATTAGCTGTATTACACCTCCAGCAATTAGCCAACTTAGACAAACACTTATTATAAAGGGGTCGTTGCATCCAATAGATATGGAACAAGAATTTTTGCTGAATAAGACATGACCTGAGATCCATAGATGCTTCAGATACAGATGCTAAAGTGACAATCCATTTATTAGGCAAAATGGGGCAGTTCAATTCCCTATTCCATTCCTGCTGGAGACCCCATGTATCATATTTATTCACCAATAATAAGTATTTATAAACATGGATCATGGGTTGATATAACTGATTGGCCTCAATAAGTGCTTCCAATAGCAAGGAAGACTCTGAAGATATAAAAGCAGCAGGGCCAAACCTAGATTCTAACAAATGTTACAATTGTAAGTATTGCCATTCAGCTGTAGCAGGCAAACTGTATTTGGTATGCAAAGCTGAGAATGACTAGCCTAAACTGATATAGGGCAGCTTCCGATGTTCCAGCTTCCGATGTTCCTAAGTTGTTGTTTTTTTCCATTTCTGATTGCTCTGTCTATCTATCTATCTATCTATCTATCCATCTATCGGATTGATCTGTAACACTTATATACTGCTTGATATAATAAAAACTCTAAGCAGTTAATATCTTTTTGCAAACTCAAGTATTGTTGACTGATTAGAAATGACATCCAAAATAAACAAACAACATAAACAATCAACAACAACAACAACAAAAGTAGGGTAATTTGGAAATGTCCGTGGAAGTGGGAATCTACTGAGAAGCCATTCCAGTCCTAAAAATGTTGAAAGGGATGTATCCCATTGATTTCAGTTAATCCTTAGGATCTCATTCTGAGCATCAACACATTGACAACATGAATGGAAGGAAGGTAATGAAGAAGCAAAACAATGCATGTTTATAGGGATCTGCTTCCTCTGAGATGAATGGAGAAGTCTTTGTGGATATGGGTGCTCCATGAACAAACTGGACTGCCTATACTCATAAGTAATTTTTGGATTGTGATGAATGCGCATGACCTAGAGCAACTGTGCCCTTCAGATGTTTTGGCTTACAACTCCCATCATCCCTGACCATGGACCATGCTGGCTGGGGCTGATGGGAGTTTTAGTCCAAAACACCTGCAGGCTGGCCTAGAGCCATGCATATACAAGCTGTCTTTGTCCTTGACTATGCGAAGAAATGCTCTGTGCAGCCGACATACATTGGGAAAATTATTTTTTTCCTTCCATGACAAGCCCCTGATGTTCACAGCTTACATAGGATGCTACCTTATACTGAATCAGACCATCTAGCCCAGTATTGTCAGCACTGAATGGCAGTGGCTCTCCAGGGTTTCAGGCAGATTCTTTCCTAGCCCTGGAGTTCCTGGGATTGAACCTGAAACCTTCTGCATGCCAAGCATGTGTTCCACTACTGAGCTATAGCCTGTCCTCCTTACCAGATCATGGCTACTATTTGAATATGGCTTCTGTGGACATCAGTAGTGTCTAATTCCATTGAATGTGCTTCCATTCTGTCCAGAGGAACTCTAGTGTACTGCTGCAGGCCTGTGAAGTAGTGATTTGCAAGCTAAACAACTCTTTTTCTCTCTTTTCTCCCCCATCCGTTGTCACAGCTGTGTAATGGAGGCTCTGTCACAGACCTTGTCAAAGGCCTGCTGAAGTGTGGCCAATGGTTGGATGAAGCTATAATCTCCTACATCTTATATGGTGCTCTCCTGGTAAGGATGTTCATTAAGCTTCTAATGACAGCAGAGGGTGCAATTTACCCATCTGATACATTTTCCATGTATAAGTGATAGTGTGGCTGACAGTAATATGCCGGCTGTTATAACAGCAGGGGGCTGTTTTGAGGATGTGATACAGTGGGCAGATGTTTCTATAGTGTGAGTGCAGATTGTTTTGATTACCCTCCCTAACATTGGAAGAATTACATTTAAATATGGGAGTAAGCATCTTTTTTCCCCTCTCTCTCTCTCTCTCTTTTTCTTCTGGTTGCTGGCACTCAGGGCCTTCAGCACTTACACAACAACCGAATCATTCATCGTGACGTCAAGGGGAACAACATTCTCTTGACAACAGAAGGAGGAGTAAAGCTTGTTGACTTCGGTAATAACAGCTTCTTTCTTTCTTCCTTCCTTCCTTCCTTCCTTCCTTCCTTCCTTCCTTCCACTGATGGCTGTACAGTTTAGCCCAAGGCATTCATTTTTGACTGCATGAGGAAACAGAGCGCTTTCTGTACCCTTGGGCCAAACTGCACATGACTTGTAGCCACACTGGGGTGGTGAGTTTGGGGCATTCTTGGCAGGGGAGGGATAAACCTCTCCTTCCTTTTGCTGAGATCTTTCCCCCTAATTGCTCCTCTCTGCCCCTGTAATTAAGGGAAAAAAGAGAGAGATGTAGCTACACATCACACAGTAAATGTAACGTGTAGTTTGTCTCTCAGGTTTCTCTTTAGGTGGGATCTAGAAATAGCAGGAGAAGGGGGAGACTTGGAATAATGCACAAAAATGAGAGTGCAGCTGAAGCAATTGTTTGGCAAGGGAGGGAAATCCCAGGTCTTTCTGATCCAACCTGATGGAAAACTCAGCAGCTGTGGCTATATGCCCATATATGCCCATGGGCTTCTTCACATGGAGGTTTTATCCTGCTATTGAGATTTCTCACCCACGGAAGTTTGTGGATCCTTTTCATGATGTCGTCAACCTCCAGGGCACATCCAGAGGTATTTCCTGATTATTTCATCCAAAAAGATCTGGAACTAATGAACTATCTATTTAAGTTGGATTGTTACATAATTAAAACAGCCACTAGATGGCAGTGTTTCATTGAGTTCTATGGAACCTTGGAAATTAAAAGCTTCCCCTCTCAGCAATCGTGGTCTCGCTGTAGAAAGGCTCCGGAATGGGAGGGCTGCGGGGTTTTTCTTTAATGTAAAAGAAGCCCATATATCTGGCCAATTAATTAGCAATAGTAACAATCAGCTTCTGGAGGAGAGGGATAAACCCAACTCCTGCCCTCTCTTTCCTGAATAGCTGATCACCACCATCACCAGTTATCTGACTAGGGCAATGTCCATGCAGGCCCAGGGTTGGATTGGGCCAGGGACCCCTCCTGCAGCATCCTGCTCCCACCAAGCTTGTGGCGTGAGCTCAGGGGTGCAGAACCTCCAGCCCAGGGACCAAATCTGGCCCTCCCAGGGTCCTAATCTGTCCCTCAGGGTTTCCCTTTTGTTTCCTGGCTTTTGCACAGTTTCTCTACACCCGCCCCCCCCACACACACTCTAAAAGGCTGAAATGCCTCTCCCAAGGCTGAGTTACTGGCAAGAAGAGCTCTAACCTAAACTGTGTTGGTGTTCTTTGTGTTTTGTCCCTGCCCCCTTTTGCCTTCAGCCCCACCCACCACTGGAATGCTCCCCCCCCCCCCGCTTCTCTGAAATTGAATCTGACCCTCAGGCTGAAAGAGGTTCTGCACCACGGCTGTAAGTGGATCAGAGCAACTGTTCCTAGAAATAATGCAGAGAGCGTTTTTCATGGCAGCGAAAGCCGTCATCTCTCTCTAATCTAGATTTTAAATATTATCTTTTTCCTATGAAAAGAAGGCATCCTTCTTCCTCAAATGACTGTGACTAGCCTTCAGCACTTTTATTGCCTCTCAGCAGAAGGTAAAGTGGCCCTCTGGGTCCAAAAGCTAACAGATCCATTTAATTTGCAATTACAGCTGTTATAGATATGAGTGTGACTGAAATTGGAAGGCTCCATAAAAGGAGAACAGAGATGGAAAAAGTCTGCTTGGAAATAGGCTTTACCTCTGGACAAATTTGCTGAGTTCTTGATGAAGTCAAGGAATAATCATTTTAAGCAGACACATGCGCACAGACACACACACACACACACAGACTAACATTTGTGTCCAAAATGTTAGCAGTATATAACATAAAAAAGGCTGCAGTCCTATTTATGCTTACTTGCTAGTAAGCTGAACTGAACTCAGTAAATACGCATGCATGGGCCTGAACTAGAAGAGTTAACCAGCAAACAGAACAAAATGGTAAAGTGGATCACATCACCACAATCCATAAAATACATACTTTCAGTATACATTATGTGGCTTATTCAAAATAATTCTATTAGGGAGCAACTCCCCCCCCCCATATAATGAGCGGCTTTATATAAAAACAAATGTAGCCCTGCATTACTGCTAATTCCCTGGTACTTTAAAACTAGCTTTATTAAAAGAAATAAGCTCTGCAATTGCTTGTCAAATGAATGTGAGAGCAGATGCCTCTTTATTACCTGGAAGGGAGAGGAATTCATTATTGATGAGTAGTTGAAACACACAGTTTTTAAGTAGTGATTGGACAAACTCCTAGCCTAGAGCAACAGCTTCTTTAGTAACCTCTTTGGCATCACATGGCAGGGGGTGGAAATCACTTTTCATCTGATGCAGCCTTCCCAGGATAATGATTAGCACTAGCTACTAGACCAAGCTGGAGGAAATAGTCCATCAATGCCAAACAAAAAAAGCACATCAGAGGGAGGCAGTTAGAAAGAGAACAATATTGGCTGAGTAGCATCTTTCAATATTTTGCACATAATCACCATGTTGCACTCTCACAGTAGCAAATACTATCCAAAATTAAGCAAGAACAGGAAGCTATTTAAGCAATCAATTGGCCGTCCTTTATAGAAAAGAGAAGTGGCTAAAAGGAACCATGGGGCTAGCAGGTTTTTGTTAAGCGTACATTTGTGGCATTTCAAAAATCACTTTGAAATATTCAACAGCACAAATCGTCATTTGTTTGCTGAAAGTGAAATCTGTTTTACATTTTAAGCAAATTTTGAAAGAGAAGCAAAATGAGATGTCCAGTTCATACCCTCAACAGCATTGTCAATTCAGTCCACAAAATATCAGAGGAGCCATTCTCTCTCCCCCCCCCCTGTGTGTGTGTGTGTGTGTGTGTGTGTGTGGAGTGGGCAAAATTAACATGAAGATACAAAGGCCTGCTCTTGGCTATATTCAAGATTATATTGCAAACGATTATAAAACTACAGCAAAGCATGTGGTTATCTTTCATCTCCACTCCTGCATAGAGTCATTAAATTGTTCAAAACAATAATCAGGCTGCAATCCTGTACTCACTTACCTGGGAGTAAGGCCTGTTGAGCAAGGATGAGTAAACAAGCATAAGATTGTACTGACAGCATATAAAATCTGGTAGTAAGCCAGAGATACAGATGATGCCAATATTGCATCTGGTCTAAAACAAGGTGAGCGGACTGCATCCCCCTGACTCCCAAATAGCACCATGCAAAAGAGTTTGAGCTTCAGCAGTTCTACTGGGCTATTGGACAGTATAGAAATGTAATAAATAAATAAATATTAATGCAGTTTCATGAGTTGCACTAAAGTCATTTATATTCACACTACAAATTACTTTGGGTTATATCCCAAGGTGGCTTTGTGCTTGCGAAAAGTGTTTCCACTCACAAAAGGTGAGAAACCTCATTTTCACTGATCCCCACCCCATCAATTTCAGCCTTCCATCCATATCCCATTCTGTTCCAGAGGACCCCTCCAACTTACTGGAGCAGCTTTTAGGATGGCATTGGCGGTGAGGCTGCAGTTGGTAGGGGAGACTGGCAAAAACCAGGTGCCCCTTTTTGCTCAAGTGGCAGAAGTGCTTTCTACTACCAGAAAACCACAATTGGACACAATCTGTTGTTTTATACTAGCTTGTCACATCTCTTCCCCAAAGAATCCTGGGATTTGTAGCTTGGCAGAGGTGCTGAAAATCTTCTAGTGGAGATCCTTGCCTCCCTCTTACAAAACTAATGTTCCCAGGGACCTGGCAAAAGCGAATGGCTTTTAAACCAGTTTAAAAGGCTGATATCGATATGACTTGAGAATACTTTTTACTCTGGAACATATAACTTGTGCATGCTATTAATGCATGCTTGAAAGCAAAAAAAGAGCCATCTTAAATTTCAATATATAGTACAGTAGCTAATCAACAGTAAATTACAGAAAAGGAACTTTGCCTATGGGTGAGAATTACAAGAAAGATCAATGTAGCTATAAATGGTTACCAAATTGCATTGAATTTCTTTTAATGATCTCTCATGTGGTGCATGTTTTTTTCTTTGATGGATAAATGTAGAAGTTCTCCAGTCCAATTCTCAGTTATAGGTGGAGACTGTGACTTCCACAACTGCAGTACAATATCCTTTTCCCCAAAAGATGCTCTGCCAATCCCATCTATAGTAATTCTGGTAGATCTCCATTGCAGGGATGAATCTTGGAACAAGATGATGGAAAGTAGAATTCTGTTAAAGTACAAGCCTAAACCATCAATGACGCCTTTCCAAAACATACAGTGACAGGGCAATTCCAAAACACATGGAATTAAGAGTTGCTTGGTTTGCAAAAAATCACCTGTTAGTAGTTAAGACTGTGAATATTCATTGTCATTTATTCTCACTCAGGCATTGTACTGAAAGGGCAATAAGAATACTATTGTGCCAATGTTTTGACTGTATTTCATCGTTACAGGTGTTTCCGCACAGCTCACCAGCACCAGGTTGAGGAGAAACACGTCAGTGGGAACCCCATTTTGGATGGCTCCTGAGGTGGGCTGTATAATTTGGCTACTGTGTGTGTTGGTACCTCTGTTAGGATCTCATTTTAAAATTTCCAGGCTTCTGGAATGTTGTGAACTCCCTGATAACAATAAATCACAGTCACCAACTATTTTTTTTCTCAAATAAGGGCACAATCCTATGCATGTTTAGAGAGAAAACAGTCCTACAACTCCCAGGAAGTTGTAAGACTTTTTTTCTGTCTCAACATGCATAGGATTGCACCCTAAGCAAACGAAGGCTGCAATCCTATACCCATTTACCTGGGAGTAAGTCCCATTGAACTCAGTGGGGCTTACTTCTGAGTAGGCATGCATAGGACTGTACTGTAAACACTTCTGGAGTTAACTGATGAGACCAAAGTCATGTGACAAAAACCAGGCAGGAAAGTGAACTCAAATCCTTGGAGGATATTTGTTTTCCAGTGACCCTATTTTATCCTGGCTCTACAGCAATGGTTTCTGTTTGATAAATTTGTTGACTACTACAGCTTCTCTAATTTAGCATGCTGAGGATGATGGGAGTTTGTAGCCCAACACATCTGGAGGGCACCAGGTTGGGGAAGGCTGCAGATACAAACACACACAATGTTCTGTGTAACTGGCACCTCATTTAAAATGGCGCACTCTGTTAGCAAGTCAGAGCAGTGCCTGCCTGGGTCCCTGGTGGGGTAACACTGCTAGGCAAGATGATCCAGTTTAAATGGGACACCATCTGCTGGAACCACCAGATGGGTAAGGTGGGCTTTTTTTTTTTTAAACATGCTTGGCATCCTGTTTAAACTAGCTCTCAGAAATCATAGGTGAGGTGTCTGTTCCCTGCCATGTGCTTTTTTCCCTCTGCACTGTTCATTGCTCCTCAACAAAGGCAGAACACGGAAGTCAGTAATATCCAGACTGAAGTATTACTACTGAATTGTGGGGGAACTCATCTGGCATACAAAGGATGACTTGTCATCTTTCCTGCCTGGGTAATCATAATGCCCCTTTGTACTGCGAACATGCATTTCCACCATTACTTTCTGTACCAGGAGTAGATTTGGATTAGAATTCCCATCAGCCCCAGCCAGCATAGCCAATAGTTAAGGTTCATGGGAGTTGTAATCTAAAACATCTGGAGGGCAGTGAATGCCTACCTTTGTTCTATATCCACACTAAGATGGGACCTCCATTTACCAGAATTCCTAATGCAAATACTTTCTGAAAATATGCTTGCTAAGCTATTTTATTTGAGTTGTATTTCTTTCAAGGAATTCAGAAGAAGCCTAAGAATGTCCTAAAACAGCAGAATGCCTTTCCTTCCATCATCAAAAATAATATTTGAAACAAGGACCTGTATGCTTTTAAAAAATGCATTTCAGAGAGCACAGGAGAAGCAAACAATGAGTTAGCAGAAAACATCTGAATGCATTTTCATATGCCTTTGTGTCTTTAAACAGCATGAATAGCAAACAGTATGAATCTTTTAAAAAATGTTCTTACTGAAACAGTGTAATCTTCAGTGAGAAACAGCCCATTTAATAAGACATTTCAGCTAGAGGCTCTGACTCTTGTGATGAAAGCGAAGCTTCTTATGTAATTTTAACAGATCAGTTTTGATCCATCTAAATGATAACTTGTGATATCAAATATATTTAAAATAACTCTACAACAGTAGATGCTGGGCATCTTTAATCGAAAGGCTTTAAATACCTTTTGATGAAAAAGCTACCTCCTCCCAGCCGAAATGATGAAATTGCAAACACCAACTTCAGTCTTAATGATTTAAAATTAATGGGAAATAAACCTTGCCCAAATCTAAAAAAGGATTTGCTCTCCTTCGTCCTTTTCTCTCCTTGTGTCTGCTATTCTCTACTCAGTGGCCCGCTTCATGGGGCTTAAGGTCAGCCCCAGGTTAATAGCTTGAGGTTCCTTTACTTCTTATTTAGCGAACAGTTGTTTCTCTGATCTGGATGGACATTTTGTTCTGTGCTTGAGTGCCGCTTAAATAAGAGGAAGCGTTTGTGTCGGTTAAATTCTAGGGAAATGATATAATTTAGAGAGAAGTCAAGACGAACAAAACCATTTAATTTTTTGATCCCCCAAAGGCATGTGAAAGTAATCATGCATGTACAGATTTGTTTCAGTGGGGAAATAGAAAACATAATATAACAAGGAGATTTATACCCTCTCTGCTGAAAGAAAAGAATTTGTAGAGAATGTGCACTTGTCCCATCTCTAATACATAAAAATTGAGAACATATTTTTAATCTTCATTATGAGCTGTAACTCATAATGTAACTAATTTTATAGATTTATTCCCCTGTTTTATTGTATTTATGTGGATCAGAGCTCATGCCATGGTAGCAATGATAAAGGGGTTGTCACTCACCCCCATTGCTCTAGAGAAATATAGGTTTGGATCCAGATTTATGCTGAATCAACTGTGCAGACAAAGTGGACTCGCCCATGCCCCCCCCTTCCCATGGCAGCCCTTCCAGCACCCTGAAAATGCTGCACAGACAGGAGACCATACTAAATGGGGTGGGCTGTGGTGTATGTGAGAGAGGGGGATCCCCCAAAATTGGGCAGAGGGACTTTCTGCAAATGCAGCCTTTCCTCTTTTGGAAGGTGCCTTTCACTCATGGAAGGCAGATCCTGGATTTAGCCAGTAGTACGTTGATGCAGATATTTATATTTTCTTTCAATTGCTGTTGCTTTATAGAGTCACACAGGAGGGTGGCAAAAACTGTGATCCCCCAAGCAGTTAACAGCCACTTCTGAAATGCTCGTAAATAAAGTTGAAACAGGCTGAAGAAATGATGGGAGAAAGCAGAATGCTTCTATTTACATCCCTTTTAGGCTTCTAGAAGATCCTGAACTGATCTAGAAAGGACACACAGTGTGAGATAGTTAACTTTAAAAGTGGTCTAATCTTTCTGTACTTCTAAATATTTAGAGCCAGTGCTTGGGAAACCTCCTCCTATTCTTTGTGTTTGCACTTACCCAAGAAACCATCACAATTCTGTATACATATGGGCGTTGTTTCCCACTAGAGATGACTAGAGGATATAGATAGAGAGATATATGTCAAACTAGTTAATTACCATAAACTTGTAGTGCTTTCAGATGACGCTTTTACCATGCACTTTCCCTGCCTCATTCACAGAATTCTACATGAGGTCCAGATGACATCTTCTTCCATTTGTAACCTCCTATGTTTTCCCACTGCTTTCCCCATTTCTTTTCTTATAATATAAAATCTGTTAAGGAAGAAAAGATGGGAAACCTGCACGATGCCTTTTAACTGCTCGTGCTAGGAGCCCTCCATCTGGAAGCACCCGTTATGCAAGCTACAAGGAGCACCTATGGTGCAAGGCCCTTTTTTGACCGAATTGTGTTTCACTGTAGATTAATTGTAGTAGAAAACGTATTGAACTGACCCAACCTATATATTGGTTTTCTATATATCCTTTGTTTTATCAGTCATCTTGTCCCTTCCCTTCACGGTGCAGATAGCTTAGGGTGGCCAGGTGCCCTACTTCACAGAGGGCAGTCCTCTATTTGAAGGTGTCCTCTGTTTGATGGGCTGCCCAGTCCAGGTTTGGGTTAAAGTCAAAGAACCATAAGGAGGGAGAGCAGGCAGGGACCTTGAAATTGCCCATCAGCAGTGGTCACCTGGGGGCTGTCTTCACAGGCAATTTAGTGCAAAGTTAGAACAGTTTGAGTTCCTTCACAACAGATGATATTGTCACCAATCCACTGACAACCAGCCGCTTCCCTCTTGAAAAGCTGCATTTTCTGAAACTCCCTTTACTCTGACGTTTTTACTGAAGAAAGTCTGGTGATTTTGCGATTTATACCCTGGCGATTTTGTCACAGTGTGCCATGTCCTCCCCCGCATTAAATCCTGGGCCTGCCTCTGTGACCTGGCAGTGATGTGGCCAAGGGAGTGGGATGCCCCATTCCCTCTTATTTCCCCAGTGGAAGTAGTTTTTCCCATCAAGAAAATCCCCAGGAGCGCAGCAGTGACCCCTCACATTACTGGAGGTGGGGACAGTCATTCACTCTAGCTAGTCTGCTTTTAATCTATAACATATCCCCCCTCTTCTGTGCATGTTTACTAAGAAGTAAGAAATAAATCTCGCTCCCATGGAGTGAAAGGGTTAAAGGCTAACTTTAGTAACTCGCCCTAAAGCGCTCTTTCACTTCTTTGATGCACTCTTAAATTGCTATTGAGATCTTGTTCTGCTTTGATGTTCTGTATTTTCTCTGATACAAAGTCGTTTCTCTGTTGTTATGTAAAGTCCCTTGTCCACTTTATTGCATTAATGATCTTTCCGGTTTATGGGAGCTTCTCACTGTGAGCAAGGAGAAGGAGGGGGGTTGGGAGCAATAACTCCATGGCAGAGTGCTGGAATGGGGCAAAATTGAGGGGCTGAATTGCTCCCAGGGGGACTCTTCGGGTGTTGGACTCAAGAATCAGGGATTTTGGCTTCTCAAGGCAAAAGTGTGCATGTGGAGAAAAATGGGGCTGGAGCAATAACTCTGTGGCGAAATTGGGGTGGGGGGAAGCTCTCAGGGGGAGCCTTCAGATGCTGCACTCAAGAACTTTGGTAATTTGCACACGTGAGGAAAATTAGTTGCTCTCCATTCATAATAATTTAGTAGCAGGGAGAAGCCTGGACAGGGGCAGGAAACAAGCCTCTCTCATTGGTTGAGCAGCCCCTGCCAGGTTGATAATGTTCAGTTCTATTCTCCCCACCCCACCCAGAACTATGTTCCTTTCAAGTGCTGTGTGACCCCTGAAAACTGGATTTTAAAGGTACGCTACACTCGGCTTATCTTGCTTTGTGTGTCCCTGATGGACCAAAGCCGATTCCATGAAAATCTGGGTAATACTCCAACATGCTTCTCATTCCATTGTCATGAAGATCTCACCCTGGTCAGTCCTGTCCACTATGAAATTGTATTTCTATTTAGATTATCATGATTATTTCTAAATTTGCATCTATACATATCAATCTACATATGCAAATGTTATGCAGATTGGTGTCCTCTTTTTTTGATGATGTAGTTTCTCTTCTTTGGCAATAAAAAAGTGGCTACCCTACTCCTCTCTGGAGGCAGACGCTGAACGGCCATCTAGTCCTAGGAAGTGCTCAGTTGGCTCAAGACACCCTCCCCAGGACTCCTCATGAGTAAAGGAATATTTGTGAGTAAGAGTCTCCTAGCAAATAGGCCATTACTCAGGTGACATTGATAGACTGCAGCTGTACTCTGGGTGGGGCTCTGAAGGCTCAGGCTGAAAAGCCTTCAGTTCTAGGCACAGACTGGGTGGATGTAACATGTGCAGCAGCTCTCAGGTTTGTGGTGTGTATTTCCTCTGATTACCTAGCTTTTCTTTAGACCGCTCTCTTTTTGGACCTTGGATTGCCTTCAGACTTTGCCTTTTGTACTTACCCTTGCTAATTCCTTGCTGCTCTCTCTCAGCACCACAGGAAACGGGCGCATGGCTCTGTCAAATACTAGTAGCAGCTGGCTTTGAAGCTTTGTCAGAGGGCTGTATGAAAGGGCACTGAGGCCCTGTTAGAGTAGCAGCTGAAGTGATATGATGAAGAGCCTCTAGTCCTCCTCATATGAGGTGCATATGAGGAGGTGCCTCTAGCCCTCCTCTTTCAGTCAGTGAATGCACTGAGAGGAGAGAAAAATCAGATTAGTGTGCTTATTCCTGGCTCCAGGTTCTTGAGGGCCCTTGGGCAAATCCTTTCAATGGGCCCTTGCCCTCAGTGAGTCTGTCTTCTCACCACCATTGTCAGCAGCTGCTCTTTCCCCTCCTCCTCTTGCTCATCATTGCTACCACTTGCTTGGCTTGCTTGACAGGCAGAGAGCCAGGGAGCAAGCAGGGAGCGGCATCTACTGCTCCTTCTTCTTACCACCACAACTGTCGTCTGGGCCAGAGTGAGAGGCAGTTGATCAAAGAGTTAGGGATCCTGTGGGCTCCCCATTGGGTCCTGGAGTCCAGCGGACTCCCCCCCCCCGTGCCCCTGAGCTGTGCCCACCAAGCCCCAGCCCCAACTTAAGCACCCCCCCCTCACCGAGCCACCCGTACTCACCCTGGACCTGTCCACAAGTGCCACAATCGCCATTTTGCGAAAGAAAATGGCAACCACGACTATGTGCAGGCTTATGCAAAATGGCGCCGTGAATGGCCAATATATGCAAGATTGCAGGCATAAATGGCCCATTTACACCTGTAATCTTGCATATATCGTCCATTCACAGCGCCATTTTGCGTAAAACTAGATGTGCGCGTATTCACGACTGCCATTTTCTTTCGCAAAATGGCACTCGCAGATGGGTCCAGGGTGAGTGCGGATGGCTTGGTGAGTAGGGGGGGGGAGCTCGAGCACAGGGGTGTGCAAGATGCGGCAGCATCTAGGTGGGTGCCCTGAGGACCCGAACTCTGGTGCGACCGTCCATCCCTACAAGCAGGTTTCAGTGGTGAAGATGAGGAGCAATTCCAGGGGCTCTTGTCAGTGGGCCCCTGCTGGAGTGTGGGCCCTCAGCAGGTGCCCAGTCATGCCTACTCTTGACTGCTGGCCAATTGTGCCTGCTGTCCCTACTCCCAAGTGCCAACCTTCACCTCTTCATTTGAATACAGCCAATGCATGGTAGCCTACCTTTTCCAGGTTTCCCAGTGGTGTGGTGAGAGCCCATGAGCACACATGGGTATGCATGAAAACTGTATTCAGCCCTTCAGATGAATACATGGAGGTCAGGAATGGTGTTAGTGGGTATGATTCCAATCCCTCCTCCACATGTTCAGTGGACATGTGAAAAGGGAAGTAAAGGGCTTTTTGCACATGTCTTGGCCTCTATGGAGTGAGTCAGTGGGTGGTTCCAATGGTTCCGGTTCTTCAGCCCATGCTCAATTCAATTTATGCACCCCTCATATAAAATTGTTGCTGACCGTTGTGAAGAAAACAGAAACGGGGACGGGGGGTGGGATGGAACAGAGTAGCCTGGAGTAGGGCATGGCTGGTTGGCTGGAGTCCCACTTGTTTTAAGACCTCTTTGTTGGAATATGCACAATGATGTAATAATGTAAGCTTTTGGCCTTACTCATTATTACTATATGTACTGGAGCTGTAGGCTATCATGGCAACACAGGCTTCTACACGCATTGATGAAAAATGTGAGACCTTAGACACACTTTGAAGCCCACATATGCTTCAAGATACATTTATAGAATCAGCACTAGCATATGATTTTAACCATCACTAGTGAAAGGATACACCAAAGGCTGGCAGCAAGTATATGCAGTGGTCAGAGTTGGACACATTATGCTTGCCTGTTCTGAGTGAAGGCACACCCTAGGGTGAACCCCTGTAGCCCCTTAAGGGAGAGGTCTGTCTACTCCATTCACCGGGGGGGGGGCTGTCCCACAGCAAGCGGGGGCGGGGGCAGACATATATCTCTGTCCCTTGGCCTTCTGATCTCTCCTAGCTTCATGGACTGCAATCTGCAAAGCTGTGTGCAGATTAGGGATGTCTGCTCCTAGTGGCTGAAGATCTTGTTTCGGGCTTCAACCACACAGACACATTTAAATTAATTAGGGCACAATCCTCTGCATGTAGGCCTTTTCTCTGTCTAAACAACTCCCAGTGTGGCTGGGACATACTGAGAGTTGTAGGCCTTTTGTCTGTCTAAACATGCATAGGATTGCACCCTTAATGTGTTATAAAAACAACTCATAAGGAACACACCACTAGGGTCCCCTTAGTATGCGTGCCAAGTTTCAGATGTCTAGGTTTCATGAACTTGGTACTATGGCAGTGATTGGCAAACAAATGCACATCCTCTTTTATTATAGTAGATAGATGAATACAGTGTCCTCTCAATTATGTTGACATGAGTTTTAAATATATATATTAGGCATCTAAAATTTCCTATAAAGTATATTTTTCTCAAGTTACATCAAAGAACATGCAAAGGTTTGCTTCACGTTGTCTATAAAGCTTTAAAAAACCTTAATACTTAGCATTTATATAGCACATTACAGTGTTCAAAGCACTTTACATATATTACCTTCTGTAAAGCAGCTCAGTAGCCTCACCCCAATATGTCATATGGGAGTCTGAAGCTGGGAGCCTCATGACTTCCCAACAGCCACCTGATGTGTTTGTGGCTGAAGTAAGATTGGAGTGGGGACTTTCCTCCTCATAGCTCATGCTCATATCCACTATGCTATAACACCATCCTATGCTCCCCCTCTGTTTAGTGACCATATAGACACTAAATATGTGGAGAAGGGGGCAGGGCCTCATCACTGCCCTCCACTGGCATCACCCATGCTGTTGACCCCCCACCACATACATGTGTCTGTAAAGCACAGGTATGGCATTATGTGTAGGCACTGCTTTGCAGATGTTGCACTGGCTCTATATATCTTGTTGAGGGCGAGGGGCCAGTGGCTTATCCCTTTTCCACAGGTTTAGGACACAATCCTATGCATGTTTAGACAGAGAAAAGGCCTACAACTCCCAGCATACCCCAGCCAGCATGGCCCAGCCATGGCTGACTGGGTCATGCTGGGAGTTGTGGGCCTTTTTTCTGTCTAAACATGCATAGGATTGTGCCGTTAGTGCATGTGTGGAGAAGATCTGAAGAAGACTGTTATCTAATCCTGACCTTCATAGCTCACAGTTTGGTGTGAGTTCCATGAACTACTTCATTATGAAAGTGTTATGGGTCCTTTGATTAACCATAGTTTAAGCATTCTGATTATTCTGTGATAGGGCTGACTGAAGATGATAGAACAATCTTCATAGATATTATTTTGCTGCCTTATAACCACACCGATGGCTATTTTTTGATATTTCAGGAAGGGGAAAATAAAAGGCAATCGATTTCGCTATGTCTAGCAAAATTAATTGTGACTTCCTTTCTTCAGAGTCACTGCCACTGAAAGGGTTCATTTACATGATTTCAGCAAAGTGACATTATTGGGAACAGATGTTTTGGGGAAGTGGATAAAAAAATGAAATAAACTAGAAATATGTTCATGTCTGCCGTGATATTTATCGCCCTTCTGAAAGTGTCTGTTAACACTAAAAGACAAGCTATGATGGATACACTAGGGTGGCTTTGTATTCAAAATGCACAGACTGAGACATCAATCTAGAACAGCGGTGGGAAACACGTGGGCCATGGGCTGCATACAGTCCTTCTGCAGCCCCAGCCCCACTGCTGAAATTGCCCCTGCCACACTATGAAGTGGCAAAGAAAATAACTGATTTGCTCTCAAAATTTGGCAGCAAACTGCCATGGATTGTTTAAAAGGGCAAATTTAGCTTGTTTCCAACCTGAATTTGCTCTTTTTAAGCACGTAGTGAAATTTGCCTCCAAATTTTAGTGGCTAACTGGTGGTTATTTCTGCTTCCAGACTGACAAATTTTTGCAGCGGTAGGAGTGCGGGTCCTGGGTTTGGAAAGCAGATGAGGGCGAAATCTTTCTCCCTCATCCACTGCTGTATGCATGAACCCAGATCCCACAGTTTCCACCACCCCACAGCATTCCTGGTAGGAAAAGTGGGATTCATTTGGAAGCACTGCTGGGGCCTGGGTTCATGCATACAGTAGTGGATGAGGGAGAATGATGCTGACCCTAAAGTAGCGGAGTACCTCCAGCCCACTAGAAACCCTGTTCCCTGAAAGTAGGTGTCTGTGTGTGTGTGGGGGGAGAGGACAGGCCCAAGGACCAACTTATAAAAGAAGAACTAGAATTTATTTAATAGGGAAGCGGGGCGGGGGGACCAACATCCAAATGAGTAAATGGTTTAAATTAAGTCTCTGAACAAGAAAATAATATTGAGGGAAGGGAGTCCAATAGTGATATATTCCCTAAAGTTAGGTTATTTCCTGAAATAAAACCTGTCTTTAACTGTGCAGTGCAGGACTCGGAAATAATTGTAGGCCTCAGTTATTTACAGTTGGTTGTCAACTGGCTTCCCATTGTGCACATGGGGAAAATGGTTAATTTTTTTTCTTCAGTTTCCCTGTCCTGCGCAGGTGCACACCAGCAGGAAACCAATGGATACTGGCTTGCCCCCCCTTGTCCCCCTGCATGTTGCCCAAACATGCAGGGGGGCAGGCGGGGGAGCCTTGGGGGTGAGGGTGGGTTGATTTTTAAAACTCAAGCTGTGAACAAAAACCTTTCCCCTGACCATTGGGAAAAAGCTTTGGGGGAGGGGGGAGGACTGGGGTTGGGGCAGGAATGGGTGCCCTACTGGGGGGAGCTTGGGGTGTCCCCCCACCCCAGCACAAATGGTGAGCCAGCTGGAAGTGGTTGTTTCAGAGCAGGGTGGTGAAGGGCCCCTCTGTTTTCTTCCACCCCACTCTGAAACACCCAGCATGAAACACCCACTTCCCAGCATGATCGCTCTTCATGCCGGGGTGTGGGGACACACCTCTGCCAGGGCACCCACTCCCCCCGCCCCTCCTTTCCATATTTTGTTTAATGTCTTCATTCTGTTCTTGCACAAGTACAGAACAAAGACATTAAAAAAATTGTTGTACCCGCACCCACCACTCCCAGTGCCTGGCACCCCCACACTTTCACAGAAGAAACGGAGCACTTTCCCAGCTCCCTGCAGCAATGGCTGTCTCTAGCTTGCTTTTGACAGCTGGCATTTTTTACAGCTGTCAAAACCGATGGTGAGGCAGCAATAGCAACAGGGATTAGATACTGGCTCTCCCTGCCTGCATCCCTGCATGTTTTGGCTACATGCAAGGGTGCGGGGGGGGGGGGACCAAGTATCAGTTTCCCGCTGGTGCACACCTGCACAGGACGGCAAAACTGAAGAAAAAAAGTAACAATTTTTCCCATGTGCACAAATGTCCCCATTTGTGAACATGAGAAAAATTGTGTGGAAGTGTGGACAAGATTCCCGGTCCGTTTTTTGCACAAACATAAACAAAAGGGACATGACCCCGACTGCAGCCAGGAAGGGGGGCATGGGCAATGGTTTGGGCGTGATCGTGAATGACAATCACAGCCCTGCTGAACACGAGTGGCAGGGGTTTCTGCCGCTCTTGCCAAGCAGCTTGCTGGCGGGTGACCTTTGCCCCTGATGGGCTTACAGATGACGAGTTAACCCATCGTAAGTCTGCAGAGCGTGGGTTCCCAAGGTGGCTCATTTTGGGTAAATAAGCCACTGGTGGTGGGTGACAAAACAGCGCACAGACAACATGCTCACTCACCATGGGTTACTTGGGCAAATAAACCATTGTGGGTTAATGTGTCATCCAAACCCAGTCTTTTCTGATTATAATGGTGGGATGCAATTCAGTGGCCCTATTGTGTGTGTATGTGTGTGTGTATGTGTGTGTGTATGTGTGTGTGTGTACACGTGTACACACACACACACAAACTTGTCTTGGTACTGTGAGTGCATTTAATTAAACAGACTGTGGGCATCTCTACACCAGCCTAAAACCCTGCATTTAAAACATGGCTTCCTGCTTCTGTTTTAAATGCAACATAAGGACTCCCTTTTTCATCCGCTTCCTTTCTTCCCTCCCTTTTCCCCCTCCTTCTCTCCATATCTGAGTCTTCCATTATCTTTCACTGATCTTGCTCCTTTTCTTGCCGCTTCTCCTCTTTTCAGGGAAGGAACTCAAGCAGAACACAAATGGGGTAATCATTATTTGCGATCTATTTAAAAACAGAACAAAGGACATTTAGTGCAGAAGGGTCACGGCAGGGTCAGGGCGTCATGTAAAGAGACCGCAAACTTCCGTGAAGGAGCAATCTCAATCACAGGATAAAAGCTCTGTGTGAAGAAAGCCTGTGCAATATACAAAACCAAGAAATTTAGATGGTGCACTTGATTTGCTTAACTTGGCTAGTTGTTTTGCTCTCCTTGGAGAAGGGTAAGAGTATTGTGCCATATTTAGGGCTCTCTCTGTGCATGTGTAGATATACACTGATCCGTTTCCAGCATAACGCTGGCATATCTCATAAACTGCTTAGCTAGATACATCAGTAGCTTTCCGCCAGGCGGTTCAACCCTTTACACTCCAGCTTCCTTCCAGCTTGGTGGGTCAACAGCACTAATTGTATGGTGCAAGTCTCCAGCTAGCCTCGCTCCACAGTCGTAATCATTCCATGTTATACATTGTATGCCTGGGGGTATGCTTTTTATGCAAGTGCTGCTGTGTATTCCGAGACCAAAGGTGAGAGTAGCTTTACTATTCATTACAGCAGAAGATCTTTAAATGGGTGGTTGCATGATCATGTGTTTTCTTCACTTTGCAGCTATCCTCATTGGGATTTCAGTCATACAAAGCATACTGATTCTCTGCACTTTGCACCTAAGCGGTGCCTATTTCTTCTTTTTGTGTGTGTCAGTTTATATGCTAATTTCCAGTTTCTCCTCATGGCCAGTCATTAGTCCGTGCAAAGCTGATATCTATTGGAGCTGGAGCAAGATAATTTATTGATTGATTGATGGTATTTCTATACCACCTTCCTGGGATCGACCAAAGCAGTTTACAACGAGTTCAAAACATAAATATTAAATACAAACATAGTAAAACATTGAAAGCAACATTAAAAACAATAAGGACAATTTAAAAACCCAGGTTAAAAAGATGTGTCTTGACCCCCTTCCTAAATGTAGAGAGAGCGGGGACTAGTTGTAACTCCACAGGGAGTATGTTCCAGAGTTTGGGAGCAACACAGAAGAAAGCCCTTTCCCACGTCTCCAACAAACAGGCCTCCTCAAGCAAAGGTGTCTTCAAACGGGCCTCTCCTGCTGATCTTAATAACTTGAGCAGGTTCATACTGAGACAGCCTCAGATAGCCAGGCTCTAAGCCATTTAGAGCTTTAAGGGTTAACACAAAAACCTTAAATTGAGCCTGGAAAACAACTGGAAACCAGTGCAGATCTTCGAGTGTTGGGGTGATATGTTCAGGATACCGTGCATCAGTTAGGAGCCTAGCTGCTGCATTTGCACCAATTGGAGCTTCTGCATGCTCTTCAAGAATAGTCCATCTTGAAGGATAGAGCGCGTTGCAATAATCTAACCATGATGGAACCAAAGCATGGATAATATTGCTAGATCAGACGGACTCAGGAACAGTTGCAGCTGGTGAACTAGATGTAGTTGTGCAAACGCACTCCTCACTGCTGCTGACACCTGAAGATCCAAGGACAGTGTAGGACCCAGGAGCACCCCCGCTCTGCGAACTTGGTCCTTCAGGGGAGTGCGACCCCATCCAGAACAAGATGAATCCCAGTCCCTGAGCCAGGCTTTCTACTGACCAATAGCACCTCTGTCTTCTCTTGATTCACACATACAGAACTTATGTGCCTTTGTTTTTTGTTCTAGAACATGAAATCACTGAAAGGGATATCTGATGGTAAAAAAATTGATTTCTGTATCCAAGTTGATAGATTTCCAATGAATTTTGGATATGAAAACTGTTGTCGAATTTTGACCTACTATCACTTTCCTTGAAAAAACACTGAGATATGCTCAGGCTTATGCATAGCCAAAACATTTTTTTTGTCTGGGGCAAAGGACAAGATTGCATCATTCTTCCCCCCACTCCCCAAACACACACATTCAACATACAGATGCCAAACGGACTGGCAGTTGAATCTTACCTCAACGCTGGCAATGGGACAGCATCTCCCACTGCAACTGAAGGCAGCAGGTTAGCTTAGGGGGTTCAGGGCCAGCTGTATGGCACACACAGTTCTGTCCTCCAAGCATCTGCTGCCTGAGTGGGGCCACCTCCCCTTGCCTAATGATCCGGCCAGCACTGTACATAGCCCCACTTTTCAATGCAGCTTAACAAACCCTAACCTTCAGCTGGCCCCAACCAACCATCAGGGAGCATTTCCTCCTGTATGCCCCTCCCCATTTTACCTCAAGGCTCTGCTCTGTATTTCTTCCTCCTCTGTGAGGACTGTGGGGCCAGGATTTCTCCATGGTGGTGCCCACACTATAAAATACCCTTCCTAGTGGGATTATCCAGTGCCTGGTTTTTCTGTGCAAAAGGAAAGACCTGGCTTTTTCCATAAGGCATGGTTCCCACTGGCTAAAAGGAAGACTTTTAAACTGTGGCTATATTAATTTGGTTGTGGATTTAGTTTTTTTAGTTTTTAGATTTGCTGTCCTGTTTCTGTCTTATAGATTGGTTGTTTTCATGACTGTTGTTTTATTTAGGTTGATTTATCCTGTATTCTACTTTGTGTTCAGTTGTTAAGTCATGTCCGACTCTTCGTGACCCCATGGACCATAGCATGCCAGGCCTTCCTGTCCTCCTCTCTCTCCCGGAGTGTGCTCAAGTCCATATTCATTGCATCGGTGATGCTATCTAGCCATTTCATCCCCTGCCGTCCCCTTCTCCTTTTGCTTTCAATCTTTCCCAGTATCAGGGTCTTTTCCAGTGACTTTTCTCTTCGCATTAGGTGGCCAAAATATTTGAGCTTCAGCTTCAGTATCCGTCCTTCCAATGAACAGTCAGGGTTGATTTCCTTTAGGATTGACTGATCTGACCTCTTTGCAGTCCAGGGGACTCATAAGAGTCTTCTCCAGCACCACAGTTCGAAGGCATCAATTCTTCGGCACTCAACCTTCCCTATAGCTCTCACAGCCATATGTTGCTACTGGGAAAACCATAGCTTTGATTATATGAATCTTTGTCGGCAAGGTGATGTCTCTGCTTCTTACTATGCTGTCTAGGTTTGCCATAGCTTTCCTCCCAAGGAGCAAGCATCTTTTAATTTCATGGCTATAGTCACCATCTGTGGTGATCTTGGAGCCCAAGAAAGTAAAATCTGTCACTGCTTCCATTTCTTCCCCTTCTATATGCCAGGAAGTGATAGGGCCAGATGCCATGATCTGAGTTTTTTTAATGTTGAGTTTCAAACCAGCTTTTGCACTCTCCTCTTTCACCCTCAACAAGAGGCTCTTGAGATCCTCTTCGCTTTCTGCCATTAGGGTGGTATCATCTGCGTATCTGAGGTTGTTGATAATTCTCCCAGCAATCTTAATTCCGACCTGTGATTCATCCAACCCGGCGTTTCTCATGATGTACTCTGCATATAAATTAAATAAGCAGGGCGACAATATGCAGCCTTGTCGTACTCCTTTCCCAATTTTGAACCACTCGGTTGTTCCATGTCTGGTTCTTACTGTTGCTTCTTGACCCTCGTACAGGTGTCTCAAGAGACAGGTAAGGTGGTCTGGTATTCCCATCACTTTCAGAATTTGCCACAGTTTGTTGTGATCCACACAATCAAAGGCTTTAGCATAGTCAATGAAGCAGAAATAGACATTTTTCTGCGATTCTCTTGCTTTCTCCATGATCCATTGCATGTTGGCAATTTGATCTCTAGTTCCTCTGTCAAGTATTCTACTAGCAAACTCAATTTTCTGAATGTGAATCCTCATGTAGCCGAAATGGCACCATCCGTGCACAAGAGGGAAGTATCAGCAGGCTTGCAGAGAAAAAAAAAACCTTAAGAACCCCCCACCCACCCCACTTGGGGAAACCCTGAAAACAGCCAGATGAGGACTTTACATTCTCAGTGGGCAGAAAATGCTGACTGAATGTTGGGAGGGTGGGGGAGAAAGTAGAAAACTGAAAGTGAGGGAATTGAATGGCATATCCTGGGGCGAGGTTGGGGGAAGCATGGTTGGCTGGCTGGAACCCTGAACAGGAGCACTGCATAATGCAATATTTTCTTGCAGGTCCCACTTGTCTGTTTCTCATTCTAGAGTCTTTTTGTTTTGTATGGGTGCCATTTTTGTGGCAGAGAACATGGCTTGTAAATGTTTAAACCTTATGACCCATCCTTACCAAAAGTTATAGAGCTTGTTTGCCCTAGGCTACGCAGAAGCTACATAGCCAAGTGGGGATCTGAACCTGGATGTTCCACATCCAGACTTGACACTCTAGGCGCTAAGTAAGAATTCATTCAGTATTGTTAGTATTTTAGATAAGCATAAAACTACAAACTGAGAGGATCAGGGCCCAAAACTCTGTGCACGATGTTACATTATTAATGCTTTTTAAAAAGCATGCTTAAACTGGCCACTTTTATTTTGGAGAAAAAGCTGTCATGGGGCCCAAGTCCAGAACATGCTTCTGTTATAGAAATTTCAGTTGTAATATGTCTGTTATCCCATGATTTTATAAGCTAGGCTATGTCTATTCTACCTCTGTGTGAGATTGCCATGCTAAACAAAGACACAGTGCCTTATCAGAGACTCAGGGATGCCAAGAATGTGTTTACGTAGTACACAACTATCTCTCTTCTGCCTCTCTCTACGCATGCCTGAGTATGTAAAAGGTGTTGTCTGTTTCCTGTCGCCCTTTCAGCTAGACAAAGGACGTGGTAGAGAGCAGGCGTAAGGCAGCCCCCAGAGACTTGTGTATATAAGCCTCTGGATCTAGGGATGTCAGAGAATTTCGCCACGAATCTCGGGGAGGCCGAATGCCAGCGCATTCGGCCCCCCGAAATCGGTGGCGAAACGGTCTGCCCCCCCGCCCCCCCGGGATAGGTCTTACCTTGTGCGAATGTCCCTGGCGGCGGTGGCTGTGGTTCGGTGGCTGTGGCGGCCGGTCTTCCGACCGGCTGCCGCCGCCGCCATTTCCAAGTTAAAAAAAAACAAAACGTGATAGGCTACGTAAAGATTTACGTAGCCTATCACGGCTAGATTTTTAAAAAATACCGTGATAGGCTACGTAAATGTTTACGTAGCCTATCGTGGCTGAGTTAAAAAACAAAAAACCGCGCGTACGCAAATGGCGGCGCCCATGGGCGCCACCATTTGCGTTCCTTATTTTGGCACGTGTAGTCTACGTAAACATTTACGTAGACTATGGCGAAAATAAGGGGAACGCAAATAGCGTTCCCCTTATTTTCGCCGTAGTCTACGTAAATGTTTACGTAGACTACACGTGCCAAAATAAGGAACGCAAATGGCGGTGCCCATGGGCGCCGCCATTTGCGTACGCACGTTTGGTTTTTTTTAACTCAGCTGTGATAGGCTACGTAAACATTTACGTAGCCTATCATGGCTGACTGCAGGGACGCAGACGGCGGCGGCTACGGCCGCCGCCATTTGCAGACCCGGCCGGCAGGATTCGCGGCGGGAGGGACGGGGCGCATCCCCCCTGGCCAGAATTTTGGGGGGGAGGGGTGGGGCGCCTCCCCCCCCAGCCAGAATTTTGGGGGAGAGGGATGGGACGCCTCCCCCCCGGCCAGAATTTTGGGGGGAGGGACGGAGCGCCTCTTCCCCACGAATGAAATTTCATCACAGGTAAGTGACTTTCGTACATCCCTATAACTGGATCACATCACTTGAGTGTGACCTTTGTTGGAGCGTTAGTCCCAAGGGTTGCCTTATTCTGCAGAATAAAATCGTGTTGGACCAGATCTCTGCCTCCTCTCGTTCTTGGTAAACAAATTGGAAAGTCTACCAGGGAAAAGAACACAATTTTTGTAACACTTCCCACTCAGACCGGGCCCCTGTGCTGGTTTCCTGCTGAAACTCATCCCCCCACACCCTGGCAGCTGCTGTTTACTACAACACTTTCAGAGGCAAATAGAAACCAAGTTGGGTGGGTTGGTTTTTGGTGGGAAACTGCCAGTCTGGATGGAACTTCAGAATAAGTCATTCTTAGCACTGAAATTATGTGACATCATGTCACAAGTTACAATCTGTATTTTCAGATGCCCCTTAGTCACTGCCCCTGCTGTCCCCTGACGACTGCTGCTCTTCATCCTCCTTCTTTGTACGTACAGATCGATTGCTGCACACCAACAGATGTGAAAATGCCTCTGCCTTTGCTTTCCCACAGCGGTGTTTTTAACATGCACATTTGTGCTGCATTCAAAATGGTGGTGCAGTACTGGTGGCAGTAGTGGAAATTGTGTCGGTACAAGGGTGACAGAGGAACTTGGGCAGCACCAGCCAGGATTGGCTCCAAGTTTTGGAGGGCCCTTGGGCAAGATACCTTCAATGGGCCCCCTCCCTCAATGAGTCTACCTTCTCACCGCCATTGTCACCAGCTGGTCTTGCTCCTCATCTTCCTTCTCATCATTGCTACAGCTTGCTTGCTTGACAGGCAGAGAGCCAGGAGGCAAGCCGCTATGGTTGTCTGGGCCTGTAGCATTGGGAGACCCACTTAGACAGTCCAGCCCCAGAGACTCATGGAATCCAAGGGATTCCTGAAGTCTCTGAGGGACTTTTCAGTAGCCAGAGCTGGCTATTCTGTCAAGGCCCTTGTCGCGCTATGGAATGGTGAGGTGTGATGGGCTATTGATAGGACCACTCCTGAGTGCCCTGTTCAGCACCACGGAGCTTGGATGGCTCCCTGGTTTATTGGGGAGCTCTGAACAATGGAAGTGGGAGGAGGACTGGAGCGCAAGTGGTGTAAGACTCGTCATGAAGGTGATCAAACATGAGTAAGAGCGCATAATTGTGCCTACTGCACGGTGGTGAAGGTGGCAAAGAAGGCTTACTTTGCTGTTCCCATCACATCCTCGCTTAGCCTTCTAGCTGAGCTTTTCTGAGTGATTCAGGAGTTGCTGTCATCTACCCCAGTGAACCCAGTACTGGAGCCCTTGGAGGCTACTGTGACAAGTTCGCAAAGCACTTTCAAGGACAAAGTTGCCCACCTTCATGATGATTTGAACACTGCTAATAATACAATATTTGTTGAGATGTCCAGTGCATTGTCTTGTCCTGCTTTGTGGGATCAGTTTCAATTTCTGAAGCCTGAGGATGTGGACAAGATGCTTGCATCTTGTAGGACCCACCACCTGCTGTCTTGCCCCTTGCCCCTTGCCCATCGTAGCTTGTTCAAGCTAGCTGTGGAAGATTGCCTGGATGCATCGGAGTGGTAAATGCTTCACTGTGTGATGGGGCGGTCCCTGTGGTCTTGAAGGAGGTGGTGGTGCACCACTCCTGAAAAAACCTTCCCTGGATCCAGAGATCTATACTAACTATCGTCTGGTTACAAATACCCAGTTTCTGAGTAAGGTGCTCGAAAGGGTGGTGGGGATTGGCTGCAGTTGTTCTTGGGAGAAAACTGACTACCGTAATCCATTCTGGCCTGGGTTCAGGTCTGATTTTGGGACAGCTTCAGCATTGGTTGCCCTGATGGATGACCTTCTTTGGGAGAAAGACAGGGGGAGTGTGACCCTATTACTCCTTTTCAGTCTCTGAGCGGCTTTTGATACCATTGACTACAGTATCCTTCTGGACCGTCTCCATGAGTTGGGGGTTGGGGCCACCATTTTATGATGGTTCGACTCTTATACAGTGTTGGTTCCAGAGAATAACATTGGGTGACTGTGCCTTAGCTGTGTGGCACTGTGGATGGCCACAGTGTTGTATGAAGCCATTGGGAGTGGTCATTTGGATATTTGGGGCAAGGTGCTTTATTTATCTGTAACATTTGAGTCAGGAGAGGCTGTGCACATTCTGAACTGGTGCCTGGATGCAGGTGTGGGCTGGATGAGGCCAATAAAGTGAAGCTGAATCCTGAAAGATGGAGACCCTATGGGCGGGTGGTTCCCAAGTCTGGGAATTGGGTTGCTTACCTGCGCTCCCTCTGAAAGAACAGGTCCATAGTTTGGGTGTGCTCCTAGATGCATCTTTGTCACTGGAGGACCAGGTGATCTCAGCTGCTTGGAATGCCCATTACCAACCTTGGTTGTTGTGTCAACTGCACCGCTCCTGGATGGGGCTAGCCTAGCCACTGTGGTTCATGCACTGGTAACCTCATGTAACCTTATTTTTATTTTATTTATAAAACACATAATAAAAACTGATATGGTAGTAAACACTCCCCTGCCCCCAGTAAAAACAGCAACAGTAGCAAACATTCTGAAAAACAAAACACCAGTATAAAATAAACTTTACAATACACAACTGGAGCTACAACCTGGTCCGATAAAACATAATCAGGGAAGGCCAGAGTAAAATAGTAAGTTTTCAGGGCCTCTTAAAAGCTTGCAATGATGGGGCTGGTGGACCTTAGATGGCAATTTATTCCAGAGGTTTGGGGCCACTGCAGAAAAGGCTCTCTCCCATGTAGTCACCCACCTAACTGCCCTCACAGATGGGCAGATGAGAAGGGCCTTTTTTGCTGATCTTAAAGTGTGGGCAAGCTGGTATGGGCGAAAGTGGTCCTTTAAGTAATTTGGTCCCAAACCACTTAAGGCCAAACCAGCACATTAAATTGGGCTCAGAAACACGCCGGTAACACACCTTAGTGTAATGCACTCTATGTGGGGCTGCCCTTGTGCCTGGTTTGGAAACTGCAGCTGGTGTAGTAAGCAGTAGCTAGGGTGCTCAGTGGGACACACTGTCATGCTCACCTTAGACCTGTGTTAAAAGAACTGCACTGGCTGCCTATTAGCTACTGAGCCATGTTCAAGGTTATATTGTAAACACACAAAGCCCTAAACAACCTGGGACCTCCTTTCCCTATATATACCCAGTCAACCTTTAAGATCTTCAGAGGAGGCCTGGCTGGTTGTTCTGTGAACAACAGAATGTGGCCACAAAATATCTCAACGGTGGGCCTTCTCGGTGGTGACCCCCACACTCTGGAACGCCCTCCCCCTTGCAGTTCAGGTGGCAGAACATGTGGTGTGTTATAAACACTTCCTGAAAACACACTTGTACACCCAGGCTTTCTCCGGCTTTAATTGCAATTAATCATATGCTGCTCCATCTTACTATTCCTTGTATTGCTTTTATTGTTATTGTAGTTAAAATTGTTTTTAATAGTGTATTGTAAATGTGATGTTTAATATGTATATGTTAAAATTTAATATATACACTTAGAAACTTAATTATATTAAATAGTATATAAGTATTATTAAGACAGACAGACAGACAAACAGGAAGGAAGGAAGGAATTGCTATAGGACATATTTCAGAGACCCTAATTCTTGTGCAACGTTCAACATCAGGAATGTAATTCTTTGTACCACATTATGTGGGCCACATTAAAAATTAAGACTGTTAGATAGGCACTACAACTTGCAAGTATAAATGAGGCAGAAAAAGATTAATGGAATGTGAGTGGTGGATCTGAATGTGAACCGACAGTGAGGGAATTACTGACTGAGAAAGTTAACGTGGTGTCTTTCTTGTTTGTTTGTTTTTTAAAACGGGTAGGTTATTGCTTGTGAACAACAGTATGATTACTCCTATGATGCTCGCTGCGACGTATGGTCCCTTGGGATCACAGCTATTGAACTGGGTGATGGAGATCCGCCTTTATTCGACATGCATCCAGTGAAAACGCTTTTTAAAATCCCAAGGTATGGCACTAGGTGGCTCTCTTAGCTTACTACTAGTACGTTGCTCAGAAACAGTAGCATTTTGACAGTGAAAATACTTATTATTTGATACATCATTACATCATAAGGTACCCTCACTGGGAAATATGTGCAAAAAAAATGCTACTGTTAAGAAGATTTTTGTTGGCCCTGATTTACACATAAATAGTGAGTTCTACTAGAATAAGAGTGTTCAGAATTTTAACATTTATTTTCTTAAGGTTTGACTATATGGAATTTATAGATAGACTTTTATTTGTTGGGAAACCAGACTATCATCTCTGTCTCTCTGTCTCTGTCTCTCTCTCTCTCTCACACACACACACACACACACATGCATTTTTGAAATACGTATTTCCATGGAGGAAAAGATTTGAATAGTTCTGCAGCAAATACACTTTTGAAACCGTTAAGTGTATCAAAACAGTGGCATCCCTCATTAGCTGCTTATTTACACATAGAAAATATGATATTCTTTTCTGCCATGCCTGACTAGAAATGAGCATTTGATTTCACACCTAAGGTTTGCTTGGTAGTTGTGTTGTTTTCTCCTGGCTGAAGGAGCCAATGGTAGACCGCTGTGAAATATGAATTACTGATGGGACAGCTCTAACAAAAGCAGAACGACCACATCTCTCAAACATTTGCCCTAGATTTCTTGCCAGTTGGTATATGCCTGCTTCTTACATATTCCATTTTGCAAAGGCAAGGATAGCCACTGGCTATTAGCAATTTAAAAGGTTAGACAATGGAAATATTTGACCTTTTGTTATCTGTACAATTGTGCAATTATCATGGGGCTTTTTACAATTTCCCCTGATTGCTATTTGCATTTCTGATTAGGTCTATTTATATGCAGATGAGGCTCTCCAACATTCTGCATTGTATTATCTCTTTTACACGACCCAGACGTGAACTGCCATCCCTCTTCCAAAAATTATTCAAACTTAAGCAGCAGTTCTTCTTTATTTTTTGCTCTTTGCACATGTGTTATACAGGCTGTAGCAATTAAAGCAGCAAGGGAGGCTTCCCATTTCTAAACTAATATCCATAAATTTGATCAAAGAGAGAGGCTGTAAACAGCTTTAAAGAATGACAGCCATGATGGAGTACTATAAAATATCAGCAGGTGATAGGAAGATATATGCAATAGGATATGTGGATGTTTGCCTTTCAATCTATGATTTATCTCTTTCTTCCCACAAACTGGTATAAGTCTGTACGACAAAATACTATCTTGTGGGGTGTCTGTTTATATGGGACAAAACAGTGAATTTAGTAAGTAAACTCCTTAATAGTCTGACTTTTATTTTCCATTGAAGTTTTGTCTCTTTTGAACTTCAGCACTAGCTGAGGGCTAAACTACACACTATGTTAAATGCATAGTGTGTAGCTGATTCTTATGGTCTTATTTACTTTAGTGAAAGTGTGTGGGTCCCCAATCCAGACTGCGACCACTGAGCATGGGAGCCACATTTTTCCTTCAAATTCCCCCCCCACACACACACACACGTGCGCATGAGCTAAAGAGAAGAAAACCTTCTCCATTGCTGTTGATTGACTCCTTATTTCTTTGGCCCCTGCATTTTGGGGTTGGGGGTGGACATATTTAAAGAAAAAAAGCAGCTGGGTGAGAAGGATTACTCCCCACCGCCCCGCCGCATGTGGCAGTCCCTGTCTGGATTGGCACCCCCACACTTGCACTAGAGTAAATAAAAATGTTAGGATCACCTACATGCAACACATATAACAAGAAGTGTAGTTTAGTCCTAGGGGTAAAAAGGATTTGATCTTATTAGGGTGGTGCTCATCAAGAACGGCAAAGAGCACCTAAAGTGTTATTTTTCATTCAAAAAGATGTGATAACCCCAGGACATGGCTTCAGTATTTTGTTGGCAGTGCATTATATGCCAAAGAATTGCATTTCCATATTGTTCTTTGCAGGAACTTATGGCCAGAATGAAACAACCCTGAAATACAAACATTAATTTTCCAAGGTTTTACAATGTCACTGGCTGCAAGGTTGGCGTTTCTAGGGGCCAGATGCCTTACAATGTCCAGATGACTCTGCCTTGAAAAAACTGCTTGCCTTCCACTTCTAGGCAGAGGCCCCCAATCTCTTCACTGCAGGCCCAGGCCAGTTCTGTAGGACGGGCAGGCAATGGATAGGGCGATAAGAAAAGAACAACAGTGCATTCTTCTACTGCTGTTGGACCATTAGGAAACTGTAGGTGAATGTATTGGCAGTTGCCTAGCAACCTCCAGATGCCTTCTTTTTATCCACCGCTATAACAGCTTATATATGTCTCTGGCTTCTAAGTAAAACAGAAAATGAATGTTGAGCAGAAATGCATTCTCCTTTTGCAGCCAGTTGCTTACCAATATATCAGGGAAGAAGGAAAAAATGAGAATGTTTTTCTCTAACTATCTATGGGCCAACTGCAATGATAGTAATCGCAGGGCTTATGCTTCAGGATTTTAGTTCCACAAATTGCCAGGGCAAGGACCCAATCCAGACCCTGGTGTGGGGAATGGGAGGCTTTGAACCCTTACCCGCTTTGCAATTTCCAGTTTGCATGGGGAGTGGGGAAGTTCCTCTGGGAGCTTCACAGTGGAACATTCTGCATTAATTGTAGTAACACAGAATATTTATTTGATTTGATTTGATTTGTACCCAGCCTTTCTGCTAAGAAAAATAGGATTCAAGGTAGCTTACAATCACAAATACAACTTGATTACAACAATAATAAAATAAATGCATTAAAACATAATTAAAAGCACAACAACAGCAGAGTAAAAACAGCATCCAACCCAACAGACCTGCTTACATCAAAAGCCTGCTTGAATTTGCATGCTGGCAGAAGGACAGCAAAAAGGGAGCAATCCTAGCTTCTCTTGGCAGGGAGTTCCACAGCCAGGGAGTGGCTACTGAGAAGGCCCTCTTTTGTATCACAATTAAACGCACCTTTGGAGGCAGTAGTCTTGAAAGAAGGGACTTTCCCGAAGATCTTAGGAACTGGGCTGACCCATATGGGAGAAGGCAGTCTGTCAGGTAGTCACGTGCTCCCTGTAACCAGAACAGAGTAGAGCAGCATTTTATCTGAAAATAGAAGAAGGCAGTTGAGTTCAGAAACAAGACAGGCAGTGTTATGAAGTATTGATTTGCTGTACTTGACTCATTTTTGCAAAGCGTTCTCTTTTCCTATTATTTTGACTTCATTAATTCTGCACAGCCATTTTAGCTGACTGGACTGATCTGCCTCCTAATTGAAGGGTTGTAAATGCCACTCACAAGTCATGGGATATGATGTCCTTGTTTTCAGTAACCTGAAATTATTTCATCCCTATTGCCCTGTGATAGGAGCTATAGCTGATTTATATTTTTGCACTTCTAACTGTTTCTAGTGTGTGTGCACTTTCCAGGTGAAAATAAGGACAGGCCTGTGCGTGAAATGCAGATGGAATGAAGTATAGCCCAAGGGTATAATAGAATCATAGAATAGTAGGGTTGGAAGGGGCCTACAAGGCCATCGAGTCCAACCCCCTGCTCAATGCAGAAATCCAAGTCAGAGCATCCCTGACAGATGGCTGTCCAGCCTCGTCTTGAAGGCCTCCAGTGTGGGAAAGCCCACCACCTCCCTAGGTCATTGGTTCCATTGTTGTATTGCTCTAACAGTCAGGAAGTTTTTCCTGATGTTCAGCCAGAATCTGGCTTCCTGTAACTTGAGCCCATTATTCTGTGTCCTGCACTCTGGGATGATCGAGAAGAGATCCTGGCCTTCCTCTCTGTGACAACCTTTCAAGTACTTGAAGGGCGCTATCATATCTCCCCTCAGTCTTCTCTTCTCAAGGCTAAACATGCCCAGTTCTTTCAGTCTCTCTTCATAGGGCTTTGTTTCCAGTCCCCTGATCATCTTTGTTGCCCTCCTCTGAACCCTCTCCAGTTTGTCTGCATCCTTCTTAAAGTGTGGTGCCCAGAACTGGACACAGTACTCCAGATGAGGCCTAACCAGTGCTGAGTAGAGGGAAACTACTAGTACTTCCCGGGATTTGGAAGCTATGCTTCTATGAATGCAGCCCAAAATATAATTTGCCTTTTTTGCAGCCATATCACATTGTTGGCTCATATTCAGCTTGTGATCGACAACAATTCCAAGATCCTTCTCGTTTGTAGTGTTGTTGAGCCACGTATCCCCCATCTTGTAACTGTGCATTTGGTTTCTTTTTCCTAGGTGCAGAACTTGGCAGTTATCCCTGTTAAATGTCATTCTGTTGTTTTCTGCCCAGCGCTCCAGTCTATCCAGATCACTTTGAATTTTGTTTCTGTCTTCCAAAGTATTAGCTATCCCGCCCAATTTTGTGTCATCCGCAAATCTGATCAGCATTCCCTGCACCTCCTCCTCCAAGTCATTAATACAAATGTTGAAGAGCACTGGGCCCTGCGGTACCCCACTCGTTATCTCTCCCCAGTTTGAGAAGGTCCCATTGATAAGCACTCTTTGAGTGCGATTCTGTAGCCAACTGTGGATCCACTGGATATTGTTTCATCTAGCCCACTTTGAACTAGTTTGCTGATCAGGATATCAGGGGGCACTTTGTTGAAAGCTTTGCTGAAGTCGAAGTATATGATGTCTACAGCATTCGCACGGTCTACAAGGGAGGTTACTTGGTCAAAAAATGAGATCAGATTTGTCTGGCAGGACTTGTTTTTGACAAATCCATAGTAGGTGAATAGGTGGATCCCAGAGTTTGACATGGTAGGTAAAATAGTGTTTTGGGATAACTATTCCACCTAAGTGATCTCAGCTCCATAGCATATGTCAGACTATACCTCATATTCCAGATCTGCTCATATTCCAGTGCACCACGATTCTTAGTCTTAAAGGATTGTTGGTAATGAAGAGAAGATGAAAGATCAATATCCATGACTGCATTCGGACATCAGGATAAACTATTGGTTTATCATGACAGGAATGAGCCTGTATGAGCCTCAGATTCACTCACTCACTCACTCACTCACTCAACCCTTCCTCCCCCTCCTATGGCACAGCCACAAGGAGGAGATTAGAAGCTTTTGCTTCTGGTTTTTCACTAACTGCAGCTTTGCGTATCAGTTGAACCCTAAACTGTGGTTAATCTTAATTACAATTTCTTGAAACAAGACTGCTTCATAACTCATAGTTTGAAGTTGGCTTGTTTCAAGGAAACCATGGTTAAGATTAACCACAGTTTGTTGGGTTCAGATGAAACAACAAACTGAGATTAATCAAGAATGGAAGTTAAAGTTTCCCAACTCCTCCTCATGGCCACTCTGGAGGAGGAGAGGGGAGGGAGTAGTGCAAGAGCCTGAGGCTCACACAGGCTCATTCCCGTCATGATAAATCATGGTTTCTCACAACGTCTGAATTCAGCCATTTGATCAACATTAGTGGCCATGGTACTATGAATACTTTTGTGCTACACAGAATTCTTCATGCCACAACACTGATTCTAATTAAGAATTCTGTGTAACAGAAGATTGCACATCTTACTGCTCCTACAAAAATTGACCTCATGAAAAATCATAGTTATATTATTATTACAAACTAAAGGGAGAAATTTCCAGCAAACTTAAATAATAAAATAACAATGTACTCAGTGGAAAAATCCCTTATTACTATAGTTTACATTGAACTACAAGTGGTTTTACAATACAGAATGTTTACTGTTTTATAAATTTAGAAAGCATCTTACATGATTTCACACAGATATTTTTCTTGGCTGTTATTTGGATGTAGGAGTGCAGGAAAGATGCAGATCATTCCATGCTCAGGTTTAAAAATAGATTATATTCCAGGTGATCAAACTGAAATGTCACATACTAAAGATCCATCCTTTTAAAACTCTTTAACCACTGTCTTCAGTGTACACAAGAGCAATGAAAATGTGTTTAGAAGTAATTGATCCAGGATAGGGGATCTTGAGTATGACCCTCGGCTTTACACTGTTTACCACAGATACAAAATCACAGCCTTGTACTCTACTGCCTTCAGTTTCTATGCCCTTCCACACGAGACATTTATTGTGCACTTGTGATTCCTTACTTACAGTTGTTTATGGGTTCTTTAGATGACATTGTGATTCTCCAGTTTTGCTTCTGTTTTTTAATAGCATTTTCCTGTTTTTTTAGAGCCAGGAAAATGGGGTATTATTTTTGCTGGTGAAAGACAATGCGATTTCCTCTTGTGTATTTGCACTATTCCACTTTAGCACGCTGCTACCTAGAGGTAATGTAGCAGAAAATCAGGAAAGGAAAAGCTCTTTGTGTAGAGCTTGCGTCTCAATTCTGTGATGAAACAAGAAGTAGATACAGCGACCAGCAGCCTCATGTAGAAAAGCTCTATACTCTATCACTACTTCAGATTGGAATGCCTCTTATCCTCCAGGGTGCATACTCAAGACCAAATAATGCCAGTTAGTTAACCTTGTAGGACTCACAATAGGGAGGTTAAAAGTGAGACAGGGATGATGGAGCAATTGGAAGTGTGGAACTGGGCGGAAATTGTTTTTCAGATTAATTGCTATTGCTTGTTTATATAGCTGTACTGCTTTTAGTGTTCACTGCTGTCATCTCCTTGGGGAGGAAGAGTGAGATATAAAAGATTTTAAATAAATAATAGAAGCCCTTTACACTTGCGTGTGCCTCCAGCAATATGTATACTAAACATGCAGAGTGGGAGTGGGACTGCACCTGCTGGCCCCGCTCCCCAATCCCCATGAGTTCAGTAGTACAGTTGTGTGTGCATAGGCTCCTTCACATGACCAAGAAGAGCCCTGCATAATCATAACTTGGATATGTGTGTATATGCTACACTGTAGAGCTTCTTCCACACTTTACTGAATACGTGGAGGTCAGAGGCAGGATCAGGAGGTATGTCTGGCCCCCACTTCATGTGTTCAGTAGGGTGGCCACTTATGAATCACCAAAAATGTGGAAATGCATCACCAAAAAAGAGGGCAAAAGAGGGCAGTGATTTGCATAATATTTGCGTATGCTAATTTAAAAGTATAGATGCAAATGTAGACATAATTATTATAAGTTCAATAGAAATACAATAGATCTTACCATAGTGTGGAAGACTGTGACCAGGTGACCTGTGTGCCTGCTTGTTCAGCCTACTGTCCAGGTGTTCACTGTTGTTGGGCAACAGTCCTTCAAATAGAGGACTTCTTCTGAAAGATGACCCCTAGCCATCCTAGTGTTCAGTCTGCTGGGGGAGAATGAGTGAAAAGGACTGAAGAACAATGATGTTCCTGTAGATGTGATGCACAGCCCAGATCCTACTATCTAGCATGCATTACCATAGAACAAGCCCACTCCTTGTACACCATATTAATCAGTCAATTAATTTGGAACAGCTAATCTGCCCATCCCATTCAAACTGGTACTTTGCCCATTTTCATACAGAATGCAAAATATTCAACACAACCTACATTTGTATGTGTGTGTGCTTATGGGAGTGCTTGCGCGCGCGCGCACACACACGGAAGGCAACAGTAGTGCTCTCTAACTCATCCGTATAAACCAGCCTTCCCCAACATGGTGCCCTTGAGATGTTTTGGACTACAACTCCCAGCAGCTCCAGCCAGGCGCAATGGGACTTGTAGCTCAAAACATCTGGAGGACACCACATTGGAGAAGGCTTATATTAAACAATTACTTCCCAGCCAAAGAAGAATACCATATTTTTATATTAACAGGCTTTGGGGAAGACATGTGCTTTTTTAAATGTTTTTCATTTTAGAGGAAAAGAGTTCCAAAGGCATCAGCTTGAGGCGGCCTATAAATATTTTAAATAAATAAGTATCGTATTTTACAAGATTAACATGCTTTTAGGAAGAGGTGAAGGGTTTAAAAAAAAAAAAAGAATCCCAAAGGCAGAAAACAAGGAAATCAATGTGGGGTGTTTGTTATCCCGTTTGCTATAGACATGTTCTTCTCATATGGGGTCCATCTTTTATCCTCTTTTATTACCCACCTGACTGTTTGATCTTCTATCACCTTTGGGTCTAAAGAGAAGCTTTGCAAATAGGTAATGCTATGAAAAAGAATGTGTGCATGGGCTTCCCACTTCCCTGAGTTCAGGAAGTTCTGGGTGAATACTCCTGGGCCTACTTTCCATCAGATAGGAGAGAGCACTGGGTGTCTTTGAAATTTTTGCTTTCTTTACAGATATGCTAGTGATGCACCATGGCGAGGCTTGGAAATATGAATTTTGCTTGCTCATTATGGCTCGCCTCCAATAAATAATAAAGCTTGGGTGGCCACATATGAATTGCCAAAAGAAAAGAAAGAAAAGAAAAGCATCACCACAAAAGAGGGCACCAATTTGCGTAACATTTACATATGCACATTTAGAAATAATTATAAGTGAAATAGAAATACAGCACATCTCACCATAGTGCGGAAGACTGTGACCAGGTGACCTGTGTGCCTTGCTTAGTCTGCTGTTCAGGTGCTAACTGTGGATGGGCAGGACAGCCCTTTGAGCAGAGGATGTTGTTGAATAGGCCTCTGGCACCCCTTCAGACAGAGAACTGTCCTCTGTAAAAGAGGCCCCCTGGCCCCCTCAGGCTCAAATGTTCTTCTCATAGCCATATAAGACTTATAAGTCCTTCCCCCTTATACGAAGCATACCCCCCTCTTCCAACTTTAGTTCACTTATGGCACAGTCCTATGCATGTTTAGACAGAGAAAAGGCCTACAACTCCCAGCATGCCCCAGCCAGCCATGCTGGGAGTTGTAGGCCTTTTCTCTGTCTAAACATGCATAGGATTGCACCCTTACACATGTACAATGCTTTCTCTCTCTCTTGTATGTGTGCGGGCGTGTATGTACACACTGGGGGCGGGATTTGATGTTTCCCTTAAACTGGGATAACTGAAGTGTTGCAATTTCCCGTGACAGTCCTTAGAACAGCCTCCACCAAGCTGGTGCCCTCCATATGTTTTGGACTATAACTCCCATCATCCCTGACCACTGGCTGTGCTGGCTGGAGATGAAGGGAGTTGTAATTAAAAACATCTGAAGAGCTAATCGATCAAAAATGGCAAAGGCACCAAATCTAAGGCACAGCTCTTAAGGTTTGCCTCTAAAGCTTGGCAATGATCAAGTTGCTTTGTATTTTTATTTACACTCAACAATTCTTTATCTGCAGTAGAGACACTTAGTTCTTCCTTGCAGCATTATTATCATTGTTATTTTTTTTAAATCTCTGCCATTAACCATTTCCCTAAAGCATTCATAAGTATAAAACTGAAAATATTATTTATTTTCATGATGTAATCCTTTTCACAAGATGAACATTGAAGAATTTATGAACCCTATTTCACTTTTAAAACAGTTAGCTCTAATGACAAGTCAGCACTGGATAATCTTTTGGTTAATGTTTCTGTGTCCCAAGCATATACATACAGATGGCTGAGGTTAAAAATAGGTAAAAGGTAAAAGGTGTCCCCAACCAGTCGTGTCCGACTCTAGGGTGCGGTGCTCATCCCCGTTTCTAAGCCGAAGAGCCAGCGCTGTCCGAAGACGCTTCCGTGGTCATGTGGCCGGCATGACTGAACACCCAGGTGCACGGAACGCTGTTACCTTTCCCGCTGAGGCGGTACCTATTTATCTACTTGCAATTTCTTGCTTTCGAACTGCTAGGTTGGCAGAAGCTGGGACTGAAGACGGGAGCTCACTCCGACACGCACCACTCGGGTCTCAAACTGCTGACCTGCCGACCTTCCAGTCTGCAGTTCAACGTCTTAACCGCTAAGCCACCGCGGCCCCGAGGTTAAAAATACCACATCCCAAATTACCAACTTTGCTAGACCTGACCACCTTCCTTTCATAATTTAGACCCCTCTGTTGAAGATTTGAAAATATATTCTAGACAGATGACATGTTAACAGAATCATTTCATGGTTCAGTGTCTTCTCAGTATGATTTATCTTTTTATCTGTAGGCACTGGAGGTCCCTATTTGGGAGATTTATGAGCTAGGCCCCAAAATCTATTTTAATGGAACAGAATGTGTGTGTTCATTGAAAAATAAAATCTTAGCATAAGACGATGCTTCCTTTTCATGATCAGTTTTGGACATCCGCCTCCATGCCTCTTTCTGATGCATACAATTAAAGCTATTGTGCGCTGGCTGTTATGTATGGGCTCAACACAACAGGCATTCTTGGTCTCAGACTAACTTTGAACAGAGACCAAATGAAATTGAATCAGGGCATGAACAAATAGAATGAAGAACATTGGCAGGCTCCTCTTTGTGCTGCAGAGGTCAGAACATTGTCTGCCTTTCCAGCTGGCCGCTAAATAAGCTTTAAGTGCATTGGGTGGCCCACTGGCTTCTCTCCCCAACGAATTGCCTAGACTGGGGCCATCTACACCAGCCTAAAATCCTGCATTTAAAACAGGGCTTTCTGCTTCCGTTTTAAATGCAGGATCACCACTGACTCCCTTTACATGCGCTTCCTTTCCCCCCTCCTTCTCTCCGTATCTGAGTCTTCCATTATCTTTCATTGATCTCGCTCCTCTTCTTGCTGCTTTTCCTCTTCTTACAGAGGAAACTGAAGATGAACACAATGGGGTAATTTGATAACTCATTATCTGCAATCTATTTAAAAACAGAACAAAGGGCATTTAGTGCAGGAGATGACCTGGAGGGACCGGGCATCATGTAAAGAGCCCACAAACTTCCATGAAGGAGCAATCTCAATCACAGGATAAAAGCTCCATGTGGAGAAAGCGAGAGTGCAGTAGACCTATGATTTGTTCTCTGGGATTGCCTGATTCCCATCTTCACGAAGATTCTGGTATGTGACGTTTGTATCTTGTCTTCAACTGTCTGCCATCCCCTCCTCGGAGAAGCAAGCCTGGTGACATGGAGAAGGAGGGATCAGTGCCTGATCTGCAGGGTACTGAGTTCAAGCCCCACAGCAAGAACGGTGGTCCTATTGTGCAGTGCACTCCAAAGTTGAGTGAAAGAAATGTATTTGGATCTGGAGAGTGTGAAGGCTTGCTCCTGCATCTTGCCTGTGATATAAAAATATATCTGTGTCCAAGTATATCAGTTGGGCAGATGAAGCTACTTGAAATAGAACTTAGATTAGCCTTTCCTAACTAGGCATCTTCCAGATGTGTTATCTACAATTCCTATCATCCTCAGCCGGCCCATCCTAATCCTGGAAGGAAAGAATGCCTCTTTACTTACACGTATGCTCTGTTTGTGTAGCTGAGTGACTGGGAGAACTACATGAGTCAGAATCAGCATTGATCTTAGAAAAACCCAATCTATTTCCCTGAACTCAGAAATAGCTCACTTTATCCCGAGGCCATTTTGGACCCTGTTGCACCCCCAATGATGTCATTGGGAGCAGGGCAAGGCCCAGTCCTTCTCTGTAATGCTGATCCCTCGCATCAGCCCACGCTCCCTCCCATCAACCCACACACCCACCTCCCTCCCGTCCCATCACCTCACTTATCTTCATTGCTGCCCTGGCAACAGTGGAAGGAAGGAAGGCAGGCAGGCAGGTAGGCAGGCCTCTTTCTCTCCTTGTCGCCTGCTACAGCAGCATGCCTGGTGCAATGAGTGCTGGGTCATCATTTGAGAATACGTAAAGTCATGGTCTGAATGGAATAGGGAGAGATAAGCTCTTCTAACTTGATTGATTAAAATGAAGGGAGTGGGCTTGTTCTGTGGTGGTCCATGCTAAACAATGGGATCTGGGATGTGCATCACATATATCCTGGTACTCAATTAATGTGGAATAACTACCTTCCCCCTCCCCATTTCCATATTTCCAGTTGCTTTATCATCCCTTTCTCATCCTCGTTGTAAGTACTGCAGAATGTAACTTGCAGCTGATCTTGAATATGTACCATATGGTTGAAGAAAGATTCTGATCTGAAGGGTTCTGATCTGGCATAGTGATCCCTAGCTTTCTGTATTGGTATCCTTTTCTCCACCACTTTCACTGCAGGCACAAATGAAAACAGAAAGCCACATGGTCTTCTGCTGGAAACTCAAGCAATGAAACCCATACAAGAGGTCCTTGTTGAAGGATCTTGCATAGTAGGGTTAGGAAGGAAAGATGGAGAGATGCTTCAGGTTGGAGTAGATCATAGTTGGTTGACAGACCAATGGTAGTTTTATATATTCATGGTAATACTGCTGCAAGTTGTCTAAAATAAACCCTTTTTTGAATTTTGTTTTCCCCCCTACAGAGGCAAAATACATTTATCTTATATGCTTTAGAAAACATTTTTAGCAACTATTTATTTTATTGAATTGTTTGAAGTTAAAAAGAGATTAAAAGACACTTTAAAAGAAGTATGGTAAAAGCATCTTTTTTCGCTTTGCAAATGGGACTTTCCTTAAATAGACAGGGTAAAGGCCATCTTGGCCTTTTGTTGTGAGTTCTGTTTCCTAAAGAATTTAAGAAGAGACAGTCAAAATAAGTGCAATGATGCCTATGCAGAAAAAAATATTGATGGAGAAGAAGTGCAATATGTAGACTGGCCATTATGGATTCACACTGTTTACACTTTCAAACAGGAGCAGCTGGTATTGTTCTGTGAATCCATACGTAGCCTGTGTCCTGTATTATAAACACCCGTGCTATTTCAGCCAGCCAACTCCTACATAAATTACTACTTTTCAGAAGCTGTTCTATAAATAAGTGCAAGCTGCTACAATACAGTAACTGCAATTTTGTTTTGCTCTACTGAAACATTCCATGCTGACAAGGTCAGGCCCTTGCAGTATGAGTGCAGCCAAGTGGTGAAGGACACATCCAACATCCTGAGAGGTGGTGGATGGACAGCTACTAACTGTTGGCTGCCTTAAGCTAGCCCAGCAGTGCCTTTGCTGTCCTGGGAAATTTACAGACCTTGCCACTAGCGGGCAGAAGGTGGCCTCCATGGGGGCCCTTTTTTGGCAGCAGAAGATGAAAGGCAATTAGCCTTCCCACTGGGAACCACCCACTGCATCTGGTTTGAGGGTTAGCCACAAATGCAGTGATTAGAGTTAGGTGAGGAGTCTAGGAGGAACCTGTTTCGGGCTAAGAGCTGTCCACGGATTATGGAGATGAGGATGTAAGACAGTGGTGCAGTAATTAGTTTACATCCTTACTCAATGGCATGGTTGCTTTTAAGACTCAATTGTAAAGAATTGGTGTCAAAAGTGGCAATGGCATTTCATTACTCTTAGACACAGTCGTGGAGGATAAAGTTACCAGTGGTTATATGCTACCCCCAGTACACCAGTTGGTGGGGAACCTGAGCACAAGGAGGCTACTGCATTCATGTCCTACTTGTGGGTTTCCCACAGGCAGCTGGTTGGTCACTGTGGGAAACAGTATGATGGACTAGATGGACCCTTGGTCTGGTCCAGCAGGGCTCTTCTGTTGTTAAGATGCTAGTGTAGCCTAAAGCTTTTCTGAGCCCCATAAATTTATTTATTCATTTAAAATATTTCTTGGCCGCCGTTCAGGGCAGAAGTCCTCCCAAGGTGGCGTAAAGCAATAAAACACATAAAACCAGTGTTATATTAAGAATGATAAAAACACAATAAAAACAGTAAGAAGACAATAAAAACAGCAGAAAAAATAGCAATAAAACCAACAACAAAACCAGCAATAAAAACAGCAACAAAAGCAATCATATTAGGGGAAGGCCAGAATACAATAATGTTTTCAAGGCATTCTTACAAGTCTGCAATGTTGGAGCATGGCGGACCCCTTGCCCCAAAGGCAAATTACAATAAAGCACCAGGTGAGCCTCTCTAGGATGACATTCTACAACTGAGGTGCCACCACTGAAAAGGCCCTCTCCTTAGTAGCCACCCATCTCACCTCATTGATGACCAAGGTATGTGTGTGTGTGTGCATAACCATACGCGAGTACATGCTTAAGAGAGGTGTTGGACAGAGGACAGCTCTCCACCCCAGTTTTGGAGGGGTTTCCCATTACTCTACACTCCTTTTTTTACATTTCATATTTTGCTTACAAGTCAGTGAAAAAAGCTTCCTTAAGTTGATGACTTAACTTACCTGCTGAATTGTGAAACATAAAATCCAACCTGTTTATGAAAATAGATCCTTGGGGCTGTGATGTTCTTTTTTGGGTGGTGGTTGGTAGGGAATGAGGTAAGCTGGGAATCAAATTGCTCCGTGCAGCTTAGGAAGCCACACTTCCAATTTATAAATTCCCATCATTGCCAAAGATGGTTGAGAGGCTGTGAATGCCTTATTAGCTAAGGCCTAGATAGATTACCTGCTCTTCTAAACAATTTACCCGAGCAAAGGGAAAAGCCTTCCATACGGAGGAGGGAAATGAAACATCACAATTAATTGAGGTACTTTGTAGCCTTGGAAACAATGTGAGAGTGGTGACATCAGCAACAATTATGTGTAATTTTTAGCCTTATTTTATCACCAAGGTAACCAGAGCCAGTCTTTCTGCTTGGAATGTTCCAGAGTGTCTTTGGTAGAGGGAGTGTGCATGAAGCACAGCGTTAAAGAGGCTGCTAAAACAGCAATTTTCTAGGTTGGCCCGTCACTTGCTTACTCTGTACAATGACTTGGCAGCTGAAGTGTTTGAACTGACTCCCCTGAAAAGCACTATGAGGTGTCATGACAGTTTTATATGTGACATTTGACCCGTGATGGCTTGTTTGAACAGACAACACATCGCTTGATTCTGCAGTGATGAACATGCATGTGTAAGCACTGCTAAAATACATTTTTGAAGGACTGCACTGTGTGTGCTCATTGGACATTCTGCCCCTGTCCTGAAACGTAAATAAGTGAAACGTTTAGTGATTGGTATCAAGGGCGGTATCCAAACTGCAGCTGCACCTTCTCTGGTTCTGTTGCACCTGCGCGACCTACCTCTAGTGCAAGAGGAAGCTAGCACTTCCTAAAACAACCCTGGAAATGAGTGGAAACAGTCATTTCTGGAACGGGACAGGTCAGCAAAGCTCCCTCCTGTGAGCTCCACTGACCTGCCCTCTTCCAGAAATGAGCATTTCTGCTAATTTCTGCTTGTTTCTGGTTGCTTCACCAACTGCTAGCTTCCTGTTGTGCTAGCAGTGGGTCTGGCTAGCATGAGCGCAGTGTTGGATACTGCCCAATGTCCAATTGACACATTTGGTTTTAGGTGCTAAAAATTCACTCATGGTCATCTGCTGGCTTGACTATCTTAGGGCTCATTCTGATGTGATCTCAGAGGTGTAGGAACCACTGTGGTGGGTCTCCTTCCTGCATCATTCTGGTGCATTGGAAGCCACAAGTCTATGATGTGGCTTCTTTCTTTGAGATTCTGCCAACAAGTCATGTCTTCCTAGCATAAGCATGTTTCATATCTGTTGTCTAATATGTGGCGATCTCTATGCATGGCTTTCATGGAATTTCATACCATGCAAGTGCTGTCCTTGTAGGCAGTTCATCACATTTGAAGGAGGCTTCATGTATCACTGAATGACAGGATTGCAATATCCTGATATTCTAACTGCAAAATCACGTGGTCCTGTCAACTGTGTATTTTAGTCAGGCACAGAAACAAGTCTGACCCATTTGTCTTTCCTTACTGTTTGGCATGCCTATATTTTGTATGGGTATCAATAGTCATAAATGGATAAAAGAGCAACATATATGTTTGTAACGAAGATGTGGATTGATGATAAGTGAGAAAGCATTCATGTCATTTCCTTGCTGCCACAGACAGCTTTTAATGTCAGTTGCCTCTTCGCTCCTTGAAAAAGCGGAATGCCTTATGGGAAACCATAAAATGAAATAGGTTAAATATGTGTTATGAAGCTTGAAGACTGGAAAGCCAAACTGGGCTTATTCAACTGCATCTTGAGGTATTTTTGATGAAATGAGTGTCTCCCTCCCCACTCTCTATCTAAAGGTATCCAGAAACTAAAACTGAAAGCTGAAAATAAAATGACAGAAGTAAAGGATGACTTGTTAGGTTCTGCAAAAGATGAATGAAACCTTGCTGCTGTCAAATTCTCCTGAATTCAGTGGCCCACAGATTGCAAGGAAAATGTCAAAGCCAGTCCAGATGTTTCCAAGCAGAGAGCTTTTTCAGTCCTATACCAGGCACTTTCACATTGCATTTCAAAAAAGACTTGCTTACCATGCAATATTACTCCTGTTTACTGAGACGTAAGCCCCACTATGTTCAATAAAGTCTTGATTGCAATAAAGATTGCAGTCTTTGCAGTACAATCCTGTGCATATATACTTGGAAGCATGTCCCAATGCGCCCAATTGGCTTGTTCTTTAGTAAGTGTTTTTACAATTGCTCCCTCAGTCGGCCTACATTTTTAACTGTACTGTCTAAAGCAGCCTTCACCACCCTGGCACTCTCCAGGTGTTTTGGCAGCCTTCATCACCCTGGCACTGTCCAGGTGTTTTGGACTACAACTCCCATCAGCCCCAGCCAATATGGCCAATGGTCAGGTATTATGGGAGCTGTCCAAAACATCTGGAGGGCACCAGTGTGGGGAAAGCTGGTCTAAAGGTGATGATTTGACCTTCATACTAATGCAATATCCTGAACCTGAATACATTACCTTATGTATTGGTAATCCATACATACCTTATGGGTTTAAAAGGGACTAATAACATAAGTGTTACTTCCAGTGTCTGAGTTTGCTATATAAAAGAATCTCCTTAGGCTATCATACTGATGCCGCCTCCCCCTCCCCCTCTTTTTTTAAGGAACTCATGCAGTGATTTATAAACTGCTTCCTGAAAATCATAATGTTTTCTGCATAATTTTGCAACTGAATTTTCTCTCAGAATAGTTTGTTGCTCATCAGTATGGCACCTGCCAAACCGCTCAGTGCTGGAGTCTTGCCAGAAATGCCTGATTAAACATTTGTTTTTTAAAATGTGTTTGGTATCTTGTCCTCTATTTCTCTCTCTCTCTCTCTCTCTCCCCCTTTCCCCACCCCTCCTTTTCCCCTCCTAACAATTGCTCTTGGAAAGATTTTGTTCCAGTTGGCTATCAAATGCTTTGATAGAAGTTTCTTTAAAAAATTAATCTGATTTTTTAAAACTCTTCTGTAAAGGTAGAGAAGAAAAAAAAACACCTATGTTATAAGAGGAGGAATAATGCAAGCTTCTGATTGACAAAGTAGCCAGTAAATAATGATTACCATTCATTTTAGGAGAGGGAAAAGCAAACAAAAGTCCTTTTTTTCTGAATCGGGAGTATGAATAATAAGAACCAGAAATAGGCTGTAATGAATCTGTTCTGTAATTGTATGAATGTAACCAAATACACATGTTGGATGTAAATGCATTTAAATATGTATTTGCAAAATCAGTAGTACGTTCATGCATGAACTGCCCACTTACCTAAAATATATCTAATATATTTCTATATTCTCAGAGACATCCGTTTAATATAAACAATGGGGAAAAATTTGAATGTCATTCCTAGTTGTGGAATCTTCCCTGCTAATTCTGTACTTGTCGATATTTTTTTAAAGTAAGAACATCTGACTTAAAGACATTTGACTTCCAGTTTTGATAGGCTGATCATTTTTCTTTTCTTTTACCTGGCAAGTCTCACTCGGGGACAGCTTAAGGCAAATCCTGGCACATGATGTGCTTGTAATATCTGTATGAAACACTGAAGATGACAGACAATCTACCAGTTCTGGCAATTGAAAACACCTGTGCTTCTTACTGCTAGCCAATGAAGAGAGGAAGGAGATTGGTGTGAATATATATCAATACCTTTTCCTTGTGTGTTCCATCTCTGAGGCTAAGAGAGCCCTCAGGGTGTGTATAATCTAGAGTTATGGGATGAAATGAAGCAAATCACAATTTACCATTGGTGTGACCTGTTAGACTGAGGATATGCCACTCAACAGGGTTGTTGGAAGCTTCACTGATTGTGACATTTTAATACAAACTGGACAAAACATTAAGTGATATAGCAGAACGGTTAAGCCTAAAATAGTGCAATTTGGGTTAAAAGTATGAAACTTGGCACAGTTATACGTTGACCCATGATGATAAACATGTTTTGCAATGAATCCCAGTAAGCAATGTCCCCTGGAGGGCAGGAGACAGACAAATGTGTTGTTCTATCTTTTAGTCTATGAGCCAGGACAAACATTCCTACTGTATGTGGTTTTGTGTGTAATCACAATTTATATCCAACTTAACCAGGGTCTGCCTTGCCATACAGCAAAGTGACATGACCTTCTTAAGGCAGCACTGGCCCTGGGGAACACGAGTCCCACAGTGCTTTGTGTGGTCACCCACACTTCCAGTACAGTGACCTCTATGAGATCCTACAGCATCACTTATGGCCCAATGCTTTGTTTGGGAACCAGACACTCTCGAGGGCACTCCCACCATGCCAATAATAGCTAAACGATGTATAAATGAATAAGGAACTACGCCTTGGGTCTTCACAAACCATATACCTATCATATGCTTCTAGGCAATACCACTGCCACATATCTGGCCCAATGCTTCGCTGGGGCACAAGACACTGTCACGAATGGCACCCCGTGCCAATAATATCCAAAGTATTCAAAAGGAACTGGCAGCCCGGGTAAAGTTTGGGACACTCCAAGTCATCCACCAAACCTCCAGAGCAGCAGCCTGTACAAGATGCCACAGCATCACGTCCAGCTCAACTCTGCATTTGAGCACAAGACATAGTCAAGCATAGTGCTTCTATGCCAGTAACACCAAATGTACTAAAAAATGAATGAGGACCTGATGTGTATACACCCCAAACTAAGGTTTGGGCCACCCCAAATAAAATACCCAAACTTCTGGGAGAGGGGCCTCTTTCCAGTGCCACAGGATTGCATCTGCTTCATTGAGGCACAAGGCGCTGTCAAGCATGGCACTTCCATGCCAATAATACCCAATGAATTTAAAAAATGAATACAGAACTGCAGGTGTGTGCCCCCCATTAAGCTGCCATGGGAGCGTCCTCTGCAAGCTGGCATACCATGCATCCAAAAACTGTTTCGGGACAGGATGCTGTCAAGCATGGCACCCCATGCCAACAGCACCCGATCTATGTAGAAATGAATATGGAACTGTAAGTGTGCACCCTACAATTAAATTTAGTCCACCTCAAATCTTATATTGAAATCTTCAGGAGAGTGGCATCTACAAGATACCATAACATTGCACCTGACCCTATGTTTTGTTGGGGTGCAAGACTCTTTCAAGCATGGTACCCCCCCATGCAAATAATACCCAGTGGACACAGAAATTAATACAGCAGTGGAGATGTGCACTTCACAATAAGCTTTGAGCCACCCCCAAACCATGCACCCAAACAGCCAGGGGATGGTGCTCTATGAGTGACATGCCATTGTGTCTGGCCCAGGTTTTCATTTGGGCACAGGAGCCTGTCAGGCACAGGCTCACAGCTCCTGGGTGTGATATGAGCTTGTTCTTTGCTGGGAAAGGCAAAACATTTGCTTGGAACACATGGAATGTATTTCCAGATGTCACCACCGTGTTTTGACACTGGCAAAAGCTCCAACACACATCCCTGATGATACCAGTGTCGTGGCGCTACTTGAAAGGACTGTAGTATTTCTGTATGGATTGGGCAAAGTCAATGAGGCAAATCAGCATCTGTTTTCAAGCAGGTCATGATCCCTGGAGAATATTCCACCAACACAGATGCCTCTCAGACAGCACACAGTCTGTGCAATCGTTCAGGGAAGGCTTGTATGGGGACAGGTATTTCAAAGAGATCCAGAGTTACCAAGTCCTGAAGGCTGGGCCTGGGAAAGGAAAGATGGATGGCAACCAAAGTGGGCAACTTTAGGCCAAGCTCAGGAAAAGTACTGTGAGCTGATAGACTATAAGAAGGCATGAAGAGGCTTGTGCAAGTACTGCAGTACGGCCCTTATTTGCAGTGCCCTTTGTCAGTGAAGGAAGCTGTTTTCAGTGATAATTTGGAGTAGTGACAGGATATACTTTACAGAGTGAACTTCTGCCATAAACAGAATAAATGGTTTCCAGTTGATGTTTATAAAAAAAAAAAAAAACAACCCCACAGTGTGACCATGATCATATTTATGTTCTATAAACTAATTTATGTTTCATACAGTATCAATCTGCACATATAACTAAGAAGGTTGGAAGTTTATTTTTAGGTTATTCATATGTGGAGTTAATGTTAGGTCAGTGATGGATATAAAATGATTTTTCAGACAGTCCTGGTTTGCATGACATGACAGCCCACTGAGGGTTAGTTTACCTGTGCGGGCTGTCACATTGTGGGCGCTGTTGTGTTGTGTGAACCAGCCCAGTATCTTCCACTGTTTAACAACATTTTTAGTGAAGCACTTCCATGTATATTTAGTTAAAGAGATGCTCTAAGATTTCATATTCCATTGTGAACGTTCACCCTCCTTGTTTCTGTTTTCTGTCTATGTACGTTCAATTTAAATTTGCCATATAATTGTATTGGGACCTTACAATCACCACTGGGAACATTCTCTTGATGTAGAGAGTATTTGTTTAGAAGTGACAAGTCTAAACATTAAAACAAATCTACTTCTTTACAGGAGTAGATGTGAGAGGAGAATCCCTGTCTAGAAGTGTTTGGGCATTATGTCCATGGCAAGTGTGAGGCTTTTAACCCTATGTGCATGATTTGGCCAAACATCTTGGCTTAACTGCTCTGATAATAGAATGAAATATGAAAATATAAATCTGAGAAGGATGTACAGGAAATCTCCTGAGTCCAGCAGTTCTTTGTGGGCCTTGGACTTTCAGTGTGCACATGGAACTTCCCTTGGCTTCCCTATTCAGTTTGTTGGAGAGGGGCTCTGTGCACACAAAGTGAATGAGGACTCCTGCTTGTGGTAGAGCACTGGATTGGGCACTCCTGCCCTCATCTACCTATTTCCATTCCTGAGAAGCACAACCACTTGATAGCTAACGACCTGATCCTATGCACATTACATACAAGTATGTTCTGTTGGTAGACTTTTGCCTGTCCCTGGATACTGATCAATGTTGTCTCTAGGTTTTTGAGGGCCCTTGGGCAAGACAACTTCAACGGTTCCCCCTCCCTCAGTGAATCTAATTTCTCACCGCCATTGTCACCAGCTGGTCTGCTCCTCATCTCCCTTCTCATCATTGCTACAACTTGCTTGCTTGACAGGCAGAGAGCCAGTGAGCAAGCAGGCCATGGTACCTACTGCTCCTTCTTTTCACCACCACCATTGTCTGGGCCAGAGTGAGAGCAGATGAATAAGCAGGCTACACTGATGAAGAAGGCAGGGGACAACTTCAAGCGGCTGCTGTCAGTGGGGGCCTCTGCCCTTGACACCAGCCCTGATATTGATAGACCTACAGATAACATGGACAGGTAAACCTAACAGTTGCCTCTTGGCCATCAGCCACCAAGAAATAAAAATGACGTGTGCAGGAGCATTTAGACAAATCTGGATCAGTATGTTTTATCTGAGAACATGTGGAGTATGAAATTCCATGTAAGATGTTATGTTTCTTAATGCAAGCAGTTATGTAGCCATGGGTACTAGAATCTCATTATTACACATCATTAGCCTTCCACATTTTTTTAAAGTACTTTATTTAGCTTTAAGAAACAAGTATACAAGCTTAAGTACAAGTAGGATGTATTTTAAGATCCAGTCATTGCTGACATATGGAGTATCTCTGGTTGCCTCATTCCAAACCCATTTTGCAAAGCACATTCACAACAGGCATCTACCTGGCTCTTCTGTATGTTTGACTTAGCTCCCAAGGGCAGGTGTTGACATTCAGCTGCTAATTTCCCCCCATTGGTAACAACATGTCTGCCTCTGATAATGCATCTGTTCATTTAGAGGTCCAGCCTGTTGTTTCTTGAGAAACAATATTGCTAAATTGATTCAAGAAATAACAATGTATGTTTTTGTTTCTCAAACATTTGGCATTTTGTGCCGTTTCCCCCTACCTCCACCCCATAAAAGCTCACTGTCAACAAAGTATTCAAGATCAATGCAGTGACTTCCCCCCACCTTCCACCATTGCCCATTGTAAATCTATTAACTGTGATCCGTAATTAGGCGCACAGCTTAACGTAAAGGACAAATGGAGTCTACTGAACCGTGTCTCAGGCCTTGATGGTGAAAAAATGACCCATTTGGTTTTACCAGCTGTGACTTTGGAGGCAGGCTCAATGACAGAGAACACATAAAACTAAATAGATTACGTTTCCAGCTCAGTACATACCCAAGGGAGTGTAACAAGGATCCCAACCCACTGCCAAAAAACAACAATCCAAGTTTCTTTTGGTCACAAGTATTGTAGTTCCTTCCTTTCCTTCCTTTGCTTGCCCCTCTTCCTCTTGGGAAGAAAAAGCGGGTGCTTAGGAGAAACCTATGTGGAGGTTTCTCCCTTGGTATCTGTAGTGTTAACGGAGAGCCATGCTTTCATGCTGAAGCTACAACTAACCTTTGCCTCTCTGGTCAGACATACATGCCTCCCCCAGCAGTGCCATCTAGTGTCCCTTGTGCTTCTACAGCTCATACCACAGAACCATCAGGGCCATTGTACCTGGTAGATCTATTGTCATTGATTCATGCCATCCCTTTCCTCACTCAGAAGGAATCGTGTTCTTGTCCTCTCACTTCATCTTCTTTGCTAGTCTATGAAGAATTACCCACAGAGATGACCAAGTCATTTTGGGTGAGTTTTCTCCTGCTGGGAGTCTTGGTTGTCTCCTGTGAAGGCTGGTGGCTCTGATGTCAGCGGGGCGGTGAATCCCCTCCATGTTTCAGTCAGAACTCTAAAGGAGCTATGAATAGCTCCTTTAGAGTTCTGACTGGTTCTGACTGAAACCCGGAGGGCATTCAGCACCCCACTGACATCGAAGCCACCAGCCTCCACTGGTTATTTCTGTATCATCCTTCCAGGTAGTAAAGAGAATTTTTCCATATATCAGGTGCAATTGTGTGTAAAACCTGTGGTAGAATGTGTGGCAAAATGGTTGTCTGTTTCCACCCAATGTCTTCATTTTCCATCCATGGTTAAATTAATTGGATTCTTATGCAGAGCCAGTAATCACATAGCCATGTTCCCCAAAATATCACCCCAGAAACCTGTAGTCACTATTAATGCTGAACAAGCTAGTTTTTCCACACCTAGGAAGAAGACCACTGCAGATATGTCATTTGATGAGGATACAGCCATTTTGTTCTAAGCACCAGGAAAGGAGGAGGACAAAATCACATTCTACATGTGGGAAATTTGATAATTCCACCAAAGGACAGGGCCCATTTTCTGCTCATGTCATATTCTAGACTCTATATTATATTTAGCATAATCAATCCTTCCATATGTTTGTGAACATCCTCAAGATGCTGAACTTCCATTCCCCAGAGATCTATGAATTGTCAGATCTCAGAACAGTGATACTCCTCTTCAGATGTCCTGTTTCTACCTGTGATTGAGGAAGAAGGGGGGGGGGGTTCTAGCAAGCCCTGCCCCATCCTGCGTGTCACCTTCCCCTCATTTGGAGCCCTCCATGAGTTGAAGGGCAAACTTCTGGAGTTGGTTCTAAGCAGCCTCTTAGGCATTGTGGATCATCTCTGGGCTCCACGCTTGGAAGAGCATTGTGGAGCAGGAGGAAAGGGGGTGTTCCGGGGGGAGGGGAGGGGACCTTGGAAGGGCCAGTACAACACTTCCTATGTGCTGTCCGGCCACCACCCCACTCTGTAGCACTGTAGCTAGACAGCTGAAATCGGCTGTCTAGCTGCAAATGCAGGCTACATCCCCTCCGTGCTCTGCCCACCCTGCATTGCATAGGCAGTCACCTCCGAGTTCGGAGGCAGCCTTATAAGGATTGCTTATAAGGATAAGCAATCCTTATCCGCAAAGGATTGCTCCCTTAACCAGGGAAATGAAACTACTCCTCTCAGGGATACACCCACCCACCCCCCCCGCAAAAAAACTCCAGGCCTCTAGGCCTGGCTTTTTTCTTTTCCTTGTTTCTGTAGGCTTCAAACCTTCACAAGAAATGGCATTTGTTCGGATATATGTGGGTGGAGTCTCATGGCATCAACCAGCTTCCTTTAAACAAAAAAACCCTCAACTCCATGCTGCGTAAATGTAGTGGAAGTCAATGGGAATTACTTCTGAGTAGACATGTTTAGCAAGCTGCTTTCAGGGCAGAAGTGGAGATTTCAAAAGAACAAAAGTCATCCCACAGCAATGTGCTGGTTTTAAGGCTCATTTGGGGAAAAACAAAGCACGATCATGTGCAGGGCCAGTCCCCCAGATATGACGCAACTTTTCCTTCCTCCTGTCAGCTCTGCACCCCCTCAGCTGGCACTGAAGGCAGTGTCACTAGCTGAGGTCACACAGACTCCCAAACTGCACTGAAGCCGTCGCGATGGGAAAATATGTCACAAAATGACTTGGCAAAAATGCGGGTTTTACAGCATGAAAACATGCAGTTGCTGCAGGGAGGGGGAACATCCTGTGCCATGATTGTCTGTGAGGTGCGGTAGCACCACAGTAAATGTCCCATGTAGATGGGGCCAAGGTTGGGGTAATAATAAATTGTAATAATATTCAGGTGCTTGGAGAAGAATTGGTATAAATCTGAGCAATAACACAAAGCCAATTGCTTCTCTTGTGCCAAATCACAAAGAGAACAATGTCATAAAATGTAATCATAAAGCAGCCTTCCCCAATGTGGTGCCCTATAGATGTTTAGGACTACAACTCCCCAAATCCTTGACTATTGGCTATGCTGGCTGGGGATGATGGGTGTTATAGTTTAAAACTATAGGTTTTAAAGGGCAGTATATTGGGGAAGGGTGCCATAAAGGATCAGAAGCATTTCGTATTTGTTTTCTGTGGTTGTTCAAGATTTCATAAAATCTAATTCCCTTGCTCTTGAAGGTGTGATGACAGAAACAGTTACATAGGCACTGTTTTTTGTGTGTGGGGGGGTTACACACAGGAAGCAAAGCTGCTTGAAAAACATAAATGGGGATGTTGCTGAGAAACAGATATTTCACTTGTTATGAATGACTGAGCCTTAAAGGATGCTGAAACAGTCAGATACTTATGAAGAATTATGCCATTGGCTGATAGAAGGACATGACTGCCCCCCCAACATCCCTGCATGCCCTATATGTTTCGTGTGTGAAGATCTGAAAAATGTTCAAGTTCAGCTGAACATACTTACAACTGTAGTCATGGTCCAAATGCAGGGAGCTCTGTAGGCATATTCAGCCAAATGTGCTTACAACCCCCTTTCAGCTCTTTGCGCTAAACACATGAAGATCGATAAAGCAGCTCGGGGGGGGGGGGGACGATGACATGGGGGCCGGGACTCGAGCACCCATGACCCCTCCCCAGTTTAGCCCTATTCCTACAGCAAGCAAATACCTGTATAGAATGGAAAACATTGTTCATTAAAGGAACAGAGCAGAAAACATACCAGCACAGTAGTCTCAAACCAGGGACCTTGGCAGTAGGTGACCTACAATGTTAGTCTTTATGCCACTGTGTTAGCTGTGTTAGCCACTGTGTTAGCCCTGGGGAGGGAGCTGCTTGCTACTATGGATGATCAGGGGATGGTAGGGGCCACATCTCAGTGGAAGAGCACCAGCTTTGCATGCTGAAGGTACCAGGTTCAATCCCAGGTATCTCCAGGAAGGGCTGGAAAAATTCCTGCCTGAAACCCTGGAAAGCCATTGCCAGTCAGTGTCCACAATACTGGGCTAGATGGACCTATGTTTTGATTGTGTGTCCCTATGGTACTGCAGCTACCACCTTGGGTCAGGAGACACAAAGGTCCAATAGGACATGGTCCTATAAAGCTTCTTTTTCTGACCTGGCTTCTCAGTATGCCTGACAGTCTCCTGGCCACAAAACAGGATTTTTAGAGCAGATGCAAGAAGATTTCTTCCTGTTTTCTCTGCTTTCTGAATTCAGATGGGATTTGTATGCGCTGCAACTGGTTCTCTGAGGCAGGTGGTGATAGGAACCTATTTAATGGAACATGGGACTAAGCATTAATGTCACTGAATATAACCCATCACATTACTTCCTAATAGTAAATGTGATAAATGATGCATATCCTGCAAGTATTTTGGATTTTCCCTTCTCATTTTGTGTGGTGTTATACTGAAAGAGAAAAGTAATAACACATTTCAGCTCAGATAACATGACAAACTGCAATGAAATGGGATAGTTGAAATTGTTTTGAATAGATACAGATGAACGGAAATGGGCCATTTATTACAGAGCCATAATGTCTTTACTATGTTTTGATTTGTTTTGATTGTGTGTGCACGTGCACATACACAAGGATGGGGAGAAATTGAAAACCCAGTGGCTCTTTGCTCATTTCCATTGCTCCAATTTATGCTGTGCTTTTGGGTTTTGCTTTTAAAAACAAACGAAATTATTTTCAATCTATTATTACCTATTGCGCTGAATTAAATGTGGGTTGCATTTACCACCAGCCCTTGTTTCTGCAAGCACAGAAGCTCTGAAGCTCTGTTAGCCACACACCATTGCTGCTGTGTTGCTTTCTGGTAGGTTTGCCATAAATTGTCAACTGTTTCCTTGACTGCATGGAATAATGACACTGCGCTGTGGATCTGAAGCAGGGGCGCCAATCCCCTTTCACCTTGAAGGCCGCATTCCGTTTCAGACAGGGTCTCGAGGGCTGCATTTCAGAGGTGGATGGGGCCAAAGGCAAAAGGAGCAGGATCAAGAGACCAAAAATACCAACCTTATTTTAGTTTAAAGCTCTTACTGCCGATAACTAAGCCTTGGGAGTGACATTTCAACCTTTAAGAGTGAAGGAAAAAACTGCACAAAATCCAGGAAACGTCCAAATGATTAGTGGCTGTGGGAAAGGGGGTGGGGCCAGGGAGGGAGGTGTGGCTATCTGGGGAGCCCTGGAGGGCCAGATTGGGACCCCATATGGGCCAAATTTGCACCCCTAATCTAAATGTTCCCTTCCTCTGGTGGAGTCTTCTTCCGGTGGAAGGAGGAAGACTTCTCCTGTCAGAGCAAGGGAGTCATTGGATCCATCCAACCCATCAGCTACAATTCTGCACCATTTACATATTGTAACTTATTGACATTATGGCCACAATCCTAAACACACTACTTCTGAGTAGACATGCATAAGATTGCACTGTAAGAGGACTAAACACATGTCCTTCCAGACTCATAGGAGAATTCTAGTGGCCTAGCCTGCCGTAGCAAAGAAACTTGTCAGGTACAAAGGGATGGAGTAATCTATTTATACTGTCTACCTTTAAAACCTCTGGGAGCAGCCAGCTATGCACAGTGTCAGACACTGAAGGCTGTTGGACAATTGGTTTGATTTAGTTCAGCAATTCTTATGAGATGTATTTTTGCATTTTTCAGGAATCCCCCTCCTACTTTGTTCCAACCAGAAAATTGGTCCAGAGGATTCAACCACTTCATATCCCAGTGAGTAGTACCTCTTTCTGTTTTAAGCTGCTTACTCTGCAACAGTGTTACAGAATGGTTTGTAGAAAACTTGGGAAGTGACATTTCTTCTCAGTGAACAAGAGCCTTCATTTATGTTACGAAATTTCTTCTCATACGCTGTCATCTTTTAGGGTGTTGACAACAAAACAGAAGATCGATTTCATCAAACCATTTCATGTATGCCACAACCTATACTTGAAGAAGTTTCTTGGCTATTGATCAGTACAGATCTTAACCTTCCTGCTGTTATTTCTTTTTCTTATTTGTTAAATGTGTATCCCACCTTTCCACCAAATAAAATCAGTTTTCATGATTCTGCCTTGCTCAGGGATGGTATTTGCGCCAATTGATGTGTTTTTCCCCTTTAGCTCCTGCGTTGGGGGGGGTGAATTTAAGGGGGGAAATGGTTGGGTGGGAAGGTGTAACACCCCTCAACCATATGCAGTGATCCTCATTTGGATTGGGCCGCCACACACTGACACTAAAGTAAAAACTAAAGTTAGTTTCAGCTACATGTTATGCATCTAACGTATGCATTTTAGCCCTCATTCTCTGAACTAGGAATAGTTCAGGAGAGGAATAGTTCAATTGAAGGTTGAACACCTCAAGCCAGCTTCACACAACACCTGAGACAGGTTTGTTGCATGTATATGCATGCTAGGCTTCAGGTGACCCTGGCTCAATCACAATTCCCAGACACATGTACGCACATACACGTATGCCGTCTGCACTTCGTGTTTCTTAGAGGAGTCACAGGTGTACATACAGAAAACATACTTGCTATGTGTAGAACTGTCACTATTTTAACTGGCTCTGCTCCTGTACCTTTAACAGCAGCCTGATGCCCGAAGCATACAATGCTTTTCTTCACATGGAGAGAAGCAATGAGAAGGAAAAGTTTCCCTGCAAAATTTCTGCATGTTGGCATGCTATTAAAAGCATTGAACTGGGCCAGTAGAAAGGGTGGCAACCTTAGCTGGAGGGTTTGACAAGTGGAGCCTGCATAGTCCTCCTGGGCTTGTGTTACAGATTCTCCCAGCATGCACCTGCCAACAAGGAACAAAGAGCTCCTTCACACAGAGCTTTTATCCTGCTGTTGAGATTGCTCACTCACGGAAATTTGCGGGTCCTTTTCATGACATTGTTAACCTCCAGGGCACATTCAGAGGTACTTCCTGGTTATTCCATTTCAAAAAGATCTGGAAATAATGAATGATTTATTTTAAGTAGGATTGTTATGCTATTAAAACAGCCACTAGATGGTGCTGTTTCATTGACATCTATGGAACCTTGAAAATTAAAAGCTACCCCACCCAGCAATCTCGTGGTCGCTGTCTGAGAGCCCACTGTAAACGTGGAAAGGCTCCACAATGGGAGGAGTGCGGGTTTTTACTTTAATGTAAAGGCAGCCAAAAGGTCTCATCTGAAGATGGAGCTGGGAGCAGAGCCCAAAAATACATCAGGCCTGTTTCCAGCACCCTGGACTCAGTGCATGCATAGCCACCAAGAAAACCCATGACAAAAGATGAGATTACCATGACTGTAGCACTAGTGACGGACAGTTGAACACCATGCTAGCTACAGTCCAGCCCAGGCAGGCTCAGCATCATACAGAAGTGCTAGTTTGTATCACTAGCAATGAGCTTTACCCAGAAAAGGTACAAAAGCCCCAGAGGAGTCCCCTCATTAGGCAAGATTGCAGTATTCTGTGGTAAAACAGTCAGTATAGAGCTGGTTCAGACAATAGTTCAGAGGTCCAACCTGGCACAATGCATGAAGCCGGTGCCCTGGCCCTGCTTCTGAACACACACACACACCCTACATTTGGTGTGCTTGCATGCAACTTCTGGTAAATCTAGACTCTTGTCCCTGAAGTTGAAACTCTTCTCTGGGGTCTGATAAAAATGCATTGGGAAACAATTGTAATTTGAACTATGGTAGAGCCATTTGACTATATAGACATTAAAAATTCTGGGGTGATGTTGGATTATTCCATTGTAAGTTTTCTCTTTGTAGTTTATCTGGAAGATGCTTAGAATTTAGATATACTCCCCTTCTCCTCCTCTGTCTCTAAAACCCAGCTTTTAATATATAAGCCCTGCTGTTTAAATTATGAATAATTGTTTACAGAGAGTTTGATTTCCACTTAAAATGTTATTTCATACTATATATATATATATATATATATACACACACACACACACACACACACACAGAGTAATAAAAGCATCAGGCTATACAGCATTGAACTATTAGGCCATTAGTGATAATTGCCTCATTTATATGCATTAGTTATGCATTTGTCAGTGCCTGACTTGTGACAGCTTCACTTTGATAAATTAAAAGCAATGATTGTAACAAGTCCATTCTGCCTTTTATCCATATGTTAGGACCTTGCCTGATGTTTCTGTCACCCTTGTGATGAGTAGTTGACTTCTCAATAATTCCATTATCTACCTCCTTCCTGATGTCAAATATCATTTGCATAACAAGCTTATCTGGTTCAAGTTGTGGTGCAGACCTGTGTAGTTACATAGAAGGGAACATGAATCTCCAGACAAGTGTATTTCTGAATTCAGCTCTAATGAAACAATGATTTTTCCCATTACCATTCATTCAGAGCAAGTATTATGCTCCAAATGCCAAATTTCTTTTCCTTGGACAGACACAACTTTTTTATCGATGAAACATACATTGGTGAAGTTTGGTACATACTATGTATATGTTAAAAAACCACACAAAGAATGGTAGCTGTGTTGCCCATATGCAAAACTCCAAAGTACTGTATTAGTGTAATACCTTTATTAGGCCAACCAAAGGATCACAAAAAATGTGCAAGCTTTTGAGATTTCCAGATCTTTTCATCAGGCAATATGTTACAAAAAAGCAGGTTGGAATACAGCCCTGGTCAGCAGTTGATTTTAAATAGTGGGCATTGGCCCACTGGGGAAAGAGGGGAAAATGCCTGATATACCTAATGGGGTGGCAAGGTTTCAACTCAGGGCCTAGGCTAGGGGCCAGACAACAATTCCCAGGAGGCCCCAGCTGCCCACTAGAATTCTGCACGACTAGAAGAAAGCTACCTTTTAGGAGTATAGTGATGCAATGATGAGCCCCCCTCCCCCTCCGCTAAATTTACCTTTTCTCATACAGCTGTTAAAGGCTCAGAAGGGGGGGAGAGTCTGCAATCATAGCAAAACTTCTACTCTCAAGTAGTATCAGGGGCTGACTGAGGACATTTTGCTGCCTGAGGTGGAGCAGCAAATGTCCTCCCCCATATTTCAAAGTTGGTGGATTGCACCCCACAAAACCAAACAGAACTAAACAAACTTCCAAGTTTTATTTAAACAAAGGCCTCTCTGCACAGCTCTCTCAGGCTGTGACTTCTCCCTCTGCAGGCCAGAACAGTGGGTGTTGCCCTCAGCTGCTTCCTGGCTCCTCACAGGAAGCACAACCCATCCAGGCCAAATCCAGCAGTTCTTTCATATTGTTACACGCCACAGGTCAAGGTGCATAGTGCCCAAGGCTGGAGGTGTTCACGCACCTGAGGCAGAAAGTCCCACAAGCACCTCCCTCCCTCCCTGGCTGTAAAAATACATTAATAATAAATTAAATAACTAACAATTTGTTGCCCTTATCACGTAGATTGTAGTTAGACTTCTCTTACTTTTTACTCATGTAAGAATGTAAGATTCCAGCGGACGTGTTTCTTTTCTGTCTTTAACCCACCTGTTGTGTGGGGAAAGTTTAACCCTACCCTCCCGGAGCACCATGTCCCAATCTGAATCAGGGCTGTGCCTATGCCTGCTTACACAAAAGTAAAAAGTAATACATGCCTCAGCTACATAATGTTTACTTTGGCTCTGAGACAGTTGTCTCACCCCAGATAGGAATACAGTGTACAGTTCCATAGCTTTTATGGAAGCTATGGAACTAAAGTGTTTTTTTTAAAGGACAAAACAAAGTGCTTTTTTAAAGGACAAAATTTAATACAAAGGTTTAAATCATGTTGGGGAACAGCATATTTCTTTTAATCCAGACTATGTAATTAGTGATTAAGGTGATTTCAGACCAGAGGAAGTGTTACAAAAATTGTGTTCTTTTCCCTGGTAGACTTTCCAATTCGTTTACCAAGAACGAGAGGAGGCAGAGATCTGGTCCAACACGATTTTATTCTGCAGAATAAGGCAACCCTTGGGGCTAACGCTCCATCAAAGGTTACAATCAAGTGATGTGATTCAAAAGTTTATATAGGCCAGACCTTTGGGGCTGTCTTACGCTTGCGCTGTACTAATCTCTTTGTCTAGCTGAGAGGGAAACAGAAGACAGGCAGCACCTTTGACATATCTAGGCATGCGCAGAGAGGTAGCCTTGTACTCTAGTAAACACATTCTTGGCATTCTTGAGTTTCTGATAAGGCGCTGTGTCTTTGTTTAGCATGGCAGTCTCACACTGAGGTAAAACAGACATAGCCTAGCTTATAAAATCATGGGATAACAGACATACTACAACTGAAATTTCTATAACAGAAGTTCTCACTCATTTCAGCTCTTGAAATGAAAAGGGTTCCTTTGGTTAAGCTATACCTTGAATTCTATCTCATAGTCTTGCTTTCTCTAAGAAAACAACAAAACCCCCAATTGTTGATCTGTATGTATGTATGTACCTATGTATTATATTTTTAATCCACCCAATAACAAAAGCTCTCTGGGACAATTACAAAGCAAAAAAATGCCCCAACAATAAAAAACATGGTCAGGAGGAAAAAATAGAATGTAAAACATAAAACCAAGAAAGCCTCTTTCAGGCCTTGCAGAATGGAGTCATTCAATTAGCTGACAAGCCCTGGAGTCATTCAAAATTATTTTTAAAAGTTTGCTTGCTTTGAAGTAGTAAACTGATAAAAGGCTCAACTAACTGGAATTGTACATTTCTGGATCAAGTGTCATTGCAGAGGAGCAGACTGTGTGGGTGCATCCGAATTTGTTACCATCCAATGTCTCCAAAGGGTATTTCGCAAAGCTAACCTGATTGGTTCCTTTCACGTGCAGACTGAAAAACATTGGGTGCAACTATTAAAAATATACCATCTTTGATATGAATTTAGATTAACATAAAACTACTACTAGTACTACTACTAAGCATCCATATAGTGCTTTTTGATATATATGCATGCTTTACTGTTCTTTTTGCATCTATCCTCCAAACTAAATTATGAGTGGCTGGAAAGCAGTGACATATTTGAGAACATCCTGTACAGAATATGAATTGGGGCATTTCCAGAAGTTCCGTTTATACTTTCAATAAAAGTGTAATAGGCATCTTCCCTCAAGGTAGTGCTTCCGTTGTGTGGATATTACATTTTCCCAGCTTTCAAAGCTCAGTATTTTTGTCACCAGTAAAATACAAGGCTTACCCCAGCTAGTTCTTTTTTTTTTTTTTACTACTGCAAAGAATATGAGTGCGCCTATTGGACAATGCCGGCGACATCATTATTAGCAGATATCACATAATGTCCACATAATGCAAGCTTCCACTCATTATGCCCAGGCCATTTTGTGAACTTTTTATATTTCAAGTTGAATTTAATGTCATTGATTATTGGGACTTTCTTTTTTTTCTTTTTTTGAATATATTTTTATTTATTTTATCTTTATAAATTAAATAAACAATACCAAAATTACCAACAACCTGATCAATACTACAATTTCCCAACAATACAATAGTCTGATGAGGACACCACAATAACAAAAAGAGAAGGAAAAAGAAAAAAAAAGGAAAAGGGAGGAGGAAAGGAAGTGAAGAAAAAAGAAGATTCTTTCCCTCTCCTCCCCCTCTCCCTCTCCCTCCCCTTTAAAGAATTAAGTTTAAACTCCAATACCTCCCAGCCTCCGATGCCATTCTATTTTAAAAACTATATCTATAACCATAACAATCTTACAATTTAATAAACAACCTTACATTTCAGTATCATATCATCAATCTTATATCAAAGAAACAGGTCTACAGTTCATTCCCAGTAGCCTATATTATTATTATTATTATTATTATTATTATTATTAATAATAATAATAATAATAATAAAAAATATAGTGTTATACAATAATAAACTTAAAATAAACCTTCAACAATCAGTAATATATTTTATATATAAATGCATGTGCACAGTTACCCTCAAACAATAAATTTAAATACAGCATACCATATCTATTTTGAAATAAAAAATATAAAGAAAAGCAAGAAAAAAAGAAAGATGAAAGAGAGTAAACGAATATATGTATAATCATTTATCTTCTGACCTAGCCTAGATCTTGTAGACTAAACATAAGCAGTTAACAAAGCTTGTTTAAAGATTCCAGTTCATGGGGTTGTAACAGAATTCTCACACATTTTTATGTTCAGCCACGCCTCCGCCATTTCATGATTTAGAAACTTCTTCATCTGACCTTCAGACACAATACAAAGTGTAGCAGGGTATTTTAAGTAACATTGTAAGTTCATTTGTTTTGCCATATTTTTTGCTTTGATAAATTGCCTTCTTTTATTCACCACCTCTTTGATGTAGTCTGGAAATAACATAACTTTATCTTGTTTCCAGGAAAGGCTTCTACCCTTTCTTGCCAAACGCAGGATATAATTCTTTGTGGAGACTTTTGCAAATTGGACTATGATTGTATAATCAGTCCCTTTAGCATTTGGCACACGAAATGCCTGCTCAATAACAAGAGAATAATCAGATGGGATAGGGAGTATCTCATGCAAAAGTTTATCCACAAAAATAGGCAATTTTACATCATTAGACAGATTTTTAATCCCAATAATATGTACACTGGATCTTCTCATGAAGGCCTCCAGCTGAGAAATTCTATCAGATGCATTTGTAAAACAAGTTTGTGTCATAGTTTCATTTCCTGCCACTTGGACTTCTAGCTCATTAATTTTCGTCTCCATTTTTTGCCATGACGCATTAATTAAATCTACAGCTCCTTGCAAGGCGGTGATGGAATTTTGGATTAAATCCAGTCTTTTGTTCTGTAAATTCCGAAGATAAAGTCTTTATCAGAGTAAATAATTCCCCTATAGCTTCTGTTCTCAAAACTTTTGACATAAGGGGTGCGGGAGGAGTTGATGCCGGCTCCTTTCTTCTCCTCGGCGCAGACATGTTTCTCTCAAACAGATCTTGCAGGTCTTCAGATGTTCTCAGATATTGTTAATATTTCTTAAATCTTCCCTCAGAAGTTGTTGATATTTCTTAAAGCATATATTATTATGGAACACGTCAGCCCTGTTTTCTCCTATGAAATAGGAGTCTCAATACAGCTTTTTGTGTTGGTAAAGCTCTGGAGAGATAATCCTGGAATCCAGCCCCCCCCACTATCTCGAGGGGGGTACTTTTCTCCAAGATATTATCCAGATGTTTCCTTGCCCTCCTTTTAACTCCAGGGGAGAATGAAAAGGTTTTTCAACCTTTTAAAAAGCTGTTTGAGAAAGCTCCCACGGAGCACCCGTGGGATACTACCAAAGCGACATTGGTTCCAACTGGAAGTCCCGAGAGGGTTCCATTCTTAAAGGCAGACTAAAAATCATTTTAAATAAGTCCGTCTCAGAGTATGAGACCTTATGTTTTCATGAGACCTTATGTTTTCGATTATTGGGACTTTCATGCTATGTCATCACAATGTAGTCTAAAATCTGCAAGGCTTCCACTCCCCTGCTTCTTGCCTGGTTATTGTGTGAACTTTTCTTGAGTTTTAAAAGCATTCCCCTGTTGGATGAATACTCTTTGGTTATGTAAAATCTGTGTTGGGGTCAGTGCTGGCATCAAGGGTAGGCATGACTGGGCACCTGCTGAGGGCCCATATCCTAGTGGGGTCCCACTGACAAGAGCCCCCTGGAGTTTCCCCTCCTCTTCACCATTGGAACTTACTTGTTCACTTGCGTCTCGCTCTGGCCCAGACAACAAAAGTGGTGAGGAGGAGGAGCGGTAGATGCCAGTGTCTACTGGCTTACTGTCTGTTAAGCAAGCAAGTGACAGCAATTATGAGAAAGAGGATCAGGAGCAATAGCAGCTGGTGACAATAGTGCTGAGAAGGTAGCCTCACTAATGGAGGGGGCCCACTGAGGGTGTCTTGCCCAAGGGCCCTCAAAAACCTGGAGCCAGTACTGGCCGGTGTGATCATTAATGTGCATTTACACTACAAAAATGTTATCCCCAGCAGCCATGGGCAGCAGTCTGAGGTGAGCCAGAAGTCATGGCTCAAGCCAGTAGGTAGGACTGAATTGCAAACCAGGTGTCAGGGTCAAGGAACAAGCTAGAGGTCAGGACAGAAGACTAACCAAGGATACAAGAACACACCAGAGCTCAGGAAGACCACATTGCTCAAGCAAGGCTCAGCTGGAACAGGAAGCCTTTTATACTCCTTTCTGCCCAGAAGGATCCAATGGCTAGCCTGGGTGGGCGGCGTTGGTCCTGGGCTTGAAGATATTTCACTGAGAAGGCTGCCACCTGCAGTTCAGTGGTTTACTGCATGGGCCAGTTGCAGAAGCTCCTGACAATCTTACTTGGGGACAGGATATTCCGCTGTGAGTAGTAGGTTGAGGTTACTCATCTATATTACTATGATCATTTTTTTTAATCATCTGAGTTTCCCACATCCAAAATGCTATTGGTGGGAGGCCTGAAAGTGCTTCCAATATCTTCTCCAGTTTGGTTAAGCTTGCATTTCTTGATTGAGCAGAAGGGGGAGGGCTGGACAGGAATATATATTGGAAGTGTATGCATATTTCCCACACCCTCTGCCCACATGTGCTGTGAGAGGAGGAAGTTCTCTGTTATGTCCTATGGGAATTCTCTTCATAAACAGACACTATGCGCACGGTGGACTGGCCAGAGCTGATTTTGCCAACAGTGAAATTAAAGCAAATGTCTGCCATCTTGAGATATAATTCTAGTCCCCCTTAATTTACAGCTGCATGTGACAGAAAGTGTTTAGAAAAAGAACCAAAACTGTTTCTAACACCACTAATATTCTTAGTATTTTTTGCCTCAACATGTTTTCTGGAGATGTCAAGGGGAGCAGAAGGATACAATAACCTTTATTTACATTACCTCACCAAACAGTAATTTTAATTAACAGAGCAATGATATCTCCAGAGAGAGACACTTATTTTAAATTTATTTAACCAGTGATTGGTTATTATGGCTTCTTGAATTAATTAGTCTCTCATAAGCCGGGGGAAAAGTAAGGAATTAAGATACTTAGGTTGCAATTCTGTACACACTTATTTTGGAGTATTTACTTCCGAGTAGGCAATCATGGGATTTCACTGTCAGGCAAGAGTAAATTCAAAATATAGAATTATAGGATTTAGAGGCTCATTTATTTACCACAGCAACATTGCATGAGTTCTGGCAATTATTATTTGCCCATGCCGTGTAAATGGCATAGTCACTTTAATTTTTTCATTTTAGTTTTGTGTTGAATTTCATACTGCCAGCATTTCATCGGGCCAATCCAGAGGCCTCATACCTCCAGCCAATCACGGGGTCTAATGTTGTACACTAATTTCCTACATTGCCTGAAGAGGCCTGTGCACACAGTGCCACATGGCTCACTTGGTTAATTCCCAGCCTCAGACAAGATGCCTGATTGAGGCCACAATCCTAAACACAGTTATTAGGGAAGAGCCCCACTGAACACAGTGGGACTTACTCTGAGTAGAAATGCATAGGATTGCACTGGTAGTCTCTGGAGTCTCCGACACTAGGCTTAAAAAGAAAAGAAAAGAGCTACTTAAGATAAAGGCTTACCACACACAGGCTCTGATTGTGCAAACACCACCTAAGTAAGTCCCCTTTAAATAATTGAGACTTATTTTTCACAAGGTATATTTTGACTTGGCTGTCAGTGTCCCATGCAACACACACTGAGTAAATGAGTCTTTGGATGCACACAAACCATAACCATCAATAAGTGCAGGTAAGGAAGGATTAAGTTAAAGTGAGAACATATCCAGAAAAGACAAGCCAGTGAAAAGACAAACCTCCAGTGCAGCTCCTTCTTCTGCCCCCTGCCACGGCCAAATTTGTTGTACTGGCAGCAGCACCAAAGCTATCAGTGGTTCACCACTGAATTTTGGCAGTAATTGTTTTTTAGGCCACTGTTGTAGTTTGCTGCCTAAATTCAGCAGCAAATTGTCGATTGTTCTGTTTTTGCTGCTGGCGAAATTCAGCAGCGCACGGTGGGGTGTTTGTGGCCCTGGGGGGTTCCGGGGGTTGAAATTCACTCCCAGAGCCCCCAAAGTTGCCCATCCCTGATGTAGATAATTCCTCCAAACTAGCATGACTGGCTAGGAATTTATTCACTTGTCAGCTTGGTGTTTTCCTCAGAACTGAACCCGAGTTCTTTTACAGTTTCAAATGCCTTCAGTAACTTAAAGCGACAACAAAAATAAATAAATAAATAAATAAATAAATAAATAAAATTGCTCCGAGGATTTTGCTGCAGCATAATGTTTTACAAGTCACCTTGGTGGCATTCCAATAGCTGAGTGTTTCTTTTTTTCATTAGGGAGCATTAGAAATTTATGACACCTGGTTCCAAAAGGTGGATCAATATAGACATAAATGTGTCCTGTGTACTAGAATGTCTGTTTTGCACATGATAATTGAATACTGTGTAATACACTGAATCCTCTTGTGTGGAATCTAAGTGTTGCCGAAAGAGCAATAAAAATGAGTTTTTAATCATGGCATGCTAGTTTCAGACACTAGGAGGGTGACTTTACTGAAGGGTTGCCAGAGATGAGGCAGCACTATAGATAATGCTGCCTGGATACATAATGATGCCATGTGTCTGATGGAATTATGACTAAAAACAAGAAGAGAAAGGAAAATAGCTACAGGCAAAGCTGCCTCTGTTTTCCTTCATATTGTTTTCAAAAACAGCAGTGTCATACAGCTATTTGGAGACAGGAAGGTATGGGAAAAGGTGAGCAGATGTGAAGGGGCATACACGTCACTGGCTCATTACTACAAATGGAATTCATGATGTGCTTGCTCTCTTCCACCTGTCTGCAGCATGTGACTGGCTAGCTGAGTCAGAGCTACATGACAGAGACAGGGATGAGCAATCTGCCTGATGTTTATGGAGGAAAATGTGGAGGGATGAACCATGTAGAGAGACAACTTTCCATAGAGCTTGCTTTTCAGTTCTTTCCCGCTCTGCACCTTGCACGCATTAAACTTGTGAAATAGCTGGCTTAGATTTAAAAAAAGCTCCTATCCTATGGTAGATGTTAAATTGCTGTTTGTTTAGATTCTCTCCTTCTCTCTCTCTCTCTCTGAAATGGATTAAATGTCTCTGATGAGGCTATGATGTCGAAGGGTGTAGCTGTTCTGCTCTGTCATTTGTGTGAGCAACAGTAGAGTCTTAAAAGCTTTGTTGCCAATTAATAATGTATCTATAATTCCTATTTAAAAGCTAGATAATATTTGAAGGTTTGGAAAAGAGCTTAGTGATGCGGGAGATGGAAATTTGTTATTATTGTCTGTATGTCCAGGAGAACATAATTCAGTCCACCTCCTGTCAGTTGTCAGTATTGGGATTTGCCTCAGGGGAGCACAGAGTGGCTCAGATTCCTTGCGTGGAGCATCTTTGGTAGGCCTGCTGAAGTGTTTAATGGAGGGGAAAATTAACATCTGTGTTGCAGCTGATTTGGTGAAATGTATCTACCTACTACAGATTAGACTGGTGTTGCTATTATGTCTTGTTTAGACTACTGCAATGCTTCATATGTGGGGCTGGTATTGAAGACTACTCAGAAGCTTTGTCAGTACAAAATACAGCAGCTAGATAGGTGACTAACTGGGACCAGTCTAATAGAGCATATCTCACCAGAGCTTCACTGGTTCTTGGTCTGTTTCTTGAGATAATTCAAAGAGCTGGTCCTTATGTTTAAAGCCCTAAACAGCTTGGGACTGAAAGCAGCTTGGGCACAATTTACCTTCTCATGCATCAACCTTCCCAGGTATTAAGATAATCAGAGGCCCTTCTCCGTGTCTTCCCCCTATCCCCACCCTGTTACCCTTGGAAGTTAGGTGTGTGGTGACAAAGAATAGGGCTTTTTCAGTCATTGCACCCTGGCTCTAGAGTTCCTTCTCCAATGAAGCTTGCCTGATGTGAAATCTGATGTCCTTTGGCACCAGCTGGGAAGCCTTTTTATTTGCCCAAGCCTTTTAGAACTGTTGGAGCTTTTAATCTAATGTCACTGGGGAAGTCTGTAGGCTGAAGAGCAGGTTATTGTTGTTTTGTTAATAAAATAAATGATGGTGTGATTCACTTAGCCCTGCCAAGAAGCCATCACAGGATGATGGACTCAGTTAGGAATATCCAGCATAGTATTACAAATCATCCTTAGTTAGCATATCATTGTCTTCAAGTTTCCAATGCTCATGATTAGATGCAGGGAGAAAATGAATAACATGATGGTGAAGTGTTAAAGGAAAAAAATGAGTGAGAAAAGAAGCACAAGTCAATTGTTCTCAAAACCTCAGTATTTTGGAGTCTACACATTTTGATCGTTAAGAAGCTGATTCAGTTTCCTCTAGATGTGTTATACATGCAAAGAGGTCCTTATGAATACCAGCCCCACCCCTGACAGCACATAGCTTTTCCATTCCCAATGTCCATGCATTAGGCATGCACTTCTGCAGGGAAAAGCATATGTGTTATAGGGCTGGATCTACACTTACTGCCTTTTTTTGCTTCCAATGAGGTTTCACCGCCCGCCTTTCACACTATGCAGTAGCCGCCTCGAATTGGAACTAGAATTTCCCATGTCCGCGCTCCCGCTTTCAATACCCTAATATCCCGGTATTTCCCCTTAATGTGCTCTGATTTTCTGCCTTTGCTACCATATCCGGTCGTAGTCCCCTCCCCTGCCTGTCCATATACAGCGGTGTTTGTATTTCTCTCCTGTCCAGTCACAGCTCTCGATGGCCCCATGTCTTCTTCTGGCTACCGATCACATAGCTTGCTCAGCAGCCCCTGTTTCCTCAGCAACAAGCAAAGGGCTGGATGTGTGTGCGCTTGTCTGATCTCGGAAGCTAAGCGGGGTCGGTCCTGGTCAGTGCTCGGATGGGAGACTGCCTGGGAATCAGGCTTCCTGCACTGAGCAGGGGGTTGTTCTATCCCTTCAAATGAGATTAAGTTTTACCCCCTCCTATCCCCCGCTCTGGATGTTTTTTTTTTAAATTAAGGCGTTATCCTCGCAGAATCAGGGCTTCTCTGCCATGTTTTTTTTCTGATTGAGTCATGATCTTCGAAGTTGTGAAGCTTAGCAACTTTGAAGCTTCGAAGATCATGCCTGAATTAGGAAAAAAAACCACACATCACAGAGAAGCCCCGATTCTGCGAGGATAGCGCCTTAATTAAAAAAAAAACATCCAGAGCGGGGGATAGGAGGGGGTAAAACGTAGTCTCATTTGAAGGGATACAACAACCCCCTGCTCAGTGCAGGAAGCCTGATTCCCAGGCAGTCGCTAGGGGTGGACAAAAGTCACTTACCTCTCCTCGAAGATTTCCCGTGGGGGGGGGAGGCGCTTCGTTGCTCCCCCCGCGATGTTCAGGCCGGGGGGGGAGGCTTCCCACCTCACCCGGCCGAAATTCAGGCCGGGGGGGAGGCTTCCCGCCTCGCCCGGCCGAAATTCAGGCCAGGGAGGAGGCGCCTCGCCTCGCCCGGCCGCGAACTAAACAGTTAAAAAAAAACAACGCCCCTGTGATAGGCTACGTGACGATTAACGTAGCCTATCACGGCTAGATCTGCAAAGTCAGCTGTGATAGGCTACGTAAATCGCCACGTAGCCTATCACGGGTGACTTTAAAAAAAAAAAAGCGCGTATGCAAATGGCGGCCCCCATAGGGAGCCGCCATTCGTGTTCCTTATTTGGTCGCTGTAGTCTACGCAAACATTTACGTAGACTACAGTGACCAAATAAGGCACAGGAATGGCGGCTCCCTATGGGGGCCGCCATTATCCGTACGCGCTTTTTTTTTTTTTTTAAGTCACCCGTGATAGGCTAAGTGACGATTTACGTAGCCTATCATGGCTGACTTTGCAGATCTAGCCGTGACAGGCTACGTTAATCGTCACGTAGCCTATCACGGGGGCGTTTTTTTTTTCTTTTATTGCAATGGCGGTGGCGGCAGCCGGTCGAAAGATCGGCTGCTGCCCCCACCCGTGACGAAGACCCGCCGAACCGCCGGCCAGACCCGCCGCCGGGAGGGACATTCAGCAAAGGTAAGTCCTGTCCCGGGGGGGGGTGCGGGGGGCGGGGGGGCGGAGAATTTCTCCCCGAAACTTGTTCGGGGGGCCGAACACGTTGGCGCTCGGCCCCCCGAAGTTTCGGGGAGAAATTCTCCGCCATCCCTAGCGGTCGCCCATCCAACTACTGACCGGGGCCGACCCCACTTAGCATCCGAGATCAGACAAGCGTGCAGGAAAACAGCAGGAAAACACCACAGTGCTCAAGTGTGAACCGATCTCACGCATTTGATGAAGCACTGCAACGGGGAAAATGGGTGAGTGTGAATAATCACGTTTTAATGTGAGAGTGTTTAACCCGACGGGACACCGAATTCATTGCGATGGCAGGCGCAATGTAGATCGGCCCTAGATCTCTATGTACATAGGCTTTGCCCCTACAGGCATCCACACCTAACACAAAGACATCAGGGGTGGGAGTGGGAGTGGGAGAAGCTTCTTGTCATTGGGGATGGGGCCAGTGTTGTGGCCCTTGCTGCCCCTTTAATCGCACGGACCCCCCTTCACGATGAAAGCCTATGTGTAGCTTTTCGTCCTGCAGACAGCCACACTTAATACATAGACCTTGGGGGCTGGGGGAGAGAAAGGGGCCCAACTGCCTCTTTGATTGTCTTATTCCCCTTTGCATGTATAATGTTTGAAAGAGGTTTCAGCTTGATGTTAAAGCCAGAATATGTGTACCATGTCACATAGCTTCAGTGATGGCTAAACAAATAATACATAATGATGCTATTTGTGTGAAAGTAAATACCTGGATATCTGTGGAGTCATAATTCTGAAAAAAAAAGTTATTTGTTTGTTCTCCAGGCCATTATGATACATCCACCTGTTTCTCTCACTCAGCTTATCACCAAAGGGTGCCTGGGGCAATAGTTCTGCCTGGGGCAATAGCGGCTTGAGACCATGTTGGGTGAAAAGGGTGAAAGCCTCTCCCCATGGGCCTCCCATGGTTGCTGTTTTGTCATGAAAAAACAAACATGCACAAGCCAATCACATGATAAACATAAGCTCTTGTTTGGCCCTCAGTCACTGCATGTGTGCATATATCTAGAGAAATACCTTGGAGCTTATCAAGGTTCCTCAGCAGATGATTCAATGTGAAGAGCATTTTGCTAAGGTTTACAGTTTGAAAATGGTTACCCAGCCTGCTTTAGTTGATAGGTTTCTCCCTTTCCCAGTTTAGGAAATAAATGCAAACATTGGACTATCAGTTCTGACCACCATAATGTTTTCTTTGGTGGAGGTGGGCTGTTTCTGACAAGATAGGACACCACCTCTGCTGCAGTTGTAAAATCTATTTCTATCCATTTATTCATTTGTAAATATTTGTTCACATCAGACGGTTGGTGAATAGCTTCCCCTTTCAGTCTTCTGATTTGCTGGCTGCAAAATGACAGTTTACATTGTTAAAGCAGAGCAATTCACACAATGTTATCATCCAAATGCAAGCTGCCCGTGGATTTTCAGAAACTGTCTGTGAATCTGGCCTGTGTGTTCCTTGTTCCTGCCTAATAAATGTTTCAACTTTGCCCATAATTGTGACAGAATGAAATTGGTATTTAGGAACCTGAATGTTAGATTTTGGTAACCTAACAAATGGCTGCAACCTCTGTTTAATGTAGTGACACTAATGAATTCTGAGGATTAATTTTCAGCTAAGAAAGCATGATGGAAAGTGCTGGAATTTAAAATTAGGTAATGGATTGACTTTCATCAAGGCCAACATGTGCAGCATTTGTTTCCTTTTCAGTATATTTTACACTTGTTATCTATGGTCATACACCATCAGGCTAAAATGTAACCATAATATTAGTCAATGTGATTATTTGTTAATGTGACTATTTGTTAATATATAGCATATCATGCCACTTCATAATTATTTAGAGAATGAAGTACAGGAATCTTACAGCTTGAATTTTCTTCATCAAAGCAGTCTACTGAGTTATATTAAATATGGATCCCAAAACTGAATTCCACACAATGGATGTAGAGCATTGACATGGGCCTTGATGCAGCAATAGCATTTGCAATGTTGATTGAAGAAGGTAAGCCAAAAGTAGGTCTTTCAACTGCAATCCCACACCCCTACGCAATTAATTTCATGGATTTCAATGGGTTGTGCAGTACAACCCTATGCACGTTTACTCAGAAGTAAGTCCCGCTGACTTCCAGTTTGGGACCAATGCAGACCTGGCAGCTTCCACGGACTCTCCGTGGGAGCTTTCTCAAACAGCTTTTTAAAAGGTTGAATAACCTTTTCATCTCCCCCCTAGAAATGAAAGGGGGGGGCAAGGCAAATAGCTCTGGATTTTTGCTTGGAGTAAGGTAACCCCCACATGATAGTGGAGGAGCTGGATGCCAGGGTTTCCCCCTGGGCTGTACCAGTGCGAAAAGCTGTAATGAGACTCCTATCTTATAGGAGAAAACAGGGCTGGCGTGTTCCATAACAATATATCCTGCAAGAAAAATCAGCAACCCGTGAGAGACGATTTAAGAACTCTGAACAATATTTGAGATCATCTGAGGACCTGTAAGATTTATTGGAGAAAACTGTGGCTGAACCGAAGAGGCGAAAAGGGCTTGCTTCAACACCTCCCACAACTCCTGTGTCAAAGGTGCCGAAAACAGAAGATTTAGCAGAATTATTTACGATGATGAAAACCCTATCTTTGCAATTTTCAGGACTAGTTCAAAGGCTGGACTTAATTCAAAATTCCATAACTGATATGCAGAGAGCCGTGGATTTAATTAATGCGTCACAGAAAAAAATGGAGTCCAAAATTAATGAGCTTGAAGACCGAGTGGCAAGAAATGAAACTACGACACAAGTTATTTGTAAAAATACATCTGACAGAATCTCTCAATTGGAGGCCTATACGAAGAGAGCCAACGTATGTCTAGTGGGGATTAAAAGCTTGTCTAATGATGTGAAATTGTCTACTTTTGTGGACAAACTTTTGCATGAGTTACTTTCTATATCCTCTGATTTTTCTCTTGATATTGAGTAGGCATTTCGTGTGCCAAAACCTAAAGGAACGATTATACAATTGTAGTTCAATTTGCAAAAGTCTCCACAAAGTGTTATATCCTGAATTTGGCAAAACAGGCTGGAAGCCTTTCCTGGAAACAGGATAAAATTATGCTGTTCCCAGATTACATCAAAGAAGTGGCGAATAAAATAAGGCAATTTATCAAAGCAAAGAATCTGGCAAAACAAATGAACTTACAATATTACTTAAAATATCCTGCTACACTTTGTATTGTGTCTGAAGACCAGATGAAGAAGTTTACGAATCATGAAATAGCGGAGGCTTGGTTGAATGTTAAAATGCGTGAGAACGCTGTCACAATTCCATGAAATGGAATTTCTAAGCAAGTACTGTTAACTGTTTGTGTGTAGTTTTCATGATCTAGGCTAACTCAGAAGAAATGACTTTATATATATTTGTTTACCATTATGTATTCTTTTTTATTATTTTTTCTCTCTCTCTTTATGTATTTTCTTCTATTTTATATTTTAAAATAGACAAAATATCTAGTATAAAAATATTATTGACTGTTGAAGATTTTTCTTAAGTTTTATTATTATACAATATTATACTTTCTCTTTTTGATTATCATCATTATTATTATTACTAATATTCAGGCTTTTGGGAATGAAGTGTAGAACTGTTGCATTGATATAAAAGATTGTTTTACTAAATTGTAAGATTGTATAATAGATACAGTTTTAAAAATAGAATACCATTGGAGGTTGGGAGATGCTGGAGTTTATTTTTCTTTTTTCTTTTTTCCTTTCTTCTCTTTCGGTGTCCTAACTAAAATATTGTATGGATGAGAACTGAAGTACCGAGTAGGTTGTTGGTAATTCTGATAGTGTTTATAAAGATAAAATACATAAAAATATATTCAAAAAACAAGTAAGTCCCACTATGTTCGATGGGGCTTACTCCAGGTAAGTGTCTATAGGATTGCATTAAAACAAAAAAGCCAAGCCAACAGGTGCACAAAAATGTGTTTTAATACTGTTAAATAGATCCCAGTATTATAAGGTAATTCCCAATGTGTTTTGGCATTCCATCCATCATTTAGCAAGAGGAACAGATCCTTTTGCCAAATGGTGGGTGGAAGGTAATATTTGTATGGCAGAGTAAATAGTGCATGGGAGATTTGCCCTGACGAAAGCAATGCGAAAACATGTTGTGAACTTCCTATAATATTGGGAACTATTTAACAATATTAAAACACATATTTTGTGCACTCATTGGCTTGACTTTTTTTGTTGTATTTCTTCATATTGTGAGTGGCCCAGTTGCTTTTTTGTGCATAGGTTTGCAAAATAGAGTACCAGATCGTAGGCTTAACACCTGGATCTAGGGACCTCTCTGTGTTCTAGTGTATGTAAGGGGATTTCCTAAGATTAAAAGAGGGACACCACTGCATCAAGGTGTAAATAAATAGTCAAAAGAAGATTGTGCTAGTTTCTCATCCTTCAGGAGAACAATTTTCCCTTTGGTGACATGGGGCTTATTGAATAACTTGATGAACGTATCAGCGCTTCTGTGGATGTTGTTATCTATCGTTCTCTCTACTAGCAAACTCAGACAGTTGAGTGCCAACAGGACTGGACCCAGAACAGGGCAACTGAGAGCTTTTCTACATGAGACATTTATTGTGCACTTGGGATTCCTTACTCATGGTTGTTTATGGGTCCTTTAGTTCTCTCTCTTGTGATCCTCCACAAGAGGATCTGCTTCTGTTTTTTAAGAGCACTTTCTCTGGTTTTTTTAAAGCGGGGAAAATGGGGTATTATTTCTGAAAGCAAAAGAACTACTTGTTTATTTGTGCTATTCTGCTATAGCACAGTGCCATCTAGAGGTTATGTTGCAGAAAAGCAGGAAAGGAAAAGCTCTTTGTGTAGAGCTCGGAGCTCAATTCTGCAACAAAACTGAAAGTAGATACAGCAGTTAACAGCCTCATGTAGAAAAATTCTAAGGATGCCTCCAGATGAAGCTTTTATCATGTAATAGCCCTGCCTCATTCACAGAACTTTATGGGGGATTCCAGGCACTGTCATCTTCATTTTGTAACTCTCCCATATTTTCCCACTGTTTCTTCCATCTCTTTTATTTCCATTAAAAAATCAATTAAGGAGGAAAAGATGGAAGAGCAGCACAGTGTCTTTTCATTGTTCCTGTAGCATAAAGTCAAAATGACACCCTATGCAGCTGCTTTTGACTGGGGTTCTTAAGGGCACAATCCGTAGGATTTTTGTTTTCAGGCAACTGACCTCCAGTGCTCCGAGGCCAGTTCCCAGAAAACAGACTCCCCTCCCCCCCCGCCTTGTAGGCAGCACGCTTCATCCCCAGCTCCACACTTGCAAGAGCAGCACAGAGTGACTGAAAAGGGGGCGTTCCAGGGGGCAAGGCGGGGATGTCAGAAGTGCCATTCCGACACTTCCTATGCGCTGTCCAGCCTCCTCCCCTTTGCTCCGGGGGACCCTGGATAGAAAGCTGAAATCGACCATCTAGCTGCAAATGCAGGGCAGCTGGATCACGGAGGAGAAGATCCCCTCTGAGCTCCGCTCGACCTACATTGGATAGTCGGCTGCCTCTGAGTTCAGAGGCAGCTGACTATCCCCTAGGTGATACAAAACGTTCTTGGGAAGGAAGGAAGGAAGGAAAATGGTGACCGCTTTTGGAAACTACTGCCTGAAGCAGTTGCTTCATGGAGCTTCATAGGAAGGAAGGCTGGCCTTGGCAGGAGAGTCAAGGGGATTCAGTGGGGCAGGGGGACTGCATATCTTCCCGACGAGCCAACTCCTCAACCTTGTGTAATGCTCAGGTGGTACCCAAATAATAAAGCAACAACAACACATTAAACAGCTGCTTAAGAAAAACACACATCGACCGCATGAATAATGAATCGCTTATGTGTGTACAATTAATAATAATAATAATAATAATTAAATAAACACTATTAATAAATCATGTTCTTCTTTAATATGCATGTCGTGGGGATGAGGACTGAGTGGGCTCTTGGTGCTCAGTTGGTAGCTTCCCATTTGAGGGCATTTAAAGAGAAACAGCATTCTACGTACGTGAGGCAATGCATACACGTTTTGTACTGAGGTGTTGGGGTGTTATGGTTTGACTTTGTTTGAGCTGTCTATAGATCAGTACTTTGGAAGCATTTATCTGCCTGTTTACTACCCATAGCAGATTAAATACTTCTAAACAAAGTGTACACCTAAGATTGTTTCATGGGTTATGATCTAGGTTTTGTACTAAAAAGAATTAGTACAGGAAAATCTTTTTTGATCTATTACTGTTATTAGAAATATGCTTGTAATAGCACATCAAAATATATTGTGCATATAAAAACATAAACACATCTGTGTTGTTAAACAGAGCCTTGCTAAAGATCCTTAGATCTTAATAGCTTAAAAAAGAATAGAATTTCTTAATTCTATTCTTAGACTTCTAGTCTTAACAACTTAAAAAAGAGAGATCTCATTCTAAGTACCAAGTTCCCTATTCAATAATTAATAGGTTATTCAGCTGACAGGTACAGAGGCCTGATGAGCTTCTAAGAAGAAGCTCTCACATTCTAAAATCAGCACATATTTATACCTTTTTTGTGTAAAAATTACCTCAGAACTAACATTATATTGTTGTTGTTCAGTCGTTAAGTCGTGTCCGACTCTTCGTGACCCCATGGACCATAGCACACCAGGCCTTCCTGTCCTCCGCTGTCTCCCGGGATGTCTTCTAGTATCTGCCATCCTATATTCTACTCCTTTCCTGTCTCAAGGTGGGTCACTGGTGCAACTCTTCTGGAATATCAGCGCTGCAGTTCTGTTCCTTTGACTTGGAGGTCTTCCCAAGACCTTCACCTTTCCCCAGAAATATCTTTAGTTGCTCATCCATTCCTGACCAACAGATAGCCTCCCTGGCCTCTCATTTGTTGTTCAGTCGTTAAGTCGTGTCTGACTCTTCGTGACCCCATGGACCATAGCACGCCAGGCCTTCCTGTCCTCCGCTCTTTCCCGGAGCGTGCTCAAATTCATATTCATTGCATCGGTGATGCTATCTAGCCATCTCATCCTCTGCCGTCCCATTTTCCTTTTGCCTTCAGTCTTTCCCAGCATCAGGGTCTTTTCCAGTGACTTTTCTCTTCGCATTAGGTGGCCAAAATATTTGAGCTTCAGTGTCTGTCCTTCCAATGAGCACTCAGGGTTGATTTCCTTTGGGATTGACTGATTTGACCTCCTTGCACTCCAGGGGACTCGTAAGAGTCTTCTCCAGCACCACAGTTCGAACGCATCAATTCTTCAGCAATACTCAACCTTCCTTATAGTCCAGCTCTCACAGCCATACGTTGCTACTGGGAAAACCATAGCTTTGATTATACGAATCTTTGTCGGCAAGGTGATGTCTCTTCTTCTTACTGTGCTGTCTAGGTGTGCCATAGCTTTCCTCCCAAGGAGCAAGCGTCTTTTAATTTCCTGGCTACAGTCACCATCTGCGGTGATCTTGGAGCCCAAGAAAATAAAATCTGTCACTGCTTCCATTTCTTCCCCTTTGATATGCCAGGAAGTGATGGGGCCAGATGCCATGATCTTCGTTTTTTTAATGTTGAGTTTCAAACCAGATTTTGCATTCTCCTCTTTCACCCTCAACAAGAGGCTCTTTAGATCCTCTTCGCTTTCTGCCACTAGGGTGGTATCCTCTGCGTATCTGAGGTTGTTTATAATTCTCCCGGCAATCTTAATTCTGACCTGTGATTCATCCAACCCGGCGTTTCTCATGATGTACTCTGCATATAAATTAAATAAGCAGGGCGACAATATACAGCCTTGTCGTACTCCTTTCCCAGTTTTGAACCACTCGGTTGTTCCATGTCCGGTTCTTACTGTTGCTTCTTGACCCTCATACAGGTTTCTCAGGAGACAGGTAAGGTGGTCTGGTACTCCCATCTCTTTCAGAATTTGCCAGAGTTTGTTGTGATCCACACAATCAAAGGCTTTAGCGTAGTCAATGAAGCAGAAATGGACGTTTTTCTGGGATTCTCTTGCTTTCTCCATGAGCCAGCGAATGTTGGCGATTTGATCTCTAGTTCCTCTGCCTCTTCGAAACCCTGCTTGTATTTCCTGTAGTTCTCGGTTCACATACTGCTGAAGCCTAGCTTGTAGGATTTTGAGCATCACCTTGCTGGCATGTGAAATGAGTGCAATTGTGCGGCAGTTTGAACAATCTTTGGCATTGCCCTACTTTGGAATTGGAATGTAAACTGACCTTTTCCAGTCTTGTGGCCACTGTTGAGTGTTCCAAATTTGTTGGCATATTGAGTGCAGCACTTTAACAGCATCATCTTTTAGGATTTTAAATAGCTCAGCTGGAATACTGTCATATCCGCTAGCTTTGTTGTTAGTCATGCTTCCTAAGGCCCACTTGACTTCACTCTCGAGGGTGTCCGGCTCAAGTTCAGTGACCGCACTATCATGGCTATCAGGGACGTTAAGATCTTTCCTGTATAGTTCTTCTGTGTATTCTTTCCACCTCTTCTTAATCTCTTCTGCTTCTGTTAGGTCCCTGCCTTCTTTGTCCTTTATCATGCCCATCTTTGCACAAAACGTTCCCTTGAGAGCTCCGATTTTCTTGAAAAGATCTCTAGTCATTCCCATTCTATTGTTTTCCTCGATTTCTTTGCATTGTTCATTTAAGAAGGCCTTCTTGTCTGTCCTTGCTATTCTCTGGAACTCTGCATTCAGTTGGATATGTCTTCGCCTTTCTCCCTTGCTTTTTGCTTCCCTGCTTTCCTCAGCTACTTGTAAAGCCTCATCAGACAACCACTTGGCTTTCTTGCATTTTTTTTTCTTTGGGATGGATTTAGTTGCTGCCTCCTGAACAATGTTACGGACCTCCATCCATAGTTCCTTAGGCACTCTGTCTATCAGGTCTAATCTCTTAAATCTATTCCTCACCTCCACTGTATATTATATACTGTTCCATAAATTAGGGCTCACAGCCTTAATTATCTCATTGTTATTAAACATTCTTAAAAATTTGTACATACATAAAAAGCATACAAGTACACTTTTCAGGCTAGATAAAATCAATTTTGAATTATACCTTTGAGAACATAACTATTCAAAATTTGCTAATCAAACTTAAGTCTAATTTTTTCTAGACATCTGTACATCAAGCTTTTTGATGTGTATGCCTTACACAGTATTTTTTGCTCATTAATTGATGAGCAAAACCTTTAAGTACACCTTTGTCCTGGAATACAGTCTCAGACCTGTTCATTACTCAAATAACTTTTTGGCCCAAGTGATAGGGCTTTAAATCAGCATTTTCTCTTTGGATAGCATCCAGGTCTACTCAACCATTATTTTTATGCCAGTTACCCTGAATTCACTGTGAACTTGCTTGTGTCTCTGTGTTGTCTTCTCTTCAATACAATTTAATACAATACTTCTTATTTATTTACATTTCCAAATTCTTATTCATAACTGAACATTAATATTTAGTATTTGCATTTCATAATAAGACAACTTATATTGTTTTAAGAGAGGTAGGGTAGCATTTTTTCAATAGTCTTCCCAGCATGTCCAGTAAAGCAGAGTCAGCTATTTCCAAAAATCCAGGACAGGGGCTTGAGTGCAAACTATATTTTGTGGTCTTTAATTGTTGATTTAAAGGGGAAGAGCTGTGTTCTTCATATAGTCTAGTACCCTGTGGTTGCTTGACAAATGAGAACTAGGAGCTGTCTTTTTTCCATGATCGTTAGTGGCATATGTAAAAAATATATAGGGCAGTATATAATGCTGCCTCTGTGCTAGTGCAATGGGAAGCTAGGCTGAATCTACATATAGCAGTTATACCACTATCATAACTATTGGTACACATACCATGAATGTGTGGATTCAGCCCTAGTGTCAGGATTGAGCCCAGGCCCTCTGTTTTGGTTTTGGACTCTGATTCAGATTCGGAGACAGAGGTAGAAGAAGCCCAGCAGAGACAGGGAGAGGGGGAGGAAATTCCCCAAGACTCCTCAGGAGCCAGCAGAGAGCTTTCCCAGGGGCTTACCGAGAAGGAGGGCCAGGCTCAGAGACCCTCCTTCCCCCTCCCTGTGGGAACCCAGGCACTGTCGCAGGGGGAGGGAGCTTTGGGCTTGACAGATGCCAGAACTTGCCACCGAGTTAAGCGGGCAGAGCTGAGAGGAGGAGGTGGGAGGCATCACACCAGATTGGCTGAGAGGAGGAGGTGGGAGGCGTCACACCAGATTGGCTGAGAGGAGGAGGTGGGAGGCGTCACACCAGATTGGCTGAGAGGAGGAGGTGGGAGGCGTCACACCAGATTGGCTGAGAGGAGGAGGTGGGAGGCGTCACACCAGATTGGCTGAGAGGAGGAGGTGGGAGGCGTCACACCAGATTGGCTGAGAGGAGGAGGTGGGAGGCGTCACACCAGATGGGCTGCCCATCAGAAGTTGGGTCGGGAGGATCCTCCCTGAAGGCAGGAGCTCAGAAGAAGCCAGCCGAGCACAGTGGGAAACCTGTCTGGAGTTGAAAGGCAACTGGCTTGCTTTCAGTGGCTCTCTTTCCAAAAGATGTACTTTGCAAATTAGGCCTAGAGGATATCTCTAAGCTTTTGTACTTGCTTGAGAGGTGAAGAAGAGGTATTAGCGGATTAAAGAGTTTGTGGATTGCACAGGGAGTCTCTGCTGCCTCATTACTCAGCAGGAGGGCTTAGCATTCGTGACAGCTGGTGGTTGTGAAGCAAACAGAAAGAGCAGAAACCTTCATTTCCCGAATGGGGCAGATCAGCTCCGCTGACCTGCCCCATTCCAGAAATCAGTATTTCCACTCATTTCCAGTGTGGCTTTAATAAGCACTAGTTCCTGTTGCACCAGCAATAGGTCCTGCAGGCACAACAGAACTAGTAGAGGCACAGTGGCACTGCTGGATACCACCCACAATCTAGAATTGGATTCACAGTAATCTGTGATAACTATGGTCAATATCTACCATCTAAATATGTAATGTGGTACTTCTCTAACTTTCTTTACAATATATATTCTGAGAGTGCTGTCCAGTTTCATCTAGTGCTTCTTTATGATTTAAAAACAAAACAAAACAGTTTCTCTTCCTAATGATTGTGCTTTCTACCTGTGGTTCTTCTGCCTCATATTGCGCAGCTTCACCTCATAAACTAGCATGCTTTGTAACCTCAGCAACTGCTGATGTGATGCTGGCTAGGTTGATTTGAGAATGGTACATTAAATTAATCTTCCTTGAAGAAACTAGAAATTGAGTGCTAGATCAGTTTTAAGAAGGGACAGTGACGGCTGCTCACAAAATGTTGCCTTGGGTATTGAGAGAGTTCAGCCTGGATCCATCCTCAAGTCTTCTGATCTGAGGCCTTCTCAGGAGACTTCACAAAACCGCCATTTGGGCCATGGAATACAATACGCATTGAAAGGATCCAAAGCTTAGTGCAAGTAGACATGCTATCTGTAGACATGAATTCATTTTACAGTCAAGAATTCTGAGAACTGTAGTCTTTTAGGAAATGAACCAATACTTTAGAGCAGCCTCAGTAAACTACAATTCCCAGGATTCTTTGGGGAAAGCCACAGTAGATCTTGGTAAAAAATCAAATTTGTTCTATAGAGCATGGGGCATTGCTAGGGCCAGGCCCATAGGCCCTGTCCCCAAACCTATTTCCAATGGCCCCTGATCTATTCCCCAGAGCCCTAAGTGTCCATCGATACCAATGTAGGCATTCAATGTTCAAGGGGGATTGCAGCTGGGGAGGAAAGGGTTACGCCCCCTCTCCACATGCTCCAATACACCCCAGCCTCCAAGCCCCTGCATGGCAGTTACACTTAGAAAAAATATTTCCATTGGTGTCATGGAAGGTTTTCCCTAAGCTTAGCTGCCATGTACAGGAGGCCGGGGGGATTTCCAGGGGGATCACAGTTGAGGACAGAAAACTCTCCCTTTCCTTTGCACTGTGCCTCCGCCCATCCCTCCATGCATGGTAATAAAGCTTAGAAAAAAAACTTCAATTGATGCCATTGAAAAGATTGGGCCCTAAATCTTTCAAGTGCCTAGCAATGCCTCTGCTGTAGAGATATGCCCTTTGAACTCAGATGAACTGGCTTTCCCTGCTAGGAAGGGAGAGCCTGAAGCTGACATCAGCTTGTGTTACTGACAAGTCTTAAGATCCACACATATGTTCAGGATCTTTGGTGGTATCAGCTCTTTAGGGGTCCCAGAGGAAACCCCTCCTGGTTCCCGCCCCACACCACAGGGAGAAGACCTATGAGGTAGCACAAGTGGAGGTACAGAGAAGGTTCAGTGTCTTTTCCCTACATTGACAATACTTCTGAATAGGGAAAAAGTATAGCTTATCATGTAACAATCACAATCCCATATATCGATATATGTTGGTGTGTGGCATCCGTATGCTGGGAAGCCAGGCCGGTCGTATTTACCCAGTGCAGTGCATGCAGCATAACAGAAATTCATTCTCTTCTGAGTGGTTGTGAAAGCATGTTAATACTGAGTTGAGCATGGGATGTTTTAACTGACCACCATGCAAGTTAGTGGTCATGTGATTCTGTGAGTACACCTACCTGAAGGGCAGGTATTGTTGAACATGCAATATGGATACCATGAGATAAAATGACGGTTTGATAATGTCAGACTTATATCCAATATCGGAGTTATATTTCCCTAACACCTACCAGGGAAGGTGGCAGAGCAGCTTCTCTGATGTATCTTAAGTAATCTACAATCAATCCTGAAAAATGACTGTTTCATTGCCTTACGAGTACGTCCTAGGAGGTAGCCCTGTCATGCCTTAAAGACAGCGGCCTAACCTGAAAAAGTTGCTCACTATCAGCATGGGAATTCATCTGATGTGTACATATATTCACCAGCTTCTTGGTCTGTTTTCATGCATTTAATGAAGTTGGTGCTCACTATGAGAGCTGATGCCACAATAATGCTTTGGTTATATGCAGATGTATCTGGAAGTAAATCCCACTGAGTTCAGTGGAGCTTTTCTACATGAGGCTCTTAGTTGGCTGTTAATCTGCTGTATTTACTTTCAGTTTTGTGGCTGAATTGAGATCCGAGCACTATGCTAGGAGCATTTCCTTTCCTGCTGTTCTACTACATAACCTCCAGGCGGCAGTGTGGTATAGCAGAATAACGCAAATACACAAGTAGAAACTGCACTTTCTTTCACTTTCACAATTAAATGCTGCATTTTCCATGGTTTAAAAAACTCGCTGAAAGTGCTGGTTAGACACAGAAGTAAAACTGGAAGATCATGATGTTGTCTAATGAACCCATAAATAACCATGGGTAGGGAATGACGAATGCACAGTAAATGCCTCGTGTAGTAAAGCTGTTACTACATAGGACATAAAATACATAGGACCTGTTACTCTGGTGTCAGAGTATTCTTAGTACTTTAGTGAATCTCCTTATCACAGCAGTGGGCAGAACATAGATTGGGATCTACTGGTAGACCTCCAGGTGATTTGCAGTAGATCAGCATGGATTTTGCGATTCTCAATAGTTCAACAATAGTGACAACAAAAAGGCTTATTTTTTTTCCTAAATTAGGCTGCTTAAATCAAGAAAGCCTGGGGGAGAAACAGGAGTAAATTTGTATGTGAAAGGATTTGTGTATGACCTCCAGTTCTAAGCAACTTCCTGGAATGAACATGTGCTCAGAGGTGCCTCATTCAGCAATTCTACATCTACCCTCCTAAGCCACTATTTAGCACAGTGGTGCGAAATCTCAGGATTGGGGGGTCAAATCTGGCCATGTTGAGGTCCCAATCTGGCCCTCTGGGGTTTCCCAAGTGGCCATGCCCCCCTTCTCCAACCCATTTGCTGGTTTCCTGTCTTTTGTGCAGTTTGTTCCCCCTTCTAAAAGGTTGAAATGGCTTGCTGAGGAATGCTGGGAGTTGTAGAACTTTTTGTCTGTCTAATCATGTATAGGATTGCACCCTTAGTCAACTTCATCTTTGTTCTAAACTAAAATACCCCAACCTTGCCAGTCTTTCTTAATAGGGCAAGTGGACTTAGATGTATGGTGTGGCTGGCTCTGATTATGTAGGACCAATTAAATATGCACTAAAGTGTTCCATGTGGGCTGATCCAGCGGCTACAGCCACACAGATGATGTAAAAGACAACCTGAAAGAATTATACAGGTTCCAGTGGTAATCAAATGGTGGGTCACATTTTTTTTACCTCCTGCGTGAATTGCTGCCAGGAAGTGACATCGCCCCATCAACTGATAACAACTTCCTTCAGGTGGCTGTGGCCGTGGCATCGCTCCATGGGGATTATAGCACATATGACACTTAGCACTGATGGTGAACGAATGCGCCTGCACATGACGAAAGAGAGAGAGAGAGATTCTTCTCCTTCAAGATTTCCAAAGTTGAACAAGCTCTGGTATTCCAAGGGCCTTACAGGGGTGAGCCATGCTTGATGACATGCATATGAAGTACTTTCCTAATGGGTTTGCTTTTCATACTAACCTTTAATTTTACTGGTTTGTCATAAACAACCAATAGTGCCATTACACACTGACAATTTTAAAGCAGCTTGCAGTTGTCTCTTTCTGTGGTTGTTACTCTTTACTGATTGTAACAGCTTTTCTGCAGGAGAAGATATAAACCCATAGACATTGACAAGCATAATATTTTATATTGGGCCACATTGACTTCTTAAAAAATGATGGATAACAAAACAAAAGAAACCAGAACCCATAAAAGCCAAATGATGGATTTCTTTTCATGGGAGGGCGGGACTGGTATTTATAACCTCTGCAGTGGGAGGGCAGACATAAAGTAGGTTTTGTTGCTTTAGTTTTTATATCACAAGGCTCCAATCCAAACAGGAACCAAGTCTCTTGATCATTTGTAAAACAGAACATTTCCCCAACTGTGTTTCTCTGGAATCTTCAGAAAAGCTCTGGGCAACCAAAGACATGAAAGTTATTCTGACAGGCAGATGTTACTGGTGGATTACTCTAGGAATCATGTGTTAATGTTCTTTAAAAATAGTAAAGGCTGAGCTTTGTGACGTGAGTATATTTTTGCCCTTTTGTCATTAATGAAATATGCAATATAAATGACTTGTAAAGATGTAACTATAGGAGACCGTACATTGTCATTCATGCTGATCACCTGTTGAGTTTTAAAAATAATTTGGTTGCCTGTTTGAGGAGAATGGCTCCTGATGCTTATCTTGAAGCAGTTTTAAAATGTTTCTGTAAAATAACTATTTCACATGACACTGGTAAATCTAAAATATAATATTAAACATGCCAATCTGAAAATGTGTCAAATAAATTCAGTTTTGACTGGAACTAATATGAATCTCTTGGAAACTACTATGTGTTCAAGAATAATTTTCATGGTACATTAGAGTTTTTATTCTCCTGATTCGCAACTGATTCTCAGATAATACAAGTGAACCAAATCAAGTTCAATAAACTAATGCAAACAGACATAATAGGGTGTGTGTGTTTTTAAAAGAGTTTGGCCCTTCAGTACATTTCTATATTTAATCACATTATTTTTGCTTAATTTGAAGTCATATTGCTTGACATTCTTTCACCCTCAAAGTCCTGTTTTTCCTGTTGTACAGAGTCAGAATAGTTTTTGTTATTAACATTTTATTGAAAGATTTTTGATTGTATACATAAACAGACAATCCCATTCCTCTCTTCCTCTATCCCCCACCCATTTACTTTCTACCTCCCTCCCCACACTATTTAAAAATAGAATACAAAAATAAATAGAATTAAATAATGAAACAAAAGGAAAAAAGTGTATATGTATCAGAAATGTATGTCATACAAAACACTCCTGAGTTAAGAGTGTTCAAACATTTCAAGCAATCTTCCTTCTATAATTTGTAGGAGAGTCTCTTAGTAGTATTTTCTTCGAGGTTTTCATTTAATCTCCTACCATTTCTTTATATTAGTAAACTAAATAAGAATTCTCCACTCCGAATCCAGCTAAAGTCAGTTGTGAGACTTCAAAATCGTGAGACTTAAGTTAGTTGTAGTTATATGGGTTTTGGTGGGCTTAGGATGCGATCCTCTATACACTTGCCTGGGGATAAGTCCCCACTGAACTCAATAGGGCTTACTTCTGAGCAGACATATATAGGATTCCTCTATTTATCACAAGTAACTTTAGTAGGATCGGGGCCTCTATCTGTATGTACAGCTAAGCATCACAATATGGCTGATTCCTTTAAAACGTAATATCAAATTATTCTGGTCAGTTTTGATTGGTGTTGTTTTACTTAACCAGCACCAGCAGTAATCATTATTCAGTTATAACTCCAGTTCAATGTGAAGTACTTGAGGATTGTAAGTAAAATATTACTGTAGATTATACTGTAATATAGAGAAAGTAAATATGCTGTAACCTTGTACTCCTTTAAATTGTTTTGTTCACACTGTTATATATAGTGATATGCTAATTTTAGTGCTACTGTTGAGATAAAATAATGTTATTTCAGATTTATTCCCATATATAAAGCAGCCAAATATTTAGACCATTATATAGTCTGTAGCCAAAACCAAAATTGCTGAACCCAACAACTTAATATTTAACAATGGATGACAGTCATGTGTAATGGAACTGTATGCATGTATACATCTGTGTGTAAGTAATCTGACTGCTGTATTTTGCAGGTGTCTAATTAAGGATTTTGAAAAACGGCCATCTATCAATCACCTTTTAGAACATCCCTTCATAAGACAGGCCCATGGTAAGGACATGGCACTCCAAAAACAGCTGGCTGATCTCATTCAAGCACAACAACAGTTATGCTCTGTAGCCAAGACAAGGTACTGCACAATTTCCTATAACCTTCCCCAGACAACTAAGTTCCAGAATGTGGAGCTTTTAGCTGTGATATATATAACGCCTTAGAGATGTTTGCCCAAGTAGAGCAAAAGAGGTCTGTGTGCAAAGCTGATATGGTGGAAATGCACATCATGATGCACATTCCCATCTACAACATGATGCTCATCCTGGCTGCATAATTCAAATAACATTATTGGTTTTGGCTGGGAGCATCTCGATGAATGTGGGGATGCATCTCCCCATTTGGATTTTTCCTGGACTGCTCTAGTTATTATGGATCTGTATGTAATTACGGTATCCCATATAAATGGAGAGCTTCAAGACGAGGGGAATAATTTTCTCATTCGTGTCTTCTAAATGTTTTCAACTATAATGGAAGCTTCACATTTTGGTAGTTTCCTGGATTTACTGATAATACCAGCACTTGCATGCAAGTGTTCATTAATCAGTAAATGAACTTTTAACAGGGAACGTGCTCATATTTTGGTGTCTTTTTTGGCAGAAAATTCAAGTGTTAATAATAAAGTGATAGTGGTGACATATTAAGGGTACAAAACTACAAGGGCATTACGGTTTGGCTAGCCATTGCTTGCAAAGCTGACTTTGATTGCTTTGCCAATGGCTTAATATTGCCACCCCTTCTTCTTATAAAGCATGGTATTCAATATTCACCAGGAAGAGCCTTCTTTTCCAGTACAACCTAAGGACTAAGAATTTCTTGGTTTTGCGGCTGTCCAGAGGGTGGCAGGATTTCACTGTTTTCAAAGTGAATTTAAAATGCAAATGAAAACACACTTCCTCTGCTCAACAGTCATTTTGTAATATGAAATTTGTCTAGTGCTAGATAAGCTGTAAACCATTATTGTAAATAAATACCTGCTAATGTTGATGAAGAAAATTAAATGTCATGATTCATAAGTCATAAAAATGTATGTACATACCCAGATACAGTGAATGTGCTATTTGAAAACTAAAAGCCTTAAAGTAAAACTTTAAGAACACAGTAATAAATGCAGTTTCAAGGTGAGGTTGACTTTCCTGATATCACTGCAAGGGGAATTATTCTACATACTCTTCTAAAGCAAAAATCTAAATCATAGAATAGTAGGTTTGGAAGGGGCCTATAAGACCATCGAGTCCAACCTCCTGTGTCAGTCAGACATGCTTCAGAAGGCTGGTCTTTCACGTGTCTCTGTCTTTTCCTTTTCTCTCTCTGCTTAAGCATGTCATGTATGGATTCTTTCCCTATTGACAGCTGCTATTTGTATGTTGTTGTTTTTAATCTGTCATACAGTGAAAATTGATGGGAATATGAAATGGCTAGGCCGCTGTTTGGATCAAGTGTGAAAAACATGCTTGTGTGAATCCACCCTCAGACACAGAAAATAACAGCCTCTGAATACAGTAACAACACTTCTTGGGTGCTTCCAAACAAGGATTTATAGCGCCATCACCCTGCCTCATTTATGGAATTTTATGGGTGTGGGCTCTAGAGAATGTAGTCTCCTACTCATAACTCTCCAGTACTTTTCCACCACTTCATCCACCTTTTTTCTCACTGCATGAAATCCATTAAGGAAGAAAGGATGGAGTAGCAGCCAAATGTCTTCTGACTGGTGGCTGTAAGAGCTGTCTATCTGGAAGCATAAACACGTTTCTGATATTGGACAAATGAGTGGTGCAAGCCTGTGCAGGCAACAGAATAAGGAGAGGCCTGAAGTGGTAAGGTGGACTGTATCACTTCAGATTACAAATGAGGGGAATATTATTTTTAAGAGCTCCTGCCCCTTATAAAACAAAAAACTCCATATAAAAATCTAGCACATCAGGGAGAAAGCTTCCATCATGGATTATTCCTTGTTGGGCTAGCCTAAAGAGAGTTTTTCACATAGGGGAGCATTCAGAAATGTAAGTTTGAAATGGTACAACCCATTCTACCACCTCAGGACTCTAGCACCTCATTCTCACCTCAGTCTGCTGCATGTGTAGAACAGGCCAGAGGCTGATCTATAACAATAAAAGAAGGTCTGCGATAACATCTCTGACCAGGGTCAGACTTCCCTAACCAGCACATAGCTTTACAGTCCATGCAGTTTGAAGCTAGGGAGATTAGTAGGCTGAGGGACAGAGTTATACAGCTGGCCCCTCGCCTGTTGTGGCAGCCCTCCTCAGGGAAACGTAGTGCATAGACTCTACTCTAAGGGGGCTGTAGGGGTACACCATGGTGGGGGCCATGCATGGGTTGCCAGTGGGTGTGGCTTCACTCCAGTGGGTTGGATGCAATGTGTCCAACTCTAACAGCTGGATAATGTTGCTTGAAGGCTTTGCTATCAAACCAAGAGCTATTCCAACCCATGAGAAACTGGGAATGTCCACTAGTAATATGATAAAGCAGGGTTGTTGTTTTTTAAGCTATTGCCATCAGTGTGGAATAGCTTCCAGCTTTTATTTCAACCAAATAGCAATTTGTAACAAAATGATTTGGTATAACAGAGTCTAATGCTCTGTGGCACTACACAGCCACAGAGCATTAGACTCGAAGCCAGCATGGATTTGTCAAGAACAAGTCCTGCCAGACGAATCTGATCTCATTTTTTGATCAAGTAAGCTCCCTTGTGGACTGGGAATGCTGTAGACATCATATACCTCGACTTCAGCAAAGCTTTCAACAAAGTGCCCCCTGATCTCTTGATGAGCAAACTAGCTCAAAGTGGGCTAGATGAAACAACAATCCGGTGGATCCACAGTTGGCTACAGAATCGCACTCAAAGAGTGCTTATCAATGGGACCTTCTCAAACTGGGGAGAGGTAATGAGCGGGGTACCGCAGGGCTCAGTCCTGGGCCCAGTGCTCTTCAACACGTTTATGAATGACTTGGAGGAGGAGGTGCAGGGAATGCTGATCAGATTTGCAGATGACACAAAATTGGGTGGGATAGCTAATACTTTGGAAGACAGAAACAAAATTCAAAGTGATCTGGATAGACTGGAGCGCTGGGCAGAAAACAACAGAATGACATTTAATAGGGATAACTGCCAAGTTCTGCACCTAGGAAAAAGAAACCAAATGCACAGTTACAAGATGGGGGATACGTGGCTCAACAACACTACAAGCGAGAAGGATCTTGGAATTGTTGCCGATCACAAGCTGAATATGAGCCAACAATGTGATGTGGCTGCCAAAAAGGCCAATGCTATTTTGGGCTGCATTAATAGAAGCATAGCTTCCAAATTGGTTGGAAGTACTAGCTCCCTTCTACTCAGAACTGGTTAGACCTCATCTGGAGTACTGTGTCCAGTTCTGGGCACCACACTTTAAGAAGGATGCAGACAAACTGGAGAGGGTTCAGAGGAGGGCAACAAAGATGATCAGGGGACTGGAAACAAAGCCCTATGAAGAGAGACTGAAAGAACTGGGCATGTTTAGCCTTGAGAAGAGAAGACTGAGGGGAGATATGATAGCGCTGTTCAAGTACTTGAAAGGTTGTCACAGAGAGGAAGGCCAGGATCTTTTCTCGATCATCCCAGAGTGCAGGACATGGATTCATGGGCTCAAGTTACAGGAAGCCAGATTCTGGCTGAACATCAGGAAAAACGTCCTGACTGTCAGAGCAATACGACAGTGGAACCAATTACCTAGGGAGGTGGTGGGCTCTCCCACACTGGAGGCATTCAAGATGAGGCTGGACAGCCATCTGTCAGGGATGCTCTGACTTGGATTCCTGCATTGAGCAGGGGGTTGGACTCAATGGCCTTGTAGGCCCCTTCCAACCCTACTATTTTATGATTCTATGATTCTACAGAGTACCATACAGTTCTACAATGGTTGGAGAATCTTGCTTCTCTTTTTAGCACAGAGCTCATTTAAGAAACAATCCTTAATTATAAATCTGGTTGATGAGTTGGAAGGTAAAGATCCATTTAATTACTGTGCAGTGTGTCATTATGGGCCAGGTTGGTTCATCACATATGTGCTACCCTAAGAGCATTTTGGAATTTAGTATACAGCTGGCCTGGCTTTAGATCCAGAGCTAAGCTACATGATCAGAAACTGCACATGATGCATTTGTGTCTGGTTTGGACTGTCCCACTTCGGACTGTGGATGGAACATTGAAAGTTGCAATGCTTCCCTACACATACAAAATTACCATGCCAGGGAGACGGTCATGATAGTGTGTTTTTAAATATATGGGTAAGCTACCAGTTGTGGTCCAAAGTGGTAGAGTACAGCAACATATTCATAACATAATATTGCTGAGTGTGTTAGAGTCAAACAGACCCATGCTGAAGCCTAATATACTGAAGTACATGAGAGCTGTTCACGTAGAAATTTCAGAGCATGTTGCAATAGTACAGGCTATGACTGCATTTGTTACACGTTCATACCCAGGGTGGCCACTTACACATCACCAAAAAGAAGAAACTCATCACCCCAAAAGAGGACAAAAGAGGACATGGATTTGCATAAGAGTTGCATGTATTAATTTATATGTATAGATGTACATTTAGAAATAATTACTATAATTCAAATAGAACTACAGTAATTTCACCATAGTGACCAAGTGACTGGTGTGCCTGCTCATTCTGCTGTCCAGGTGCTAACTCTGGAAGGGCAGCTTCAAGGCTGTTCTTTCTTATGATTGTTTATCTTTAAACTGGACATAGACTGGACTACCCTTCAAACAGAGGGTGCCTTCAAACAGACAAGGATTGTCTTCTCACAGCCTGTCAAACAGAGGACTATATAAAGCAGAACACATGACCATTCTACCCATGCCATGTTGTTGACACATGGACACAGTCACAAATGCAAGATAAGCACCATTTGGGGGATCTGTGTGTGAACATCTCCCTTCTTCTTGGAGTAATAGGCATCCATCTACCTTGCTGGAATCTTTTTTGGGAACCTTGCATCCAAATGAATGAAAGTATACCATGTAGCTTCAATAGATGAGGGTCCAAACGTTTTTTGAAGACATCATGTAGTCCTCTGAATGGTTTTTGAGTTTAGGAAATAGTCTATCCCTGCCCAAGCCAACGTTCACAAATGCGCATGCACAGATTTACAAGTGGGAGCCATTTGATGAATTGAATAGCTATGTGTTATATTGCAGTTTTCACTTCTCATACCTACTGTCTGACCAGCAATCATGCACGCGGGGGCTTTTGAGGGCAGGAATTTCCTCAGGCCACTGTGCTCTTGATAGCAAGAGAGATCCATCTGATGAAGGATCATGCTATCCCACAGAAGAGCTTTGCTCAATACTTCACGATTGCTCCATACTTTGCTGTTGATTTGATTTCAGTTGAAGACCCCGCTTTTCTAAGCCATACTTTTTTGAGACAGCAGATGTGATTATAACCTGCATAGCTACTCTGGTCCCATCTCCACTATCTCAAATTGAATAGATACACGGCAAGGGTCAACAGTGACATAAATCTGATATGTGGCTATCCAGTGTGTGATGTCATCTTGGCATTGATAAGAAAAGCAGTACCAGCTAAAGTGACTAAAATCCATTTCCAATCTCATCCCCTCCCAAAGAATTAAATTGACTGAGAGCTGAGAAACCATGATATTCTGCCCAAGGGATTCCAGTGAGTCCATGGCCAAACCAGCATCCAAGTCTCTAGAACAGGAGTGGGCAACTTGTAGCCCTCCAGATATTTTGGCCTATAACTCCCATGATCCCTCACTGTTGGCTATGCTGGTGAGGGGAGCTGATGGGAGCTGTAGGTCAAAACATCTGGAGGGCCACAAGCTACCCAACCCTGCTCTAGAGCCAGAGCTAACGCTACACACTGTCCATGCTGGCTCTCTAGGCAGTCTCTTGTTAGGCAGCTTTTTTAGAACAGCAGTCTGCCACTAGCAGGGAGGTCTTGCAACATGAGCCAGTTGTTCTGCCAGTTCCAATTCCAGTTTGAAAGCAATTAAGCTGCAAGAAACTACCTTGTTGCCCAGCTTGTAATTTCCTCCGTACACTCTGCTAGGACGCGTAGATAACACCAGGCAAAGCCAAGAATAGCTCTTGGGTCGTAAAATGATGGCATGCAGAATTAATGTGGTTTAAAAATGCAGTTTCTTCCAGACATTGTCTGGGTGAATACCAGGGGAAAGATAGCAAACCTGAAAGCCTACTGTGGGCAAGAACACTACCATTTTGCAGCCTGATTACATTGTAAATGCTAATGATGACATGGATTCTTATTACAGTCCTAGCATGTGTGATGTTGCAATTAAGGTTGTGCCAGGGTTGTCATTGTGACGCTTGTGAAATGTACTCAAGGCATAAGTCTCTCTGGCCTCTCGATCCTACTGGATGCAACCGTTAGCATTTGAACTGTATTGGAAGCTTGATACTGCTGATGCTGTAACTGAAGTCACCAGCTCTCTTCTGTTCCCATTGTGTGGAAGGTTTCCTTTGTTAATTGTAGCAATTCCATCTCTCCCTCACATCCCGCTGCTGGACAATGAATGGGGGGGTTGCAGATCAGATTAATGCTATGACTCTTTTAAATAGAAGGTATTCTTTGTTAACCTTCATGGAAAAAAGGACAATAAGGCAACAGGTGGGGAAATGGGTGGGATGGGATGTGTGATGCAAAAATTAGGGACTCGGATAAAATGTGATTTTTGAAGATGTGGCATAGTGACATTCTCATTATCATAAACATGGAGAGCCCTGGCCCAGTTCTCCCAGTGCTCTTGCTGGTCTGTATTCTTGATCAGTGTGACCTTGGGGTATATATGCTTTGGGGTATATAGGGTCTGTTAATACAATCCTAGAAAACTAATGTTGTAGGTTCCCCACATTTATTTCCCTGAAGAAGGCACATTAAGGCTGCAATCCTGTACACAATTACCTGAGAGTAATTCCCATTGAACTCAATGAGACTTACTTCTGAACAGACATATATAGGATTGCACTGTTAAGTTGGATGTTTAAACAAATGAAGTGTACTAGTCTAAATAGTAACACTCACCCGCCCTTTTTAATGTACCGTTCATTTAAATTGTGTGGACATTGCACCACTTGTACATTGCTGGCCAAGCCTTAGACATTTTAGCACCTGTATCCAAATTTAGGTGCAAAAATATCTAAAATGCCCCCCCACCCCTGTACTCTTGACTGGAGGCTGGAGCTCAATTTTAATTTTTAAGTGATACACATGAAATGGTGAGTGGAGGCAGGAAAATGGCTCCCCATCTGCAATCTGCTGCTCAAAGCAACTGCTGCACACTAAGGCTGGCCCTGTCTTCCTGTTCTTCCTCCATCACTTTTCTACACAAAGAACTTTTCTACATAAGGCTTTTAATCAGATGTTAATCCATTGTATCTACTTTCAGTTTCATCACAGAATTGAGATCCAAACAATACATGAGGAGCGTTTCCCTTCCTGCTTTTCTGCTACATAACCTCTAGGTGGCACTGTGGTATAGCAGAATAGCACAAATGCACAAGTAAAAAAAGTGTTTTCTTTCTTACAATTAAATACTACATTTTCCCTGCTCTAAAAAAATTTGCAAAAAGTGCTCTTTAGACACAGAAGTGAAACTGGAGGATCATGATGTCATCTAAAGAACCTATAAACAACCATGAGTAGGGAATGACAAGCGCATGATAAATGCCCCATGTAGAAAAGCCCTTATACTCAGGGCTGGCCTTATCGTTAAGTCAGAATGAGGCAGTTGCCCCAGGCGGTAGATGCTGGGTGATGCAGAGAGGGCAACCTGCTCTGCACCCCCTAAGTTGGCTGCTGCTTTCAGGTGCAGTGGAGGACACTATCCTATCACCAGTACCCAAGTAAGATTCACCTGCCAGTTCAGTTGGCTTCTGTAGGTAGAATGGAGGGGGTGCCATCTTCTTTGCCTCAGGCAGCAAAATGACTTGAACTGGCTCTGCTTATGCGCCCTCTTTTCCTGGTTTGTAGGCTTTGTTGGTCAGGACCCCCAAACTAGAGAGAATAAGCTGTAACCCAGAGAAGGGATGTATTTTTAAGATCCCAGTTTGGCTATCCCTCTGCCCCCCATACTCTGCCATGCCCTGCCACCTCAGAAGAGCAGCTTATGGGGAAGGGAAGCCAGGTCCAATCCTAGACCAAATGGCACCCCAGGTGAGGAGCATTTTCATTCCCCCTTCCATTTGTTAAACTTTGTAATATTTTTATTGCATTTTCCAACTTTGAAAACTGATTTATCTCTGTCCTCAAGTCCATGGATTTGCATGCTAGGTTCTATAAAGTTGTATTCATTCACAACATCTGAACTTTTTGTGGTATTCGTTTCAACGCTTGAGTGGTTATTTGAGTACACAATCTGTGAGAGGTATACTGTGAGCTGGCACCTCCTCAGGTGTGACGCCCCAGGCAGTTGCCTGGATCCCCTGCCACTAAAGGCAACTTGGAAGGAGGCCTACTAGAGAGATACAGAAGAGCTTGGCTTGTTCCCATTAAAGCCCTGTGCAGCTGTTACATCACTGTGTCCCGTGGATATCTCCTGGACCAGGGACTGTAGTAACTGCTTCTTTATGAGTGCAGCCACAATGCTTGCTCGCCTTCTCGCTTTGTTCTGAACTAAATATACCCAGAGACAGCAGAAGCCCCCAGAGCCCCCTTCCACAACCTGGTGCTCTCTAGATGTTTGGGGCATCAACTCCCATCAACCCCAGCCAGCCTTGGGGCCAAATCTAGTCCTCCAGGATTCCCCCAAAGGCCATGCCCCTTCCACCCGCTTTCCCCCAACCACTAACTGTTTGGTGGTTTCCTGGATTTTGGGCAGCCCCCCCACCCCGCCATTCTAAAATGTGGGAATGCCTCTCCTAAGGCTTAGTTACAGGGAGTAAGAGCTTTAAGCTAAATTATGCTGGGATTTTTGGTATTTGGGGGGTTTGTTCCACCACTTTTGCCTTTGGCCCACTCACCACTGCAATATGGCCCACCACTGTAATACAGCCCCCGCGAGGTCCTCTAAAATGGGATTTGACCCTCAGGCTGAAGGAGGTTCTGCACCCCTGCCTTGACATAGAACATATACAACAGCAGCCTTCATAGGTAAAGACTTCTTTGAAGCCACACATCTTTGAAGTTCACATCAACAATCTGCACCAATGCAGGCTTCTAGATTCCACTGCATAAGGGCTGGGCTTGAATGGAGGCAAACTACTCAGCTCTTCCATCTTTAAGGTTGGCCCCCCTCCTCCTCAGTCACCACACCTTTGGGCAGACAATGAGTATCGCTATTAAGGATAGAGACCCTTTCTTCAGGTTGTCACCTGGTAATCCTGCCCAACGTGCATCTCTAGCACATGTCCAATTTCAGGCACAGGTATCTACTTTTCTAATGTTACAGGGCTCAGCACTGAGCAAACTCAAAACTCATCAGTATGAAATCACTCTGAATGTGATTGTGTTTCATTCTTTGAAAAAGATTTGCAGGACACAGGACCAATAGAAAATGGATGAGGCCAGCAGGGGACATGATGCTAATGTGATGTTACGCTCCATGCTAGTATTGCCCTTCTGAGTTAAGCACAGAGATCTTTGTGTTTTAGTGATATTTGACGAAGAAGTTTCCTTAGCAGCATGTGCTTTTTAGGTGTTTTTTTTAAGCCTTCAGTAATAAAACGGACATTTTCCATTGCCCAAGGGAAAAAAAACACAGCAGGAGTTTTATATTTATTCAGAAAAGTAGTTGATTTGCAAACCAAGTCAGCAATTAGAAATGGCTTAGTATAAAAAGGCTGTGAATATAAGGTGCCCCCAAATGAAAATAACAGCTCATAAACTCATCTATGCATCAAGTTAGAATTGCAAAGGCATCTAGAGAGTCATTCCAAGTAGGCACCTCTCAGCTGCAGAGTTCTTTTCCCCTGGAGACTTCAGCAATGGCTGAACATCTTCCAGAAGCAATGTAAGACTTCTTTATTTCAACTGGCCAGGAATAGGGTGGTGTGGGAGTAGAGTTTTAATATTTGTAACTTTCCCCTCTCCCCCCCCAACTGCTTTTCATCATGTTATTATCCAGCTGAACCTGGTCTGAGGGACAGACCAGAAATCTCCACATTCTTATTATAAATTCAGCAAGGAAAGCAAATGTGCACAATATTCTTAATTTACACAATGTTATATGGAGGATAAGGTCTTTTTCTTCTTTACTGAAGTGCCATAAGGACTGATGGAAGGACTGGTAGAAGACAGCTGAGGCTGAAGGGGTAGGAGAAAGCTAATGTACACATATATAGATGTTGCAATGTTTTTGGCCCATCACTAGTGTTGACATACTGGGTCAAAGTGTTCCCACCATTATGCTCTTTTGATGCATCATCTAGAAATAAGTTAACTAAGGATGAATTTCAGTGTTTTTTTCTTTCCTTTTACCTGTGACTTTTTGTAATTCTACAAAGTCAAGTGAGATTTTGTAGTCTCATCTCATGCAACTAGGTCATGACATGTGATGGATCACAATTTTCCAAACCTAGTTGAAATAAGTCCAATTTTTTAGCTTTTATAGTGGTAAGCCAGAAGTAGGTTAGTGCACCTGAAAAAACTGGTATGCTATGACACATAAAAACTCCTTGCCACTATCATGGGTAGATATGAATGCTTTACCTTTTCAGGAGCGGAACCTGTTTGTGTAAGCTTATCAAAACCAAGTTGCTTGTTCTGGACAGAGATATATGAAACAAGTAGGATCACTTCTCCATAGTGATCAATTACCTACTGTTAACCCTTGCAGACAGCTGGGCCACCTTGACATGATCATAGAAGTAAGACCATAGCACAGATGGTAAAGCACATGTTTTGCGTGCAGATGGTTCAATTCCAGGCCTCTCTAGTTCAAAGGTTCAGGTAGCAGGTGATGGGAAAGGCCTCTGCCTGAGGGCCCAGAGAGCCACTGCCAATCAGAATAGATAGTACTGAGCTGGATGGACCAATGGCCTGTCTCGGGCTGAATCTACAATTACCACCTTTTTTCGCTTCCAATGAGGTTGCACCACCCACCTGTCACACTACGCAGTAGTCGCCTCGAATTGGAACCGGAATTTCCCACTTCCATGTTCCCACTTTCAATACCCTAATATCCTGGTATTTCCCCTTAATGTGCTCTGATTTTCCACCTTCACTACTGTATCCGGTCGTAATCCCTTCACCCATCTGTCCATATACGGCAGTGTTTATATTTCCCTCCTGTCCAATCACAGCTCTCGACGGCCCCATGTCTTCTTCCGGCTACTGATCACATAGCTTGCTCAGCAGCCCCTGTTTCCTCAGCAACAAGCAAAGGGCTGGATGTGCACGTGCTTGTCTGATCTTGGAAGCTAAGCGGGGTCGGCCCCTATCGGTAGATGGATGGGAGACTGCCTGGGAATCAGGCTTCCTGCACTGAGCAGGGGGTTGTTGTATCCCTTCAAATGAGACTAAGTTTTACCCCTTCCTATCCCCTGCTCAGGATTTTTTTTTAAAATTCAGGCGTTATCCTCGCAGAATCGGGGCTTCTCCACAATGTGTTTTTTTTAATTCAGGCATGATCCTTGAAGATTCGAAGTTGTGAAGCTTCACAACTTCGAATCTTTGAAGATCATGCCTGAATTAGGGGGGAAAAAAATGGCGGAGAAGCCCCGATTCTGTGAGGATAACGCCTTAATTTTTTAAAAAAACATCCGGACGGGGGATAGGAGGGGGGAAAACTTAATCTCATTTGAAGGGATAGAACAACCCCCTGCTCAATGCAGGAAGCCTGATTCCCAGGCGGTCACCCATCCAACTACTGACCGGGGCCAACCCTGCTTAGCATCCGAGATCAGACAAGCGCGCGCAGGAAAACAGCACAGTGCTTGAGTGTGAACCGATCTCGCGCATTCGATGAAGCACTGCAATGGGGAAAATGGGTGAGTGTGAATAATCACGTTTTAGTGTGAGAGCATTTAACCCGACGGGACACTGAATTCATTGCAATGGCAGGTGCAATGTAGATTGGCCCTTGGTCTAAGGCAGCCTCCTCTGTTCCCTTTTATACTAATGCCCCAGGGAGAAGTTAATCTGGGAAAATCAGTGTGCTCTCTGATGACACCAGCTGCCTACTTCTGTAGAGAAGTCCTTTTGGCCACTGGAATATCCTCTCCTGACTCCAAGCTGATCCAGCCTCTACCTCAGGTTGATTCCAGTGCAGAAAAATGGACTGCAGGGCTCAAAAGTACAACCTCTATATGCTCCGCCACACAGAGCTCAGCTTGTGTAAATTACTATAGTGGCATTGAATCTAACAACATTACATTGATTTACCCAAAGATGCGAACCTACAAGCTGGTATTTATTAAAAGATGTATACGCCACCTTTTAGGGTTAACCCTCCCAAGGCAGCATACACAATTTAAAACCTCAAAACACAATAAAATAATTATTAAAAACAATAATAAAATAATAACGTCAAAATTAATAATTAAAACCAAATAACACTACATACATGATGATACCCAATGAAGTCCTCAATTACAGGCCAAGGTAAATAGGTAAATCCTTAGGGCCTGCTTGAAGGGCTGTAATGATGAGGCCTGGTGGACATCAAATGGAACAGAGTTCCACAAGTGGGGGGCCACTACTGAGAAGGCCCTATCCTTCATGCTCACGAGCCTAATTGCTTTGACATGTGGGCATGCAAGCAGGACTTCTGATCTCAGGGTGTGGGCAGGGTTTGTTTGGTTTTTTGTAATTAATGTTTTATTGTGAAATTTCAACAAAAAACAAAACAGAGGGAAAGAAAAACATGTAGCTTCATAAATTTGAATATATCACCGTCATATGCATGCATATGGTGTGTGTGTGTGTGTGTGTGTGTATGAATGAATGAAATGACTTTCTAAGAATTATACACAAACCTCAACAAAAGCATATCAAATATCGATATAAGTATCTGTTCACAAGTGGCATCTATATCCTACCCAAGCAGGTTGGTATGGGTGAAGGTGGTTCTTCAAGTAACCTGAACCCAAACCATTTAGGGCTTTAAAGGCTGCCCTTCGGGGCTTTAAAACCCAATACAACCTTTAAATTTGGCCTGGAAATACAGTGGCAACCAATACTGCTACTACAATATGGGTGTCACATTATCCCACAGCCTAGTACCTACCAGTACTTGAGTGGCTGCGTTTTGTGTCAGTTGAAGTTTCCAAACTATCTTTAGAGGCAGCTCCACATAGAGCACATTACAGTAATCCTGCTTGGATGATACTAGAGAATGGATAACCAAAGCAAAGACGAGCCTCTCCAGATAGGGTTGCAGTTGTTGTACCAGACTAAGTTGGTAAAAAGCACTCCTGGTCACTGTCACCACCTGAGCTTCCCAGGTAGTGATATGTCCAGGAGAATTCCCTAACTGTGTATTTGGTCCTTCAGGGGGAATGCATCCCCATCTAGGACCAGTTGCAATGTTCCATCCAGAGTAGTTGGCTTCCCTACCCAGGGTACCTCCAACTTGTCTGGATTAAGTTTCAGCTCATTCACCCTCATCCATCCCATAAACTCTCTCTGGTAAATCTCATGAATAATAAATGTTGAAGAAGATAAACAGTGTTCAAGTTTATTTACAGAGATTGGTAATAAATTCATATCTTCTTTATTGTGTTCACCGGTAAGTAGTTCCATTGTAGTAATTAAATTAATTCTGTCTTGCTACTTACTAGCCTCGTCCTGGGCCCAATCTACATGGAAATGGAATGAGAAGCGCTTTCTGGTGATATCAAGATTTTCATGATATCCCTGATGGACCTGCTTTGGTCCATCAGGGACACATGAAGCAAGAAAAGTGGGCTATACACTATCTAAAAACCCTCTATCACAGGTCACACAGCACTTGAAGCCCCCATACTTCGGGGTTGGGTGGGTGGAGTAGAATTGAACGTCATCAACCCCATAGGTGCTGCTTAGTGAATGAGAGAGGCTTGTTCCTCGCCCCTGTCCACCCTCCCCTGCTCAGGGAAGTTTACTGGAAGCACTGAATTAAGCTCCTGTAATTTACCCCACATCTCTCCCCTCTCATCCACCATTGGGATATTGTGGAAGATTAAAAGTTAGTGTGCTGTTGTGAATGGGAAAAACAGGCTACATAATCTGAATGGGTGAAGCAGCTACTGCGCTATTGTGAATTCTTGAAACCATGCTACTGCACTATTATGAATGGGAAAAACAGGCTACGTGTGGTGAACGGGTAAAGCAGCTACTGTGGTATTGTGAAAGCTTGAAACTGCGCTATGGGAAAATGGGAATGGGAAAAACAGGCTACATAATCTGAATGTGTAAAGTAGCTATTGCGCTATTGTTAATTATTGAAAAAGTGCTATTGTCAATGGGGAAAACAGGCTACATGCTGTGAATGGGTAAAGCAGCTACTGTGCTAGGCTACATATTGTGAATAGGAAAACAGCACTACTGTGATATAGTGAAAGGATGAAATAGAGCAAAGTAGTGGTAAGTGGGAAAGAAAGCCTGTGTCCAAAAGTGGCCTACTGCGAATGGGGAAAAAGAGGGAATGGGGGGAAGGGAAGGGAGTAGCCCCACCCCTTGGCCATGTCACTGCCAGGTCACAGCCAGGTCACAGAGGCATGCCCAGGATTTAATGCGGGGGGATGGAGCACACTGCAGCAGAACTGTGCTTAATGGAAAAAAGATGCCCTAAAAGGACTTTCCAAAAATGCACCTTTTCCAGAGGGAAGCTGTAGGGTTGCTGCAGATTGGCAACAGCGTCATCTATTGTGAATGACTCTGATATGCTCTCGCTCGACACTAAACTGGCCATGTAGATTGGGCCCTGGTCAGCTTTGCTTTTCATAGCATCTTCATGAGAAGTTTAGGGTGCAACAGACAGCACCAGCAGAAAGCTCTTAGATGCTTTTTATGTTGCTTTAAAAAAAAAAATCTCCCTGACACCATTTATGCAAGCAATCATGCTTCAAATGAAACCTATTGAAAGAAACATATTGTTCTTGGGATGCTAGCAGGCACTTCAGTAGCCAAAAATAAACCTTGAATATGAATAAAAGAGAAACCGAGATCCATTAAAGTACTATACACCCATCAGTAACAGAACCACTCTAGTAAAAACCTTTCCCCTTTTACTTCTTGTTAAAAGGCAAATTTCAGTTTCTGATCAATAAAGTGTTTGTGCCATATAATTGCTCATGTCATAGGAGGTGTAGGAAAAACAACCATTTTTTGAAATGTAGTTAGGACAAGCTCATATCTGGGATCATTTGGAGTAATACATGCTGATTTTGGAAGAACAAAATAGAGAAAAATGCATCTTTAAGTTCTTCAAACAACATCAGCAGACAGCAAGAAAGCACGGGCCTTCTCTTACCAAGGCCTTCATTTGCCACCACTGCTGCTGTCCTTGGAAGCTTCCTAATCAAGTCAGAACATTGGTCCATCTACCTCAGCCATAAGGAACCTCTGACTCACTGGCCCAAAATGGCACAAAGGGGTTCTCCATGGCATCCATCCTGCCAAGCTTCTTCCCCAGGCCCTGCCCCTTTCCCATGCCCCAACAATGAGAGGGGAAAGGGCACATCCCTGATCTTCAGCAGATGGGAGATAACCCATGTGGATATTCAATATTCATGTGGATGACCCCCAGTATTCTACAGTTCTCCATTTTCTTTCATTATCTTCTTTTCATCTTAAGCTCTGGTATGACTCATCTACACATTCTTTGGTGCATTGTTCTTCATCTTGGTTTTAGAATTGCTCTATTTCTGTCCTCTCGGTTGTTGAATTTCTTTTGTCGGACCATCATTTATATTATGGTCCGTTATAGTCCTCTTCTTTACGCTCTTTATGCTCTATTTCTCGCTCCTTCCATGATCTACATTCTATTAACTATGAGGCTTTTTCTCAAGCATTGTCTTCCTCTCTTCCTTTTGTTATTTCTGCTGGCTCCCTGGACTCAGTTGTTTCTGCTTTTAATTCTTCTTTATCCTCAATTCTTTATAATTTTGCTCCATCATCAGTTCAGTTTGCCCTACTCACCCCCAGCCTTGGCTCACTCCCTTTACTCATTATCTTTACTCTTATGCCCAGGCAGTTGAATATCTCTGGTGGAGGACTAGGGAGTGGGTGGACTATATTCATTGCAAATTTATTATTTCCTCTGTTTCTTCTGCTATTTCTTTGTCCAAACAGCAGTGCTGTTCATTGATAATTCAGGTGAACTCTAAGCACCCTCAGCAGCCTTTTGCTACTTTTAACTCTCTCTTAAAGCCTGTTCATAGAATCATAGAATAGTAGGGTTGGAAGGGATCTAAAAGGCCATCAAGTCCAACCCCCTGCTCAGTGCAGGAATCCAAGTCAGAGCATCCCTGACAGATGGCTGTCCAGCCTCGTCTTGAATGCCTCCAGTGTGGGAGAGCCCACTACCTCCCTAGGTCATTGGTTCATTGTTGTATTGCTCTAACAGTCAGGAAGTTTTTCCTGATGTTCAGCCGGAATCTGGCTTCCTGTAACTTGAGCCCATGATTCCGTGTCCTGCACTCTGGGATGATTGAGAAGGGATCCTGGCCTTCCTCTCTGTGACAACCTTTCAAGTACTTGAACAGCGCTATCATATCTCCCCTCAGTCTTCTCAAGGCTAAACATGCCCAGTTCTTTCAGTCTCTCTTCATAGGGCTTTGTTTCCAGTCCCCTGATCATCTTTGTTCCCTCCTCTGAACCCTGTCCAGTTTGTCTGCATCCTTCTTAAAATGTGGTCCCCTTAACAGGACACAGTACTCCAGATGAGGCCTAACCAGTGCTGAGTAGAGGGAAACTAGTACTTCCCGGGATTTGGAAGCTATGCTTCTATTAATGCAGCCCAATGTTCCTTCATCTCTTCCCCCCTGTCATTCTGCTAATGACTTTGCTTCCTTCTTTAATTCCAAAACTGAAACTATTTGCTCTGATCTTGCTGTTTCTCCCCCTCTTCCATGACCAGCCCTTCAGATGCAGGTTCCCTCTGATACTGTTTCTGTGTTCTCTCTGGTTTTGTTTGATGAATTGTCTAAAGTATTGATCTCCTCGAACCCTTCTACTTGTTCTCTTGATCCTTTTCTGCCTCGTCTCTTAGTCAGTGTTATTCCTGTTATCCTTCTTTCTTTGCTTCATATTATTAATCTGTCTTTGTCTTCTGGTTCATTTCCTTCTGCTTTTAAGCATGCTATGGTGTCTCCCATTCTCAAAAACCTTCTCTTTATGTGCTGTCTCTTTCTAATTACCATCCTGGGCTGATCTACATTACGCCCGCCATCGCAATGAATTCGGTGTCCCGTCGGGTTAAATGCTCTCACATTAAAACGTGATTATTCACACTCACCCATTTCCCCCATTGCAGTGCTTCATCAAATGCGCAAGCTCGGTTCACACTCGAGTGCTGTGCTGTTTTCCTGCGTGCTCTTGTCTGATCTTGGATGCTAAGCAGGGTCGGTCCCAGTCAGTGCTTGGATGGGAGACTGCCTGGGAATCAGGCTTCCTGCACTGAGCAGGGGGTTGTTGTATCCCTTCAAATGAGACTAAGTTTTACCCCCTCCTATCCCCTGCTCCGGATGTTTTTTTTTAAAATTCAGGCGTTATCCTCGCAGAATCAGGGCTTCTCCGCAACGTTTTTTTTTTCTAATTCAGGCATGATCCTCGAAGATTCGAAGTTGTGAAGCTTTACAACTTCAAATCTTCGAAGACCATGTCTGAATTAGAAAAAAAACATGGCGGAGAAGCCTCGATTCTGCGAGGATAGCGCCTTAATTTAAAAAAAAAACATCCGGAGTGGGGGATAGGAGGGGGTAAAACTTAATCTCATTTAGGGGATACATTACTGTTAATGTTATTCTTTATCTTGTTGAGGAAGTGCATAGTCTCAGCTTCATTTTTGATTCTTCTCTCTCTCTCTCTCTCTCTCTCCCTCATATTAAGGCTTTAGCAAAGTCTTTTCGTTCCTTCCTCTATAACAGTGCCAGGATTCAACTGTTCTTATCTGTCTCTTCTGCTAAGACTCTTGTTCGTGCTCTGGTCATTTCTTGTCTTGACTATTGCAATCTTCTCCTGACTGGTCTTCCTTTATCTCATATTGGTTCCTTGGTTTCTATTCAGCATTAAGATCATTTTCTTGGCTTGTCAGTTTGATCTCTCCACTGGCTTCCTATTTCTTTGAGGCTTCAGTATAAGCTTCTTCTTCTGATGTTTAAAGTCTCTCAGGGGTTAGCGCCTCCTTGTCTTTCAGCCCTTATTTCGCATTATAGCCCTGCTTGCATTCTTTGCTCCTCAAATGCTTTGTTTCTTACCTGCCCAAGGGTCTCTACTTCCCTTGCTTGGCTCCATCCATTCTCTCTTGCTGCTCCCTATTCCTGGAATTCTCTTCCAGAGTATTTGAGGATGGTTGGTTCAATTACAGTTTTTAAATCTCAGTTGAAAACTTTTCTCTTTTCCAAAGCTTTTGGAACTCTACCTTGGTAATGTTGATTATTTATTTTTGTAGTATTTCCTGTGCCCGTTTGGTGCATTCCATTCCATTCCTTTTTGGTTTCTTATTGAGATTTTATTGGAACGTATGCCTTTGTGGCCGTTTTATTGTTTTATTCTGTACAGTGCCATGTGCTTTGGTGGCACTATATAAATAAATAATATTAATAATTATATTTCTAATAAATAAATAAATCTTATTAATAATTATATTTATATTTATAATAAATAAATAATATTAATAATCCTTTTCCCTCTCTCAACACTGGGGTTGGGGGAAAGGCTTATCTCCAATTTGCAGCAGATGGCAGATTTCCAGCCATTTTCCCTCCTCAGCACTGAGAAAGGGAGCCTCTCTCAGTGCTGGGCAGGGAATCTGCACGGATCAGCTGAGGAGGTGGATCTGGGAAGGGAGTATGTGAGGATGGTGAACGTGTGTGTTTGTATATGAGAGAGAGCGAAAAAATAGGAGTGTCTTTACATGTAAAAATGGGGGTGGGGTATGCATGCCTGTAGTGGTTTCACCCATGTTGAGTAGTGGTCCCACCCACTATGGATGGTAGCCCCATCCACTGCTGGCACATGGCCCCTGACATCTGGAAAATGGTTCCTTACCCCTGATCTAGCTCATTAGTGTTGACACTGATTGGCAGCATGAACCTGGGCCTTTTGAATGCAAAACATGTGCTCCTCAACCATTAGGCTTTCCTGTACAACTATTAACTGACCGCAACATAGCAAAGGACTAAGACCAGCCACATATTGTTTCCTTTACATTAGTATGACTTGTAGGTTTTGTTATCATTTCGAACTGATTTGTTGCAGTTGCTTTGTGCAATTTTTATTTCATTAGCAACCTTGAGCATGCCAGTCAAAAGGCTATGAATATATGGAGAGAGAGAGAGCAAGGAGTGGAAAAATGAGCACTTATCAAGCCAATCATAAAAACCCAAGTGCCTTTTCTCTTTGGGAATGAGGTCACTATACTGTATATACAATCAAACACAGCACAAGACAGTCATCACTGCCCTAAAAAATCCTAGCATTCTATCTGGTTTGCATGCTGTTGGCCCAAGCGTTATCCGATTGCTACGTTCTGCTCCACACAAAGTCATGCACAACAGCAATCTATCAGAGTGTCATTGAGGATCAATGCTAGATTTTCCCCAGCAGGGTGCTGATGTATCTCAGTGGGTGCACTATTTTCTACTCTTTGATGATATCGATTGCACAAATAAAAGGCCCCTTGGGCTTTTGCATATACAAAGCGTGCACCATACCACCACTTCTATTAAAAATATTTTTGGTCCTCATACTTTTAGGAATTGGGACTTCCCATTTAAAAACAAAAGGTATTCACTGGCATTTTCAAATATTCTTTCTATGTAACCAGATTATACAGAGGTTATGGGACCGTATGTCTCTGCTTCTAATTGTGCAACATAGAGGCTGTCATTTAATCTGCAAAGAGAATGCACTATAGCTCAGTGGGAGGGGGTGTAGCTCAGTGGTAGAGTACCTGCTTTGCATGCAGAAGGTCCCAGGTTCGATCTCTGGCACGTCCAGGTAGGGATGGAAAAACTCCTACCTGAAACCTGGACAGCTGCTGCTACTTAGTGTGGATAATACTGGGCTAGATGAAGCAAGGATATGACTCAGTATACGGTGGCTGCCTATGTTCTGAGCTGGTCTTGAACACTCTTGGAATTTACAGCAAAGAGTCTTGTGGCACCTTAAAGCCTAACAAAATTATTCTGGCATGAGCTTTTGTGGATGCTGTCCACTTGCTGTAACAGACTAACATGGCTGCCCCTCTAGATCTTGGAGTTAAGTATGTCAAAGCACTCGTAGTTCAGAAATGTGATCTTGGACCAGTTAATTGTTGTGAACCGCCCAGAGGAGATGCTTTGGCAAACTTCAAGGTAACAGGGTAAAGGCACTTTATTTTTTTACTCTAGCCCTGAAAAATGGTCAAAGAATACACAGTATGTGTGTAAGCGGGAGAGGGAAGAAATGTGACAAACTAGAAATGACTTCAGGTGAATGTGGAACTAACTTGCACTGCAGTGGAGTGAATGAAATAAATGGGGTTTTGTAATTGATTTTCATTCCTGTGTTCTATATTAGAGACGTATCAATGCGCACTATAATCTCATGCCTATTTAAATGAAACCAACAGCCATTCTTGCATATTACACAGAATGACGTGGCAGAATGAGGAGGGAGAATTCTGGACTGTGCCACTTCAGCCTGCAAGTGGGAATCAACTGTTTGAATGCTCCCCCATGTAAAACAGTCTCCCTGTGTATAGTAAACTAGCACATCGTAATAAAGTTTTAGCATAGCCCACTCCCAGATGTGTTAAATTAGTATATGCTAGGATGTTTTGAATATGATCTTGCATGTGCAGTCTGAAGTGGTAGAATTCCGATTTCTACAGTCTCATTCTGTGTTATGTGTAGAACAGTAATACCTCCCACTGAGTTAAATGGGCCGTAAGTTCACTCTGGTAAGTGTATATAAGACCCATTCTTGCCCATTTTGTCCCATTTTGCTCAGGATGGCTAACACAACGTATCCTGATATCTTTTTATTTCATTTTATGAAGACAACAAATGTCTGAATTACCTGTCTGATGACTGTACTAAAAAGGAAGAAATGCATGTTATTAAAAAGATTATTTATTATTATTATTATTATTATTATTATTAAATAATTAAAAATAGATTAATGTTGTTCTAATGCTCCCACTTGGTATATTGATTTTTACAAATGCTTTTTGCTGTATGACATGTTCTTTAACTCTGTCTCCACACAACAAACTTATATAGGTTTTATACCAGTCAAGTAGTTCTGGTTTCTTCCAGAGAATCTGAGGAATTGTAGTTTGGTGAGGTGCTGAAAATAATCTGCTGGAAATCACTTAGTTCCTGTCACAGAAGACTTCCCAGACCCCTGAGGAGAGGGAATGACAGTTCAGCCAATTCAAGTCACTCGGTAGTGTAGATGTCCTCAGAAGAGACCAACCACAAGCTCAGTTATCATTTCCTTTGGCCAGATGCCTTCTTAGAAAGGATGTTTTCACACATGTAATCTGACACTCTTACAGGCATGAGCGAATACACACTCAAAGACCATATCGTATTGATGCATCTGACAAATATTCTCCAGATGATGATCTGGTAAACCTTGAAGTCCTGGATGAGGTAAGATATGCTGAGGTAATGCATCCTCAGTACGAACCACACACAATCTTACTGCCTGCTCTTGCCTGAGAGGCATTCTTATTACTAAAAATATCACCATGTTACCAAGTTAATTGTTCATCATTCTGACATAATGAGGGGGGAGGGGGAACTACCTCTGTGTCATATGATTATGATCTATTGTAGGTTCATTTATATTCTGAGCATTTAGAGTGTTCTGTTACTCAGGGGAACCAGGTGATGGATGGAAGTAGGTTATATTATTATTACTTGTTCTTGCTATGATGAGGAACCCAGTTTTCTGAACATGAAGATTAGATTGTACATGTTTCAGAACTACTTTTTCCATTTGGGCATTAGGCATTAGAAGCATATATAATGATTATAAATATAGCAATCGTACATACGCTTTCCACTTATATAAGTGTATTAATTTCAACTCCAGTGATCTTTCACATATACAAGGTATACAAACACATGGCAATTTACCTGCAGGGTAAGAAAAAGAGAGGTCCAGCTCCTCCTCCCTGAATGTTCCATTTGCTTCTTTCCTTCCTCCTTTTCTCCAAAGTTGTGGTATGTTCCCCCCTCCCACACATACATGCACATGTTTCAACTTCTCCCTTCCTATGCCTGTCTCTTGGAACTGGATGTTGACAGCCGTAGATTTGGGCCCTCTCCCAATAGTCTTGTCAATTTTAGGTTATTTTACTTTGTCCCATAAAACTGAACAAAGGCCATTGAGAAATGAGCCCGCTCCTACCTGCATTGCCCTCTTGTTAGTTCCGTCTCCTCTCCATTTTATCCTCACAACAACACTGTGAGGTAAGTTAGGCTGCCTGATTAATGGGGAGGAAGAACAAGTGAGGGAGAGTTCAGCTTCCCTTCCTGCCTCCCCAAGCTGCTCTTTAAATTACCTCCCCCATTTATTATGGCAACTCTGATTTTAACGCATGAGTCTACTGCTACCACCACAACTCATTTGGCTCTTAGGTACTGGCATGTGATGTTGACCCTGTTGCATTCTGAAACTGATCTGTCCTGCTCATCTCTTCCTTTGTTACCCACATAGGAGGAGAGTCTGTCTGGGTTTCGGAATCCTCACACAGTCGAAAGAGCTGTGTTTATGGTTTTCCTTGTGTGGTGGGCTTCTGTAGTGTTCTGTAGTTTGCTTTAGGGAGGACGAACTGCTGTGTACACCCATCCCTACAGCTCACAGTAACGAATTGCTCAACTAGGGCACATGTGGAATGAGTGGAATATTCATTCACTCTTATCTACGAAAAGTATATGGGGGAACTTAATTTTCGTAATTTGTGCTCTCGTTATCACAATGAGGATAGGGCTATATATCTAATAAAAACAGACACACAAGCAGAATGGTAGAAAAATATTAGACTGGGCAGCTCCCTCCAGTTTTCCCTTTTTTATTATTTTGGCAGAGAAGAAAGTAGGGCCTCTATTTTGCCAAAGTTAAGCACATTTTTCTGAAAATACATTTCAATGGGCAATTGATTGGAAATTAATGGCATGTAAAAGTGCTTCACTTCAGCTGGATTTGAGCCTTGGGTAAAAAGCCATAATTGCAAGCAAAATCATTGTACAGTTTGTGTTTATAACAAGCAATTTAGCTTAATGTTATGGGCATTGTCTAGAAAGTTAAAACAACAACAAACAACAACAACAGAAAGTTAAATATATTTTAAATATATGTGTCTATTTCCAGTGTATATTTAAACATTAGCATATCTATAGTTTATTTCTCCAAACCACATAATTAAAACTTAATAGACAGGCTTATTGCTTTTAACCTACTGTAGTTATAGATTTATCTTAAGGACAGATCATATGAGACCATGAAAACAATGGGTTTGACATAGTGAAGTCAATATTTGACATGGGTGACAAATAACATTTAAGATTATTGCTTATTGCTTCATGCCTTTGATGTACTTACTTATAATGAGTTTCCTATCTGCAAAAAAACTGCTTAACTTTAAAATTTGTAATCTTTTCAGGATACAATTATTCATCAATTGCAGAAGCGCTATGCAGACTTACAAATTTATACTTACGTTGGAGATATCTTAATAGCCTTAAACCCCTTCCAGAATCTCAGCATATATTCTCCACAGGTAAGAGAGATCCTTGAATCTTGGTTGTTGTTGTTTTTTAATATTTGCTAAGTATCAGACAGTTACATAGTTTTATTTTTCTTATTTAAGAAAAACAGTACAAAGGGTTTCTACCTAAGAATGCATTTTTTAAGTTTTAATCAGTTTTATTGTGAATTTTAACCAAACAAAACAAAAAATTAAAAAAATTGTTAAAAAAAATATAACAACATATTCTAAAAATCATCAGTTTCAAATACTACAATATTCTAAGGAGAGAAAAAGAGAAAAATGTTTATACATAAACTTCAGTTAAAGCAGACCAGATATCCAAATATAAGTCCATTAGCAAGTTACACCTGTATACCATTCTTTCAAATGTTACTAGAATGCATTTTAAACAAAGGGCATATATTTCTGAAGAGTTGCACCAATACTTCCCTTGCCATGAAATTTACTCTCTCCGGGCCACCTTTAAAGGTAGAACCCTCTTTGCTGCTGTAAAGTGTCTTACGGAGGCCACTGAAAACAAAATGGCGGGGACCCTAGATCAGTGGTAAAGCATATGCTTTTTAAGCAGAAGATACTGGATTCTGTCCTTGGCATCTTCAGTGAAAAGGATCAGATAGAAAAGCCTATCTTTCTGGAGGGCTATTGTCATGCTGAGTAGACCCACCTCCTCCTCCTGATAAGTTAGACTACAACCCCCATCACCCACCACCCCTGGTTGTGGATAATGGGAGTTGTAGTCTAACACATCTGGAGGGTGCCAGGTGGGGAGCTGGAGTAGACAATACTAGGCTAGATCAGCCTCCTCCCAACCTGGTGCCCTCCAGATGTTTTGGACTACAACTCCCATCACTCCTGATTATTGGCTATGCTGGCTGGAGGTGATGGAACTTGTAGGCCAAAACATCTGGAGAGCACCATGTTAGTGGGGAAGGCTGAGCAAGATGAACAAATAATCTGAGCTGATATAAGGTGGCTTCCTATGAAAAACGTAAGCAGAGGTTGGGGGCAATATCTTCCTCTCCCTTTAACGTTTTATGGGGGAACATCTACTTGGGTGGTTCACATGTCGTAATTTGCCAACTATCTTTTCTTGTTTAGTTTTCCAAGCTTTACCATGGTGTGAAGCGTTCTTCAAATCCACCCCACATATTTGCCTCTGCAGATGCCGCTTACCGAGGCATGATTACTTTTAACAAAGACCAGGTAGGAAAACATTCACTTTTTAAATACTTAACATTTTAACAGCCAGCGTGGTGTAGTAGTGGCTAGAGTGTTGGACTGGGGGGGAGGAGTCGGGAGATTCAGCTTCTAGTCCCTACTCTGCCATGGAAGCTCACTGGGTGATTCTGGTCCAGTCACAGGCTCTCAGCCCAACCTACCTCACAGGTTTGTTGTTGTGAGGATAAAATGGAGAGGAGGAGGATTATGTATGCTGCCTTGGGTTCCTTAAGGAGGAAAATATGCGGGATATAAATGTAATAATAAATAAAATAAACATTTTCTGCACAATATGGGAGTATACTGATTAGATTTGAGATTTATTAAACTTGGCCAAACATTCTGTGAGGAGCTTTGTTAGTGTTGCACAGTGAAAATCAAACCTTGGAGGTCTTAATTCTGCTTTAAGCATCACTGTTTTTAGGTGTATATATAAGATTTTTTAAAAGAGTGCCTAAAACCGTGATGGGTTTGTACATTCTACATTAAATACATAGCGTGCAGATGATCCTAACTTCATTTTTTTACCTCCAAGTAAGCATGAACTAGATTGGGACTAGCACACACAAGGGGATGCTTAAACTTTCCCACCCAGCCACTCCCTTGCCCCTGCCAAAATTTCCGCCCTTTGTGCAGGGGCTAAAATGAGGGGTAAACCTACATTGGCGCCATGTGTGTATCTGGGGAAGGGGCTGTCAGTACAAGGGGCCTCTGAAGCCTTGCTGCTGAGCCTGTAGAATTTCCCCCTATTTTCGGCCAAAATGTTTTGTTAGAGTAGCTACGTCTTTAAAAGCTGCAAGCTTTCAAATGTATAAAATGCCTATTCAGACATAAGCATTCAAAGTGAAGGTCAAATCAAACAAAATAAGTTCTTAAATGATCCAGCATGATTGTTGATTACCAAAATGGGTAAACTAGACAGGCTTTTGAGGACGATTTATTTGCAGCACATATCGGCTAGGATGGAGGTGAAGATCTGGAATGGAATCAAAATATCACTCTTTTAAGTTTAGTGCCCTTATGCCAACTGCTAATGTTTTGTGGCTTGGCTTATACATGCACAAATCCTAAGATTAGGTTTAATGTTCCCAGGACACAGCTGGTATTGTAGATACGCTGCCAGTCTGACTGAGGAGTTCAACATGTAGTAGTTGATCTGCATGCTACCTAGGGAAACAATTTTGGTCTGTTTTTAGGTCAGGTGTTCAAAGTTGGCACTGAGGGCAAGGCCAGAAAGTACCATGTTCTGTGTGACTATAAGTCATAGGAAGTAGGAGTCATTAACTCTGTGACTGCTCATTTTCATGGTAACACGTAATTGTAATACTTCTAATATAAACATGATGAAGGCACAAATCCAGTTGTAAGGCAACGATTTTAAGGAAAATGGAACATAGTCCAACGGGAACAAGAGCCTTTATATCCTGAAGACTGCAATCTTGAACTACTTTTTTCACATGATGTATGATACACAGAGATGACCATTGGATATAACAAAAGACAATGCTTTTAATTGGGAAATTTCTTCCATTTGCTGCATGAGGTACAGTAATCCAGAGTCAATGTATTTTTAGATATACATTGTAAAGAAACTGCAGAAAATAACTACAGTGATACCAGCCTTTGGAGACAATAAGCCTAGTTTGAAGAAAGAGAGAAGATGGGGGCTTCCAGATGAGGCTTTTATCCGGCCATTGCCCTGCTTCGTTTGTGGAATTGTACAAGGAGTCCAGACATTGTCGTCTTCCACTTGTAACTCTCTCGTGGTTTTCCATGGCTTTTTCTGTCCATTTGGGAGAAGAAGATGAAATAGCTTCACATTTATTTCTGATTGTTAGCGCTAGGGCCCCGCTGTTTGAAAGCATCCTATCTCATCCTCCCTCAACCTGGTGCCCTCCAGATGTGTTGGGTTGCAACTCCCAGGGCCAGCCCTACTATTAGGCAAAGTGAGGCAGTCACCTCAGGCAGCAGATGCTGGGAGATGGCAGCAAGGTGTTGGAGGAGAGAGAACTGTGTGCTGCATGGCTTGCCTTGTGCCCCCAAGCTAGTCTGCTGCCTTCAGGTGCAGTGGAAGACACTGTCTCATCTCCAATATTGAAGTAAAATTGAACTGCCAGTCCAGTCAGCTTTTTTACATAGAATGGGCAGGGGAGTCATCTTGTTCTTTGCCTCAGGCAGCATAATGGATTGGGCCTTGCTGGGGCATGCTGGGAATTGTGGTTAGGGATATACAGGTTTTGTTAAATCTGTTGCATCTGTGTTTTGTGGATTGTTAGGTGTCTTTCATTCCATCATCTACGCATTGATGGAATTGGATTTTTTTTCACTAGAATTTCATTCTACTTGAGCTAATTCACATTAGCGCTAATGCACATTAACTAATGTGGATTAGCGCATTTGTGCTTGTGTGCATTAGTGCTAATGTGAATTAGTGCAAATCCTGCCCAAAAGTGAAAAACTGGTTTGCAAAGTCCATGGAATCTGTGTGACTCAGAAAAATATCAAAGAGCCATGTAACTTGCCTCGTGGTGTAGCGTCAAGATAATTCTGCATTTCCCTGTCCCTGTGCCATATCAGTGGCTTCTGATGGAACAGGCAAGGAAATGTAGAATGCGATCATGTATGTATGTATTTAGATATTTAGCACATTACAATCCTGCCTTCTTCCATCATGGAACTCAAGGCAGCATCCAAGGGGGTCCCACTTTCCAGGTAGTCTCCCATCCAAACATTGACCAGAGCCAGACCAGCTTAGCTATTACAGATGAAGAGGGAGAAGCTAAATGCATGGTTGCTGTTTTCAGCAGCCACTGCCACATATTTAGTGTGACATCAAATCTCGCCTTTAAACTTTTCATGTGCCTAATGGAGCAGACTGAGGCAACATAGTTCTAGCGTTGTCATCTGTGTCAACGACTTGACACAGTCTTTGTTAGGTGTCACCCACTTGAATGGGATGGCCAGCAACAGAGTACTTCTCCAATAACACATGCCATTTCTTGACCTGGAATGGCCAGATCTTCATAGAATCATAGAATAGTAGGGTTGGAAGGGGCCTACAGACCATGGAGTCCAACCCCCTGCTCAATTCAGGAATCCAAGTCAAAGCATCCCTGACAGATGGCTGTCCAGCTTCATCTTGAATGCCTCCAGTGTGGGAGAGCCCACCACCTCCCTAGGTAATTGGTTCCATTATTGTATTGCTTTAACAGTCATGACGTTTTTCCTGATGTTCAGCCGGAATCTGGCTTCCTGTAACTTGAGCCCATTATTCCACGTCCTCCACTCTGGGATGATCGAGAAGAGATCCTGTCCTTCCTCTCTGTGACAACCTTTCAAGTACTTGAAGAGCGCTATCATATCTCCCCTCAGTCTTCTCAAGGCTAAACATGCCCAGTTCTTTCAGTCTCTCTTCATAGGGCTTTGTTTCCAATCCCCTATTAATCTTCGTTGCCCTCCTCTGAACCCTCCCCAGTTTGTCTGCATCCTTGTTAAAGTGTGGTGCCCAGGACACAGTACTCCAGATGAGGCCTAAAGGTTTCATGAAATCTTGAAGGGTTTCATTTGACATGGCAAAACTCCTCTACTTGTCATATTTTACAATGTGAAGGGGTTCTCCAGAATCAAAGGGCCTTGCAGTTATGAACATGTTGAGAAAGGGTGGTTGTTCAACACCCTTGAAATGTTCTATTCCACACATTAATTGATCACAATTCTCTTGGTTGGGCAAGAGAATCATAGGCATTTTGTATCTTTCCTTCCTTCCTTCCTTCCTTCCTTCCTTCCTTCCTTCCTTCCTTTCTTTTCTCTCTCTCTCTGGGCCAGTTTGCATGACACAAGGGTCATTAATAAGCCACGGTAGCTTGTTATTCACTGCTCTACATGCCAGGCTCAGTTCATTTCCCTAGTTACCCTTGCCAGACATAGGTTGTCGTGACATCTGAACCTGGTGAGGGTAGGTGGCTGGGGTGGTTAACAAACTACCCAGAACCCACAGTTTATTGTATTGTTTCTGGGTGGTTTGTTAACCACCTCAGCCACCCACCCTCACCAGGTTCAGACTTCACGACAACCTGCTCCTGGCAAGGGTAATTAGGGAAATCAGCCAGCATGCGCCTGTCACATGCAGGCGTGGTTAACAAGCCACTGTGGCTTATTAACCGCTCTCATGTTGTTTGAACCTGGTCTCTCTCTCTCTCTCTCTCTCTCTGTGTGTGTGTGTGTGTGTGTGTGTAGAGGGAAGGTGGAATCAGAAAAAATGTTTCTCCCCTTCTTTCAGTGGGGGAGTCCCATAGGCAGAGTTCTGCCCACCAATGTGGATCAAACACACATGTTTTTGTACCTACCAGTGAACATAATTGTAATCTATGAAAGCTTCTTGCTTGATCAATATTTACACGTACACTAAAGAGAGCTAGGTTTGCAAATTTGTGGCTTTTCTTTGTTATCCAAAGTTGTGCATGATTTGTTGAACTCCCCAAAGCCAGTCAAATTTAAGATACTTTGAAGTTTTAATGGTCTTTGGAAGAGCATGTAAATAAAGATTAAAGTTTACCCCTGAGTTGTAAACTATGCATCTTCACCTCTGTTTTGTGTGTCAGTGCATTATCATCAGTGGAGAAAGCGGTGCTGGAAAGACTGAAAGTGCCCATCTCATTGTGCAACATCTGACCTTCCTGGGAAAGGTACCTGTTGACTACCATGTAGCACAACATTGTAAAGTGCTGGCTGTGCTCGCATGCAACACTAAATCATGATTTAACATTATAAAGATGAGTCTGTGCAAATCATGTGCCCGTCCCCTCTCCTCTAGTGCAGCTACGAGATTAGAAGCTTCCATTTCCATTTTCTGTTAACTATAGTTTACTGTTCCATCTGAACCCAGACAAACTGTGGTTTGTCCTAACTATAGTTAACTAAAACAAACTAACTTCATAACAATGCTTGGATGTTGACTTGAGTTGACCATAATTAAAACTAACTGGAGGTTGTCCAGGTTGGAACACTAAGCTGCAGTTAGCCCAAAAAAGGAAGAAAAAATTTCTGATTTAAATCCTCTTCAGATTTTAAAACAACAAAGACTAAAGAACTAAAATGCCTAGGATAATAAGAAGGTTTTCACCTGGTGCCAAAAAGACCACAACATAGGTGCCAGGTGAGCCTCCCTTTCTAGCTTTTAGGTGCACTGCAAATACTATTTTAGGCTGAAATCCTATATGCACCTCCGGGGAGTAAGCCCCACTGAATTCAGTAGGACTTACCTATGAGTAGACATGCACAGAAATGTTCTGTTTCCCCGTTGAGCTTTTAATAGATAATATTTTAATGCTGTTTTTATTGTTTCATTGCTCGTTTGTTGCTGCTAATTTTATTGTTGGCTTCCTCTCGCTGCTGCTAAGAATTATTTGAATTGATGTATTTGTTTTAAATAGATTGCTTTAATTTTTTGTTGTTCACCGCCTGGGAGGAAGGGTGGAAATGTTTTAAATAAACACATTATGCAGCAGACATATATCACTGGGGGATGCCTTGTGACCTCTTCTGTCTGTGAAGGCTAGCAATCGTGCTTTGCGGGAGAGGATTCTCCAAGTGAACCCTCTGGTTGAAGCCTTTGGGAACGCCTGTACAGCTATCAATGACAACTCCAGTCGTTTTGGGAAATACCTGGAAATGATGTTTACACCAACAGGAGCTGTAATGGGAGCAAAAATCTCTGAATATCTGCTGGAGAAATCCAGAGTTATCAAGCAAGCTGTGTAGGTATTAATTGGACAGTTTCACATAAAATGTTTTTGTTTGTTTGTAGCTTTTTATTTATTTATCTATTGGAAAGTTCTGATGGGCTGCCAGTAGGACAACAGAACTCTTTCAAAGGGGCTTACAAAGTTCATAAACCATTAATACACAGTTAAAATCCAATTAACAGCTTAATAACTACTCAAAACAAAACAATAAGCCTAAAACCAAATACAAACATTAAAATCAATCACAAATAGAAACAATTTTCATCAAGCAGCCCCCTAAAACCCTTAGGAGAAGGCTACTGTGAATTAACATGCCTTAGGGCTCTTCTAAAGGACTGGAAATACAGGGCCTGATGTACCCCGGCTGGTAATGAATTTTGTAACTATGGTAGCCGCTATGAACAACTTCACCTTAACAGGAAGGAAAAAAGGGAACACTTTTCAATGCAGTTTTTATTAAAATACAGTTATATATGGGATATGATCATGACACTATAAAACCTGCAATTGCTGGTGTTTTTGCAAAGATTACCTGCTGCATTCTTAAAGAAAATATCTGACAGCAAAATATCAAGCAGTAAGACCCAGAAGCCCCCACTGGGCCAGAGATAATGAGAGAGATGCTCCTAGAATCAGGCACGGTTCTATGAGCCAGCGTGGCCCCACCCCTGTCCGCAGCCAGGCAAGCAGGTTTTAATGTTGTTTATTTATTTGCGTCCTGCCTTTTCTCCAGCAAGTTGTGAGCAACCTTTTATCATAACAATAACTGTGTGAGGTATAGGTCAAAGAGAAAGAACTATTTGCTTAATAACACCCGCAGAACTTCAGTGCTGACCAGGAATTTGATCCTTGGATTCTGCAAGCCCAAACCCAGTATGCTATTATTTATTTGTTTGGTTGTTTATTTACTACATTTATATCCCACCTTTTTTCCTCCTTAAGGAACCCGAGGCAGTGTACTTAGTCCTCCTCCTCCTCCATTTTATCCTCACAACAACAACCCTATGGGGTAGGCTGGGCTGAGAGTCTGTGACTGGCCCAAAGCCACCCCGTGAGCTTCCATGGCTGAATGGGGACTAGAATCTGGATCTCCTGACTCCCAGTCCAGCACTCTAGCCGCTACACCATACTGGCTGTCATGAGGCTTTCATTCTGGGGATCTGAAGCACTTGTTTAGTCCAGGTGTTCGGTGTGTTTCGGTCTCTTCCCTGTAGGACTCAGATGCTACCCTTCCCCAGCCTGGTACTCTCCAGATGTGTTGTACTACAACTCCCAGCATTCCCAGCCAGCATGGCTATTGGGTCCAGGGGACTCTCCAGAGCAAATTTTGGGGCTGGGTTGAGCTGCAGGGTGGAGGAGAAAGGCCTGTCATGTGAGCAGAAGCAGGATCCATCCAGATTCTGTAACTAGTCAATCAAACAATTCAGACTGACCTAATTACTTCTTTAAACTTGCAATATTTGAATTTTAGTAGACAAAGGAAGACCATCTACATCAAGGGTCCATAACGCGGCGCCCATGGGTGCCTGAATGGATCCCCAATGTGGGGCCCATGGGCAGCCAAAAAAAAAAATGGTTTACATTTTTTGACATACATTCTCTTTTATTATTATAGATAAACTGTGAACTGAGCATAGTAATGATTGTAATAATGACAGTGAACACAATCAAGCCTAAATTAAGCATTTCTATGTCCCATTGATTTTAACTGGAAAGAGCTCATACTAATATGACTTTAAAATACTTAACTTTGAGTCATGAACATTATTAATATAGTATTATATTCTTAGGGTGAACAACAATGACTAAATATAAAGATGTATATATACTGCACTTTTGCTATGGAAGTATCAACTTAACCCAGTTGGTTGAAAGACCTGATCTGATTTTTTTGGTTGTTTTTCCCCCCATTTGTTTAATATACATACATGTATCGGTCAGTTCCTGGAGAACCGCCCTCCACCTCCTCTTCTGCCATCTCATAGGCAGCACAGATCGACCCTGCGCTCCGCACTCGGAAGTGCAGCGTGGAGCCGGGGAAACAGGTCGTTCCTGGGGGTGGGGCAGGGAGTTTGGAAATGCCAGTACAATACTTCCTATGTGTCATCTGGCCACCCCACCCACGCTCCGAGGTCCCGCAGCTAGACAGCTGAAATCAGCTGTCTAGCTGCAAATCCAGGGCAGCTGGAGTGTGGAGGAGACACGCTCCTCCGCGCTCCTCCCGCCCTGCATTGGATCGGCCGTCACCTCCAAGTTCGGAGGTAGCCATCTATCCCCATAGGATTGCTCTCTTAACTGTCAAAAGGGTGCGGAGAATCCATTTACACTGACCATTTGTTAACGTCCATGAAGCAAGTAAATAATTTAAAAGAGCATGCACATCAGTGAATATTAAAGACTTTTCCAGTACAAAATGTTTATGTGGAATAACCTCCTCCCAAAAAGAAGCAACTACTGGACATTGCCAAAACGTGTGTTTAAAAGAAGCATTAGCTGGATTGCACTGCCAGCAATTAGCTAAATTAGACAACCTCTTATTAAAGAGACGTTGCGGTGTCCAATAGACATGAAGCAAAAGCTTTTGCTGAATAAGACATTGGTACTGACGTTTTGTTTTTGCTGCCTGCTGAAACAGGACTTTATTTAAACAGGACTTCTCTCACTGACAAGCCACAGTTTTATTATAATAAGTTGATTTTAAAGCTTTTAATTCTGTTTTTTTTAAAAAAAAAAAACTTGTTAATCGCTTGGGAATTTATTGGATATAGGGTGATAAATAAATATTGTAAATAAATACATAAATAAATAAATTTGGGGTGTGTTTTTTGGTTTCCAGAAAGCATGCTTCCTGAACCTGCCATTCACCGTTTTCCAAGTCACAGCTTATGTTTATATGCTTTATGGTAACTTTTATTTTTCTTTAATAGAGGAGAGAAAAACTTCCATATATTTTATTATATTTATGCTGGCCTTTATCATCAGAAGAAACTTTTTGAATATAAGCTCCCTACAAAAAAGCCTCCCAGGTAACTATTACTAATTTATTTTTTAATGCCAGCCATAATTGGCTATTGATTGGCCCTTGCTTTCAGTGTGATGCTTTAGAATTTGCCTTAATCCTTCCCCATCTCCTAAGGATCCATCCCCTCAAGTACAAAAGTGGATACGGCAGGAATTCTGTTATTTATACATGGTTTAACTACATGAATCAAAAATAAACATAACAGCATCTATTATAATTTTCCCCCTGTCTTGAATGTCATCTGATTTCTAAAATGGTTGATTACAGAGTTAATAGTATGTGTTAGCTTTATGTAAATAAACCCAAATGAATAGTTTTAAATAGGCACATTATTTGGGTAATTCGCATATTAAGCCAAAATTTGCCTTTGAATAGACTAGTTCGTCATCTTTCAAGTAACTGTGCCCCTGCCCCCTCCCCCTTTAACTTTAAGACTGGGCCAAATCTTATCTCATTTTATTGTTTATAAATCCCTCTTTGAAAATAATAGCATCTGGACAATTCACAATTTGCTGGTCATGATGGGTGGTGGAGGAGAGAGGGGGTTGTATCCAATATTTGTTGTTCAGTTGTTCAGTCGTGTCCAACTCTTCGTGACCCCATGGACCATAGCACGCCAGGTTTTCCTGTCCTGCGCTCTCTCCTGGAGCGTGCTCAAGTCCATATTCATTGCATCAGTGATGCTATCTAGCCATCTCATCCTCTGCTATCCCCTTCTCCTTTTGCCTTCAGTCTTTCCCAGCATCAGGGTCTTTTCCAGGGAGTTTTCTCTTCACATTAGGTGGCCAAAATATTTGAGCTTCAGCTTCAGTATCTGTCCTTCCAATGAGCACTCAGGGTTGAATTCCTTTAGGATTGACTGATTTGACCTCCTTAAACTTCCATTTAATTCAATGAATCTGCTCTAAGTATGACTAATATTAGATACAATCCACTGTCTTGAGAAGGAGAGAGTGTATAAAATGTGCACTTTGTACATATGGTGACATTTTGAATCTCTAGTGAGGGCTGCCCCACTTAGTGTTGGAGAAGGAGGTTTCAATCTCATTCCAGATGCAGTACTCTGCTTATCCTATTCCAGAAAATAGTAGCCATTCATTTATATGAAAAAAAGGAAAAAGCATCACTTAGAAACATCATTGATGGCTTTCCCCGGTTTAGTTTCTTGAGGAGATGGGGGGGGGGGCAGAGCAGGCTTTGTCCATCCCCAACTAGTGGTTCTTCAATGTAAACTTGGAAGTGCAGGCATTCACCATGACAGTCCCCATATCCACCCCCTGCTAGGGATGTTAGAGAATTCCGCCACGGATCCCAGGGAGGCCGAATTCCAGTGAATTCGGTCCCCCGGAATCTGTGGCAGAATGGAGCACCCTGCCCCACCACCCCACGAAAGCCCCGCGAAATGGAGCCTACCTGGCTGCAGCTTCGGTGGTGGCAGCGGCAGCTGCTCCGGCAGCAGCTCCGGCAGCTCCAGCTGCTGCGGGGCTGCGGCCGCAAATGGCGGCCGCTACGCTGGCTGCCATTGCGTCCCTGGCAAGCTGTGATAGGCTATGTAAGTATCTACATAGCCTATCACAGCTCAGAGCAGGGACGCAAATGGCGTAGCGGCCGCCATTTGCGTCCCCGCTTTTGCCGTGATACGTAAATATTTACGTAGCCTATCACGGTTCAGTGAAAGGACGCAAATGGCGGCCGCTATGCCAACCGCCATTTGTGTCCGCAGACCTGCCGTGCGGATGCACCCAGCTGGTGGCTCCATGGAGTTGCCGCGGAGCGGATCCGGCTGGGGTAGGATTTCGGGAGGAGGTACGGAGCACCTCCCCCACACCGCGAATGTCACCCTTCGAAAAGGTAAGTGACTTTCGTACATCCCTACCCCCTACAAGGTGAGTCCAAAAATGCAGTTATCTGAGTTGATCCATATCAACAAACCAGTTCTAGCAGTTTTCATCTCCATCAGGCCTCAGCCCAAAAACCATTTTTTCCATTTCATGGATCAGCTCTCCAAGAATTGATGTAACGATAACTGTGGCTGTGTCTCTGAGTGCATGCAAAGTGTTTTTTCTACTGAGTACATCCAGTGAGCTTACACAGATGAGATTATCGAGGAGGATGTCTGGCTCAGTTGGGTTTGCTTTCAGCCTCAGCACCTTTTCAGGAATTATGTACTGATGTCAATTATCCCATTTTATTTAGGTATATCGATAATGACACTGGAAGGGTGATGCATGATATTATTAGTAAAGAATCCTACAGCACACAATTTGAAGCAATCCAACATTGCTTTAGGATCATAGGGTTTACTGATGAGGTAAGTGATGCCTTTTCAATCAGCTGCCAGAAAGATACTGCTTTTGCTTTAAAAAGTAAATTCTCATTTTTGAGTGGCAAATTTAATACAGACTTGTGCTTGTGGAAGAGTTCGCTATATTTCTTCAATATTCGGCTTGCAAGCAAATGTGAGCGGGTGCCAGGCTGAAGCCCAATTCCATTCAGTCAAATCTATATTCACATTTCAAATCATTTTTTGTTGATCTCCACTTTATTAGGAAGGGAGTTTGTCATATCAAGGCGAGAGTAAAACTCCGCCAGCTGATCATGTACCTTTGCTGCTACACTGAATTAGAATAAATGCAAGACGAGAGAAGGAAGGGCAGATAGGTCAGATTGGGCACAGAATCATGTAGTTAGCTCTGAGGCCAGCAAGCCACAATATTAATTATGGGGCAAAAAAAAGGGAAGAATTCCTTATGTCACAATGGAGTACTCTACCAGCCAATTGCATTCCGTCAGGCAACAGAAAATGGCTTCTGATAAACTGATAAACTCAAGATTCTGCCAGACATCACCCATAACCCAACGAGTTCCATCTTGGCTCTGCCCCCCAACCACCAGAATCTGTTGAGGCTCTGCCCCTGGTCTCCCAAACTGCAGGAAATTGTTCCTGCAATTGGCCTGGTTTGGCTACAGCCCACCTGGTTTTGCCATGTGTCTCTGTAGGTCAGGACAGGGGTGCAGAACTTCAGGCCTGGGGGCTAAATCCAGTCTGCCTGAGGTCCTGATCCAGCCTCCAGGTTGCCCTAGATGGCCCCACTCACTTTTGCCCGATCCTTTGGTGGTTTCCCGGCTTTTGCACAGTTCTCCTCCCATTTTAAAAGGTTGAAATGCCTCTCTTAAGGCCTAGTTACTGACAGCAAGAGCTTTATGCTCAAATATACTGGTATTTGGGGCCCCATCCCTTTTGCTTTCAATCCTTCCCACATGTGGAACGCAGCTCCTGACAGCTTCTCCAAAATGGAATTCAACCCTTGAGCTGGAAAAGGTTGAACACCCCTGTTCTAGGTTATGGAAAGTGGGCCTGAAGGTAGTAAGCAATGCAGAGGATCTGGATCTTGCAGGAAAATCTGATGTTAATGCTTTGTGCAGCCTCCTTTGTGTCTGCACTCCCAGCAATTGTAATGCCTCTGGGCAATAAGGCCTTGAGTGTACGTTGTGGTCGTGCTATAAGCTGGATGCATCCAATAGGGTCTATACCGCCAAATGTAGGGTGGCCACTTACGAATCACCAAAAAAGAGGAAACGTGTCACTAAAAAAAGAGGACAAAAGAGGACACTGATTTGCATCAGATTTGCATATGCTAACATATGTGTAGATGCAAATTTGGAAATAATTAGTATAATTTAAACAGAAATACAGTACATTTCACCATAGTGTGGAAGACTATGACCAGGTACCTGTCTGTCTTGCTCATCTGCTGTCCAGGTGCTGTTGATGGGCAACTTGAAGGCCCAGTTCTCCCTTCTGATAGTTATTTATCGTTACACCAGACCTGGACTGGACAGCCCTTCAAAACAGAAGACAGTCCTCTGGCAGCTCTTCAAATAAGAGGACTGTCCTTTGTAAAAGAGGGACACCCTATCACTGCTTCTGGCCCAGACGTTATGTGCAGCTCCCACAGGACAAAACAGTCAGATCCTCTTTCCTTGGAGTGCGTTTGGGCTACAAAATTCTGGCCTTAAAAGTTGCTCTTCCTCTTATTTGCAGGAAGTGCACTCAGTTTATCGAATTCTGGCTGGGATCTTAAACACAGGAAACATTGAATTTGCTGCCATTTCCTCGCAACACCAGACAGATAAAAGTGAAGTGCCCAATGCTGAAGCCTTAGATAATGGTAAGTATTTGCTAAAAAATCTAATTGTGCTTAAAAGTACCTGGAGAATACGCATAAGTAGATCCAGTTTCAAACAAGATGGCTGCCAATGTCAACAGCCTTAATCCCATGACATATCTGTGTGATCTTTCAGCTGCTTCACTGCTGAGTATTGGCTCAGAAGAACTTCAGGAAGCTCTTACCTCACATTGTGTTGTAACACGAGGTGAGACGATTATCCGGACAAACACTGTGGACAAAGCAGCGGACGTGCGCGATGCCATGTCAAAGGCGCTTTATGGACGACTCTTCAGCTGGATCGTAAATCGCATTAACGCCCTGTTGCAGCCTGACAAAAACATATGGCAAGTTAACACATCAATAAACAGTATGGGTGCTGGTGACATCATCCGTGTCCGTATATTTCTTTTTATTTTATAGGAGGATCTTACACTGTTTATTTTAGATAATGCCTCTGTATAGCCTTCATGCTGTGATACTGCATTTTTGTTTCCAGGACATTAACTCCAGTGTTTTCAAAGAGTTGACTGGGATTTAACCAAGTAGGTCAGTGTGGGGTTAAAATCCAATCAACTCCTTGAAAAGACATTTGGGTGTATATTCATCACAAAATGATGTTTTTAAAGTTAGTCTGTTTAAAGGCAGAAAACTGACTGAAGCTCTTTCAGCGATAAGGCTACAGTGTACAAACATATAACATGGTATTCTCACACTTAAATGGTCACTAAATACAACCTAAGCTGGTTTACCTGTGCATATGGAAGCTCAAGTGCTTTGTGGATTACAAGGTTTTCTTCATACATTTCCAGGGCTTGGTTCTGGAACAAGTGTTTATTTTATGTATATCCCAGTTTCCAATAGTTTTCAAAACGGCTTACAAAAAAAAAAAAAAAAAAGATAACAGAAAAACACAATTAAAAATAAAATATAAAACAGGTTCCAAGGCTGAGCTGACAGGTTACAATACTGAGCCTTGAAGAGCCCTGGCTCAGACTAAGGCCTGGTTTTAGAATTTATTTTGGATGACAGTATTACCTTGCTTTCCCAAGGTGGCTCAGTTGTGGGTTGTGTATGTTTTTCCACCTAGCAATGCTGAAAGTGGAATGAATGTTGGGATACTGGATATTTTTGGCTTTGAGAACTTCACGAGGAACTCATTTGAACAGCTGTGCATAAACATTGCAAATGAGCAGATCCAGTTTTATTTCAATCAGCACATCTTTGCACTTGAGCAGGTAAGCTTTCCTTTATTGGAGCTGGTTGCAATGTCTGTAGACTAGATTTAGGGATTGTGAGACAAGTGAATCAGAGAAGGTGATTTTTCTCAAAAAAGCTTTCTTCTTAATTCATCCCCTCCTCTATATGTGGTTATTTGCCACATCTGTGAAAATAAATGTTTTTACCTCATGGGACTCCATTCAGGAAAAAACGTACAGGGAAAGCAATATGGTGACTTTTACTGACATTGGACTTAACCATTCAGGTTTGGCATCCTTGTAAGATATTTCACATAAGTGTTTGTGAAAACAGTATGCCATTACTGGCAACCCTCTTACACAAATCTTCTGCAAAGCACAAAAATAATAACTTTGATTATATGAGCATCAAGAAGAAAAACAAGTGAAGTTGCGTTTAAAAAGGTGACATTTCCTTCAGTTAAACATCTGAGAAAATATGCTTTGCAAGTGGTTTCCCTCACTCTATTATCACCTTTACAAGTATATTATCAGAGCTGGCCCTACCATTAGACTGTGTGAGGCAGCCACCTCAGGCAGCAGATTGGAGGACATTGGCAACAGGGTGTTGGAGGGCAGAGGTGTGAATGCCATGTGGCTTGGCTTGCACCCCTGAGCTAGCATGTAGAGGATGCTGTTCTATCACCAGTGTTGAAGTAAGACTCAATTGCCAGTGTGGTTTGGTTCGTCCATACATGGAGTGGGGTGGGGGCAGGGTGCCATCTTGTCCTTCACCTCATATTTGTCTTAGTCCAGCCCTATGTTTCATACTGGGTAAGAATAGATTGCTTGCTGTGACAGAATATCCTTATGGTGATCTTTAAATCTTGTCGGCTCTCCTAATGGTTTAGATGGAATATCAGAATGAAGGAATTGATGCTCCTATGGTTGACTATGAAGACAACAGGCCACTCCTAGATACGTTCCTCCAGAAACCAATGGGGCTACTTTCTCTGCTTGATGAAGAAAGCCGATTTCCCCAGGCAACGGACCTTACTTTAGTTGGTATGACCTGTCCAGAAACTCCAAACTGTAACCACATATATACTCAGAAGGAAAATGCAAGAGTTCCCGGAATATATTTGTTGTTGTTCAGTCGTTAAGTCGTGTCCGACCCTTTGTGACCCCATGGACCATAGCATGCCAGGCCTTCCTGTCCTCCGCTCTCTCCCGGAGTGTGCTCAAGTTCATATTCATTGCATCGGTGATGCTATCTAGCCATCTCATCCTCTGCCGTCCCCTTCTCCTTTTGCCTTCAATCTTTCCCACCATCAGGGTCTTTTCCAGTGAGTTTTCTCTTCACATTAAGTGGTCAAAATATTTGTGCTTCAGCTTCGGTATCTGTCCTTCCAATGAGCAGTCAGGGTTGATTTCCTTTAGGATTGACTGATTTGACCTCATTGTTTTAACTCAAGACTACGCACTTAATATCTGGGGTGTGTGGTCAATCTATTGGGCAGTGTCCAGTGCTGTCAATCCACCAACTCTAAACACATTGCACTAGTGGGAAAGACCCTTCTATGAGCAATTTTGGAATGTCCCATTCTGGAAGCGATCATTTTGGCTAGTTTCCAGTTGCACTAGCCAGTGCTAGCTTCCCATTGTACTAGCGGTCATTCCTGCTAGCACAGCTTCAATACTTCCCATTAAGTTCTCTCGTGTTCTTTATAAGCTGTGTTGATTGGAATTCATTGTTCACTGTTCACTGTTTTGAGTTATTATTAATTGATGGGCTCTATTATCTACCATGAGTGTTGTGAATTTTGGGTCCATCTTGCTCTGACATAGGTACTTCTGGCATCATTGACTTGAAACCTAACCTCCATTCTATGAACAGAACAGTGCTGCCCTCATGGAATGGGACTTTCCTCCCTCTCCCTTCCCTCTGCAGCCCCCTTGTGCCCACCAAAGATGGGTTGGGGGAACCATCTAGAACAGAATGGCATGTGGTGTAAGGGGCTTCAGCAGGAAGAGAGAATCGCCCAAAATTGGGGAAAGCCCCACCCCCATAGAATTGCATTCTGCTTATACAACAGCACCTTTGGATTGAAGACATTATCTCTAACTGGCCCATTGCATGGGAAATGAGTTCAAGAAAAAGCATAGGACAATTCATGTAGCCATAATTCAGATTGATGCCGTCTTGTGGGCTCAATGGCTGTTTATCGCAGCATCCAGAAGAATTTTAGAAAATTAGCATATTCTAGGGATCTTGCATCTTCTGAGCTTACAATATCCTGGCAGTTTTGCAACCATTTCTGAATGATAACAGTGGGTCACCTTGTGGTGACTCCTCCAATTCAAAATTGGTTGAGAGATCCAGTAATGGAATCATGCGAGCGCGTAGCACAGAGATTTTTGGCTACTCGTTTACTCCACTGGCTTAGGCTGCCTTCCTTCTGCCTAAACAGAAACTGTTTATTGTTACTCATCTTGTGCCAGCTGGTCAAACACTGGGAATTTGCACAAGCCACCTTAGACATCTGCTCATACTGGAACCACAATTTCAGTTTTCTGATTAGACAGACTTCCTGTTCCAGTGGTGATAACAGGGTAAATAGAATGTGGCGCTATTTCAGGTACTGGCCAAGCTGAGATCTTCTGCCTTATTCTACATATGCTGGTCAGTAAACTGTTATCCTAAACCTAATTGCATATCTAAAACAAAATAACTGTAACCAATGAAGTGTAGAATAAAATAATAAAGTTACAAAATGTGACAAAATTAAGCTGATCTAATAATAAAATTAGAGGTTTGTCTCAATGTTGGAAACATTCCGTCATTCTAAACCTTAGAGTATTTTTTCTCTCTCCTTCCATAAACTGAGGTCTTTGTGCAACTACTGTAGCCTAGTGGTTAAGGGCGCAATCCTATTGAGATAGTCAGTAGCCTCTAATTTTGGAGGCTTCCAACTATCCAATGCAGGGCAGATGGAGCACAGAGGGTAGCATCTAGCTCTCTCCTCCGTGCCCTGCCCACCCTGCATTTGTAGCTAGATGCGCTTTTTCATATGTCTAGCCACAGCTTCGGGGAGGGAACAGGCCTGGGGACCCAATAGGGAAGCTGCCTAAGCAGCTTCTGCAGTCTCCTCCCCTCTCTGCCTCCGGGACCACCCCCTTTATCCTGTCTCCATGCTGTATTTCCAAATGCGGAGATGGCAGTCGCATGGAAAGAACTGTGCCAGGGGCAGGTGGGGCAGGTGGGGAGAGTGGTTTCTGGAAACTGAGGTTGGACGACCTCAGTTTCCAGAAACCAAAAAATCCTATGGCTGTCTAGACGGTGTCTAGCGGCCATAGGATTGCTATCTAAGAGACTGAAATGTGAACCAGGAAATCTCCAATTCCAGTTTCACTTTTGACATGTACTCACTAGGTGGCCTTAGTGGGAAGCCACTCTTGGTCTCTGCCTGTCCCCCTTCCCACCCCACCATCAGCACTGTGGGAATAAATGTACTGACCTACCTACCTATTGCAGATAGGCATAAATAGCTTGTGTGATGAAGTCTGCCATCATACCCTCTCCAAACTATCCAGAGACTTCATGCTAGGCCCTCAAAAGCTGGGATCTGTCCCCTGGCTCCACCAGACTAGGAGGAAATTCCTAGGCCACATAAGTTTTAGCATGTGTAAGACTTGTAGGTGAGCTGTAGGGCTGTAAGTAGTTTTAGACAGAAGTCCTAAATGTGGCAACTTTATATTGTAACATAATAAGTGAACCAAAATAAGATAATTATCAGAAATCCCTGCTGGCAATCCTCCCACAGTTTCCCACAGATAGCTACAAAATGGTAGGAGGTTGACAGAAATGCAAGGGGGAAAGTGACTTACCTTTTTGTTTTGCTGGTCTAATTCCCTCTTAAAGTAACAGAAAGGAAGAACAAAAGAGACGTGAGAGATATTGAAGAAGTAATGTAGGCTGCCACCGTTACTGTGGGGAAAACAACACTTTCCATTCTGATTATGTGGTCAAGAAGCAGCCATAATAGGCAAGGATTATCTGCGGTCCAAAGAATGGGACATAAATGATGTTTTCTCTTCTTAAATGATTAGATAAATTTGAAGATAATTTACGATGCAAGTACTTCTGGAGACCCAAACGAGTGGAATTGAGTTTTGGCATTCAGCACTATGCTGGAAAGGTAAGAAGTTATATAACTTGTATTAAATCCAAATGTAGTAAAGGATCCGTTTCAATTTCTTTCAGATTTAATGTTTTAAATGTGCTTGTATTTCAAGATCTAGATAGGGGTTATATACAGTACAACATCATGCTAGTGGAAGTCTGAAGGGGCAACAGGACTTTTCTTCCTGTCTCCTCTCCTCTGCAGGTCTCCATGTTGCTTGAAAATTTGCTCCAGAAAATCAGCCCTCTGGAGCAGATTTTGAGGATGCAGTGCTGTATGTGTGGGGGGAATTGCTCCCTTCCTGGTTCTGCTGAAGAAATCAAGAATTAGGAACTGTTTCCGTTTGTGGAATGTGCCAACAACCAAACAAAGACAAGGTTCCCAATAAACTAATACAAACCAAAACACTCCAAGTGCAAGGAACCAAAGAGTGATGCACTGGACCAGTAATTGACTTTTTATACAAAATTTATAATATGAAATGGTACACTTCAACTTTGAAATAGTCAAATGAACAGTCAATAGATTTTCAAAAACAACAGTATCAGTAAAGGTCTTAACAATCAGTTTCACAAAAGAGTTATACCAGGCAATCTACAGTTGTATCTGGCAGTCTACAAATTTTCAAACACACCAGTTGTATCTGGCAGTTTACTACTCTACTATGGACCCCTGGTGAGATTCCGTTTCGAACAGGAAGTCTTCCTCAGGTATCCAGATAAACATAACTCATAACAGTTTATAATAATTTACAAAACACATGACAGTTTGTAAGGACTGATAGTTCTGGAAAAACAACTGAACATTCCTAAATGACTGAATTGTCAACAGTCTGTTGGTTGGTAAGGCAAAATAGCCTATTTTGGGTGGGATAATCCCTCTTGTTTCTTCAGCTCACCCTTCCCAAAAAGTCAATACTCCTACAACCAGTCGCAGACACAGTGGTCATAAACGGTCAATTACTGGTCCAGTGCATTGTTGTTTGTATCCTTTTGTGGAATGACACATCGGATACAACCAACTGTGTTTTAAAATGCACAATGCAACAGTTCGATCTCCGCTGACCAATGGAGTGACACAGGGTTAGACCGTGAACTTCTGGCGTCCTCCATCCATTTGCTCTTATGAACACAGCTGGCCCTATAGAGCAACTGTCCTAATTCTTGGTTTTCAATCTAAAGCAGGATTTTGTAATGGCCTGTTTCATTTGTAGGTACAGTATGATGCTTATGGCTTCCTCGAGAAGAACAGAGACACTCTTCCTGCTGACATAGTGGTGGTGCTGAGGACTTCAGAGAACAAACTTCTTCAGCAGCTTTTCTCAAGCCCTTTAACCAAAACAGGTACTCTTCATCTGTGAAGCAATTATGATGCTATTCCTATAGCTCAGAGGTGGGGACCCTCAGGCCCTGGGGCCAAATCCACCCCATTGGGATTTTGGGGTCCAGTCTGGCCCTCTGGGGTTCCCCAGGTGGCCATGCCCACTTATGCTAGCCCCATCCCTTTTCCCCCAACCACCGATCATTGGATGGTTTCATGGGAACATAGGAAGCTGCCTTATACTGAGTCAGACCCTGGTCCATCTAGCCCAGTATTGTCAACACTGAGTGGCAGTAATGGCTCTCCAGGGTTTCAGGCAGGATTCTTTCCTCACCCTACCTGGAGAAGCCAGGAATCGAACCTGGGACCTTCTGCATGCAAAGCCTGCGCTCTATCACACTGAGCTATGGCCCCTCAAGCTGTTTTCCCAGCTTTGGGGCAGTTTTCCCCCCATTCTAAGCCTCTCCTAAGGCTTACTTAATGGCAGTAAGACCTTTAAACTAAAATATGCTGGTCTGTTTTGTATTTTTGGCCTCACCCAGTTTATCTTCAGCCCCACCCACCACTGGAACGCGGCCCCCAAGAGCTTCTCCAAAACCGAATTTGGCCCTCAGGCTGAAAGAGGTTCCCCACTGCTGCTGTAGCTAAGTAAGCTTCCTGCACGGAAGTTGCAGAAAGTTCAGAAAGTTGCTTGGAATGTAAAATGTGCCATGTCTTCAAATAAACTACACTGTTTTCATCCACATGGTTTATGGAGAACAATTTATGAGGAGGAACAGTAATTAATTCTTGGTCTGCTTGCTATGCTCTCTCCACAGCTTATTAGGCCTATGTTTATGACAACTCTTAAACCACAGGTATAGAATTTACCACTGGAAATGCACTTACCGAAGTAGGTAAGCTTGCAATGATAAAGTACATGCGGCTGTTAGCATAGCATTTTTCACCCCAGAACTTAGGGGGAAAACAAGAATGGCTACAGTGCTAAGAAGAAAAAAAAGTGGTGCAAATGGTACAGTAGTTAAATAGCTCCAAAAAAGTGAATGTGTTTGGAATGAGAGATGGATGTTTCACAAAGTTGGCATGAACTATGCAGACTCAGTTAATAACAACAACAACAAAGTTACAGCAGCTCCCAGCTAGGCCTTTGCCCATTCAGGGATGAACAGGCAAAGTGAGTGAGATTCTGGGCTAACACCTCTAGCCAGGAATTGTGGCAACTCACTAACCAATCATAGGGCAACTCTACACCAGCCTAAAATCCTGCATTTAAAATGGGGCTTTCTGCTTCTGTTTTAAATGCAGCATCACCACTGACTCCATTTACGTGCACTTCCTTCCCCCTCGCCCCTTCTCCACGTATCTGAGTCTTCCACTGTCTTTCATTGATCTCGCTCTGCTTCTTGCCACTTTAACTCTTTTCACGGAGGAAACTGAAGCGGAACACAACTGAGTAATTTGATCGCTCATTATCTGTGATCTATTTAAAAATGGAACAAAGGGCATTTAGTGCAGGAGGGTCACGGCGTCATTTAAAGAGCCCACAAACTTCCATGAAGCAGCAATCTCAATTGCAGGATAAAAGCTCTGTGTGATGAAGCCCATAGAATAGAATCAGAGAATAGTAGGGTTGGAAGGGGCCTATAAGACCACTGAGTCCAACCCCTGGCTAGCATCTTCAGTTGTGGCGCTCATATCCTTTGAATGCATACACAAATGAATCATTTTCATATAATGCAATTAATTATACGAAAAATAATTTGTCAATTCACATCTGTGTCAGGAACCTCTTGGAATGTGTGTTCCTGATTGATATATTGAGCTGTTTCAGGCATGGACGTGAAGGGGAAGCCCTTCTTTGTAAGTGTGCCAAAATTTCCTGTGGAGCTTTGGACTGGGCGGCAAGCTTCTGAAAAACTTATCATGTAAAGATAGCCTGTACATATGCTTACTGCTGGATGCAAGAGGAGCCTGTCAGTAGCCACAGCCTGAAAGAAAAATAGTTTGTTTCACTGTAAAAGGCCTATCTGTGGCATAGTGGTGATGATGTGCTGTACTTGTAAAAATACATGATGGCTCTTAGGTCTGACATGACATTATTTCAATGAGTTGAAGAGACTTCTGGTAAATTGTTTATGGTTTAAAAATTGTCACAGAAGGAAGCCCTATCAAGTATCAAAAGAAACATTATGATTATGAAGGGAAAGTATCTTTAATGGACACTCCCGAGGTCGCTGTTCAGAAGATATCATAAGAAAGGGATGGGAAGCGTGTGGACCTGCAGGTTTGTTGGACTGCAACTCCCATCAGCCCTAGCCAGCATAGCTAATAGTGAGGGATGATAGGAGTTGCAGTCCAACAACATCTGGAGGGCCACAAGTTGCCATAAGAGATTGACAACACACTCTTGGAAATGGCTCACCAGCATTTTCCTAGGCCCACTTTGGAATATACTCTCCTCTGTGTTCTCTGTATGCATGTTTGTGGATTGTGAGCATAGCTGCCCCTCCTTGGACATCCCCAGACATCCATTACGCATGGGTATAATGTTTGAATAGAAAGTGCACGCACAAAATCCGATGCACAGGAGTTCAAACTGCATGGTGGATTCCTACCCCATGCAGGAATCAACCATCTGGTTTGGGCCTCCACATGTTGGATTTCATGTGCCGACACCATATCCAGATGTTATGCCAATCCATGAACATCCAGTAACATTATAGTTGGGACAGATGCACTTGGTGGATGGGGCAGGAAGATGCAATCTCACTTCGCTACCACACACAGGGAGGAGGCAAGCCTATGGGGTGGGGAGCAGTGACGAGATGTTGGAAGACAGAGCTGTGTCATGCCATGTGGCCTGCATTGCACTTTCTAAGCTAGCCTGCTGTTTTGGGTGCAGTGGAGGACATTATCCCATTGCTAGTACTGAAGTAAGACTCAGTTGCTAGTTTTGTTGGCTTCTGTACATGGAATGGCAGGGGTGCCATCTTGCCCTGAACCTCAGGAAGTAAAATGTCTTGGGCCAGCACTGGGAAAAGGTAGGAGAGAGTATTGTCTGAACCAGGCCTGAGACTTCATAGGCCACCCTTAAGTGCCATGGTTGAGACCTTCAGTGCTCTGAAACTCCACTGACAACAGGGGGATGGTGTGGAGGGGGGAGAATGCAATGATCAGTTTGGGCAGGGTAGACAGCTACCTGTTATACTATTTCCTATCTAGACTTTGGGGGCTGCTTTTGAAATTGTGGCTTGCAGGGTTATTTTTAAATTATTTCCAGATGTTGTATAAAGCCTGTGGTTAACTTGAAGGGCTTGTAGTACTTGCGGTGTGAAGCAGAAAATCGACCATCAATCCCTGAGTGCAAAGCAGATTTCTTGTAGAAAGGTTGTAGACAAAAATTGAATCCAAAACGACAAGTAAGTCTCAACTGTTCCAGTGAAATCATTACATGTACTGCAGAACTCCAAACTACACATAATATGACTGAATCAACTCAGATGTTTTTGAGCTCTGATGTAATGAAACTGAACCAGTTCAGTCTTGCTTGTGTGTTTGGATTCAAATTTTCTCCAGTTGAAGAACTGGTATAGCTTGGAATGAACTAGGCTTGTTAACCATACTTTCCTGCAATCAATCTGCTTTGTACTCAGTGTTAGACCGCTGGTTGTTTGCTTTGTATAGCCTTTTGTTGGATGACAACCAGTAGTGTAGTGGCAAATTCAGAAGTGCAGGGTCCCTTTGTGACAGTGGCAGCCATGTCCTCTCACAGCCACGCCCCCTTCTAAGATTGTACAACCTTGTAAGATATACAGCCTTCAACTGGGATCCAGAAACAGTGCAGCTGAGAGTAAGGCAGTGGTATTTCAATTGGATGTCTGAGAAAAAATGCAGGGGTTTTAAAATCTTTTTCACTCACTCACTCAGACACAAACATTTTATGTTTTCAAAATATAATACTCTATGGAAACATCACCCTCTCAACTCAGCTGTTATGGACAGATCCCTTGTAATTTAAACAGCCCCCTTGCACACTCCCTTAGTGCCCCAATGTTACCCATTAGCCTTCCCTAAGCTTCTTCATTATATCTCCCCCCTCCCACTCCAGCAGAAACATCCACACACCCAGCTGAATTGAACCACACACACACACACACACACACACACACACACGGTGGTGTAGTGGTAAATTTGGAAATGCAGGAGCTCATTGTGACAATCTCCAAGGGCAGTCCAGAAATTTCAGGCAGCTGTGTCGATCCATATCAACAAACCAGTTCTAGGCATTTTCATCTCCACCAGGAGCACATCTTTGATAAAGCGAATAGGTCTTAATTGCCCATCCCAGACCAAGTCATCCAAAATAGTTTGCATTCCAACATGGAACAATATATTGTTGCTTGGAAAATTCATCCCCCTTACAGCTTCAGTGGGGATCGCAGCTAAGCTCAGAGGGAACAGGGAATTCTGAGGGGGGTGGCAGATGACATCAGAGTCCCTGCTAATGAAAAAGTGTCAGGGCTGCGTCCCTGCGAGCCCTGCTTCCACTACACCACTGATGACGACTAGTACTTTCATAGGGTTCCAAACCTATTACATTTTTAAAGAAGTTGATTAGCAAAAAATGGTACCACTTCTTAGTTTGAGAGTATTTAGGAGGTATTGCAACTTGTCTCAAATAATTAACTCAAATATATAATGGGGAACGCAGTAAGGGATGGGAGAGGAGAAGCCTGCAGGATAAATTTTGGGGATTAATTTGTCCCCTTCACTGGAAATTTGGGACCAAATTTTCCATATAATGGCCCTGCATCTGGATTGTCTGAACTGGGGGCGGGAGATGAGTGTGAGAGAGGGAGGGGTGGGAGGGTGGGGTCTCCTTCACTGTGGTAACCTTAGGCAAAAGGTTGATGGTTTGCCAAAATGACTTTATCAGCATGCACTAAAAGTTTTGTGAAGACTACAGCTATTATTATTATTGTTACTACTACTACTACTATTATTATTATTATTATTACATTTATATCCCACCTTTTTTTCTTCTTGCAAGGAAACCAAGGTGGCTTACATGGTCCTCTTCCTCCACTTCATTTTTTCCTCACAGCAATCCTGTGAGGTAGATTAGGCTGATAGTCAGTGACTGGCCCAAAGTCACCCAGTGAGCTCCATGGCTGAGTTGGAACTAAAACCTGGGTCTCCCGTGTCCCAGTCCAACATCTAACCACTATACCACACTGGCTCTCTCACTGTATAGTGCAGGTTCTAACAATCTACACCCTGCAAAACTTACCTTTGGGGCAAGGGAATCGAGGAGCATCCAGTTGCCTCTGTACAAACCACACCCTGCATGGAAGCCCTGGTGCTCTCCAGATGTGTTGGATTGCAACTCCCATCATTCTCGGCCAGCATGGCTATGCTGGCTGGGAATGATGGAAATGTCCAACACATCCAGAGGGCATCAGGCTGGGGAAGGCTGCCCTAGATGCTCCAAAGCTTTCATGGTACATTCAAGGTCACACCGCATCATGGGAGGTTTAGTTCTCAAAGGCATAACATCCTGGATATCCTGGTTCATGCACAGGAGCTTAAATTGTCCTGCACTTTAGGTTGAGCCACCCTGCTATCCTGACCCTATGATGACTTCTCAGAGGGAGCAGGGAGGACTTGGTCTATGCAGTGCTTGTTGCCTCTGGGCTGTGGTGCGCTTGGAGACCTTTAGTGAGAGCGGTTTTCCGAATTCAGCAGAGTCCAAAGCTGAATTCAGTGAGCCCTCCCCAAATCCTCTGGCAGGCTTTGAGTAGGCAGAACCCTCCCGAAATTCAGCCAGAATTCATCCTTGGGCAGAATTCACCATCACAGCAGAAGCAAATTTTTACCCTTTTATGCATGCTTAAGCCTAATAGGACTAGCTGCATATATTACGGAGTGTAGGGTTTCACAGGGTTATTGTTAAGAAAATCTTAACTGCATTTTCCAGATTAAGAGATGCTTGCAACTCTTTTATTTTAATGATCAGCTAATAATTTTTCAGATGAATCTGAGTGACTAACTTGCCTGCTTATGTATAAGACCCAAATTAATGCTCTCCCATAGTTTAGCTCTACGTGCACCGGCAACAGTGAGCCTTGGGTTTGTGTGACCCTCCATCTCCTCGCCTCTTCTGGCATGGCTTTGAGGAGAGGGAGGGCGCAAGCCCCCAGGTACACTGCTCCTGGCAGGGAGCTGAGGTTAGCTTAAACTCTGTTTTTTTTTCAAACAAGCCAGGATCAAATCATGGTTTATAATCCTGGCATTAACAAACTACAGTTTAAAGTAACCAGAGTTTCACCACTTCGGATGTAACAAGAATGGCTCATTATTTTAAATTCTGATCTCCTCCTCATGGCTGCACCAGAGGAAGAGTGGAGAGAGCACAAGCACAAGTTTGCTACTGCTAATGTACATCACCATGGTTTAGCATTATATCTGAACCCAGGCCACTGTTTCACAGACTTGTCAGCCCCACATGTAGATGTCTGACTGAATGTTCACATTTTGTCATATGACTGGGCTGTCTGTGTTTAGTCCAATATTAGGTTTTTCCACTACAAATTATTCAGTGGTTTTCTTTGTATTTTTGGATGAGTCGTTATGCTCTTTGAACACTGAGTTAGGTACCACATCTACTGGCCAGGAGGTATAGAGTTCTTTAGAAATATGTCACATAGGTCTAGCCAGAGGGTGATGCTAAGAATTTTCTCCTTTGGAACTATATCTCCCAGGATTTCTAGGGAGAAGGAACAACTGTTAAACAATTTGTAGCATAGATTAGGGGTGGGCAGAAGGTAGATCTCCAGATGTTTCAGATCAATGCTGGGAGTTGAAGTCCAAAACATCTGAAGATCTACTTTCTGCCCACCCCTGGTCTAGATAAAACCCTAGGAGTGTGTGCCTGTTGTCTCTCATCCTGCCTTGACAACCTGCAGATTTTCTCCCCCATACTAGATCCTAGCACTCAGAGACCTTCCGTTGGCCTGTATTTTGTTCTCCTCCCTTTATGCTTAAAATCTGAAATGGGAGCAGAGGAAAGAATCTGTGCAGATGTGGCCCCCATGTGAGCCATCGCTGTTTGCTCCACCTTTGAGGCCCTTCTTTGGGTCCTTGGGCACAGCTCAGTGGTAGAGCACATGCTTTGTATGATAAAGGTTTCTGGTTCAGTCCCTGGCATCTCCAGGTAGGACTGCAAAAGACGCCTGTCTGAGACCCTGGAGAGCTGCTGCTCATCAGTGCAGACCAGCCTTCCAGGACTGTTGCCTACAACTCCCAACATTCCTGACCATTGGCCATGCTTGGCTGGGACTGATGGGAAATGACATCCAAAACATCTGGAGGGCAACAGGTTGGGGAAGGCTGGTGTAAACACTGAATTAGATGGACTGGTGATTTGCCTCGATACAAGACAGCTTCCTGTGTTATGTTGCTATGACCCCACCCCTCCCCATTGGAGATACAAGAGATGGGCACTAGATAGGGAGCCCTTTTGTAATGATGTTCAGAATCTGGAACAGTCTCCTAAGGGACATACATCTGGCTTCACTGCAGAGCAAGTTTTATTTCAGGAGCCTTTCTGGAATATTGCCTTTTTTTTTAGGACTTTACTGTTAATTCTGCTTTTAGCCGTCTCACCTTGTTTTTGATCATATTCATTGTTGTTTTATTGTTCTAGAACCATAGAATTATAGAAAAGTTGGAAAGGGTCTTGGAGGTCTTCTAGGGCACCCTCCTACTCAATGAAGGACCTGCAATGCAGGATTCAACTTTCTGGATTATATATTTTTTGTACTGAAAGCCAGGATAGAGCTGTCATAAATAACTAAATAAATCTGGTAATGTATTATAATTTATTGCACCAAATTTTGCTGGTGTTCAGAGTAGAGAGCTTTGAAAATAGAAAGAGGGCCTCCTACATGTAAAATGTGCAGCAGAAAAGTGTATGCTACTACACCTAGTGGAGGCTGGTGGCTCCGATGTCAGTGGGGTGGTGAATCCCCTCTGGGTTTCAATCAGAACCAGTTAGAACTCTAACAGAGCTATCCAAGGTACTGAATCTTTTGGGGGGGGTTCAGCACCTTGGATAGCTCCCTTAGAGTTCTGGCTGGTTCTGACTGAAACCCAGAATGGATTCACAGCCCCACCAAAATCGGAGCCACCGGTCACAAAGGAACAAGTTATCTACGTACGGAGGAGAATTTGACTGTATATCCACGACACCCTGATAGTGAGGATGAGGTCAAATTCTCACTGCCATGAGTGGATGCTACAGACAACTGGATCCCTGCATGATTGAACTGTGCACCACTGCTATGTAACTGCATTGATCCCAGTGGAGGCTGGTGGCTCTGATGTCAGCAGGGTGGTGAATCCGCTCTGGGTTTCAATCAGAACCAGTCAGAACTCTAAAGGAGCTCCTGCAGAGTTCTGACTGGTTCTGGCTGAAACCCGGAGCGGATTCAGTACCCCACTGACATTGGAGCCACCAGCCTCCACTGATTACACCTTCGTTTATTTTCTGGGAATGTTCGCATTTGCAACTACCAAGCTTACAGGGTCACAGTAATTCCATTCTTTTTTAACATGGTCCACTAGGTGGTGCTGTCACAGAGGAAAGAATGACTTTGAAATGAAAAGGGACATATAGACACTCTACAAACTGCATTTTCTAAATATTACTCAGGATGGAATTTTTGTAATAAAGAGCATTCTTCACCACTGATCTCTTAGTAGAAAACGTTGTATCCCTTGTGAATGTATCATTTACAGTGCAATCCTACATGTCTACTCAGGCTGGAGTTCAGTGGGACTTATTAATAGGTAAGTTCATATAGGATTGCAGCCTTACAGTGGCAGAATTGAAGCAGCAGTAAATAATATTAAAGAATTGAACTTTTTGTTTTGTTCATGTAAGATTCTACTAATCTCTGCAATAACATCAAACATATCAGTTCTAGGGGAGTATTTCCCTGAAAGGGGAAGAAGAGTCCATCACTCATTTACATTTGTAAATTGTATAGACTGTATGGGAAAAGGTATTTTTCAGATTAAAAGGATGATGAAGGAAGGTTCTTCTTGTGGATCTGATATTCCAGCAACTGGGTAGTAATATCCTCCTAAAGAGGATTTTTTTTGCATAAAATAGTAATATTCACACCTAAAGCATTTCTCTTTTCTCCATTATTATGACTTATATTTTCAGGGTCCCTCCCCTGTCTTTCTAGCTATTTTCAGCTACTCTTTATTTGCAGTTTCTTTTGAGACATTTTCCCCATTATGTTCGTTACTTCTTCCCATCCTTCTTCCCTAACACCTTTCGCAGTTTCTGTTCTCTGCTCTAAATGTCTTCTTTCCAGTCTTTGCCTTCCTAACTTATTCACTCTCTTCTCTAATCCAAGGATGGCCCAAAAGTAGATCAGGATGATTTGCAGTAGATAGACAGGGGTTTCTTATTGTCAATAGTTTAACAATAGCAAATAAAATTGAACATTTTTTAAATTTAAAAACCCTCTGTCATGCCTCACCTTGATCACCTATGTCTTCACATCAGTGTTCTTCATCTGTAAAATATGACCATCGGTTGCCTTTGACCAGAAATTAGTGCAGCTCCTCTGGGTAAAAAGCAAAGTAGATCCAAGAAGCCTGAAGTCTGCCCACCCCTGCTCTTCTCCACCCTTATCCATTCCCTTTTATCCCTCCCCAGCCCCATCTCTCCTGTCCTTTGTTAAGAAAAGGAACTAGGGTTGAAACCATGTGGCAAGTGCAAAAAGCCATGAATGTTCTCATTTATAGAAAACGTTTGGTTGGAGTTCAAGAACTCCATTAGTGGAGTTCATTTGCCATTTATTCCCCCACTGGGTCTGAATTCTTTGGGCTCATAGGACACCTGTTTGCTTTTAGTTGCACATAGTGCTACACCAGTCTGACCCCCCACACTAGGCAACAAACCATGGCTTATTTGTTGGTTACAAGCCCCAATTTGAAGCCATGGTTTGAAGCTGGCTTATGAATACTGGCTTGCTTTAAACATTTATTTATTTAATTTAAATATTTATATAAAGATATGGAGGTTTACATAAAATAGATATAATACAATATAAAAACCAATGTAAAAACAACATAAAACAATAAAGACATTATTTTAAACATGGTTTGTTTGAACCTGGAATCCTGGCTTATTTCTGATTTGTTTCTGTGTGCTGCCCAAGCCTCTCAGCAAACCACAGATGTGTGAGGCAAGAGAAGCTAAAAAAGGAGCCACCCCTCAGGTTTAAGAGCTGTTACTTGCTTTGCTGCCCCCCCAACTCCTCATTCCTCCTCTTTCTCCCTAGCAACAGTCTTCTTTCCATGCCCAACTCCTCCCTCAACTAGAATTACACCCAAGCCAGAACACCTTTGCTTTTTGTTGCTACTTCACATTACCGACCTTTTTAAACCAGTTAAATGTTTTCCCAGCTCTATTGCTGGATAAATCCTCATAGCACACATCTAGTATCACCTAGGTACTTATCACAACATTGAGCAAACTGAGACCTGCCCCTCAGGAACAATTATGCGAGACTATGTGAGCCCAGTCTGTTTATACCACATGACCTCAGCTGTTAGGGAGAGGGAAATCAACCTGAAGAATCTCCTCTGACAAGTCACCTCTGACAGGCAGATGATATCTTGTGTTGAAATCAAGGATGGGTGCAGCAGTCACTGGGTGTCTCTGCACAAGCGATTTATTGCATGCTCGTGATTGGTCGCTCATGGAAGTTTGCGGGTCGTTTACATGATGTTGTCAACCTCCAGGGCACCTCGCACACATTTTCCTCCCTATCGCCCTTTCAAAAAGATCAGAGATGAACTTGCAGAGGAAGGACTTTCCTCGATTCAAACCACATATCTCTCAGAGTAAAATGCCTCCCTGCAACGAAGGGAGGCAGATCTGATCCCCCACTGCACCAAGCTCAGAATCAACGTCCTCTGTTGATTCAGAGCACCCCATTGACTTCAATGGGGCTTACTCTCAAGTAAGCGTGCCTAGGGCTGTGGGGAAAACAGTATAGCACAAGTTAAGCAATGAAAGCAAGCTCCCCCCCCCCCCGCCACTCCTTTGCACACATGCCAAGTAGGGAGGGAGGCACTTCTTCTATTCGAACCACATGTCTGCTGTGTAAAGAAGTCCATCCTAATCCCACAAAGAAAGCAAAAGTGGAAAGCCGCGGAAAGATTGCATTTTGTTTTGTTTTTTGCTTAATGTAAAGATACCCACTGATGGCCATTACACTTTCCAGTTGCCAGTTCTAGTGGTAGGAAGGGGTTAACCAACACACGAATCAAGCTTTGTAGGGCTTGTCTAGGAAGAGGGGAATGGAGGCAAGATAGTTTGGCTTATGCCTACAGCTGTCCTGTTTATGCAGCCAATCCATGGTAAGCAGGCTGGTGACTGTGGTAAAGCTGTGCCTGTACTTCACTGCTGCCAAAGCATTTGGGATACCATCCACGTCCTGGCAGCAAAGGCAGAGGGTGCTGGCCAGACAAGCTTTGATTACTTTGCTGGTTTGCAAGACTGACTCTGGCACATTCAACAAACCATGGTTGGCTTAGCATTATGTGTGAATGCAGCTCTTTGCAACAGCATTGACTGAGGAAGGAGAGGGAAGGATCTGACTGGCTTTTGACACAGACTTACAATTATCGGATGTGCACAGGTTTCCCTTTAGGTTTCCTTTAGACCATTTTTCTTCTTCTCCCCAAGTGCAGGAGTGAGACCTGCCCATAGAGAAAAATGGAAAAATCTAGGATTTTTGCAGAGCTGTGGTTGGGCACATCATTCCAAGGATCTTAAAGGTGGAGAGGGGGCTTGTAGGCTGTCCAGTCCAACCTGTGCTTGATGCAGGTAATTGAGAGCTAGAGCTTCCCCAATAGATGGCTGTATGACCTCTGCTTGAAGGCCTTCAGCAAGGGAGAGCCCCCATTCCCAGGTTTAATCCCCTTTTAAAGCCCTCCAAGTTGGTGGCCATCACTATGTTTTCTGGGAATGAATTCCACAGTTTAATCAAGCACAGTGTGAAGTACTTCCTTTTGTCTGCCCTGAAGTTCGCACCATTCCACTTCATTGGATGATCTTGGATCCAAGTTTTATGACAGAGGAAGAAAAATATCTCTCTATCTTTTTCCTCAACACCATGCATAATTTTATACACCTCTTTCATGTCTCCCCTTACCCACCTTTCTTCTAAGCTAAAAAGCTTCAAATGCTGTAACTTTTCCTCATAAGGGAGTTGCCCCTGTCCTCTGATTATTTTGGTTTCCCTTTTCTGCACCTTTTTAAACTCTATAATATCCTTCTGAAGGTGCAGTGACCAGAACTGTACACCGTATTCCTAGTGTGGCTGTGACATAGATTTGTATAAAAGCATTATGATATTGGCAGTTTTTTAAAAATTCTTTTCTTAATTATCTTCAATATGGAATCTGCCTTTTTCACAACAACTGCACACTGGATTGATGTTTTCATCAAGCTATCCACCAGTACCCCAAGATCCTTTTCCTGGTCAGTCACTACCACTTTACAGGGAAAGCTAGTGTGGTGTACTGGTTAGACTGTTGGACTGGGACTTGAGAGATCTGGGTTCTAGTCCCCACTCAGCTATGAAGCTCACTGGGTGACTTTGGGCCAGTCACTCACTCTCATCCTAATCTACCTCACAGGGTTGTTGTGAGGATGAAATGGAAAGAAGGAGGATCATGTACGCCACCTTGGGCTCCTTGAAAGAAAGGGGGGATATAAAGATAGTAAATAAAATAAATAAAAGTGAACACAAATGGTTTTGGCAAAGCAGCTAAATTGTAAATTATTTGTATAAACTAATTCTTACATTCTTGCATGCTGTGCAAGCAAGATTTCAAGTGTGCAGTACAGTAAATGGCAGAGCTGGGTGACACACAGGAAAAGCTGGAGCGGTCTCCTAACCCATTTTAAAAGAATATGAACCCTAATCTTCATCTCTTAGCTATTATTTTGCTGTTAATTTAATAACATCTTTTTCAGCAAATGGCACTTCCAGAAAGATCACAGTTTTTTTGCTATGCCGCTTGAATTCCAATATCACTGTGACTGATGTACATAAAGAATTTATTCCATGGCTTGAGATATATATATATCCAACCCTACTATTCTATGACTATTCTATGATCATATTTATTCACTTAAATGTAATATGCTTCCACTTAACTTTATGCTCTTTCTCCTCCTTTTTATTTCTATGAATAATCAAAGGAAAAAGACTCCAAAAGCTATTTACAGTTTATAAATTCACCTCATAATAAAATGGAATGGGAGGGTTGGGGTTGCATGCTTTCCCTGCTAAAAGATAACTGGAAATTTCTTTTTTTGTTCTTCTTCAATATAATGGATCAGTAACAAAAGCTATTACAGTGATAACGTCTCCATTTATAGATAAATGAAAATGTATATTTTCCAAGAATTGAGCAAAGTTAATTGAAAGTCTGTAGCGCTTGCTTCAGAACTCAAAGGGGCTTTTTTTGCTTCTACATGTCTGGCCCATATGATAAAAGCTTGTAAAAACTAATTGTATTTTGCCGTGTTGCCAATGCTTTGTGCACAAAGAGCAGCGTTAAGCCACAGATGGGCAAAGGAACTGTTGTGAACTTTACTGGCCTGCAGATGTGGGACAGCAGTGAACTTGATTCAAAATAGTTTAGCTGAGCCTAGGACTGTACGTATGAGGGTTTGATTACAGTTTGTGGGCTTTCAAAGAGCCTCTACACAAACTCAGGGTCGATTCACACAATCAGTTGTTTCTGATCGTGTAGAGTAGCCTTCCCAAAACTACGTCCCTCCAGATGTTTTGATCTACAACTCCCATCAACACTAGCCAACATGGCCAATATCAGGGATGATGGGAGTCAGAGGGAAATCCACGTTTCAGAGAGCCCTTGGGCAATGGGCCCCCTCACTCAGTGATTCTACCTTCTCACTGCCATTTTCACCCACTGCTCTTGCTGCTTCTCCCCTTTCTCATCCTTGCTGCCACTTGCTTGTTTGACAGGCAGAGAGCCAGTTATTAAGCAGGCAGTGGCATCTGCTTCTGCTCCTGCTCCTGCTCCTTCTCAGCAGCACCCTCGGCAGGTGCCCCACCATGCCTGCTCTTAACTCTGGCCCTCGTGGGGGCTGTAGTCCAAAACATCTGGAGGGTCCCAGTTTGGGAAAGGCTGATTTACTAGTTACCTCACAATTGGTAGAAATTGATAATCTGAATCTCATTGAAAAGGCTGTGACCTGTACAGTTAACTACTGCAGGTCTCTGAAATAATAATTCCTGGAGAGAGGCATCAAGAAAATCTCCTCCATGCACCAGGAGGCCGGGAGAGGGAACCTAAAGTTGCCAAGCTGCAACCTGAAGAATGAGCAATTCCCTTTAAATGCAACTATCAGATCAAACACAACCAGCTGCTCCCACTCACTGATGCCCAGGTCCCTTTGTTATCCACTACCAGTAATATGTGGCAGTGTTGTTCTCCAGGTTGCAACCAAATGGTTGTTCAGCAAACCATCATGTAGGCCAGAACAGGGGAACACAGCTACTGCACCCTAGATACAGCACATCACCCCTGGAGATGCTGCTATCAGCTGATCCATATCCAGTCAATCACTCCATGTGGCCTTGTCCGTAACTTCCTCTTCTTCGTTGGCTCTTTGTATGAAGGACTAATCAGGAACCTTGACAGACCATTTCTGTACTTGCTATAGGGGTACATGAAAGTAACCTACTGACCCACCAGTGTTGCTATTGGCCCTTTCCTTAGTTCTCTTTTTCTTCCAAGGTCTCCTTGCCAGCTCCGCCCTACAAGGAATTATGCTTATTCTCAGATCTTCTTCAATCCCTACGGAACAAAGTTTCCTGAGGACTCCTGATTCTTCTTTCATCAGGCTTCACTCCTGCAGCTTGCAACCTTTTGAAAAACCTAGCTCCAGAGAAAGCTAAAAGTACCTCAGGATGAGTGTGAGTGCTTTGCAGGATTTGGTCTGGCAAGCTTTGCAAGGATAAAGAAAGAAGATGGAGGGGGAGGACGATTATGGCTCGGTTGCCATTAAATTAATGTAGAAATTACACACTGTGATGGTAAAATAATTGTTGGCCTGGATTCATCTTTAGTTTGCTGTCTTTCTAAAGTTCTTCCTCAGAAAACTGGAGTTTCTGCTACATAAAGAATCATTTATGTTTAATTTCCCATCCTGTCCCTATTTAGCTGAAGACATATATCAAAGGCTCAGGTTCTGTAAGAGTACAATTTAAAATTAGCATGGTGCCTTAGTTATTTTTGCCCGCTTTAGAATTATCAATGGTATTATCATATAGTTTATTATTATTATTATTATTATTATATTAAATAAAGGCAAATCTAAAAATCTCCAGCTATAATCAGAATTAAATACATTCCTGTTAAATACAAACACAACAGACATTCCAATCTCTCAGTTCTCTACTGGCATAATCAAAGCCCCTATTCCTTCACCAGTCCTTTCAAAGTCAGTCCAAAATAAACATTTCTCACATACAGCTTTCCAAAGGGCTCACCCTTTGGTGAATTTCCAAAGAGAAGGGGTTCTGCATTTGTGAGGCAGTGGCTTAGACCACCACCTCCAAAGACGTAGCATGCAGCCAACCCTCTCTTTCTTTTTTAATGTAAAGTAAGCACAGGGCCCCCCAGTCTGAATCAAGACCACTGCACCAACCACTTGTTTTCTGAAATACCCACCCCCACCTGCTCTGCAGAACTAAAAAAAAGGTGGGGGGGGACCATAGAGTTTGAAAAGGGAGGGAGCCACTGGCTTTTCCATTCTTTTCTTTTTTTAAACGTGAGGGGAATTTTGGAAAACAAGTGGCTGGTGGGGGGATTTGAAAGTTCCCCCACTCATGCATGGTGATCCAGATCCAGATCAGGAGCCATGCATTTACTTTACACTGAGAAAGAAAGAGAGGGTTGGCTGCATTCTATGTATTTAACATAACCCTCAGGCTGTATGCTTTATTTATTTCCTTCCTATATTTAGATAGCCTCCCTATAACACAAGTTGTTGGGGCAGCTTACCAAGCAAATACACCATTAAAACACAATATAAAACTATTAGAACTACTGAAAACTAAAGCACAATTGAAGTACAGATTTTAAAACTGAGAGACCCAGACTATGGGGATTTTTATACCAGCCTAGAATCCTGCATTTAAAACGGGGCTTTCCGCTTCCATTTTAAATGCAGGATCACAACTGATTCCCTTTACACGCACTTCCTTCTCTGTAGATCGCCATTCCCATAGCGTTATGTTTCCGTGAAGAGGCATTACACAGCCTCCAGGTTCAGCGATACTTGCTCCTTGGTTCCTGCCCCTTTCCCTCCCCTTGCACAGTAGTGGCGGATGGGAACTGACACATGGATAGCCCCTCTACCGATCTCCCCAGGCCCCGCCTCCCTTTCCCATGCTTTTGGCCAGTCCCTGCCACTCAGCCCCTCTGCTGCTGCTCCCATGCCACCGTGCGCTGCTCTGCTGTTCTGTTTTGAACAGGCAGGCTGAAAATGGCAAGAAGCCAAAATGGCGCAGGAGTGGGAAGGCTGAACACCCATCAGGCCTTCGTCACCACCTTCGATGACATGACCAGGCCCCCAACAACCACACTCAGGGCTTCGTTCGCACTAGGGGAGAAATACACGGGGAGGACATGGCACTCCATTTGTGCGTATCTGGAAAAATACCCAATTTTTTCCATTTGAGGAAAACATGGGATAGGTGGGAGGAAATAGTGGAATAATGACTGGACAATGACGATGACCCGCACAATTCAGTGAGTGAGCAACGCGCAATAAACTTGAGGTGTAGAGATCCCCTATGAGATGTGAGGTCTTTCTTTGAGGCAGTGGGTGTATCTTTCCACTACAAGAGTCTCTCAGCTCCAATGAAGCATTGGTAGCTTGACAATGGCATAGATGCAATAGGTAGGAGCCTGCCTCACTGTTGGAAGGAAAGCATGTTTGTTTTGTTTTGCTAAATTCTAATTGCAGCCATTCCCCCTTAGTCCCATGCAAAACAATAGAATGAGGTAGACCAGATTATAAATAGCCCCATACTTTCACTCCAAAGGAAAATTAAGAGAGAATGGTAGAGCACTGCTAAGTGGGGAAGGTAGCATTATACTGTTCATTTTTCTTTAAAAAAAACTTTAAAAATTAAGTTTAAAAGGTGATAGAAGCATGGTGTAGAACAGCATTCATCCTTTGTTAAATTTAAATAAGTAAAATGAATGGTGATAAAGGTTGTTTTTAGTGTTCATTGTTTTTAGCTGAGTATGGTTTTTAATCTTTTGAAATTTTTGTAACTGCCTTGGTTGGCTTCAGAAAGGCAGTGTAAAAATACAATTAATATTAATAATTTTAGATAGTCCCCAATTTGCTGTATGCATGGGAAGAAAGTGGTGAGTGAGTTCCCCGTCAAGGTCAATATCCACCATGTGTCTACAATGGCCACATCTTCATGACTAACAATTGAAGGAATGCTTCACACTTCTGTGGACTGCTTTCAGCTTTTAAATGGTACTACCTGAAGCTTGATAAAAACCTGAAAAACCTTGTAGACTAGAGACTATGGTAACACTTCACAAATGAATTTGTGTACTACAGTCACTGACGGCTGTACAAATACTGCCACCAAGTCTCTGACAAGCTGTTATGTGGTGACCCATAAAGAAGGAAGTAGTCCCACAGATATGTTGGATCTCAGCTATGAAGGACTTTGTAAATCAGAACCAGCATCTTCTTGAATTGCGTGCAGAACACAATAGGAAGTAAATACTCATTCTGTTACACTGGTGAAATATATTAATAGCAACCCACTACTGGCAGAAAGCTACTTTGTTCTTCATGATGTGAAACTTCCAGTTTGTGCCATTAAGGGCTCAATCTTATGCATGTTTAGACAGAAAAAAAATGCTACAGCTCCCAGCATTCCCCAGCCAGCATGGCTGGCTGGGGAATGCCGGGAGTTGTAGAACTTTTTTCTGCCTAACATGCATAGGATTGAGCCTTTAACTGTGAAACATTCCGTAATAGATGTGATGCTATTTATGGTGTTTGTACTTACATCTACCTATCTTATATGTGCCTACTTTATTATCTTTATGGTGCCAGGCAAAGCATAGTGCTGAGTTTTAAGCTGCTTTATCTGCTGCTTTTTATTGCTTGTTTCTATTGCTTTTGGCAAATTTGCCTTAAAAAATTGCCTTAACAAAGAGACCAAAAGCGTGCACATTTTGTGACCTTTGAGTTGGCCTAATAAAAAAATTATGATATATGGCTTTTGGAATTCTTTTATGGCCAAGACAGCTGCCTTTGTTTTTTGTACTGATTTTGTTATACTGGTTTTATTGTTTTGTATTTTGTTATGAACCACCTTTGCAACCATTTCATAAAATCCTAGAATCATAGAATAGTAGGGTTGGAAGGGGCCTACAAGGCCATCGAGTCCAACCCCCTGCTCAATGCAGGAATCCAAGTCAGAGCATCCCCAACAGATGGCTGTCCAGCCCCATCTTGAATGCCTCCAGTGTGGGAGAGCCCACTACCTCCTTAGGTAATTGGTTCCATTGTTGTATTGCTCTAACAGTCAGGATGTTTTTCCTGATGTTCAGCCGGAATCTGGCTTCCTGCACTTGAGCCCATTATTCCGTGTCTTGCACTCTGGGATGATCGAGAAGAGATCCTGGCCTTCCTCTCTGTGACAACCTTTCAAGTACTTGAAGAGCGCTATCATATCTCCCCTCAGTCTTCTCTTCTCAAGGCTAAACATGCCCAGCTCTTTCAGTCTGTCCTCATAGGGCTTTGTTTCGAGAATGCAACCCTCCTTCTCAACATGGCATGTGCATAACAGACAAAAAGATCAGGAAAATAGCTCAAAATTGTCTGAAACAATTGAGATTTCTATAGACCCAATA